>NC_064265.1:26040219-26697719 GCF_003254725.2 Canis lupus dingo | reverse complement strand
GTTTCCTCAGCCACAAATGGGTATAATAAGAGACCCTTCTTCACAGGGTTGATGAGAAGGTAACAAAGGAGGATGTGTAGAAATTACCTGGCTCAGTGCCCGGAGGCCCGAAAGTCCCTGGTAACTGGTAGCTGGCTAATCTGGCCAAAGCCAAACAAGTCAGGTAAGTTCAACAAATTGTTCTTGAATATGTGTTGTGTAGCTGAGAGTTTTTCTATACTACGTGGTCTCCTTCACTCCTCACTACAGTTCTGCCAGGGTGCTTATCCTTCTGAGTTTTTACAGATGATAATGTTGGGGCTAAGAGGGAGGGAACAAGTAATCTGATCCAAGCAATTCTTTAGGAAGATTCCCCTGGAAGCTGTGGGGCAGATAAGAAGGAGCAGAGAGGTTGGGTGGTGATACCTGTTACTCAAGGAGGGCCCTGATGGGGAGGACAGGACAGGAAGAGTCACGGTGGTGCTCCTCACGACTGTGGTCAGGTCTCATTGCACATCACTGAGGGAACAAGTGAATGAATGTGTCTGAGACCTCGTGGATGTAAGGTGGGGAGGCCAAGGGTCAGAGGGAGCCAATGATGTCAGGGGCTTTCAGATCAGTCCATCATGGGAATGCTGGGAACAATTCAAGAGGAGAGGCAAGTTGGGATGAGGTGATGCTGGATGTGTGATGTTTGTGCGACACTGTGTGGAGAGCCTGGGCGGGGCTCACAGCCAGGTCTAGAGTAGGCATGTAGAGCTTGAACTCAAGTCTTCTGCTTCATGGCCCAGGATGGGTCCCACTTCACTCTTCCCTTTCTGGAATTTTATTAATGGGAATGAAGGTGGCTTCGTAATCTAGAGTCAACCCTTCTACCTTTCTTTCTACCCAGACTTGTGCTCCTCAACAGTGGCCATTGCTGGTTCTTGGGCAGTGATGCTTCTGGTCTTCAGCTGCTGGAGGACCAACCTTATGAATAGGCTATCTAAATGGCAGAACTTTAAACACCTCAGTGCCTCAAATCCCACCACAAGTAATTATATCCATTACATGAAGCATTCCTCTCCTTATGGCCCTTTAAAAGATGCAAATACCCCAAAATCATAAATGGCATAATTCTGCAACCCCCAGTAGGATCGACATCTTAGATGTTGCACTCTGTGACAGTCACTCTGTGACTGGCCATCTGGGAGGAGAGAGTGGTGAGCAGTGAGAGGGACCAGCAAAATGTGTTCAGAAAGGGCTGGCTATCTATGGATAGAAAAGATCCATTTCACACACTTTAATTTCCTAAAAATTTTCTTACTCAACATCCATTTTCCACCCCTTCTCACACACTTAGCTGGAGAAAAAGGCCTTATGTATTCAACATAGTGAGGCTCTTTACAAACATTAACTTATGCAAACATCAGAAAAACCCATTTTACACATAAGAAAATTGCATCTCAGAGGGGCATTTGCTTATCCAGCCAGTGGGAGGCAACAAAACATGTTGGGAGAATATTCAGCTGTGGTAATCCCTGCTCTCTGCTTATTACATGGGTGACCTTGATGGAGTTCATCAATGTCCTACTGCTGTTTCCTCCTCATCTTCTTAGGATGGGAGTGAAGATTAAATGGGAAGATGCATATGAAGGTATCAATGTAAACATTAGCTGTGCTCTCAACCATGGTAGGGAGTGAGTAGACCCTGTGGGTTCAAAGAAAATGGGGTGTTCCAGCTAAGCCCACACTGGGATTTGAGTCTGGCTATTTGTGGAATTGGTAGGTTATGACTTCTTGGGGGTCTACCCTTGGGTCAATATTCACAAAGGGTTTTATTCTTCAGCTGATGGAAGGAGAGGGATGAGTCTCTTGGAAGGGTCTGGGAGAGGGGCTTTGAGATGGACCAGAGAGCCTGTGTTGCTGTGTGGCCCCCTCCTCCATCCCAAACACACACAGCCATGAGTTGTAGAGCCTGGACAGGAACCAGTCCCACAGCTCCACATGCCTCTGGAGGGAGACATGAACAAATTAGGAGTATCTTATTCTCTCTCCTCACTCCTCTGCTGACCCAGCGACCTCCAAGTAGCAGGACAGTGTCCAGAGCCAAGATGTTATCCTCATGTTCAGATGACTGACTGACCCTCCCAACCCCAGTCCCATCCTGGTGAAAAAGAAAAGACCCATTGGAAAATCAATAGCTAGCTATTCAGTGGCAAAACAACCATCCCATTGATCCAGGAGGTTGATCTTCTGCCAAACACTGGGAATACTTCAAGGCACATTCTAGTCAATCTCAACTAGACTCGGCGCCAGTATGTTGTTTGGTTTTCTTCTCCCTGTTTATTTCATTCTATATGTGTGAAGGGGGATCCATTCCATATCTGAGTGCCCATATCTGGACAGGATATTAGACTGGACAGGCCACAGGAATCCACTTTAAATATTATTCAGCATGGCTGGAAGGAAACTGATGAGGCCCTGAATGTAAAAATTGGGGTCTAGCCCCTGATGGAGACTTTGGGCAGAAGATAGGACTCATGTGGTTGGCTGGCCCCCCAGTGTCAGTCTTCATATTTCCTAGGCAAGTCATTTTTATTTAGATGTCCAGAAATGTTTGAGGACTGCATTCAAATATTTGGGGAGATCTAGGGGAAGCTGCTTTGTGTGTGCTCTTGGGGTACTGCCGTAGGGGTGCTGATAATACCCCCAATGAAACAGCCCTTTTCTCCTTTGCCTGGGAACAGCTGTGCCCTGCTCTGGAAAGGGTGTATTTTTCCATCCACCTTGGTGTGAAATTCTGGGGTTTGTTTTGTGTCACTTTGGATCTTGGTGAAACAACATGCAAAGGGAAGATTAATGGAAAAACTCTGCTCCCAACTGCCAGGAAAATATTTTTCCCTTTTCAGCATGAAAACAAAGAGGAGTGTCAGCTGAATGGTCTGGAGAGAAGAGGAAGCTAACATTCCTTATGCCAATGCCGGTCCCTGCTCTGCCCTTTCTACTGGCTCCCTCTCTGTGGCAGGACTTTTACTTTTTTTCTTTAAGGGCTTCTCATCTGACAGCCTAAAATAGATCAAATGTGTCTGCAAGTGACCACTGTCCAGTACATTACCCTGTGCAGGCCCTCTGGGCAGGTTGCTTTCCTGACCCAGGTCCCCTTGACCTGTAGGACAACCCTCACAACTAACCCCACTTACAGATAAGGAAGCTGTGGCTAAGAGTATGAATTAGCTTCCTCAAGTTACACGGCAACTAGCTGCTGTTGATTTGGAACTAGAATCCAAATCCAGGCCTACTTGCCATGAGTTCCTTCTCTAACTCTGCACGTGACAGATCCTGGTACAGTGCCTGGCACATACACCGCTCAGATGTATGGGAGAATGAAAGGAAAGAACCAATGAATGAAGGCCTCTTTGGGCTCAGATGACCTGGGTTGACCTTATCTTACTACCTGTATGTTCAATGAGGTCTTCTCCTCAAAATGCCTCAGTTTCCTCACAGCAGAACTGATATGAAAATGCTTGTTTCTGCCTACAAATTTGGTTGGCCATCTATGGCAGGTCTGGGAGGGAACAAGGAGGCCTTCTATGCCAGGACAGTGGAACAATTAGCTCTACGACCTTACACCTGATACCTGCCTCACACATGACACCTGCTCAGAAGGCAAGAGTAAGCCCTTCACTTTGGAATTTTTCTAAAGATTCAAAAAGGTGTGGTTTGTGAAGCTGCTGACCCATGGCTGTATTTATTAACTATTTCATTTTTCCACTTATTTTAAAGACTTTAATTCATGGAGTGTCATGCCTGGGGGACGAGAAGATACGCAGCATATAGACATTTTGCTTGGTTGTTTATTTGTCTGGGAGTTGCTCCACACATTCATTTGATTCTCAAAATGGGTTCATGATCCAAAAATGTTTAAGAACCAATGTAGTCCCATTTGATTTTTGACCTGTGATTAGAAACCTTAGCTGAGCTAAGACTATATTGTGTTCCCATGTTCCTGGAATCATATTATTCAAATAAACAGAGCAGGAGAATCTTTGCCCTTTAGAAGTTCATAATTCAAATATGAACAAATTTGCAAGTGGGTGCACAGACAGCATTATGCCATGTGACAGGAGAGGATATGATGGCTGAGTTGGATACGTATATGGATATCAGGAACGATCTGGAGGGAGTATAGGAAAAAAATTGTCAAATATCCACCAGCTATATATAAAAGCAATCGATACTCATTCTTTAAAATATTTTATTTATTTATTCATGAGAGACACAAAGAGAGAGAGAGAGGCAGAGACATAGGCAGAGGGAGTAGCAGGCTCCATTTAGGGAGCCTGATGCGAGACTCGATCCTGGGACTCCAGGACCAGGCCTTGGGTTGAAGGCAGGCACTAAATCGCTGAGCCATCCAGGGATCCCCAATACTCATTTTTTATTCTATTACTTTTTTTTTAAAAAAGACTTTATTTATTTATTTGTGAGAAACACACACACACACACACAGAGGCAGAGACACAGGCAGAGGGAGAAGCAGGCTCCGTGCAGGGAGCCCAACGTGGGACTCAATCCCGGGTCTTCAGGATCATGCCCTGGGCTGAAGGTGGCGCTAAACTGCTGAGCCACCCAGACTGCCTGTCATTTTTTATTCTATTTCAACTTTTCTTTCAAGAGCATGTCCAATAGCCAAGTATTTGGTGGGCACCCACTGTGTGCCAGGTGGTAGGCGTTTGTTCTAAAGGCCTGACCCTGTTTATTCCTTATGACCATGCCACAGAGTAGATACAAGTGTTATCTCTATTTTACACATGAGAGGTTAGATAACTAGTCCAAAGTTACATAGCTAGTAAATGGCAATTCTCAAAATCATGAGTTGTCCTGAGACTAATCTTTGAAAATGTCATCATTCTTTTGGCATCTTTCCAGTCCACAGTAGTGAGTATGTCAGTTGGGTTACATTTGGCTGAAAGGAACAGAAATCCCCTGCCTGAGCTATATATCTTAAATGATAGAGGAATTTTGTTTTGTCATATAACAAAGACACCAGAAGGTTAGCAGGCTCCAAATGGGTTCCACATCTCTGATTCTTTCATACTTGCCCACTGCCCTGTGAACAACAGGGGTGAGAAAGATGGCTGAAGAAGTTTTTGGCTGTTGGATCCAGACTTAGCAATGTCCAGAGGGAGTTGGGCATGCTATCTTCTTGGGTCTTGTTTTCAGGAGCAAGGAGATATATCTCTTATGTCTATCATCTCTATATCTAATTATCTATCTGTCTATCTATCTATCTATCTATCTATCTATCTATCTATCATCTATCTATCTCAGAAGAGCCCAGAAAACTTTCCCTCATGTATCTTTGGGACATAGACACATGCCCGTCTTAAACCAGTAATTGCCAAGGGGGATGGGATTGCCATGATGGGCTTACTACCCATGTAGGGGTGGAATGGATATTGGGGAGTCAACTCTACAAAGTAGGATTTTTAAGTAAAAAAATTTTGAGTGTGATCCTTGGTCTTTCCTGAATTATGCCTCAGTTTCTTCAGTTATATAACAGATTTACCTTATAGCCTAAGGTAAATCTAAGGATTTACCTTAGATTCTAAGGTAAGGATTCTAAGGATTCTTAGGATTGAGTGAGATGGTATTACCCCAAGGTACCAAGGTACCAAGGTACCCAGGAAACTGGATAGTTTGGGAAGACAACTAAAGGAGATGCCCTGTTCTACCCTTGCACTAAGGTAGGCATGTGATCCAGGATGTGGATTTTTTTTTTTTAATCTGAATCTTTAACAGGCAGAAAAAAAAAAAAAAAACAACCTTGAAAATGTTTGGAGCTGATTCATCCTGAGAGAGGCAGACTGAAGAGATCAGACTTCAGTTCCTTCTCCAGAGTCTCCCAGGGCTGCTGTGGGTCTCATCCTTTTTCAGTTCTGTGGGCTTCCCAATGCCTTGTGGTCTTAAGTTGGGGATCCCTAGAAACAGAACCTCAGATGGGGCCTCTTGGTATATGGATTACTGATGCCTTCAAGAGAAATCTGGAAGTGAGAGAAGTAGGATCAGACAGGGAAAGAGCTAAGATGCTGTCTCAGCAGGGGTCTAGCCTCAGCCTAGTGGCTATGGGTGTGAATGGCAGTCCAGAGCAAATCCTGCCTTGAGATAAGGGCTTGGCTTTTTTTCACCCCCGTATCAGTCAGTCATTTGCCCTGGGTTGCTGGGAGGTGGAGGGTAATCCCCCAGATGAGGAGATTCCTGTTGGCAGAGGCCAATTGTCTGGAGAAGGGGTCGGCTATGCACTGTTTGTAGCCAACATTCACAGTGGCTGGTGATTGAATGTGCCAAAGATACAGTGAATCTGAGTGGAACATTGACAGCATATATTACATGTCTCATATATTGACAGCATATGTTACATTTATGCTTCTTAATGCTTCTCTTCTGCTTAAATTAGCCAGAATTAGTTCTTGTTGCCTGTGATCAAAATGCCCTGAGTGAGGAATTCTAGAAGAGCTTGGTAGCTATTACTACACTATGGGTACTATCTTTATTATCATTACTAGACACTACCCCCAAATCTACTCAGAAAGTACATGGCTTCTCAAGAGTAAGGAGTGAAGAAGACCTTGCTGTAAATTTTATGTCATCAATTTTTTTAAAATTCTTTTAAGATTTTATTTATTTATTCATGAGAGACAGAGAGAGAGAGAGAGAGAGAGAGAGAAGCGCAGACACAGGCAGAGGGAGAAGCAGGCTCCATGAAGGGAGCCGGATGTGGGACTCAATTCTGGGTCTCCAGGATCACACCCTGGGCTGAAGGCGGCGCTAAACCGCTGAGCCACCCGGGCTGCCCTATGTCATCAATTCTATATCAGACTCTTTTTAAAATAAAAATTACTGAGAAAGTATGAAACTTTGGAGCTGGTTTGTCAACATTCCACTGGAAGATGGAAGTGAGGAGGGAGGCTAAGGAAGCCTTGCTTTGAGACAACCTCTCTCAAGCCCCCTCCCATGACTAATATAATTAGATTATGCAATCTACTCTTTTTAAATTTTTTAAAAATTTTTATTTATTTATGATAGTCACACACACACACACACACACACACAGAGGCAGAGACATAGGCAGAGGGAGAAGCAGGCTCCATGCACCGGGAGCCCGACGTGGGATTCGATCCCAGGTCTCCAGGATCGCGCCCTGGGCCAAAGGCAGGTGCTAAACCGCTGCGCCACCCAGGGATCCCACAATCTACTCTTTTAAATGGCAATTTGGTTATTTGGATTCTCAGAGTTACCCTGCACCCCATGTCCAAAGGACAGGAATTGGAATATAAATATTATTTTATTTGATGCATCCAGTATATCATCTATTTGACAAACATGTTATTTGCGATTTCTAAAGGTTTCTTAACCAGACATTGCTTTTTTCCCCTGTCTGCATGAGTATGCCCTTTTCTTTCATTCAAAAACACCCCACATGCCAGGCTCTCTGCTAAGCAAATTTGAAGAAGCACAGTTGAATTACTGTGGGTCAGCCTTTGATGAACCCACAGACTGGAAAAGAAAACGTGAACATAAATATGCATATCTCAGAGAAGAATGCAGCACATATATCACCTAAGAGGGATACAGACAGAAAACCTACAGGGTTTCAGGAGAGGTTCAGAGGACATCCAGTGATGGGCTCAGTGAAGGTATCAAGCAGTGGCTACACAGCACTGTGCCTTAGCAGATGGGCAGTCAGGATGACTCATCCATGGTAGAGAGGACAGCATGGGCAAAGCCATCAAGGCAGGAAATTATGAGTGCGTTTGGGGATCACCATGGAACGTGGCTCAGCAAATAGCCCTTTGAATATAAATGTTGAGGGGGCCTGTTCATTTATTGCTGGTCTAGCTGAGAGCTACCCCTAGCCACTTGCCTATTGTCTGCCATAATGGACGACAAGCGAAGTTCTGTGCAAGACATGGGCAGAGAAGGACCCACGTGTGTAATATCCAGGGGCAGTGGGCAGGTGCTAAGGGTCTTCAGGGTCTTCCCTGAGGAGGAGGTCTTGAGGGTCTTCCCAAATTCCCAATGAATTTGGTCCATGGTGCAAAGGCGCAGTGAAGGGCAGCTTTTCTCAGGAGAAAAAAACCCACTGCAAAGTGAAGAGTTAGGGGAAGGAGCTGTGTTTTGGAGGTAAAGAGCACAATCTGGGGTCCTGATAAGCTCTCCCTGGGCTGTGCGTGGGAGTTCCCCCGTGGGTCTGAGGTCTAGGACAGGAGTGTAGCTGCAGAGCAGGATTTTAATCTGTTAAGCTAATGAGAACTTTGTGGTGCTGAAATGCATCAGAGCAGCTCCCATCTCAGCCAACCCAGCCGGCCAGACCCCCGTACCTGTGCATCTAATGGAGTACCCCACCGGCTTTTCCATTTTCCCATGCTCAAACTGCAAACTTTACCATCTGAGAGCTTGGGCAAGCTACTTAGTCTGTCTGTATCTCTGCTCTCACTTGTAACACAGAATGAATATCGGGATTTGCTTCATGGAATCGTGAGGATGTAGTGAGCTAATATATAGAAGGGGCTTAACATGGCACATGTTGATCTATTTATATATCAACTCTACATTCAAGTCGGGCAGCTGGAAGCCAGATTGCCAAGAACAGGCAGTCAGAGGGATGAGATGCATCTCCCAGGAAGGGGTGTCCTGAGAGCCACAGGAAGCAGCCAGCACCACACCTGGCACAGGAGGGCTGAGGTCCACCCCCCCCAGGGGCACATCATCTGCACCACCAACATCACACAAGCAACTCCCATCTTGAATCCAGGCATGGGATTAATCTGGGCACAGGGCAGGGAAAAAAATGTTGGTGCCTTGTCCTTTTTCTACACTATCACATCCAGTGGCTCTCCAACCATGTGAGAAAATGGAGTGGCTTTCTTGAAAGATTTTCTGGCAGAAAAAAAAAATCTATTTTTTGAGGAGAGGATAAAAGGGTAGATGTGGAAGCATGTGAAGTGGAAGGACTTGGGTACTAAAGGATCCAGGTTTCCAGATGATATCCCCAGGGCTGCTGGCACCAGCAGAGAGGGCTCGGAGGAGCTGTCAGAGGAGATTTGTCCATTTGTGCAGCTGCGGAGAGTAGCGCACCGACATGACTAATGGAAGGCGAGAGGAAGCAGGAAGGGGGTGCCCAGCGATGCCGTGAGATGAGCATCTTAGGTACTACGGTTGACAGGATCGCTCGCAGCCTCGCAGCCCAGGATCACAGAAATGCACAAGCTTTGCTTTCCTGGGGGCTGGACGCTGACCTACTTCTTCTGGTCCATTCTCTTCCTGAGATGTTTTCCTACTCTTGAGCTGACGTCTTCTTTTGCAGAGCCCTCCAGGTAATGGGGCACAGGGCACAAGTGCTCACTAAAGAAAAGGCATCTTTACTCTCTGCACGTCGTCACTCCCTGTTATTCTGAAGCATGGGTACCTGAATTCCATCCTCTCAAAGAAGAGCCACAGAACCAGGGAGGCCGTACCTCCAGGTACGCCAAGTCCTGCTGTGCCCCATTTGCCCCAGCATCACTGTTAACAGCGGCCCCTTTTCACTCTTCACTCTACAGACCCACCCTAGTTGGGTCTGTAAGTTACACGATCTCTGGTCTTAGCTTGGTTTCCCTCGGAGCAGGAGCAGACGCTGAGACGAGGATTGGAGTCCAAGCCATTTACTTGGGAAATGCAGGGACCATGCCGCTAGGGGACCAGAGAAGTAAGACGGGCAAAGGAACACCGCTAACAAACAGCGTCCTCTTAGGCCAGCTACCGCAGGGGGCACCTGCAGCTTTTTTTTTTTTTTTTTTTTTTTTTTTATTTTATTTTTTTTTATTGGTGTTCAATTTACTAACATACAGAATAACACCCAGTGCCCGTCACCCATTCACTCCCACCCCCCGCCCTCCTCCCCTTCTACCACCCCTAGTTCGTTTCCCAGAGTTAGCAGTCTTTACGTTCTGTCTCCCTTTCTGATATTTCCCACACATTTCTTCTCCCTTCCCTTATATTCCCTTTCACTATTATTTATATTCCCCAAATGAATGAGAACATATAATGTTTGTCCTTCTCCGACTGACTTACTTCACTCAGCATAATACCCTCCAGTTCCATCCACGTTGAAGCAAATGGTGGGTATTTGTCATTTCTAATAGCTGAGTAATATTCCATTGTATACATAAACCACATCTTCTTTATCCATTCATCTTTCGTTGGACACCGAGGCTCCTTCCACAGTTTGGCTATCGTGGCCATTGCTGCTAGAAACATCGGGGTGCAGGTGTCCCGGCGTTTCATTGCATCTGTATCTTTGGGGTAAATCCCCAACAGTGCAATTGCTGGGTCGTAGGGCAGGTATATTTTTAACTGTTTGAGGAACCTCCACACAGTTTTCCAGAGTGGCTGCACCAGTTCACATTCCCACCAACAGTGTAAGAGGGTTCCCTTTTCTCCGCATCCTCTCCAACATTTGTTGTTTCCTGCCTTGTTAATTTTCCCCATTCTCACTGGTGTGAGGTGGTATCTCATTGTAGTTTTCATTTGTATTTCCCTGATGGCAAGTGATGCAGAGCATTTTCTCATATGCATGTTGGCCATGTCTATGTCTTCCTCTGTGAGATTTCTGTTCATGTCTTTTGCCCATTTCATGATTAATCCTGGTGGAAACTCTGAGAAGTGGTGCAAAAGCCATGCCTGAGCATTGCCCCCACCCCAGGGGCAGGGCGAGAGAGGTGGGGTCTTCATACACTAACTCGTATTAATTCCCTAGGACTTGTGGCTTGCCTTACGGGCAGGGGAGCCTTCTGGGGTTCTGAGGGAAGGAATCCTCAGGCACAGAGATGGGGATTCCACACCAAGAAGTCGGCAGGAGCCCACTGGCAAATGGAGAATGGGGTGGCGGCTGATAGCACACATCACCTCACCGGTGACTTCTCTCCAGCAGTTGGCTGCCATCCCGCCATATCCAAGTTCAGGCACCAAAAACCTTCTGCTCCTCCAATTTAAACAGGCTTCTCTCTCATCAACTTTCTTACTGGCTTCACTGGTTCTTTTTCACCACTGCTCAAACTCTCCCTTTTTAAACTCCTTGCTTGCCTGGCTTTTGCCACCTTGCCTTCTCTTAATTCTTTGACGCTTTTATCGTATTGACTACTTGTGAGCATTTATCCGAGACTCTCTTCTCTTCTTTCCCTTGAGAATTTTCTACATCTATGACTCCTGTTGTTATAGCTCCCAAATTAATACCATTCTCCATGCAGATAGCTCCCAAATTAATAATGTTTTCTTAAATTCACAAACTGGTTTAATCAGTATAAAAGCCCTTTATCTTTGGAGTCTTTTGGACTCCGAGTGTAGCACTCTTTTCACTAGAGTTGCATCAGCTTTAATTTCTCCCCAGAGACCCACTTCCACATCCTGTTGCCTGTTCAGTGTCTCCATGGACACCTTCTGCTCTAGTTTCAAATTCAATGTGCTCAGAGTTTGGTATCTCACTCTTTCTTTATGTCAATTCTCATCCTTAGAGACCCTGGCTTCTTCACTGTCCCCAAAGACCTTGTATCTTCCCACTTTCCCTGTAGACTCCTTTAGTAGTTTCTGCCTAAGAGAGGGTGGCTTCCTCTCCTCTCTCCACCTATTGCCTTAGGCAAGACTATGCTTACAAGTGGCCTGAGCTCCACTTGACCACCGTTGGAGAACAGAGTGATTAGCCTGATGCAACCATAACCTGCAGAGTAGGCAGGAGTCTACTGGAGCCACATTCCCAAAGCCACGAGTACTCTCTTGCCCCATCTCTCATCTCAGCTGCCTTTTCGCAGCCCAATCTTCTACACAAGGCAGGCCCCATGGCCACCAGCTGTCTCATGCAAGCAGGACTGCTTTCTTCTCTTAGTTTCAGTTCTTTATTTTTCCCCTAAGAATTCTAATTCCCTGGAACAAGTCTCATGCCCACTAAAGCCAAGGTGTAACATGCTATCACTGGCAGCCTCATCCAGAATCAATCTCAAATAACTGGAACAGGGGTAGGAACAATCCTCCTGAAGAAAGGAGGATATGTTTTCAAAAGAATAAGGGAGGGGTGCTGAGGAGATAAGCCAGTTTTTCTTACATAATTTTACTCTTACAGTTTTTCTTACATAATTTTACTCTTTTCTGAAATCCCAATTCCTCCATCCAGCCTACCTGGTGCTCTAGCCCTGTGTACTCCTTCCCTCTCCTGGATGGTTGTGACACTTCTTGGATATACTGCTTATTTGTCATTTAGCACCTTATGTCCTACCTTGTCTTTTCTGTTCTTAAGAGGAATTGCTACTTTAACATTTTATTTTTTAACTGTTCACCTATTTAAATTCTTTTCTGCCTCGCTGGGTGGTTGTTGTAGGACAGTGTCTTAGTTTCTTTTTTACCCTGAAACACATGCAAGCATGAAACGTTTACCTGGACTGAGCTCAAAGACAGTTTGTTTGGCTTGGTTCCTAGTGGGCTGTTGTCCATGCCGAACCCATATCAGCCTGGGGGGTCCGGTGGAGAGTAAGTCCTGTGCTGAGAGTCAGGGTCCTGGCTTCTGGTTCATACACGAGCCCTGATATGTTGGCCAAATCACGGCTCACTTTATTTCATGGATTTTCCATCTGTGAAATGATGACAATAAAACGTGCCCGAACTCTGAGGATTGTTGTGAGAACACAGTGGGAGCAATAAAAAGGAAAGTGCTCCATAGAAATGCAAGTTCTGTTTGTTCACCCTGATAATTCAAAGAGAAAACTCTGAAGTTACTGATAACTTCTGCTTCTGTCCCTGCTGTTTTCAGGGACAATTCTTGCTACCAAGTTTGTATTTACACCATTATTTGCTCTCCTAGCTCACTCTGCTTCTTCTGCTGGAAACACAAATGAGTGGTGAAGCCAACCATTTAATTAACTTGTAAAAGCTTTGTGGAACTTGAGAGAAAAATCTAAGAGTAAGCTTTGGTTTCCAAAACTTTTAATGGGAAAACTCAATTCTTTGGACTCCTTTGGCATCAAAGTTTCAAACTGGCAAATTATGACTTTACTGCTAGGTGGGGTTTTTGGGTTTATTTTTTGTTGTTGTGTTTGGTCCTTTTGATTAGTGTTTAAGTAAGTACATTCTGTACTGAAATATTGATGTAATGGTCTTTTTTTTTTTTAACATCAACCTTTTCTTTCTTCTATTGCTAGAACGCCCAGATTTTAATTTTAATCTTCTTCTCTTAATCAGGCTGCAGATAACCAATTCAGATTTGCTCCCGTGCTTGGTATGTACCAGACACAGAGAAGGGCACTATGGCTCAACAGGGACCAGTCCTTGCCCTCAAGGAGCATCAGTCAAATGGGGAAGACAGATGATAAAAAAAAAACTTTATAATTATCTACAGTTATGCTTGTCTCCATTCTCTAAAACAATGTATGAGTCAAGGCGGGCTAGCTTCTGTAACAAACAGCCCCAATTTTCAGTGTCTTCACCTGGTAAAAGTTTATTTTTCACTCACACAAAGTCTGATGTGCATGTTTCCACTTAAGTGGCTCTCTTCCAAGCAGTGGCAGAGATCCAGCCTCAGTCTATCCTGTGAGGTCATCATCTTCAACTTTTGGCCTCCAAGGTCACCATGAAAGGGGTGACCATGTAGGCAAGACACATGAAATACACTGGCCATATTGGTCCATCTAGTCACATGGTCCAACTTAGATGCTGGGCAGCTGCTTCCCAGCCATAACTGGACTATGCCAGAGGAATGCATATCTTTGGTAGATAGCAAGCTGCCTCTGCCACATGTAAGTACTATTTTTACAGTTGACAGAATTGAGGGGTTAAGGTATTTAACCCAGGTCACACTGCCTGTCTGTGGAAAAACCAGATCTAAACCCAAGTGTGTTTGATCCAAAGTCCACAGTCTCACCACTCTTATACTAACTTCCTTGCCATGACAATGTGACAGGCTCTAGGCCATTGGACCCATTGTCCTTGCCTTGGGCCAGTGTGGAAAGCTGATCTTGCTGCTGCCCCACTTTCTGGCCTGATTTTCCTGATGGCCCTTGGCTGTCACTGGAGGCCTGGCTAGTCTGCCATAACTCCCTCCTTCCCCAGATGCATCCGTGGCACTGGGTAGTTTCCATCTTTGTGAGACAGAAAATAGGATTAGAGCTTTCACAACTGCTGTTTGAAGAGGATAACAGCCAATTTGCATATATAACTTAAGGCATCTTTGGTTATAATATAGTTACATTATTTTATGGTTCCATTTCCCACAGGCTAGTAAATCGTTAGTATTAAAGAACAGACAGGGCTCTAGGAGTTTGCATATAGGAAATCATTCTGAGTTTGAGTAATGGAATCAATTCATTTTGTGAGCAAGAACATGTACACCAGGTTCTAATCACAAGCAACAGGATGAGTGTGTATAGCAGAGAGCTGTGTTCACGCTGACTTGGCCTGATGCAGATGTCTGCGAGAAATGTCAGCCCCATCCCACAACACCCTGATTACATTTAGCTCCAGTTGCTATGGCTGTATAACAAATTACCCTCAAACTTAGAAGCTTAAATATCCATTTCTTAAGCTCACAGACTCATGGGGTGAGAATTTGAATAGGACACAGCAAGGATGGCTTAAATTTGTTTCCCAGTTTCTGGGGCCTCAGTTGGAAGACGATGGCTGAAGGTTAGGATCATCTAAAAGCTCATTCACTCACAAGTCTGGTGGTTGATAGTGGCTTTTGGCTGAGGGGGTCTCAGTTCCTTTCCCCGTGGGCCTCTCCACTGAGTCTGTCTATGTGAGCCAGTTTGGGTTTCCTCACAGCATGGTGGCTGGTTCCCAGAGGTGATCATCCTGAGAGAGAATGCTAGGCAGAAGCTGTGTTGTCTTTTTTCGCCTTTCCTTGGAAGTCATGTAGCATTGCCTCTGCCACATGTTACTCATTGAGGCATTCAAGGGAGTGGCAAAGTTGTGGAAGAATGAATGGGATTGGAAACATTGCCGTAGCCATTTTTGTTGGCCCATACCTTGCTCTTGCTCTGATTCTGAAATCTGACTTAAATATTAGTTGTCATGTATTGGGTGCCCATCTGTCATGCACCTTGTTATTCATTAAATCTAAGCCTCACCTCAACTCTGCAGAGTAGATCGTGTTATCCTTTTTAGATCAGGAAACTGAGGCCTTAAGTAGTTAACTGACTTGCCCAAAGACACAGAGCTAGCTAATGGTACAGTTAAGTTGCAAGGCCAAGCGTGGCTGACTCCAAATCCCATACTTTTCCCCAAGATCCTATATGATTCCCGATGGGGATGAGTCACTCCTTTAATGAAAGGAAAGTTTGGCAGGGGAAGGCCAGAGTGATGGAGACAGGGTAAAGGGAAGTTCAGACACTTTGGATTAATGGTAATTTCCATGAAGGTGTTTGTTCTAATAGTTTCCACCTTCCAGAATCCACACATCCTCAGAGCCCATCAAGTTGAGCCGACGTAATTTAACCCTTCCTGGTTCCTAAACAGCTGCAATATATTTACTGATTCCAGCCTGAGTAAAAGATGACACAGAGGCCGGAAGATAGTATAATGTTAATGGGCAGTAAAATCCACCCTCACTCAGGTGAGCTGAGGAGAAATCCTGGAAGACTTTACTAGGGCGACTCATCTTCCAAACCAAGATATTTTTGAGATTGAGTGATGGAAATATTTGTATCTTGATCTGGGGAATGATTACATGGGTGTAAGTATTTGTAAAAAGTCATTGGCCTGCTCTCTCGAAAGGTGTTTATTTTACCGATATAAGCTATACTTCACCCACATCATCAATATGGTTACAGAATAATGATAATTATGCCAGGATAACAGGCATAAATGAGCTCTGACTTGAGCAAATTGGGATGTATGGTCATCCTCATCATTACGAGTTCCCAAGATGGCTTCTCCAGGGTTACACAAGCTGGGATGCGTGCTCAGAAGTGATTGATTTTCAGAGTCAAGATCCTATAAGATTGCATCTTTGGATCTTCTTTCATAGTAAATGCACACACTCACACAACTTGCACTTGCACACACATTCATAATACAATTTATACTCCTGTCACGTGGACACTCACACACTTTTCCTCACATGCCCACACAACTTACATTTACACATCCACACACCTAACACACACACTCATGTTCATACTTATAACTTATAGGTACACACACTTATGCTCACGCTCACATGATGTGTACTTGCACACTCATATCACATAAACTGCACTTATACACAAGTGCACTTCTATTTACAGTCACTCAGTACCCATACACATAGTCTCACTTACACACTGACATTTACACTCAGTTACACTTACGTTTATACAGGCTTATGCATTCACATTCCCACTCACACACATGCTTACACTCCTGTGGCTTACACTCACACATGCACTTACACCCCACACACACATTTAGACACACACACATACTTTATCTCAGTTTTCTGAGGAGGACTTAGCTGGAATTAGAATGGAACCCATTAGAACTTTTTCCCTTCAATTTTACTACATGGGCTGTTTAGGGATCATTATTGCATTACTTCTCTTGTGCTTATTTGTGTTTTTCTTCAGAAGATCCTCTGGGCTTTTTGTTGCAAAATAAAAATTTTGAAGTCATAGCACACATCTGCATATTGCACATAAAATTTGCATAAACACAACAGAGATTTTTGCTAAGGCTGATAATATTAAAAATAAAAAAAAAAAACAATCATCAATCCAAAACTATAATGTTCATAATTTGATTCCATTTCAGTGCATTTACATCATATGTTTTATTTTTTTAAGTTATTTAATTTTTTTCAAATATTTTATTTATTTATTCATGACAGAGAGAAAGAGGCAGAGACACAGGTAGAGGGAGAAGCAGGCTCCACGCGAGGAGCCCAATGTGGAACTCGATCCCACAACTCCAGGATCACGCCCTGAGTCAAAGGCAGATGCTAAACTGCTGAGCCACCCAGGGTTCTCTACATCAGATGTTTTAAATAGGGCCCTAAGGTTAGTGATTTTGATATTAAGGACTGAGAATTTTAGAAACTAAACACTCTTCAAGCTTGAGCCTAATAGGCCTGCCCCGGGCAGCTGGTGGTCTTAGAGACACAGGTCTGTCTGGGACTTTTAGTGTCACTAGATGTGCTCCCAATGGAAGCCACCCTGGTGGTGTTTGGGATTGGATTCAGGGTTCCAGGCTGCATTCCTTGGTCCCATCTGAGCTGGGCAGTGTGTGGCTGGAGCACTGCCTAGGGAGCTGGCACAGATGTGGGCATGAAATAGTTAAATAACAAACCATGAAATTAAAAACTTCAGAGGACTGTAGCTACTGTGGTGGTGGTGCTGGGGTGTTGACAATGCACCACTCGGCTGCTACCAGGGCTGGTGATGACTCAGGACAGGTCTTTGCAGGCTGTTTACATCACTTGCCACTCAATAAACGGGGCGGGCTTTAAAATCTCTTCCTCTCCTTGCAAGGCAGAGAGGACACAGGGGAGAGAGGCAGAGAGCCCGGCCGCTCAAGCAGCGCAATGCGTTCCTAGTAAACCAGGAGCAGGCGTTCCACAGCCCACAGGGAAAAAGGAGGGCACACTTCCTCATGTCCCAGTAACAAAGGCAGATTTAAGGTTTTGAATACAGCTGCTAATGCTCTGAACCTTTAGCTTGGAACCATCAGCAACTGAAGTCGGAGAGAGTGGGAATCTCAGTGTAAAAACCAAAACATCCAGGGCATTTTTATTTAAGAAAGCTTCTGTCCTCTGACTGCCTAAAATCTGGGAATGTGGAAGGGATGACACACAACGGGGGATGGTGGCAGTGAGGATTACAGAACCAGGTGATGATGAAAGAAGAGGAAAGACTGGATCAGGACAAACACGTTCTTATCCACTCTCCATGAGGTTTCCTTCGATTTGTAGTAGAGGTTGGCAACTCATACCACAATCAACATAGTAAATCAATTGCTTCTGATTTACATTTTTCTTTCCCCCATTTCTCTTTCTGCCTTTCTTTTTATCACTTGAGGTAAGATGACTATGTCTCATTGGGCCCTAAAGACAAACCCTTGGGCCTCCTCCACTCACTGGGAATATCAGAAAGCCTGGGCTTTGTGTCTAACCACCTTCAAAGCTTACCTTCACTGGGACCATTTGCCTCCCTGCTGATCTCATCCTGCCACTTCCTTTGATGACAGATTGTCCTATGAGGGTGGTTGTGGAGCTGTTTTTGGAGTCTTTTTGCCTCATAAGGTGGTTGGGTTAAGACTGGTAGATCTGGCCATCATTTAAGAAGGAAAAATATCCTTTTTTTCTCTGTTAAAAGGGCTCTTCAAGTCTGAGGTCCCAAAGACTAGCTGTGTGTTTCTATACACATATATTGCTCATTACCGGGGTAAAAGTAACTCCTAAGAGCTATGGCCTCAAAAACACAAAACCACCATTTCCTTTTCTGTCTCCCTTTTGAGGATCAAAGTCAGTTCACGAATTTTCTCTCTCAACTATATTTTTGGGTTTTGGGCCAATGGGCCTAGGCCATGAGCTCTTTTTCTAAACTTAAAGATCTAAATTTCAATAATTTCATGAGTGCTGGTGAAGGTGGGGCTGGGTTGTGCCATGGAGCTGGGGATGGTGATGCTGTTGTTCGTGAGGACATTGATGTTGAGAGTAATGGTGGTGGTGGTGGTAGCAGGGTGTTATTGATGATGGTGGTAATACTGATGGCGAGTGTGTATGAAGGTGGTACCAGGGATGATGATGGTGATGAGCAGTGTAATGGAGGTGGGGATGGGGGTGGAGGTGGAGTGGTGGGAGGCATGCTGGTGGTAATGGTAGGAGGTGATATGATAGTGGTAGAAGTGGAGTGGTGACGGTGGCAAAGAGGGAGACTGTGGTGAGGGTTGGTGGCGTGGTGGCAGTGATGGTGACTCTGATGGTGGAAATGGTGGAAGTGGTGGTGATCATGGTTGGTAGTGTGATGATGGTGGGAGAAGTGTGAGTTTTGGTGGTGGTGATGGCAGGTGCTGATGGTGGCCGTGGTTGGTTGTGAAGCATGATTAATCCTTTCTCTCCAACTCCTGGGATTCTTATAATAACTATGTAAATTTTCTTCAGACTGTTACATGTCACAAGAGGAGCAGCTTTGCTAGTCATGAAAAGGGTGTTTTTCCCATGACAGGGGTGTCCCTGGCTTACATCTGCATAGCAAGAGTGGCCTGAAGATTTGCTCAATTATGACTTGACAGCTTCTTTTGCTGAAGAAGAGGGGGCAAAAACCCTGGTGGGCTGCCCCACTACTGATTCTTAGTTAACCACAATTTTTAGTTAACTCAATTTTTGGTTACTATGATAAACACATAGTTTCCATCCCATCTCCTGGATTCAGACATCCTCATCAGACCTGTACTTGTCCTCATGAAGTCCTTAGGAAGTGAACCTCTTCAGACATCAAAGACAGGGGGCCTGAGCAGGATGAGCCTAATGGACAAGCATGCTTAAGGCATCTGGGGCCCTGGGTAGCAAACAGCCCCTCCCCCAAACTCCCTCCACACACCCTGGTTGACGCTGCATACAGGCCACCTTTCCCTGTGGTGACTTTCATTCACTGATTGCCTCTCTGTGTCACACACCATATAAGAGGGTTCACATAAATTATATCAATATGACTCTTAACAATACTGGTGTAAGGATGGCAGCTTTATCTCCATTATAAAGATGAGGACACAGGCTCAGAGAGGAACGGTAACTCACCTGAGGTCACACAGCTAAGTAGGCAGGTCCCTGCACATACTGTTGCCCCTTACCTCGTTTTTCATTCAGTCAAACACAGAATGAAACATTCCACAAGGATGTTTTCAACTCAGTCAGGGTGTTTGGAACACTAACATATATTTTTTTTTCTGCCTAAAAGCCCAACACACCACAGGTTCCCCTTTGAAAGGCAGAGAGATAAGGAGCTACCACTGTTAATGTGAGATTTCAGTGTCCACTTAAATCTAACAATGAATTTCTGATCATTGATTTATTCTGATATATATTTCTATGACTGGAAATCACAGGAATTGTCCCCCAAAGATCCTATTCTTTTGGATGCAGGAGTGTCCCTTCAGAACAATATAGAGGAAAGACTGGTTTGGAAGGAGTCTATGTTTTTCTGTTACTTCTATTCTAAAACAAATATTTATTTATTTATTTATTTATTTATTTATTTATTTATTTATTTATTTATTTTTAAAGATTTTGTTTATTTATTCATGAGAGACAGAGAGAGAGGTAGAGACACAGGCAGAGGGAGAAGCAGGCTCCCTGCAGGGAGCCCGATGCAGGACTCAATCCTGATTGGGACTTGATCCCGGGACTCCAGGATCATGCCCTGAGCCAAAGGCAGATGCTCAACCACTGAGCCTCCCAGACGTCCCTAAAACAAATATTTAAAGAGCTTTCTATTAGCAACATGTACGGTTAAGAGAGCTTCCATCTGATAGCAAAGCCACAGGTTTTCCTGGGGAACTGAGGAAAAGAGATGTCTGCTAGGACTGACTCTGTGAAGCAAGGTCACCTTGAAGCAAGGGCTGATGGGTAGAGGGAGACAGACACAGGAGGGTTTTAGGAAGCTGGCAAACAGGGGCTGCTTCTCCCACTCCCAGCTCAGCAGCCACTCAGATCTGGGTCACGGCTTAGAACAGGGGAGTAGGGAAGGCCATAGCACCTTCAAGGTAAAACCAAATAGTAGATAGCTGGCCTGAGGGAAACATGAAGAAAGTCAGAAACCCGTCCATCTGGAAGGAGGGAGGGAGGTTGGAAGAGAAACAGTGGGTGAGGGGAAGCAACACAAGAAAATGGTTCTTGCAGATGCAGCCGTTGGGATCGGCTGCTGGGATCTGCAGGTAGTGCTGACATGACTCCCCCGAGCCCTGTAGTCCAGGTTGCCAGGCTGAGAGACACCACCGCCAGAGACCAAGAGTTGCCCCCACACCCCCTACTTCTTGAGACCGTGAACAGGGCATGGCTATTACGTCTTTTTGTCAGATGCCCAGGTTGCTTGCCACAATCCTGTGGGGCTGAGCTGAAGCCAGCATCTGGGCATTTGGTGCTTCGGTGCTTGCAGTATTGGAGGAAGAAGCAATGGGGGTGGGGTATCGGCTTTGAGAGCTGAGGCCTGCGAGACCAATGAGTCACCAGGGACTGGAGCCTCGAAGCTTTCTGCAGGGCCTCCTTGGCTTTCTGGCCTGGACTCAGTCTCTCTTGGACAGAAGGGAGAAAGGTGCAGGGCCCGGCTCAGGAGAGTGGTGTAGGCCCTGGGAGGAGTGGGAAGGCCCTGAGGGGCCCAGAAGGGGACTAGGGATGGGGCTGTTTCCTTAGCAACCACTCTGTTGTAGCAATGAGGAGAACAGTCTCCCAGCCTTTCTATTTCCCTGAGGAGTTTGATAAGCCTTAGCCAGGGCATCAGGGGGAAGCTGTGCTAATGATTTTGTTTTGCCAAAGATTTCTCTCATTGGGCTCCCCTGGAACTGGGGAGGAAGGGGCAGGTTGGCCCTGGGTTGATAATAGGCACCTGGGGCAGCAGAATGAAAGTGGCCACAAATATGGAAGAGGAAGATAGAGAGCTCATTTCATCAACCACCAGAAAAAGAGGAAGGCTTGTATCCTCAGGACTTTTTATTGCCACCATTCTCATAGTTTACTAAATTCAGAAAAGTATTCAACCCGTCGAATCTTCATCCATACCTCAGTCCTGGAATTATTCCTTCATTTATGGATTCTTTCCATAGCGATTGATGAAGTACGTCTTATGTGCTGGGAACTTACTAGATGCTGGGGATACTGTTCATCATTAAACCCAATATTTATTGTGTCTTCATTATTCCCATTCTACAGACAGGGAAACTGAGGAACAGAGAGTTGTTATGAAAGATTATAATAGTCAATGTGGTCAATCTGGTCCTGGCCTCCAAGAGCTTTTATTCCAGTAGGGGTGATGGACACCAAACAAATAATTACACAATTATTTGATTCTAATTGTGGTAAATGTTATAAAGGAGATAGGAGTTTGTCACAGTCTGGCGAAAAGATAGGAAAAGAGACTGGGGTGCAGCTTTGAAGAAGCTAGAGACAGGACCAGGACTAGAATGAAGCAAGAAAGTCACTGAGGGCTAGAGATTAAAGGTCACACTCACAGGTGCCCTGGTGTCTCTCTCACTCCATGAGTCCTGGCCTTGCCCATGGATAAGGTGTGGGAGATAAGGGACACTCTTTTGAGAGATACTTGGGGTAAGCATATGGCCATGAGGTTGTCCGCAGAGTTAAGGAGAAGGCCTAACTTCACGAGTGACAACTTTGAGAAGGTGAGAGGGAGGTGTTGGCTTTAGATGGGAGCAAGGATGCTTCATCTGTTTTAGTAGGAGGGAAAGCAGAGGTTTGGGGACAGATGAAGATAAACTGATAGATTTGTTAATAGGAGGATGAGAGAGTTTCTGACTTCTGTTTGTTCAGTAAAATATCAGATAAGATATTCATCTGAATGTAAAGCCAGAGGAAGGTGTGTGGGCAGTTTGAGGACAGAAAAGAAAGTCCACAAGGCTCTTATTCAAGAGTGGCGGGGCATATGTTGGCAGTTGTGTAGGCTGTCCAGGTAAAACCCATGTAAGACTGCAGTCACCATGAATTTAATCTGAGACCCATTGTTACTTTGAGCATTCTGCTGCAGCAGGTGCTGCTACTCAGAGGTCTGGAGTGGGTGGAGGGGTGAATTCAGCCTGAGTTGGGAATTAACCAGGTGAGCAAATGGCAGGGAGAGAGGGTCGGAGAGTCAGGGGAGGTTGCCAGGCAGTGAGTGAAAGGTGGATCACAAAATACAATTTGGAGAAATAGGAGGGTAGGCTTTTGAGGGGGTAACGGATAAAGAGATAGTCACTTCTGGACTGAGAGGCTCCATGGAGAAGCAGGGTTGGTGGGTTGGAATGGGTTGTCTGAATATGTGAGCAGGAAAGTTTCTGAGATGATGCCTTTTCCGTGGTGATAAGGTCAGAATGACTATGGACAAAGGTGGCTGGGTGTGGGGCCCTGGGGGAAAGATAAATGGAGGTGAAAAAGTCAAAGAATAAGAATGCCAAATGGTAGATGAGTCATCCATATATGTATTTGAAGTTGTGATTACAGAGCCAGAGTGGAGAGAAAGACAGTTTCCAGGTGCTGGAAACTTCCAGGATTAAGGGATAATCCCTTATGGATTGTTAGAACTCAGGACTAGAGACAGGTTGAGATGGTCTAGTTTGGAAGCATGAGCTCTAGAGGAGCTAGGGCTTTGCAGGAAGAAGAATGGAAAATGGCTTGAAAGTGGTAGTGAAGCAAGGAGGATAGAGCTCAGTAGAGCTCAGGAGGAAATGGTGTCTTCAGGACAGACCTAATTTCCAGATTTAGGGCAAGAAGCAGAAGGGAAGGCTCAAAGAAGATGGCAAGGCTCTAGAAGCTTTTAGCAAGGGCAAATGTGAAACCCGAAGGGCCCAATGGGAGGATTGGAAGGCAGAGCAGTGTAGAAGATTAGGGTGGGCCAGTACATGCCCAGAGTGGTGTGGGGAGAGTTGTCTGGGGGTAATAGCTGATCTGGGAGGCAGACATCTGATGGTCTGTAAAATGGAGACAATTTGTATATTTAAAAAATGATTTCCATTTATAATCCTTTGATTGCAAATGATAGTAGAAAACATTGTATATTGAATTCACCTTGGGTGTTGGTTTTCCTGAAATTGCTCAACTGTTCCCTTTTTTTGTGGATTTCACCAGATGACAGTTTCCTTGGCCTCTGTCTCTCTAAGACTCATACCATCAGAATGAGCATAAGGAATAAGTAGAGAGTACTGAATTTGTAGCTCTTTGTTGAAATTACCTCATTCAAGGCATGACCTTCTTTCAAAATCCACCAAAAATGTTGCCTAGATCTTTGGGCCATGTTGCTAACCTGACATAGTGTTCCAAGGAATGGAAGTTCCAGGAGAATATGCTGGTGGAAATGATCTAGTTGGAGTAGTCACAGCTATGCTCCACCATTCTTCTCCTCCTGCCCGAGATCATTTTTCCAAACAGTTTTTTTTAATGTTTTTTTGTTTTTGTTTTTGTTTTTGTTTTTTTAACAAGAAGGAGAAGAAACTATGGCAGAATTTTACATTCAGGATCCCAAGCAAATTGTTAGGATTTTATGATGCTTCCCCCTTGTCTCTACAATTGATACACTTATCTCAGGGGCAGGGATTCTTTTCTTTTGGGAGTTCTATCCTGCAGTTAAGGATCTATGTTGGAAGTGCAAGGGGAAGAGATTCAATAGAACCCAAGGTGAGTTTTTCCAGGGCAGTAGCTAGTACGCTAAGGCAGGAAGCTTTTTGTGGGACTGAACCATTGCCAACTTACTAGTATAAAGATCGTGCATGGGAAAGAAAATGGATAAAGTTGTAGAAACCCCAAATGCAATAAATACACAAAAATCCCACACGCTGTGCCCAGAAGGAGCACCCAGGCTCAGCCTAACACTCTCAGAGCCTTCCACCAATAGCTCTTTGTTGAATATCCACAGGAAAGAGAATGCGGAGGTGAGTATAGTATGCAGGATCTTAGAGTGTCTTGGAGGGACATTTGCAGAGTCCATAGAGTTTAACAGTGTCCTTAATCAGAGTGATCCCAGTGAGTGATTATGCGTGGTATTCATGAGTACATACGTATGTGTATGTGTGCATGTGCCTATGTGTGTGTGCATGCACACACACACACACATTTATACATTTACTCTTGTCAAAACACTAGAGGCAAATCCTGACAAATTTGTGACTGATTTAGCCTGAGCTCTTGGTCTAATCATAGCTTGGTTTTGTGATGACAATGTAAACAGGCAGCTGGAATAAGATCAAGTGCTTCCAGGTCTGATCATCTGTAATTTTAACAGCAAACTTTGAGTTTGCACACTTGGAGTTTATGTGTGTGTGGAAGGAGGAGAGAGAGGAGATGAGAGGAGGGAACTAGTTTTAACAAATCTCTCACTTGCCTCTGGCACCTCACAGCTCACAGAGGTCTTCCATCCTTTTGATCCTCACGACATCCCTGCAAGGTAGATAATTCCATGTCCTCTTTCTGGAGGAAGAAACTGAGGTGCCAAGAGTTTTAATCTCTGCAAATACAGGGGAAGGTCTGAGGTTTTCAGGCTCATTAACTTTCTCCCTCTTCACCCTTAATGAAAAAGTCAAGTACAATTAATTCTCTAAAGGCAGTAACCAAACTTTGAACCTGCAAAAAAGTCCGTGAAAGCACAAATCAATAAATGTTACCTGATCTGTTTACACAAATGCCATTATCAGGTCATTTGTTGCTAGGGAGCATGTAGACAACAAGCTGTGGACCTGAGCCGAATGCCAGTGGGCTCTACAAGATACTTTATTTTCCAGAACATGCTAAGAAGGGGTTAATTGTTAAATGCTCAAAGAAATTTAAGCTAACTGAAACAGCTACCGAATCAGCCATAAAATGAAGTGGCTATTTTTGCCAACTGTGCCCTGACTAACACCCTTCGGATGAACTTGTGTGCCTTTCCCCAGAGCAGCCAGTCCATTTGGAATCATCCACAATTCTTGGGGGGAGGATGTGGCATGTCAGTGTCTTACTACAGCATGTGCATCACTAAGGGCATCTCTCCAGTGCTCTCGGCTGTCCATTTGGCTTCCAGAGACAGTTCAGCCCTTTAGCTGCACAGACATTGCCATGGGCCATCCTGGGAACTGACCCATCTTGGAGAAACACAAGTCTGGCTGTGGGTTGGAAGTAATTTAAATTAAAAGCTGCCCTGTGGGGGGAAACCCTAAGAGTCCTTCCAGAAAGAGAGGCAGCTTTTAAATTTGTGACCTCTTTCACAGTGACTGGCTTTCCCCTTTTCTTGCTTGTCTTTGTTCCATCCTAGCCTAGGGAGTGGCCCACCACACCATCTGCATTCCAGCCATGAGAAGCAGGGAGGGAGAAGCATCACATGGGAGGCTAGGCAGGTGGTCCCAGACAGCTGGGGTTCGGGGGAATTGGAGTGGAGATGGGGACCTGAGACTGCAGCCCATCCACCTTGATGGAGGAAGCCCAGTGGAGGTGAGGGACAGGGGTGCATCTGAGTAGTTCTGGGAGCACAGCTCATGCCAGCAACGGGATGCAGGCAGCACGACTCTGCTTGAGTTCCCCCCATGCTGGTTGGGAAACCGCGCCACCCCAGCAGCCTCAGGAAAGCAGCCATAGACGAAATGGGCAAGACCGTGTTCCAGTAAAACTTCCATCGCGAAACCAGACAGCGAGCCTATGGGCCATGGTCTGTCGATCCCTGTTCCAGAAGACATGTACAATGAGAGATGTAGCAGCTGTCTTTGAAAAATACAATCTGCTGCAGTCCACCCTCTGCTCAGAGGGAAAGACGGTTCCTTCCTATTGTACTAATGGGTAGGAGTGTATTGCAAAACTCTGAGTAGGTCGGAGATCAGGCTGGCCCACTGGACCTTGGGAAAGTTGTATGACTTTTTGACACTTTAGCATGCCAAGGAGACATCACGAGTCCAGCCGAAAGCTTATTTAAGCTCCTGAAAGTCTTCATTCATTCCTTGCTCCCTTCCCATAGCCATGGCTCTGCGCGGGCGAGGCAGAAGGAGCCCATGCTACCTTTGCTCCTGGTTCGGTGATCTTGCATCTTTAGGGGGTCCCCAGGAGTCTGCCCTTCCTCTCTGGGGCTCCTGGCATCCTCTGGCCTTCCATGGCCAGCCAAGAGCCCTGGGTCTGGAGCTGGCCACCGATAACTTGCCACCAACGGGATTCCTTGCATCCTCTCCCGAGGAAGCTGTGGGAAGGTAGAGGAGAGCGATCGGAAGGCTAAGCAGCAGTGCGGGACTTTTCTGACTCGCCCGGGAATGCCAGGGGCTAGTCTCTGGTCAGCCTGTGTAACCTAGGAGCGAGAGGGGACAGACAGCAGCCCACTCAGGAGCTTCCAAGGCTCTGTGTGCACCCCCGGCTGGGTTGCTCTAGCTCCTGGGTACGCCCCAGTGCTCCCCCTTGGGCCTTCTCACACAGTGGTCTTCTGGAGCTGATCACTCAGCTCTGATCCGTTCCTTAGTTAAGCCAAGAAAGGAAATGTCTTAGTTTCCCCTCCTGCCATCTGTCTCAAGTGCTGCTTTAATTCTGCTTTCTATATTCTCTTCCTCCCGCCCTCCCTCCCTCTTTTATCCCAGCTCTTACACATGAACACGTTCCCTCTTTTCACACATCTCTCACGCAGAATGACTAGAATCAGAGGCCCGAGGACTGCATGCAGCTGAACCCACACTAACACACAGGGACTGACGGTTTTTTAGAAAGCCCCGATGGTGAGGTTGCTTTACTGCTGAGCACAGACAACAAATAGCAACTCCTTATAAACTTGGGGGTTTGTCTACCTTCCTGTGGCTTTTCTGAGTCTTTCCCCCTCCTACAGAAGTTTCTGTGACAAGCCGACTTCTTTATTTGATGAGATATGTTCTCCTCCTACATCTGATTATGCTGGAAAATACATGCAGAGTGGAAAAGACCACGCAGTTCCTGCCCATCTAAGTCTCTATATGAATGGATCCGGGAAGAATGAAGACAAAACTGAGCTTTCCTTCCACGTGGGCTCTTGGCACAGGGACTTACAGGCACGGGGATCTGGATCTTGGACACAGACCTATTACAAGTCAAACACCTATGGGATATGCCTCTCATAGTAACAACTACACCCCTTCCCCTCTCCCAGGTCCCCCACTTCCCCTCAGTAGATTCCACCCACAGATGGCAATGACTTATTGAAGCATTTTGGCTCAGACGTGACGAAACAGGCACTGATGTTGGGCAGGCAGGAGAAGCCTGCCGTCCTTCTGCAGGATGGATGGGACGTGGAGTGATGTAGGAGAAGGTCGGATTGGTGACTCCTCCTGAATGCCATTCTGTGCTCTCCAAGAATGCTCTTGCCTGGCACAGTCAGAGGCACACCCCTGTTGGCGAAGCCAAAATGCTTGATTATTCGGGGATCTCTGGTAGTAACTAATTACAATAATACTCTGGCACACTGGCTCAGGGAAGGTCCCAAAGGCTGCTTGTTGGTCAGGCATCAACACTCTGGATGATGTATTAGTCTGAGTTCTCCAGAGAAACAGATATCAGTATCAATATCAATATCTACCAAATCGAATCTCTTTCTTTCTCTCTCTCTCCCTATATGTATGTACGTATGTATCTATCTTCCAATATCGAAGGAATTGGCTCCCATTACAGAGGCTGAGTGATCCTGGGAGCAAGAGTCTGGAGACCCAGGAGAACCAGTGGTGTCAGCTTCCAGCCTGGGTTTGAGTCCAAAGGCAGGAAGACACCACTGTCCCAGCTTGACACAGTCAGTCAGAGAGAAGTCCCTCTTGCCCGGAGTCTTTGTTTTATTCAGGTCTTCAACTATTTGGATGAGGGCCACCCATGTTAGGGACCTACACTCAGTCCACTGATTTACATGTTAATCTCATATAGAAATAGCCTCACAGACACACTCAGAATGTTTGCTCAAATATCTGGGAACGCTGTGGCCCAGTAAAAGTGACATAAAATTAACCATCACAGTTGAGGCCTTGAGGGAGTATCTTAGGGGAGAGCTGGGATTTCCTGGCTGGTGGCAGGCACTTGGGAGCCGGGGATAGTGATGACTTACCAACTAGTTTGGAAGGATTTTGATATTTTAACAGATGCTTTGGCTGTATTGTTGTGTTTCAACTAATGACAGCTCTGCCTGAACATGCTGTGTGTATCAGTCCAGGCCAGAGGTATGGATTTTCTTGCCCACTATTAAACAATTCCCAGAACATCTTGGAAGCTCCAATACATGACTGAGGCTTAGTTCATGAGATGCATCCATAGGCAAGCTGAGAGATGCAGAAGGCAAAGCAGGCAGAGAACTGATTTGGCCAGCCGTGACAGGAATCGCCCATTTCCCTGGACACTAGGTGGCGTCTAGTAGCAGAGGTGGCAGCTGTGTTGAATGTCTCCCATGTGGCAGATGTGTTTCTTTTCTTCTTCTTCTTTTTTTTTTTTTAAAGATTTACTTACTTATTTATTCATGAGAGAGAGAGAGAGATTGATTGAGGGAGAGAGAGGCAGAGACACAGGTAGAGGGAGAAGCAGGCTCCATGCCGAGAGCCCAATGTGGGACTCAATCCCGTGACCCCAGGACCGCGCCCTGGGCCAAAGGCAAGTGCCAAACCGCTGAGCCGCCCAGGGATCCCCAGGTGTGTTTCTAACTATGCTCACACCTGTTATATCCTCGGGCCCTGCAGTCAGACTGAAGTCTGAATCCTCACTATTTGTTTGATCTCGGGCAAGCTACTTAGTGTCTACAAGTTTTCTCCTCTAAAAAACAGACATAATGATGATACCTACCTTGTGGAGAGTCACAGGCAGAAATAAGCATTTTGGCTAGAAAATACTTGAGTCTGGGCCCTTCTGGGAGATGATCAAAATATCCCACTGGACTTGTTAGAACTCCAATCTGACACTGATTATTTCTTTTTTTTTTTTTAAAGATTTTATTTATTTATTCATGAGAGATATAGAGAGGCAGAGACATAGGCAGAGAGAGAAGCAGACTCCCTGCGGGGGAGCCCGAAGCAGGACTCGCTCCCAGGACCCCGGGATCATGACCTGAGCCGAAAGCAGACACTCGACCACTGAGCCACCCAGGTGTCCCTGACACTGATTATTTCATTGGAGTCCAGGAAGAGGGGGCTCAGGAGAGTGGGCGGCAATCTGTGAATACTGAGAAATGCTTATCTTTGATAATGAAGTGTTATTCTGGAGTTTATTCCAACATCCTTTGAATTTTGCTAGTATGAACTGATGATTTCTTAGCCCATGGTCATCTCTGGGTGTTCTAACAAAATTAAAAAGTTTAGAGCCAACTTCTGGCAGAAGTGCCTCATTTCCTGAAACTGGCTTGAGGAGCCGGCTCACCCTGGGAGGTGTGTCTCTGCCTCCCTGATACTTTCTCTTCCTTCTTCTTCTCTTCTCTCCTGCTACATCTCACCCCTTCTTTCTTCTTCATCTCCTTTATCCTTCTTTCCATTTTCTTTTCAGTTCTGTCTTACCATTGTAAGCATTTAGTGTCTCTCCTTCCTCTTCTTCTATTCACTTTTTTCCTCCCACTTTTTTTCTGTCTCTTTCTCTGTTTCCTGCTGTTTTTATGTCCCCTCCATGTGTGTGCAAGCATGCAGACAAATGCACACACACCAATTGCACAAATACCAACTGCTAATTTTCACCTGCACCTTCCACTTTTAATACACCTAGAAGATGAAGACAAAGACAAACCCCAGGAGCACTTGGTATAGATGCTGTTCAGTTTACAAATAATGAAGATTACTTGGTACTTTTTTCCAAGAGTACTTTGAGAACTGAAAGGCCCGAGATATGATTATTTTGATTATTGTTGGCCATTCTATTCATGGCTCATGTCACTTTTGCACACCCTGACATTTTGCTAGGATCTCCATACATCACCAACACCACTCTGGGCCCCCAAATTAAAGCCATTCTTTAATGAGAGTTCAAGAGAGAAGACAAAGGATGGAATTTCAGGTCACTGAGCAGTGGAGATGTGTGCAGAAGGAAGGCAGTTATTTACATCCCCTACTACTGTTTTATCTCTGAAGGGCTTTTTGGGGGCCTCTTTGTGGTATAATAGCCATTGACCCATTCTACCATGGCAAACTTTGCAAGGAGTTAGGTGAGCCTGGAGAATTCTATGCAATGAAGGAGAGCCCCGGGCAGCCATAGAAACAACAACTAACAGGATCTGAAAACATGTTCACCTTAATGACCTTGGAAAGTCTGCCTTGCAGGGGCAGATGGAGAAACTGAGGCTCGAAGAGGTTACGTTTTTCAGCTAAGGCCATCCAGGAAGCTGATAAGGGATAAAAACTCAAACCTGGGTCTTCTGATTCCAAATATTCTTATAATACTTCAAGTATATTACTAGAAATTAGCCCAAATGTACTATCCCAAGTGGTGACAGTATAGTTTTTAAGCCACACAAAAGCAATTTGAGGGAACTCATTCCATCTCCAGCAGCTGAGGCCTCCTTAGAGAACATAGAAACACCAAGGTATTGGAGATTCAGGGACTCAGTGACAGTCTGGCATAGGGTGAGGTAAGAGACTAGAGTCCCCAGCACAATGTGACATGATCTCTCATCAGACCTCCAACCCAGGCTGGATGAAACAGCCTTCAGAATCCTCATTCCTCTCTTATTCTGATTCTAAATTTGCCAATCTTAGGACAAACTTAGATCCTCCAGAACAAGAGCATTGGAAAAATGGAAACCTCATTACAGGATAGCAGCTATCTAATCCCTAACCTGGGGAGCTTCTCCTTGCTGGAAATGCATAGGTTTGGTTTACATCACTGTCTGTTTGCATCTGGCTTATTCGGGAGCACTGACACAGCTGGACTTCTAAAATTCACCAAGGCTGAAAACCATTCACTGACTAGTGGCGAGATGGCTAAGACTGGCACATCCTGGGGGCCTCCTGGTGGTCAGCAGGCAGGCCTGCAGGCAGCCTGGCTTTACCATACCCTTTTATGATAGTGTTTGTAATTGCAACAATCTGGAAGCATTAGAAATGGTCAGGACTAAGGAAATATGGTAGAGATGGCCTGAGTTCACAGGTGACCCCCAGAGAGGAGCAGATGAAGGAGGTGCTATGTAGACAGGAAATTTGACTATTAGGACAACTGTGAAACTGCATGAAGAGTGGTTGACATGGTGCTAAATAGAAAAAAAATTGGAGTCTGAAATGATAATGACACACAATTAAACAACACTAAAAATGTATGTAGGCAGGGCGCCTGGGTAGCTCAGTCAGTTGAGAATCCAACCCTTGATCTCGGCTCAGGTCTTGATCTCAAGGTCGTGAATTCAGGACCTGCACTGGGCTCCACACTGGGCATGGAGCCTACTTAAAAAAAAAAAAAAAAAAAGTATGTAGGCTCCAGGATCAAGATTGGAAGAATGGAGGTGTAAAAACAAAGATAGTTGATTATTATTTTCTGAGTGAAAAATGTTTGAAATATTTTTAATGTTTTATTAGTCCATGTTTACTGTGATAATGCTGCATGACAAATAACTCCACAACTTCTAATGGCTTATTATTACAACAGATATTTATTTCTTGCCAATTGGTTTGCAGGTGATGGTGGGCCAGATGTGGATCAGCTTGGCTAGGCTGGACTCAAGACTTTAGGTTAGGTTCTGCTTAGTTTCATTTTGAAGCTCTGTCTAAAGTCACCGTGGTGATCCAGGGCATGACATCCTGATTGCAGAGATCAAATGATCAAGAGAAGCATGTGGAAACATGTAAATGTCTCTTGAGAGTCTTGGAATTGGAAACTGTCACTTTTGCCCACATTCTATTTGCCAAAGCAAGTCATATGACCAAGCCCCAAATGAGTGGGATGACGAGATATGTTCCACTCAGTAAAGCTGTTGAATTATGTCCACCAAAATTCCTACAAGACGTCTTAACCCCCAGCACCTCATAATGTGACCTCATTTGGAAATAGGGTCTTTACAGAGGTAATCGAATTCAAGTGTGAGCATTAAGGTGGGCCTTAATCTGAAATGACTGGTCCTCACAAAAAGGGGAAATTGGACAGAGAGACACAGACTGAGAGAGGACAATGTGAAGACAGAGAAGATCTGCCATTTACGGCCCTCAGGAGGAACCAACCCTGTTAATACCTTGATCCTGGACTTCTAGCTTCCAGAAATGTGAGAAAATAAATTTCTGTTGTTATTAATTTTATTTTATTTTAAAAAATATTTATTCATTTATTTAAGACAGAGAGAGGGTGTGCATGTGCACAAGTGGAGGGCGGGGTAAAGGAAGAGAATCTTCAGATTCCCTACTGAGCCTGAAGCTCTATGTGGGGTTCTAGCCCACAACCCATGAGATTATGACCTGAGCTGAAACCAAGAGTTGGTTGCTTGACTGACTGAGCCACCCAGAATTTTATTAATTTTAAATTTTAAAAAGTTTTCTGTTGTTTATCTTAGCAGACTAATATAGAAGCCATGGGAGAAGAATAGAAGGAAGAATTAAGGACACACACACACACACAAAAAAAAAAAGAATTAAGGACACATAATACAATTTGTGACAATGTTATTCCAATAACCATTTAAAAGTGCAAAATGTGGGGCACCTGGGTGGCTCAGTGTTTGAGCATCTGCCTTCGGTTCAGGTCGTGATCCCAGGGCCCTGGGATCGAGTCCCACATCAGGCTCCCCAGAAGGAGCCTGCTTCTCCCTTTGCCTATGTCTCTGCCTCTCTCTGTGTGTCTCTCATGAATAAATAAATAAAATCTTTAAAAAAATAAAAATGTAAAATATAACATAGTAAAAAGTACATTGACAGTCCTTTTCTCATTATCAATATGTCTATACAATAATAACACAGCCACAGTGAACACTTAAAATGTAAGTATTACCACGTCAGGAATGATCCTAAGCTCCATAAATGTATAAACTTCCTTAATCCTCAAAGCAGAATAATATCTCTGAGGTAGAAACTACCATTATATTTAACTTAAAATAAGGGAACCGAGGCCCAAAGAGGTTAAGCCACTTGCTTCAGCTTATACAGCATAGTGGTAGACCCGGGATATAGCCCAAGAGAGCTCTATTTCCAGAGCCTGAGCCCCTAACCACTTGGCTATATTCCATCCTTCACACTCAAAACTGTTTCTTTCCCTTTGGCAGTACATTTGAATGATCTGTCCCTATCAAGCAGGTAAATTTTATTTCTTATCACAGTCCACAATCTTACATGATCTAGCTCCTACATGCTTTGTAGGCCTTCTTTCCTTTACTCTAGCCATACTGACCTTTTTTTGGTTCGCAAACATACCAAGCTGGTCCCTGCCTTCAAGTGTTTGCACTTGCTGTTCTTTCTGCCTGGAATACCTCCCTCAGATCTTTGCCTACATGCACCTCCTTGTTGAAATCTGAGCTTAGATGTGACATTCCCCCAGAGAAGTCTGATCCTGCCACTCCACTAAAGCAGCTCACTCCCACCTTAGTCACTCTTCCTCTCACCACATTGTTTAGTTTTTATTCACAGGTCTTACCAATAGCTGAAATTGTCCTTAAAAATGTTATCTGTTTACTTGCTCGTTGTCTGTCTCCCTCTATCTAGAATGTAAACTCTATGACAGAGGGACTTTGTGTATCTTGTTCATGACGTATTTTTAGCAGATAGAGTGGTTTGTGGCACAGAATGGGTGCTCGCTAAATACTTGTAAATGAATAAAGTTCTCACTCGGCCATGACATTAAGTGGACTTGCCAGAAGCACTGAGTCTCAGAACTCTTGTCTTCTAGACAGTACAAGGAGGTCTGGAGACATACAATCCACATAGGGGCAGAACGATGCCATTGATGCCAAATTTTATTTCCAAGCAAACACAGTCTTTAAGTCTTAGTCACTGTGGTTAGCGGCAAGTGAAGTCATCCATTCCAGCCAAAAGGAAAAGTTAGAGGGAAAATGGTCATACAAGATGCATGAAGAACAGATATCAAGAGTCGAGTTTCCATAGCTTTGGCTTCTCAATAATTACTGTATTGGATGAAGCTGGGTCACTCTGAGCTCTTCTAAAGTAGGTGCTGCTTCATTTGTCTGGGTCGGTGTTAGGTTTGGGCAGCTGAGCCATCTGTAGAGGGTTAGGGCTCAGCGCCAAGGGTCTGATCTCTACTTGGCTGCAAGCACCTCATTGCTCTGCTACCTCCGCTTCATGGGCTGGATGTCTGTTCCCTTTAGTTGTATGGGAGGAATTGGACTCTGAGTTGGTTTCTATTTTCTCATGAAGCTGTCTAGGGGACTGAGGTGGGGGTATAAATCACCAAGCTTCTGAGAGCATAGCTTTAACCACAGTCTCATGTGTCTGGGCTGGTCATAAGACATCTCAGACTGTGAGTCCTGACATTCTGTTGGCTGATAACCTAGCCAGCATCCCCATCTCACACCCAGGCTGATGAGATATGCCGCTGTCCCTCTGCAGATGCAGAACACTTGGTGGGTGAATTGAGACTAGAATGTCTGCAGCATTAGACTCTGCCTCTGTTTTAGAGCGACGTGTTAGATGAGAAAGTAGCTAGTGGTTCACATTATCTTGTATCAAAGAACTCAAGACTCTTAGCAGAATTTGATAAATGTTGATCTTTTTTAAAAAAGATTTTATTTATTTATTCATGAGACACACACACACACACACACAGAGGGAGGCAGAGACATAGGCAGAGGGAGAAGCAGGCTCCCTGCAGGTAGCCCGATGTGGGGACTCAATCCCAGGACCCCGGGGATCACGACCTGAGCTGAAGGCAGACACTCAACCACTAAGCCATCCAGGTGTCCCATAAATGTTGATCTCGATGAGATGGTAGAGATTAATAATTTGAAGATTACCTAACTTTCTGCAGAGAATAGATTCATCTACTTTTAAAGATGCCAGGATGCAGGGAAGAGAAGGAAAAAGTTCTGGGCCTCAAATCTCTGCATTATGCAGGGCTACTTCCCCAGGGAAAGGGACTTGCGACTCATGCTCGGGGTGAAGAAATCTACTCAAGATAACTTGGATCTGAAAAAGGAAAATTTAAATAAAGATCAAGTTTATCATTCTTTGAGGTAGTCTACTGACATTAGAAGACATTCATCTCCCTGTTTCTATATTTTTTTTAAAGATTTATTTATTTATTCAGAGAGAGAGAGAGAGAGAGAGAGAGAGGCAGAGACACAGGCAGAGGGAGAAGCAGGCTCCACGCAGGGAGCCCGATGTGGGACTCGATCCCGGGTCTCCAGGATCACACCCTGGGCTGCCGGCAACGCTAAACCACTGTGCCACCAGGGCTGCCCTCTGTTTCTATACTTGTTAAAATTTTTCTAAGTAAAAATTTTATGTGCTTAAAACTTTTCATTGAAATACAGAGAAAAGCGCACATCTCTCGAGTGTACGGCTTGATACATTGTTTTTTCAAATGAAACACATCTGTGTAACCAGCACCAGATCAAGAAACAGAATTATTGTCCATCTCTCAGAAGACTTTGTCACTCCCCCGTTCTACTCACCCCCCCCACAAGACCACAGCTATCCTGATTCCTAATACCTAGATGAATCAAGGGCTGCCGTAAAGTAGACATTGAGTGGGTGCTTCAAAGTCATCTCAAGATTAATATGTTCTTACTTCTAGTTTTACTGCTATTTCTTGTGCATACTATTACTTACATTTACCATTAGACATATGATATACGATAAATAATGTAACTCAACTGGAATCACACCCACTACTTCAGTTCTGCTGAATTAACAAAGCTATCCCTTTCTGCTACTACAAGAATGATTAATACTTCTGCAGTGTTACCACATGCCAAGCATTGTTCTGATTACTTTACATGAATTAACTTATTTAATCTTCATAATGTAGTGTTTTTATTATCATCCCATATTATAGGCATGAACTTCAAATGTGCCTTTCTTGTTGCTGCCAATCACATGGTTTTTCCTAGTCTATTTACTTTCATACAATTTCAGATCTTTTTCTTTCTTCTCAAACCTCCAATTCCGCCCCCTCCATCCTAACTCTTAGCTGATGACCTTGTTCTTCACAATTAAAGAAGAGCTTCTATGAACTCCCACCACTACATCTATGTACCCACCAGCCACCATCTGCTTTCCACCCAATACTATACATGGATTATCTGTACTCCTCTAGAAAGAAATATCTTCTTTAATAGGAATTCCCAATCATTTCTTACACTCAAAGGCCTTACCCCAATAATTTGTCTCTTTTCCTCTATGTCATTATTTTTTCACTGTCTTATAGATCATTCCTATTTGCACAAATACACTGTTATTTTCCCATCAATCCCCCCTTCTTTTGATTATATTTTCTTTGCTTCCCTTTGCAGCAAAATTGAAAAGATTTTTCTAGACTCACAGTATTTATCTTCTCTCCAACCATTCTCTCTTAAACCACACCGAACAGGATTTTGCCCCTACATTAAACTAAAACTGTGCTTATCCAGGACAGCAACATCAGCAACATCACCTCTATGGCAATGACTAACATATTTATATACCCAGACCAGTTCTCTTTCCTAAACTCCAGGGATATACACACAAATGCCTTCTCAACAACTACACTTGGATGTTTAATAGACACCTTAGATTTGACATGTATGAAACTGACTGTCTGAGGCTATGGCAGCAACATATGGTCACAGTTGTCTTGTGACTGGGAGGAGCTAGCACGGAGGCAATACTGACTACACATTGAGAATGATAAAGTAGAAGAGGAAAAAGTTAGTTCCTTGAAAACACTGTTGGATCATTTGGTGTGAGATCATAAATTACTTCTTGAGTTGGCTTTTTAGTTACTTGTCAAAATCACCTTAATTAATTACATAGCCCAAATTGAAGAGCAGTTTAATGGAGATCTCACTATTTCTTTTTCCTGATTGTCTTCCTTAGTCTATTCCCCATCAAGAGACTAAGACAATGCAAATCCTTTAATGATAGGAACATTTAAACAGGTTACATATAGGAGGCAACCTGAGATTTCCTGGGGACGCTTCTTTCTTTTTGAGAGAAAAACAGCCTTTCCTTATTTCCTTCACTAACAAAGTGTTGCCAGTTAATGTGATGAGTTCATTTCAAAGGTATAGCTAATGTATTGGTTGTGTAACGAGGCTGGTGAAATCCTGGAGTGGGAGCTTCACATATGAATAAGGATTTATTCTAAACTCAGTTTTCAAAAGTTCCCTGCCCCAAATGAGTGGGGCAAGTTCTAAGTATCAAAGTTAGGGACTAAGTTCTAAGAATGGGGGCTGGTGATATAATTCAGAAAGATAGTATAGCCACTAGCTTTGGAAAAGGACATTGCGGGCAGCCCTGGTGGCCCAGCAGTTTAGCACTGCCTTCGGCCCACGGTGTGATCCTGGGTTCCTGGGATCAAGTCCCACGTCGGGCTCCCTGCATGGGGCCTGCTTCTCCCTCTGCCTGTGTCTCTGCCTCTCTCTCTCTCTCTCTCTCTCTCTCTCTGTGTCTATCATAAATAAATAAATAAAATCTTTAAAAAAATAAAAAGGACATTGCTAAGGGACCAAATATGAAAAATAGCCCAAGATAGCAGTGATGGTATAACTTTTCTGGAAGCAGTTTTGCAATGTGTATCAAAGTCCTGAACAATGTTAATATTGTTTAACTCTATAATTTCACTTCATTGGAATCTAGAACAAGGAAATAATTCTGATGAAGAGTCCCTATCCATCCCCAATCTTCTCTGGGTCCACTCCTCTTGGATGCTCAGCTGGGAGTGTTCTTAGCTAATTTGATAGCACTTACCACAAGAGTAGCTGAAGACAAAAGATGAGAGGGCCTTAGAAAGCTGGTAAGAAGAATACGTGCATTTCTCATTTGAGTCTACACCCTGTTGTCTTGGGAAAAATTATTGCTTGCTATGGTGAAATATGATTTCCATTAGGTAAATCAAAGGAGGCTGGCTGGAATTCTTATCACTGGAAAGGCTGAATGGGATTCTATTCCACAAGGTCACAAGACCAGAACCTTCCCAGAACTTTAGAACTCCTGACTCCTGAGCATAGCAAACCTCTACTAACATCTGGCCAAATATGATGCTTGAGGGCTTCAAAGATACAAGAGACTGGGGGCTGAAGGGTGGACTGTGTATAGGTATGAGAGATTGGACACCCCTCATTCTTCAAGCAGACTCCTCAGGCAAGTCACTTTATGACTCCAGGGGCCTTGAATTGTCCTCTGTTCACCTTCCTCAGAGCTTAACTGGGATATTTATGTGTCCTTATAGGTTCCTTCCTCACCCTCTCAGCTCCCTCTCAATTTCCTGGGACTGTGTGGGACGTTTTTAGCACTCCATTGCAGCTGTGTACAAAACATTAAAGCTTCTCACACCCTTTAAGGAGATTTGGAGTTTTAAGGTTTCTTCCTCAACATCACTTTCTCTTTCCTGCTTTGAGATTCCCACTGATAGAAGAACATAACATTAGGGGCTCTGGATTGACTGAGGTGACTGTTGAGTTAAGAGAAACAAGTGGAAACATCTGGAAGATCGAGGAACTCTGATATAAGGAATAAGAAAAAGACTCTTAACTCCAGTTAATAAAGAGGAATTCCTAATGTATCAGAAAAGGCATCTTTCCCCACTAGTTCCCAGAGGAGGTATATGGAAGATACTAGACATCTGTGCATTGGACAGAGCTTCCAAAACAGCCCACTCACCCTCCTTGGCAGCATTCTCCAGATTCCCCCATGCGGTAACACAGTAGACATAAGGGTCACCACAAAGCTATGCTAGTCCGGACTATAAACATCCTCTCAAGGATCTTAGGTTTCTGCTGGGAATTGGAAAGTTACTAAGTGACAGGATTCCTTCTTTCCCTGCCACAGCCAGCTTCTCCATCTACCACAGAACCCACAATTTGGTATACATACAACATCCCAGGATTTTCTCCCTAGGAAGTTCCACCCCACAAATTTAATTCATGTGTGTTCTCTGCAGAATTATCAGTGAGTCCCAAAAAATAGAATTTGAAGAAAAGTATGTAGAGTTGCAGTAAATTGCCTCTGGAATCTGGAGATAAAATCAGGAAAAGAGGAAACTTCCAGATAGGAACTAGTACGAATTTATGTGGAGTAAAGTGGCCTCTTCAGAGGACTTCAGAAAGAATTAGGGCACAGCCTCTTCATTTATAGACTTTCAGAGCTTGGAAGGAATAGTATGTGAAAGTGCCTGACCATGTACTGGGCACATCGTGGGTACTTGACAAGCATTAGCCTTTTTTCAGTTGCTTCTTGTCCCAAATGCATCTGAGGCATAAATCATTTTGGACCTCTCTGCTAGAGTCTTCTTTTCTTATAGTGAACATAAATATATTTCTCTGTAGCTTCCTTTTATTATCTTATATCTATTCCTGGAGACTTTACAGAATAAATTTTATCTCTTTTCACCATGACATACTTTAAAACGTTTGAAGGCAGCCATTTTGTCCCCCAAATATTCTCCTTAACGTTAAAGTTCCCAAGTCCTCAACCATTCTGCTTCTGGCCTACTTCTGAGGGCTTTATCACCCTGTTACTCCCTCTGAATACACTTGTGTTTGTCTTTGTCTTTCCTAAAAGGTGACCATGAAGTGGACACTGTACTGTGGAGGCATGTCAAACAACACAGGAAAACCAGGACTATCACATTTTCTCAGTTGCTTGTACAAGCCAGCATAAAATTTGTTTCACTGTCTAGTTTGCTTCAGAAACTATGTCACTATGATAACTCATGCTATCCTACTATTCATGAAAATCTTCGAAGATTTTTAGCCATTGTCTCCATCTATAAGTGGAGATTGTTAATTGTTCACTAAAAGCTGTTTTCCTCTTCTTTCATTGGATACCTGGCTACTCAGGTAGAGACTATTTTATAACTTTCTTTGCAGTTAGGGTTGGTCATGTAACTATATTCTTGCCAGTTGAATGTAAATGAAAATGAGGCACTCAACTTCCAAGTTTTGGCCTAAAATATTACCTATGTGCTTCTCTATGCATTTTTCTTCTTCCCAAAGATGATACCCAAACAAGCCTGTAACTAGGCTCCAGACATGCAGATCAGGATCATACTCTAGTGGTTGGTAGAACCACAAGATTAGGGAGACCCAAGCCCTAAGTGGTCAGTGGAGCAGAAAAGTGGCCAATCAGGACCTTTAGCTTTGAGATTTGTATCAGTCTGCTACTGGCATAGTACCATCACATAAGAAACAACCTCAAAAATATCAGTGGCTTACAATAAAAATAAAGGAGACAGGATCTTAAAAACACAACAACCTAAACTCATTTCTTTGGCAGGGTCTGTAGATGAGAGGCAGCTTCAGAGAAGATGATGGGGCTAGATGCACCAATCATAGTGAATTTCTGGAATTGCAAAATCATAGGCTGGATATTGGGTTATGCATCCTTACCTAAGCACTGACAACTGGGGAGGTTCAGCCTGCACAGCTGCCCTGCTCTCTTGGGGGATACACTGATACATTGGTAGCCTCCAATGAACCACATCTTTTGACGTTTACACCCTTGTGGGCTCCCCTCCCACACTGTCTCTGCACTTGACCACAAGACTTGGTTTGGTCGTCAGAGACATTAGCAAAATAGTATCAACAGAGGGTGGATAAATGAATTTATGTCGGGGCTTGTCCTCTTGAGATGCTCCTTGAAAGTCAACTGCTATGATATTGAGAAGTTTGGTCCAAACTACTGGATGATGAGAGGTCCTGGAGGATGAGGGGCCATCTTGGATGTTCCAGATCCAGCCAAACTCGCAGCTGAATATAGTTCATGAGCACTACCTCAGCTATACTGTGTGCAATAGAAGAATAATTCAGCTGATAAAAGTCAATCCACAGAATCATGAAGAATTAGAAATTGCTGCTGTTTTAAGTCACTATTTGGGGGGGGGGGTTTATAAAGCTACAAACGATAACTGAAACACATCTCCTCTCTAAAATTTTCTTGGCGACAAAACTCATCTAAAAATCCAGATATCTGGCCTAGGACCCTTGGAGAAAACATTCTGGCACTGGGAATGTAGCCAAAGGGCCCTGGAAATGGAACCTGGAAATGTCTCTATTCTCTCCTCTTCTCTTGAAAATTAAAAATATTTTACCTACAAATCCTGAAAGGAAAAAGAAATCCTTAAACCATGAAGTATAAGAATGTTCCATTAACCAGCCAGATAAGACCAAGCTCTCACTTAGTGCCCCACATTCCTTTCTCACATATCTAGTTTCCTCCTCCATAATTCTATCAGTTTAAGGGAAGGCCATAAGATTTTTTTTTTTTTTTTGGTTCTCCTGAGACACCAAGAGAGAAAACTCTCTTCAGAGGCCTCCTGTCTTATTGTCCAATCTCTAGTGAGGGGGCTCAGTGTGTGATAGGTTGTATATCCTTAAAGACTGGAGGGGAAATCTTCCTGCTTAATGCCAGAGAAAGTTATCCAGAGAGATAAAAATCATCACCTTCTGAGATCATTAAAAGTAAAACTGGGCATGACATTTCAGGAATATTTTGGGTTTGTCCTCATCTAAAGGTATATGACTCCCTAGTATCTCTGATTGCTTATGGATTCCATGACACTAAATCAGGATGTGTGCTTCCAAGTACCTTTAAATGCACCAAGAGGTTCATATTCCAAAGCAGCAAGACTGGCATTTACAATTGCTTTTTTTAAAGCATATGTACTGAACAAGCTCTGAACTTTGCCCAGAAGCAAATTTTCATTTATTCACTGAACAAATGTTTTTATTGGGTAGCTACTCTGTCTGGATATTCAGCAGGCATCAATATAGTGGCCTAGTAGATAAACTTGTTTGAGGATAGGCAGCACGCATTCTCCCCTTTGGGAGAGCCAACCAACACTTTTTTTTTTTTTTTTTTAATGGAGATTACTACTCTCTTTTGGATCCAGTCCAATGAGGCTTCTCTCCCTCCCCAAGCCAAGGGTGAGTCCATGATCTAAGCCAGGACAATTAAATGTTCTCACTCTGGATTTTAAATCAAAACAGATTATTAAAGAGACTGAAAACAAGTTGGCATTCAGGGATCTCACACCCCAATCAGGCTGTTTTTACCAGAACATTTCCTGCCATTTTAACTTCCTACTTTTTTGAGCTGCCTTGTTCTTGCTTGTTTCCAAGCCCTGATCTCTGGCCTGACTACTAACTACAGATGTCCTTCCAGTGAATTTCCTTTTTCTTATATTAGCCAGACTGATTTCTGTTGCTTTCATCCAAAACACCCTGATGGATACAAAAATGAATGAAACCAATGTAATCACAGCTTTCAGAACCTATCAATAGGGTCAGAAAGACATACACTGAACAAATGAAAAGTAAGTATTACAAAGAGCCATGAAATAAATGAAACAGAATTTCATGCGATGATCTAATTGAGATTGCAGGGTGGCCAAAGGCCACTGTAAGATCTAAAAGGGTGAGCAGACAGGGCAAGGAGTGGAAGGAAAGGGCTTTTCTGGCAGAAGACAGAGAACAAACAGAGAAATTTTTTGCATTCTGAGAAGGAATGTGGGGTGGGCATCTTTGGGAAGAGTCCCAGGTGAGGCTAGAAAAATGGGCTCAGAGCGTATACACTCTTGGAGCTTATGGAGAGAGCTTAAACTTGGTTTCAAGACAATAGGAAGAAACTGTCTGAATGTTTGTAGTGTGTGAGCGACATGATGTGATTAGATTTTTAAACAATCCCCCTGGCTGCCGTATAGTTGGCTTACAGGGCAAGACCCAGGGGATTGCTGAGTGGCCTGGGAGGGCGGTGAGGCTGCTTAGTTAGGCTAGATGGTAATAAGGGAGATGAAGAGAAGCGAAGTCCTAATAGGATGTACAGGTGTGTGTGTGTAGAACCTCCTGCTCCGGGACCTGCCTGCCTGTGGACAAGGACACAGTCCTGCTCATTTCCACATCCCCAGCAGTAGCTAAAGGGTGGTGTTCTGCAGAATGTCACAATTCACGAAGTGACTCATTGTCCAACTCTCCTTTGATCCTTGCAGCAACCCTGAGGAGTTACTGAAAGTAAAGTAAGTAAGGCCTGGAGGGAGAGGTTAAGTGGTTGAGAGGCACACAATTGAGGACAACCGGACTTGGAGCCTACTCCTTCCTGCTGCACCTGCTCAGTGTCTAACCTGTAAACTGTAGATTCCCCAGATATGACTGCAGATCTGAAAACAAACTGAAATCTTCTCCACTGCCCTTCATTGACCATAGATTGTCCACCTGCACCTGGGTGCTGTGAGGTGGTTTTAGAGCTTCGTCTGCATCCTTCTCCACTGTCAGGCTTTGTCCAGCCCACACTGAGCACTTTTTTGGCCAAGTTATACATTCGTATTGCCCTTTAGCTCATTCTGTCTGGATCTTCTCCAACATTCTTTGAAACATTTCTCTCATCCTTCCCTAGAATGCCTACTTCCCTTTATCTAGGTTAATGTCTGGACTGGCAGCATGGGCATCACTTGGAAACTTGTTAGAAATGTAAACTCTCAGGATGCCTGGGTGGCTCAGGGGTTGAGTGTCTACCTTTGGCTCCTGAGGTTCTGGGATTGAGTCCTGCATCAGTCTCCCTGTGGGGAGCCTGCTTCTCCCTCTGCCTATGTCTCTGCTTCTCTCTGTGTCTCTCATGATAAATAAATAAAATCTTAAAAAAAATGTAACTCTCGGGGCTTGCTGCAGACCTACTGAAGAGGAAGCTTTGGGGTGGCTTCGCCATCTGTGCTTCAATAGGACTGCCAGTTGATTTAGATGAATGCCGATGTTTCAGAGCCACTGGTCTAAGTCTTGCCAGGAGTGGCCCCTGAAGCTGTAGACAGCTGGAGCTCAGAGAATTGCTGGGAAGAAGAGCTTCACACAGAATTGGTGCTCCCAGGGACCATGTATCAGGAACTGTGGACTGTCTTGGCAGAGTGATCTCCTTGGAACACACAAGCTCCAACTGCTTTCTCTACCCTTGAGACTCTCCATGCAAGATTCAAGATCCCGTTAAAGAGACTGCTAATACCAAGTGTTGGTGACTATGTGGCACTACTAGAATTATCTTAAACTGGAAAGGAGGGGAATGTAGACTGATACCAAGACCTCAGAAAGTGGGCTGTATCTACTTATAAGCCCCATGACTCGGCAATTCTGTACTTTCAAATATAGGTACTGAAGGGGATGCTTGAAGAAGTCAGTATCAAGTTATTACCCAATTTATTCACTTTTCTTTTAGACTCATCTCCTCTCAGAGCTTTCATATATTCAGGAGGTATACCAGTAGAGGCACAGGGTGTTTGTCTGTTTGTTTGCTGTGAATCACCTCTTCTCTCATGGTCTATTGTACACTGAACATATCACACAGATCACTCAACTCCACATACTGACAGTTTTCACTGGAACAGTGGGTATACTTACTGTAGAAACAGAATAATTATTAATTTTTTTACATAAAAACTTGGCAGTATCTTCTGAGGGATCCTCTGTATACTATTGTGCCTCTAGTATAGGAGTATAGGAGTTGAAAACCACACAGCTAGTCCTTGTATGTAGCAGGAGCTAAGCACTTATTTTTTTTTTGAGCTAAGCACTTATAATAAACATTATTTTTGAACTGAATGGACTCCCCTTTGATTTGCTTGGGGCAGAGTCCATGTAACTCCTCTTATTGGTCTGATTCCAGACTGGATAGCTCAACTACTGCTCTACCTAATTGAAAAATAATGTCAACTTGCCTCTGTTGACTTCTTGGCCAATTTTTCCAGCCTTTAAATTAAGATCTTGGACAATTGTCCTGTATATGCCACTCACTGGACTTCTCCATTATGGTCATTTTTTGGAGTGGTTGGACAGAGCAGAATGCCCACCATTGGTTTAGACCAATATAGAGTTGACTTTTGTTATTTTTTTAAAGATTTTATTTATTTATTCATGACACACACACACACAGAGAGACAGACAGACAGATAGACAGACAGAGGAGAAGCAGGCTCCATGCTTCTCCTGATGGAGCCCGATGTGGGACTCTATCCTGGAACTCCAGAATCACACCCTGGGCCGAAGGCAGGTGCCAAACTGCTGAGCCACCCAGGGATCCCAATTTTTGTTATTTATGATAGTTTTTTTGTATAAAGTTATTGGGAACACTGAACCAGTGAATACTGAAACATTGCTCTTAAGGGAAACACGCAGACACACACACACACACCTCACAAAGATTATAATCTTAAAATCCTAAAAATAATTTTTTCCAGTCAATTCTATTTTGTTTATTTTACAAAAGAAAATGACATTCAGAAGAGTGAAGTGACTGGCCCTAGGCTGCCACCCTAACAGATGCCAGAGTTGGGAGTCAAACTATTCATCCAGCCCCAGAGACTGAGTTTACACTACACAGCATTACCTCTATCCCTCCATCCTCTGGATACCTCAACGTGAGAGCTGGAACAAGAGGGCAGAGCGCGGCCTTCGACCCCCTCAGCTGGGAATGTGCGTATTGGGCAACTCAAAATTTCTGCTTCTCTGTACATGTCAGCAAAAGACAATGAAAGCACTGCAAGTATTTTATTTGAGGGTTATGAATAAATCTTAGCAAGTAAGTGCTATTTGCAAGTACACAGTGAATAATGCGGATCGACTATATACATTATTTGTATTCTTCATGAGAACTAAAATCTTCTGCCCCATCTTTCTATCCCTGCCCCCCTCCCCACAAGAAGCTATTTCCTCAAAACTCCAAATTTTTCAATAGCCATTGATGTTTATTAATGATTTTCCAAAAATGTCATCAAAATGTGTATCTATGCAAAGGGATGATAACCTCAAAGAGACAGATGGACATATGAGCTCAGGGGGCACTGCCAGCATCATCCCTCCTGGCTTCGTGAATATATGATAGACCCTGGGAATGTGTGCAGCCCATATTTATTTGGTCTTCAGAATAAATTAGGAAAGTGAGGTACCAATTTTAGGCAAGGGAGTTAAGCTGCATAGAAACATAAAGAGCTGAATGAGGGTGATCTGCCTGAAATGGACAGACTCTTCAGCTACACAGAATAATTATTGTGGGATTTGAAGAAACAAAATAATGTCTAAGTACTTGTATCTTGATAAATTGTGCAATAATTCTCATACCATTATCCCCTGTCCTGCCTTTCTATTTCAATCTCTTTTTACAATGGAATAGTAAATTTTCCTGTCTTATGAAGGTTAAAAATGTCTTTTTTGCCAAAGCGTCTTTTTTGACCTAGTTAGAAGTCACATGCTGTTGGATGATAGGTTGGCCTTATCTAGCATGGGAGGGGACTACACAAAGGCATGAAAACCAGAAAGCAAGAATGGGGGTGGAGGCATCTGGAGACTGGCTACCACAACTGCTACTCTAAGTTATCCTGTGCTGGAAGGATCTACATAGGCACTGTGGACCTCACCAGAGTCAGAGCAGGACCAGGGAACATGGTGGCCACCATGGGGTAGCCAAGAGCACTTTCCTGAGAGCATATCTGAGACATCCTCTGTGGGGTCCCAGAAGTGACTGCCCTACAGAAGGCTGGAAGTTCTGAGAGAGAAATAAACCTAGGTTTTCATTAGTAATGTGACTCCACTGGTACTCCCCAGAGGAATCCAGGCTCTGATTTCTTCTGCTGAGACTGACTGATTACAAGCTTCTCCTCTCTGTAGAGCTTCTGGAGGTTCCAGAAGAACAAGTGACTCGTGAATGCTGCCTTAAGCGTCTCATCCATTCAATTTCAGTAGTAAAGAAACTCATCCCCTGAAACCTTCCAGAACAAAACTCCTTTAGAGGAGGGTCCCTGTGTTGATGACTCAGAGGAAGCAATGTTTGCAACTCAAAAGCAGCATTTCCTGAAAGATAGGGATAAGAAGAAAGTTGGAGGACAAACTGTACCTTAAACTTTATAACAAAAGGAGTAAACAGGAGATGTGGCATTTCTTTGTATCACGAAGGAGAGAATCAGCATCTTAATTTATCATCCATGATAATACTAAGAGTAGCCATGACTGAGCTGGGTCACAAAGAGTCCTTGACTGCCAAGAGCTTTCAATCTAGTAGGTAAAACTCTCAAAACACTAGCATTTGCTGAGTGACAGCCAAAGTCAAGATGGTAGAGGTTCTGGGGCCTCAGACAATAAAGGTGGCAGAGTTTCCAAGAGGGAGATCTCTCTGAAAGGCTGGATTTATGGACTCTTGAGGAGAGAGGCTTGGGGACTGGGTCTGGGGGCAAGTTTGGCAAGTGGGATTTGAAAGGGGTGGAGGGGGGCAGCCTGGGTGGCTCAGTGGTTTAGTGCTGCCTTTGGCCCAGGGTGAGATCTTGGAGACCCGGGATCGAGTCCCACATCGGGCTCCCTGCGAGGAGCCTCCTTCTCTCTCTGTCTGTCTCTCTCTCTCTCAATCTGTGTCTCTCATGAATAAATAAATACAATCTTTTAAAAATAAATAAATAAAAGGGGTGGAGGGGGGGAAAGGAGGAAGGGGAAAGAAATGGGCCCCAGGGGCAAAGTCCCAGAAGGTTCCCTCTCAGCCCAAACCCAGTTGGTAAAATCTCTGCTGGTGCCTGATATTCAGTCAATGCCTTTCTTTTGCTGTGAAGGTGCAAATACGAGGTCCAGCTCTGAGTGAACTGTGTGTCTCCTACTCAGCCCTCCTTGTTTCCATTAACTCCTCTGCACACCAATCAATGACAATTATGGCCACTCACGTATTTTAACCATCAGACTGTAATGGCAAATACGATAAATCTCCACTGTGGCAACCAAGTATTGATTTTCTTCTACAGAAATCTCATCACTTAGAGTCATGAGGCTGCAGATGTGAAGTTTGCTCTGGCAGATCTGCTAGGACATGCCAGGAATGGGTCAAAAACTATCCGAGGATGTGTCCTTCAGGCGTTGTGGAACTATGTGGCAGGTGGTCATACAGCAACGCCAGACTTGGTGGAGGGCAAATGCAGACATACTAGATGGCAGGGTGTGGTGGTGGGGGTGGTGGCAGCAAGGTCCAAGCATTGGTAAGTGATGTCCATATTTACTAGACCTTGATTTTCTAATGGGTGGAAGACAAGGTACTAAGATCCCACGTGTGGGATTTATTTGGTGTTATCTCTTAGCTTTATTGTTCCTCGTCAGGCCCAGGTGTGCTGAGCCTTTTCTTTTCTTTTCTTTTCTTTTCTTTTCTTTTCTTTTCTTTTCTTTTCTTTTCTTTTCTTTCTTTTCTTTTCTTTTCTTTTTAAAGATTTTATTTATTTATTCATGAGAGAGAGAGAGAGAGGCAGAGACACAGGCAGAGGGAGAAGCAGGCTCCACTCAGGGAGCCCGCTGTGGGACTTGATCCCAGGTCTCCAGGATCACGTCCTGGGCTGAAGGCGGGGCTAAACCACTGAGCCACCCAGGCTGCCCATGTTGGGCCTTTTCTAAACACAGCTAGGTTCAGGGCAAGCCACCCTGCATACACCCACATTGGAGTGCAACGCACATTAAGAACAAAGCAGTCCCACCCACCTCTGCCAAGGGGGATGTGGAGAAAGAATGTGGTTATAGGCTCATGGAGTGCATGTGCATGCTTTCTACCATTGATGCTCTGGGACTTAATTTTCTTTGACTTCAGTATTTCCCTAAGTTAAAGCCTAGTCATGGTGACCGAGGCCAAGGTGTCCATGTCAATCCACTGGATGTGAGTCTGGATTTCAGCTGTCCCCACTAAAGGGTTTCCTCATTACAGGGTCTGAGATCCCATGGATAAGCCTCTACAGTCCCCATAGTGCATCATTGGTCTGAAATGGCTCTGTGTACCATCAACATTACGGCAGGGGTGGCAGGAGGGCTCAGCATATGTATTAAAACAAATGTGGGAGTGACGGGAGGGAATACCCACCAGCCTGCTTCCCACCTGGCTTGGCATCATTCCATCTCCTGGAGCCCAAAGACACCTGACTGACATGGTTTTGAAGCTAGATGGTTCTGCCTCTTTCTAACAGCCTGGAGCTCCAAGTAGAGATGATTTTTTCTGAATGGAATAATTTTGACGGACACAATTTAGACTCTTAAAAACTATTATAACAAATAGTTATAAACAAAGAGTGTTACTTCTCCAAATGTAATGCAAATTTTCTTTCCTATACTTTTCTGTTACATTAAACCCTATATTCCCTTTTCTAGTCATTTAAGTCAGTGGGATCTTCTCCCATGCTCCTGGCTTCTGGCTGGGTTTTGCCAATGAGGACCACTGGGAGGAAATGGGAGTGAGTGGGAGAGCCAGGGTGGATGTTTATTCTTCTGGCTTCCTCCTTGAGTCTCTGTGGGCTGATTATCCTTCAACAGGTCACAGCCCCTTTAGGAAGCCCTTGTCAATTAACAATTTCTTTCTCTGAACTCTGCTATGTCTGCCATTACCAGTCCTTCAGCCCTAGAGGTGATGTCAGTATCCTCTGGTTTCTGGCCTCAAAAATACTGCATTATTCCTTGGAGTTTCCCTACACAGTTTGAAAATAGTACCTTTATCAACTCTCTTCATATTAAGAAAAAAAAAAGTAACTAGGTTCCTGAAAGTCTTAATGATGAACAGTAGAAAGCTGCTTTCCATTACCAGTCAAAGTAAAAATGGTTGAACCCATACTCCAAGGGCAAAGATGGCTACTTTTCTCTTTGTATTATCAATAGCTAGCACCAAAGCAAACCAGCCAGTAATCACACAACCAAATATTTTTATCCCATTTTCCAACTCTGGCTGCATGTCCAGACTAATCAGGTTAAGGGAAAGATAGAGGGGAATATTTGTCCAGGCTCAGCAAGAGGTCAGTAGCACATGGCATGCATTGATGACATGTGACCTGAAGGGGTGCTTCGTTACTCCAGTCTTGAATATCATATACAGTATACATTGTAAAAGAAAAATCTTCATCACATCCTACAAGGCGTGGCCTGATCTGGCCATGCTTTCTCGTTGTAACTTCAGATCATCAGCCCTTCTTTTAGTTTTTCAAACATGCCAAACTTCTTCCTGCTGAGGATTTTTACACATGCTGCCCCTCTACCTGCAATGCTTTTGTCTCATTCTCCACTCGGATAGCATGTGTTCATCCCTGAGGTCTCAGTAAATGTTATTTCCTTGGAGAGTTCTACTGGACTCATCAGTTCGGAATGTGTTTGACCGCAAGTAAGCAAAAACTCAACCTCTGTAGGTTAAACAAATAGGGCTTGGTGTTTCTCACTTAAGAAGAGGTCAAGGGTACATAGTTTGGGATTGATGCAGCAGCTTGGTAATACCGTCAAGAACCAGGTCTCCTTGTCTTTCCATCCCTCTACTCTTAGGGTACTTGAACTGCAGCCTCATGGTTGTGAATGCCATATCTCCGGGTATTATCCAAATATTTCAGTCTGAACAAAGAAGGAAGGACAAAGAGAAAAGGCCATTCCATCTGAGTCTATTCATTTTTTTTTTTATCAGAATAGCAAACTTTTCTAATAAGGTCTAGCCAGCAGACTTTGACTTTCCTCTCATTGGCTAGAAATGATATTTATTTCATTGGTAAATGACCTCCCTATAACCAGTCACTGATCAAGGGAGTTCCCTGACTGCTTATAGCCACTTCAAGTCATATTCTGGTCCTGGGGAAGTTTGCCTGAGTTAAAAGGTTTCAGGCATGGAAGTAATCAGTCACATTAGTGACAAATGTCTGTTACTATCCTCCCTGGCCACCCAATGTAAAGCAATCTTAAGGCACTTTCTACAATTTGCCACTATATGTCCACTTATGTGTGTTGCATGTATCATATCTAATTTCACCACCAGACTTAAAACTCTAGGAGGGGAAGGTGCTATGCTCCCTTTGTTCATCACTCAGCACCTCACATAACACCTGGCATGTGGCAGGCTCTACAGATGTATTTATTGAGTGAAATTTATTGAGTTTCATTACTGAATTAAAGAAGTCATCCACTCAACACTTAAATAGCTCCAGTAATGGAAAACTCCTCTCCTTTGGCAGTACATGATGTCTCTTTTCAGAGAATTCTTCTGAATGTTGATCTGACTCCTGTGTCTTCCACCTCACATAGAAACCTAGTCTAATCTTTTTCCTCAGGGAAACCTTTCACATACTCCAAGGTACCTATCTTCTCAGCCCTGCAAACTCTTTTTTTTTTTTATAAGCACATCCTGTAGCAATGTACCAAGCGAGCTCTCCCACACCCTAAGAATTCTATCCCTCTGACATCAAAGTAGCCAAATGAAAAAGAAGCTCAATGTGTCTGTGTACAAGTTTCTTTCCCTTAGACAGTAAAAACACTTAGTACCTTGCCTTCATTTGGACTGGTGATAGTAGACCAGTTCTCACTGGAGTTTTCTTCAGAGCATTCATGTTTTAGCATCATTTCCCCAAATTTCATGAACAGGTAATAGCCAAATTCTATGTTGCTTAAAAATGTTGATACCAAGGATGGGGTTATGGAAGTGTCTCTGAATAAAAAGAATTTTCCTTAATGGTGATTTGTGGTAGTTAATGTTATAATGGGGGTCCCACTTCAGCAAGATGTTAGCTCTCCCTTCATGGGTAGTGTATTAGTCAGAAACCATTATACTGTGCTACATAATAAGCTGCTCCCAAATTGGTTTTAATGCCTGTGAGTTGATCAAGGTAGCTCTAGTTCAAGCTGAGGATCAGGTTCACATCTGTCCCCCATGTCTCCTTCTGGACCTGAGATAAAAGGACAGCAGTGACTAGGGCATGATCTCTCATGGTGGGGATCAGAATCTCCTAAAGGAACAGGAAGAAATATGATGTCCCTTAAGACATAAGCTTGGAATGAGAAAATTTTTACTGGTACTCACATTTCATTGGCCAAAACCAAGTAACATGGCCAACCTCTACATCAATGTGTGTGAGTAACTCCCTTCAAGGTGTTGGTGTAAAGGTAGTGAATATTTGTTCTAAAGTAATCTAGTCTGCCACAGGTGGTCAGTAGAGTCCTGGGCTGCAGGTCATCAGCCTGGGGAGGGTCCTGGAGGCTAGGGTTCCATCACGTAGGGGTGAGACACCAGGGAAGTTGGGAGTGGATAGATCCAGGAATGAAGCAAACTTGTTTGAGGGAAGGTACAGAGAGTCAGTACCAGAGAATTCAAAATCATGGTGAAATCAAAAAGGTCAATGGTGTATCCAAGAAGAGTAGTAGTAGCCTGAGGAAAGACATAAATGAATCCAGGATTGAGCCTGGGAAGCCTGCAGCATTTTGGAAGGTACATGGATAGAAGGTTGTAAGAAATACTCCCAAGATTTTTTCCCCACCTTGTCCTCCATACAGTCCTTTTCTTCATGTTTATTCTTCTTTCTGCTCTTCTATTCTTATTTCTGCTCTTTTTGCACTTCTCCCTGAGACCCACTCTTTCTCCCTAAACCTGCTTTCTTACTTAAACCTGCTTTCAGACCACCTTTCTCCCCTTACCCATTCCCTTTCCTTTAAGCCTTCGTGAGACATGGGCATATTGGAGACACTGATCATTTGTATTTGCATGAGTGAAGCTACATGGGTGGCTGCTTTGAGACTTCTATCCTGACTGAAGCTGAGGATGGACAACCCCTCAAACTAACCTGCTTGTAGAGGCTCTTTGAGGCCCTGATATCAGTTACAGCAGGGCTGGGGCCACCAAAGTTTTTTGGGGGCCTATCGATTCTACTACTGCATGACAGATACATCACTCTAAAGCCCAGCAGCTTAGAACAAGTGTGTATAATTTCCCACTGAGCCTGTAGATCAGCTTGGTGTCAGGGATGAGTGGTTCACCTGGGTGGTTCTGCTGTTCTCAATGGGGCTCACTCCTGTACAGCCAGCTGGTGGTAAACTGATGTAGGATAAACCTGTTAGAAGTGGCCCTGCTCCATATATCTCTCTTTCCCCTACTGGACTAGTGGGCAGACTCAAGCATACCCTTCTTAAGGCAACTGAATGAATGTCAGAGAAGAAAAAAATACTTTTGAGGCTTCTTCAGGCCTAGGCTCAGAAGCGGCATACTGTATGTCCCTGGGAAGTCCCCAAGGCCACCCTCAGGTTCACCAGGAGTCACAGAACTTAGCAAAGCTGTTATACTCATGGCTACAATTTGCTACAGTAAAAAGATGCAGATTAAATAAATCAGTAGTAGCTCACAAGTCAGAGTCTAAGAGATACCAGGTACAAGATGCCAGTTGTCTTCTCCCAGTGGAGTTCTACAGACAATACTTATTTCTCCCAGCAACAGTGTATAACAACATACATGGAACATTGCCAATTAGGGAAGCTCCCCCAAGCCTTGGTGCCCAAGGTTTTTAAGGGGTGGTGGTAGTGGTGGTGGTGGAAGGGGGTTGGTCACATAGGCCTGGCTGACTGCTGTGTGGCTAACCCTAGCCTCTCCAGGGATTAAGCTGATACCATGGAGCCCAAGCTATTAGGCAAGCTATCCTGAGGACTTAGGGGTTACCTCCTAGGAACCAGTTACCAGCCCAGGGCCACAGCTTCCTTTGCAATGCTCATGGTTTGGACCATCAGAGTTGCTGAGTTAATCTTTTATTGCAAGACCTCTCTCTGTCTCATCCTATTAGTCAAAGCGAGCAGAGAGCTGGGCCAGAGTCACAGTGGGAGGTACCCCAGCTTATAGCAAAGGGCAGGGATGCAAGGGTGGGGAGGTGAAGAGGCAGGGCCAGCAAAGGGGCAGCCAGGGTGGTCGGTCACAGTGTCATCACTCCCAGGCACAGCACATGTGCTCACACCCCTGTACTTCCTGTGTACTGTACTCTACTTTCCCATCAGTCCTCATCGACCTAAAAAGATTCAACTCAAGTTGTAAGATTTCCCTCCCCCGTGAAGCCCTCCCTGACCACCCCCAGCAGGGCCCTCCTTTTGAACTGATGATTAAGCTAGGGAATCATGGTTCTGCCTTGCCTGGTGCTCTGAGATGGGGAGATGGTGTCTCTGCCACCCTCTTTCTGATTCTTCTTCTGTCCAGTTCTCCTGGTTATCCCCAAACTCAATTTCACCCAGGACAACAGTTTAGCCAGCCCCAGATTTGCTTCTGAAACTCCCTGGTCCAGCCATCTGCTTATATTCCTGATAGACCTGCTCTCTGCCAGGAGTGGAAAGTGCAGACCAGTCCTTCTGACGGCTGTTTCCAATCCCCAGTTGTCACATTACCCAGTTGGTTCTCCTCCTCCCACATGTTGAAGCTATTTCCACCCCAGCACTGAATTAGTTAGAGTCTTTTACGATCCATGCCCCATTGCTCAGGCTTGTAAAATGCTTTATGAGCAAATATATTGCCTTCTCCTTGACGCCCAGGGTGAGGAAGTGGGTTTGCAGTAAACAATGTCTGAATCTGAGCAACTTCTGGGCCTGTTTCAAAGCAGAACCAAGCCACCTTATTTTATCCAACCCTGAAGATGTCAACTGCCTTTTTCCTAATGTCACTTCCTCTTCCACAAAGCCTGCTTTAATTCCATAATGGGAAGTGACTTCTCCCCAGTCTGAAATCTCACAAGTGTCTCCAAACACATTTTTCCTGGTGTTATGTCCTTTTCCGTAAGGACCTCATCTCCTCTTCCATGTTGTGTGTAATCAAAGGCCAGGAAGCACATCTCCATGGGATCCAAGGCCTGGTGCATAGTTGGTCCCCTCTATGTGTTTGATGAATGACAATTTGATGATACTTGGTAGATGGCCCCAAATAGCCCCCACCTCTAAACTGGAAAAAAAAAAAAAGAGGTCAGGCAAATTCTATGTCTGACTCAATTCTGCAGGCCCAGAGCCAAGGAGTCCAGGGGAACAACAGGCAACTGAAGTGGAAGTGTGAAGCTGAGGTGGGGACCTTATAAGGCCATGCAGGTGGTCAGTTGGGAAATGGAACCAGGCTGCAGGCTCCCTGAAGGTGGGAATTTGCTTTAGTCACCTACATATCCTACATATCCTCAGGGCTTTAGTCACCTACATAGCCTCAGGGCTTAGCAAAATGCTGTGTACTCAGAAATCCCAAGACTAAACAAGGCAATATGTGAGGAGGAAACCCAAGTCAGAGGAGCAGGAAATACAAGGCATCCAAATTAGGGATGGAACTCAATTAAGGGCTCTTTAGAACGACTTGACAAACCCAAAGTGAGGGTGGGAAAGTGGGGAGGACTGAAACTGGCTTCCTCCAGGGTTGGAGGAAGGCCACAGCCCTCCCCACAACTATTGCAGGCTCCAGCTGACTCCCAGAGACAGCCGTCACCACCTCACCCATACGGGTGCCATAGGTGCAGAGCCATAGGCAGCAGGTAAGGTGTGGGAGAAGCTCCCAAGTGCTCTAGAACAGCGCTGCTCAAACCTGAATGTGTATCTGGATCGCTGCCGATTTTGATGTTAAAATGCAGATTCTGGGTTGATAGGTCTGGGGTGGAGCCTGAGATCGCATATCTCTCACAAGGTGTTGGGTGATGCTGCTGCTGTAGCCCTGAGGACTGTATCTGAGTATCAAGGGACCAGACTAGCAGTGATTCCCATTGTTGGCTGCATGCCATAATCACCAATACTTATTGCGATGGTGGGATGACCTTGTTCTCCACGTTGGGAGGCTGGTCTAGCAGCATCAGTATCATATGAGAACTCATGAGAAGTGCAAATGCTCAGACCCTATCCCAGACCTCTGGAATCAGAATCTATAAGGGTAGAGTCCAGCAATCTGGTTTTAACAAGCCCTCAAGGTGCATACTTAAGTTTGTGAACCACTGTATTTCTGCCTCCTGATGTGATGTGGTGGGAGATACAGAACATCACAAAGAACCTGTATGAGATTCTTGCTGGAAATATCTGACCTGAATCTAATCACAAGGAAACAATTATGCTTCTTAGGCTTGGTTATGCTGTGTGGTTGTGTAAAACAATATATTCTTTCTAAAGGGAGGCATACTACAATGGTCAGGGGTAAGATAGAAAGCATCTCCAACCTACTTTTGACTGATTTGGTCAAGAGGAAGTGCATGTGATGGCATGGATATGGCAAGATGTTAACAGTTGGTTCATTTAGATAAGAAATTTAAACGAGTTGAATGAACTCTTCTGAATTGCATGTATTTGGAGGAATTTTTAAAAAAGCAATGAAGAAATATTAACCATGTTGTGCTGTGCCTCTAGTGTTTTCTGATTCTTTTGGTTTGGGGTTAAAAGCTGAATATATTGTATAGTCCCCTGTGGTGATTCAAATGTGTTCCCGATATTGAGAACCTTGATTTTATAGTAGCTTTTCTTAAATGATGACATAAAACCACCTGCCTCAGAACCCCTGGGCTGCTGGTTTATAGTGCAAATCTTGAGGCTTATTAATGCACTGGAATAATCTTTTGGGTAGAGCCTTGGGCAAGACTAAGAAAATTCTGATGCTACATTTGAGAATTTTTGTTTGAAGCACTTTGTCAGAATACTGAGTCACTACGCCAGATGGCTACAGGGTCCAGGAGGTATATTGAACAAGGGAAGCAAGCTGGGTATAAGGTAGTAGGGAATGGTGGGGACTAAAGCTAACAAAGGAATGTATTAAAGACTGAAAAGAATGTGTTGTCAGTGTTGTTCACTGTTACCAGATCTTTCTTTCTTTTCTTTTTTTTTAACAGACACCAGAAATCTAGTTTTAAAACATATTTTTATTTATTTATTTATTTATTTATTTATTTATTTATTTATTTATTTATGAAAGATAGAGAGGGTGCATGCATGCTCATGATGGAGAGAGGAAGGCACAAACTCTGCACTGAGTGCAGAGCCTGATGCGGGTTTCTATCTCATGACCCCACTCCACGACCCCAAGACCACGACCTGAGCTGAGCCAGGCATTCAACTGACTGAGCCACCCAGGTGCTCCCAGAAATCTAGTTTTTAATCTCCCAAGTAGGTGACTAACTCAAAAAAATATTCAAACACCATACAACCTAAATAAAATATGCCTGAGGGTAGTGCTCAATCTCCTGACCACTCATTTGCAACCACTGACATGACCTTAGCTTAACCAGCAGGTACTCTGAGGTCCATGAGTCAAGGGTTCTCTAGCTCAGCAGAGAAAACCACAGCCTATGTTCTCATCATATTGCCATGTCTCCCAGCAATGGCTTTCTCTGCAAGAATCCTCCCAAACATCCAGTCCAAAGTTCCTCTATTGCTCCTTAATGGTGGAATGTGTCCAACTCTCCTTTCTGGGGAATTAGTTGAGTGAAAGAGGAACATTTAGCAAAGGTGAGCTTCTGGCTGAGAGCTCAGGAGCACAGCATACCGTGCCCTCGACCAGCTGCACACCGGTGATCTAGGACATTTTCTTCTCTTTGTTTCTTTGAAAAATGTTTTATTTGAGTAGAGCTGACATACAATGTTGTATAAGTTTCAGGTGTACAACATAGTGATTCGACAAGTTTACACATTATGCTATGCTCAGCACAAGTGTAGCTACCATCTGTCACCCCATGCTATTACAACACCATTGATTGTATTCCCTATGCTGTGCCTTTTATTCTCATGACTTATTCATTCCATAACTAGAAGCCTGTATCTCCCTTTCCTCTTTACCCATTTTGCTTAATGCCCCCCCTCCCGGCAACCGTCAATTTGTTCTATGCATTTATACATCTGATTCTGCTTATTGTTTGTTTATTCATTTGTTTTCCTGGACCACAGTGCCTCTTTCTCACAGGAACCATTACAGAACAAACCACTGAAAAGTTGCTGAGCCTGACCTGGGGTTGGAAGAGCAGGAGAACTTGTATGGATAGCACTTTCATTCCAAAGCATTTTCCCTTTTTTTCTGTGGCTCCCAATCCAACAACCATGTCAACTGCTCATGGATTCCAGGATACCAGGCTCTGGCCCCCCAGCAACTCCACTACCCTGTTGTGTGAGCTTGGGCAAGTCACATCTCCCTTTCCACATCACCAGCTCCTCTCCTGTAGAAGGAGACTATCATCTTTGGTTTTTTAGCAGTAGAACTTGCTTTTGAAATGCTGATGAAATCGTATAGCAAAACCCAAATATAAAACAGAAGCAATACAGAGTTCAGTTCGTCCAAAGTTGATTGGGACATGTCAGTGTTTGCCAATGCCCTCTTGCAGCTATAACGTTCAAGGGAACAGAGTTTTAAAACTACAGAGTTTGCTTATTTTTAAGCAATTTTTCCAATTTGGAGATTTGCTTATTGTTCCAATTTGGAAATGCCATGTGAAAGCTGTTCATGAACAATTTCCTCTAAATCTCCCACTGGTTCATATTTTAACTACAACTTTAGGAAAGGCCACTTCTCCAAGGCATTTAGTGAAGACTCCTGGTTAGCTAGAACTGTGCTAGATGCTATAAAAGAGAATAGCCATGGCTTCCCATTCCCAGCTATTACGATAGTAAATCCTGGGAGGTAAAAGAGGGAAGAAACCTTGAATAGATTCTAATTCTATATTTTATGACCTAGTCTCACCCATGACCTCTTTCTTTCTGATCAACATAAAAATCTTACAGACTGAGAGGTTTGATGTCATTCCCACCCTCTGATTCATGAAAACTTTTGTCTAGCTTTGCTTTCTGTAATTTATATTATGAAAACAATAGGTATTGTTTTATCATGTTTCAAATAAAAATTATATGATGGCAGTGTATTGTCAACCTTGCTTTTTCCAAAACACACATGTCACACCAAAGAATGTAATATATAGCCTCTACCCTTTGCCTCTCCCCACTCATTGAGAATAACTGACCCAATTTATTCTTCCTCATTTATGCTTATAGCCTTGTTTCCTTATAAAATGTGAATATATTATATGGGGAGTGAGGTGGGCATGAGGAGATTGGTGAGGGTATAGATGAAACAAGATTAGCCTCGAGTTGAATTGTTGAAACTGGGCAATTGGTATATGGAAATTCTTTAAATGTCTTGTGTGCTTTGAAATTTTCCATAATAAAAAGGTTATATGAAGAAAGTATTAACTACCTGTGAGTTGAAATCAAGTGTTTCACCCAGTTGCAAACCTAGAAGCACTTTGAACAGCATCTTCATTTTTGCAGCCATGTCTGACATTGGTTCCAACTCTGTACCTCCCTCCACTCCCGGACTCTACCCATGTCTATAGCAGAATCTCACACTCTGCCCCGTGAGGACAGACGAGGAATTGCAGTAGTCCAAATCCCAGACTGGAAGAAACCTCTGACTCTGGCTACTTATTCTTTCACCCACCTCTTGCCAGCTGCATATGAAGCTGAAAGCCGTCTCTAACCCTGACTGCAAAGGGTTAACACTCTGCCCCTGAAATGACTCAGTTTCCCTTTGGTCAGTGTTGTCTTTCAGGCCATGCATTCCTGGTGACTCAGTGTAGATCAATGTGACCATGAGTTTCCGGTTCCTAGTGCATGTAACTGACTCAGATCACCAAATATTGAGAACTGGTTACATTTGCCTTCTCCATCCATGTTGAAATAGCTCACCTGCATCCTGAATGGTGGAGAAAAGGCTTCTGTGACACTGGGCGTCTCAAGATTGGTAGTGCAGTCTCTCAGGGGAGAAAAAATCAGAGGCTGCTACTAAGTAAAGAATCTGTGGTATTCAAACACAGAGGGGAGGGGGCAGGGCACCAAAAGGACTGACACCTGAATAATCCATCTGTAGCAAAATGGCTTCCAACTAATTAAACATAGAAAAACCTCTTTTAGAGAAGATAATCCTATTGGATCAACTTGCAAGATTTTTCCAGCCAGCTTCTGCCTCTTGGAGCTTCAATTAAAAGCTGTTTAGCAGATGGCAATTTCTGAGTCACAGAGTTAGACTCTCTGGCAACCACGTGTGCTTTTGGTTTCCCAGGGGATCCTGGCCACATATGGCCCTAGAAGAGGTGTGAGAGCTCTTTCTCGGCACACAGTAGAGAACTCTTCCCCCACCTCAACACACAGTTGACAGGGATTTCAATATAACCATCAAGGGTGATTAGCAGGGGGATTTTCCAAATAATTCGGGAACTCAGGGAAGGGAGCTTGAACATCATCTAGTGCAACCCCTTATTTTTATAGAATGGGGAAACTGAGACTCAGGGGGTTCTGTGATCTATCTAAAGTCACTCAGCAATGGAGAAGCAGAGAGTCTGGACCAGTCTTATTCTTAATTGCTAGAAAGACAACTTTTCTATTTACTTTGGAGACATAATTCATTGCTGGATCCTTCCCTGAAACTCACAGAGCTCCTGGAGGATATTTTACCCACCATATGACAAATTGGTCAGGAGAGGGGCTTAAAAGGTCAACTTGTCCACCTCTAACTTCTCTGTAGGACAAAACCTCTGAAGTGGAACCCTGTTGCTCTTCTTTTCAGAGCTGTCCACTAATTTTGAAGTCCTAGCTTCCTTTGGGTGCTGTCAAAGAGAAACATCCAAACACTAGTTAAGGCAGTAAGGTTTTATCCAGTACTACTGCAGTAGGGGAGAGACCTCAGTTTGGCTTCACTGAAATGAAAGGCAGGAGGCTTTTTAAGTACTGGGGTGTGCTAAAGGAAAAGTGCTTTTAAAAGTTGGAGTCAGGTCAAGATGACTGATGTGAAGAGTCCACCCATGCTTGCTTATTGAAGTCAGGCTCTTATCCTCCCAAAGAAACTGGGTGACAGGGCCCTACCTTTCTTGATGATTACATTTCAAAGTGATGGCTCCCAGGTCCTTGAGGAAAACATTCCTGGCTTGTGAAAAGTACATTACAAAAGGACAGAGAAAAGATTTACAATTGCAAGTTTTTAAAACTAATGCTTCTAAGAAAACAGAGGTCAGGAGCCTATAGTCATGTTTTTGAACAAACAGTAAATTCTTTTGGCAGCATTGAGTTTTCTCAAGCAGGAATTTAAGGAGACTGGGCCATCATTCTAGGAATGCGCCCTTGAGCTGTTAGAAACTATACTGGTGTTGTTTAAGTCTCTTAGTGTGAAAGGTGGACAAAAAATTTGTTCTGGAAGTCTGCAGTTTTCATAGGCCAAGGTTGAGGCCTTGTCAAAAAGAGGACATAGAGGAGCCCGATTCAAGTTTGGTCAAAGATAGAGCCCTTGTCAGTGCTAATGAGACTTCTAGTGCCCTGCCAGTCAGAAAGCTGATTTAGAGATTTCCCCATATTTTTTTTTACCATAGCTTAAAGCTATTTCTTCCTGTTCTTCACTGGGGCTAGAAGTTGGTTTGTGTTCTGCTCTGGAATGGCTCTTTATAAATTTACAATCAATCTTTCCCAAACTGGATTTTAAATTGTTTGAAGGCAGGCTCACATATTCTATTTTTTAAAAACCTTCCATTGTATCTTGTAAGTAACTGACTTGATAATCATTCATTGACCCACCTGACAGATTACATTCCATTTCCAATGGTGCTAACCAATATTCCATGGCTCATATCCTATTTCTATAACCATCTCTTGTGATTTTTTTTCTGAACCCTCTTCCAACACAGGAGACCAAATATGTCTCATCCATTTACTTTTGTATATTTCACCAGCACATTCTCTTTCAAAAATGTCCCCAAGAATTCAACTCATCAAACTTTTCTGAGCACCAGCTAAAGGCCAGATAAACACTATACTGGTTGCTGGGGAGGAAGAGATCAATGGGTCAGGGTTTCTACTCTCAAGTGGATCATGGGGGAGACTGACAAGTAAATCAAGGATTCCAATACTTGGTGAGAACCTCAGTGTAGAGGTATGTGTGCAAAAGTAGGTCCCTAATTCAGTTTGGTGGAAATGGTGAAAGAAAGTCTCCCGGAAGAGACAATGTCTGCTTGGGTTAAGTTCCCTCCAAGGAGAGCCTGAGAGGAGAAATTTTGGACAAGTGATTTATTGAAGGAGATCAGAAGAAACCTGTGAAGAAATGAGGGAAGCATGATGGATGTAGGCATAGATGTGAATTCAACTGTGAAGTCTAGCCTTAGTCTGATCCCAGAGATATATCTGGAGAGAGTATAAATTTAACCAGAGTTGTCCCTCATGGAGTCAAAGAGACCAGGCTCCTGTACTCCTTATCAGTCAGTTGTGGGCTATAGGCTGCTCCTCAGGGGGAGGGTGCCTAACATCCTACGTAATTCTGGGAGAAACTCTTGCTGGAAGCAGGTTTGAGCAGCTGGGATGAGTGTACCTGCCCAGCTAACAGGGATCTTGGTGGGGCACAGATGGTCTCTACTACAATAGCCTGAACTGACTCTCGAAAGAGGAGAGCAAAGTTAGCTATAGGGAGCATGTGGGAGGGGGAATGGTAGAGCACATCAGGGAAGGGAGGGAGAACAGAATTTTGGTAGATGTCTTAGATCAGGCTGCTATAACAAAATAACCATAAACTGAGGGGCTTATAAACAACAGAATTTATTTCTCATGGTTCTGGAAGGCTAGAAATCAGAATCTAGTCAAGTTCTGGTGAGAGCCCTCATCTGGGGTTGTAGACTGCGAATTTCTTGTTGTATTCCCACATGGTGGAAAGAGGACAAGAGAATCTAGTGTGCCATTGATAAGGACACTCCAGTACCATCGCACTGGAGGTTAGGATTTTGACATATGAATTGGGATGGGGGCACAAACATTCAGTCCATTGCACTATAAATGGGATAGATAGAACACTGGATTTAAAAGAAGGGTGTGTGTGCATCACAGCTAATATCATAGGGTGAGGACCCCTTCTCCTTGGGTATTTGATGTCTACCCTTCTCTTACCTCAAAGGAGACTGGAGATGCAGTCACTGGAGAAACTGAACCAGAGGATGGAAGTAGTATACACTGAAGGATGACCAGTGAAATTTATGTGACATTTGAGTGGCTCCAATTCACAAGGTGGTCTGTTTCTCCACCAGTAGTAGGAGATACTCACCAACTCTTCTCAGGTCCAGCTTTTTGAAGAGGGATTTGATTTGTTGACCTGCAGTCAACACCCGAGAAGCCCAAATACAGTCATTCAAATTCTGCCATTGTTTATATAGCCTGTGACTCCCATCGGAGGCCACTAGCTGGTCCTGAATCCATCTTCTTCCAGCCAAGCTGGTTCCTCAGAACTTCAAATTCTGCCGCATTCACAAATTTATAAACTTGTGTTTTGTTCTTTTTTCCCCCCTTTCTTGAGAAGTTATTTCTTTTTGAAAAATGGGCACTGTTGTAACCTTTCCCTGCTCTGGGACCTCAATCTTCCACACATTCTCAAAAATAGTAGCTAAGTATTTTGCAGTAACACTTGTTAACTTCTTAAGTCTCCTACTTTGCCAGTTTAAATTTACCCAACTTCAAACAAACTCTCTTCTGTAGAGTGGAGTCAGATATAGACCTTTCCACTCATGAGAGATGACACTTGTTTTGGTATGTTGGTACAGCTAAATCTTGTATAAATGCATTAATGAAATTGCATGAGCCAAGAATATACCCTGAACCTAACTTTTAAAGTTGTCAAAAGATTACCAAAGGCTTTTGTTGAAATAGTGTGTTAGTGTGCACCCAAATGTGGTTGGATAGCTGATAAATGCAAAACCACAAAATGCAACCAGCTCCACAGATGTCTTATACAAGCAATATACCCTTCCTCGATTTTCTAATAACCAAGATAATTTTTTTGTATCCTCAGGAACTGTTCTGATTTTCATTTCCACTTTGTTGGCATTCCCTTGGACGTTTCAGGCTTTTGTATACATGTAATCATTCTATAAACATATTTAAGAGCCCCTCTGGTGTAAACAGCCACAGTCAGGTGCTGGAAATACAACAGTAGATAAGGCACTCAGGGTCCTGGCTCTCATGGAACTTGCAATATAGGAGGAAAAACAGACATTTGGCAAATCACTTAAAAATATTTATATATCACAATTGGAACTGTTTTAAGAAATAAAAAATACAGTAGTGTTGTGATTGTCTATTGCTGCATAACAAACCATCCCAAGCCTAGTCTTAAAACAATGACAATAGACTGCATCATGTTGATGAGCACTCAAAGGGGAAAGCTCATGTCTGTTCTTGCTGGCATTGGCTAGAGTGACTCAAAAGTTAGGCACTGGAATCCTTTGAAGGAAAAGGCACTCAGCTGTCCAATGCTTATGATGGCTATCTCCTGGGACTTCAACCACAGCTATGGGATGGAATTCATATGCATGGCCTCTCCATGTGGTGGCTGGGTTTCTAGGGTGTGTGTCCTGATTGAGAGCAGGATGGAAGCCATATCCTATCACACCCCACTTATCCATGCAGTTACAAAATCTCACCAATTTTCAAGGGGAGGGAATGTAGACTTCTTGATGGTAAGAGTGTCAAAGGGTCTACAGACATGTTTTAGAACCACTACACATGGGGATCCCTGGGTGGCTCAGCGGTTTGGTGCTGGCCTTTGGCCCAGGGCGTGATCCTGGAGACCCGGGATCAAGTCCCACGTCGGGCTCCCTGCGTGGAGCCTGCTTCGCCCTCTGCCTGTGTCTCTGCCTCTCTCTCTCTCTCTATATATATATCTATCATGAATAAATAAATAAAATCTTTTAAAAAATTATATTAAAAAAAAAGAACCACTACACCTACGGTGACCATATAACTCATTGTCCAAAACAAGACATTTTGGGAATGAAAGTGGGTGCTTTTCAAGCATGAATAAAACTGTCCTTGGCAAATCAAGACAGGTCACCTCTCCTACCATGCTCACCAAGCTTTCTTACATTTCTTTGCCTTTCTGACATTCATTGTGTCATTTAAAACATACTCTTTGCTCATTGAAATTTGTCTTTTAAAATTTATTTTTTGATGATTTCTTTTTTCTAAATCATAATTATTACCTTGAGGTTACTTGTTCATGATGACTCTGGAACTTGATAGTTATGAATCTTGTCCCACTATATCTTTCCCGCTAATTGGGACAGCTTCTGGCACTGTGGATATAAGTGCTTAGAATGCCTTTTCTCTCAGATGAGGGAAACCCAAGCAATGGAAGAATTTGCTTCAAGAAATGCTTTTTTAAAAACCTCATTTTTTGGCTCAGTGGTAAAAAAACAGTGATGATTCATCAGTTGAAATCAAATCCTTCATCCCAAAAAAGTGTTTTTATAAGAAGTGGGTGTTTTTTTTTCTTTCCCCAAAGTCAGACTGCATAATATTTGGTGCTTCTCTTTTCTGAGTAATATATTCCATCTCAGTGGAAAGTGACAGTTTCAGGCTTGAGCCAATAACGTTTTATTTTCAGAGCTGTGCATGATGCCCCCTCATCCAGGGATCTGCTTTTGCCTTCATCCCTAAGAGGAGTTCGACCATGGACCATTCCACTGACACAGTCCCCCTTTCCTCCCTTGTTATTAACTTTTTTTCTAGAGACCCTGGAGCAGAATAAATGCCTAGAGAGAGCATCTGGAAACAGCCCCCAGGTGTAAATACGCATGACAAGTTAAGTGGACTTCAAGAGTGGACCATAGTCAACCACCATCAATCTCTGTCTTGCAATCCTGGGTCTCCATGCCGGAGCCTTTATTCACAAATCTCCACTAGAAAATACTTTTTTCTGTTTCTTTCTTGTGACTCCACAACTCTGTGTCATTATCAAAAGAAAGCAATGTGATTCTTTTCTGATCCATGAAAGCAAACACCCCATCCTGTTCAATTTGTCTTCTTGGAAGCTTCCACAAATATCTCCTTGCTAGAAAACAAAAATGCAAAATTTGTACCCATTCTGTTCCAGACTGAAATACACAGGAAACTTTTATGAGTCCCAACGTATGGTCTGAGCTTCACAAATGAAGAGGGTATTTAAGAGAGCTACGATGAGAGCATTAAAACTAGGAAACCCCAGCAGAAAGAGTTAAAAGAACACCAAGGGTGGCAATAGCAGTATCCAACAGCCGCTCAGATGGCAAGTGGGCTTGGGCTTAAGGTGACCAACTGTCCCAGTTTGCCTGGACTGAGGGGGTGCCTGGGATGTGAGACTTTCCAATTTTTAATCCGGAAATTCCTGGAAGTGTGGGAACTGGAGTTCTCTTCCTTAACCAGCAGCTATCCCCACTGCTCTGCTACACAGAGCCCCCTTCTGCTCTGGAAAAGCAGGGAGGGGTAAAGATGACCCCAGGCCAGGGCCTAGAAGGAAAGAAAAGAGCCAGACGTACAGCCAGCCGTTTAGGCTTCTAGGTTCAGGGTGCTAAGGGATGTTTGGGGTAAGAAAGTGGCAGTGCTGAAAGGGAACAGCACTGTTAATGGTTCAAAAGTACTGAGGCAGAACTCTACCCTATAAGGAAAGGATCACTCAAATTTCTAAAATGAACAGGTTCTATCAGAGCTTGTAAAGTCCCTTTCTTCCAGGCAGGCTTTTTTTTTTTTTTTTTTAAGATTTTATTTATTTATTTGAGAGAGAGAGAGAGAGGATGAGAGGGAAGAGGGTAAGAGGGGAGATGGTGAGAAGGAGGAGGAGGGTCAGAGGGAGAAGCAGACACCCCACTAAGCAAGGACCACCTCCCTCTCCCATATGGGGCTCAATCCTGGGACTCCATCCTGGGACTTGATCCTGGGACTCCATCCTAGGACTCAATCCTGGGACTCCAGGATCATGACCTGAGCTGGAGGCAGATGCTTAACCAACTGAGCCATGCAGGATCCCCTCCAGGCAGCCCTTCTAAGAGTCCTTGGGAGTTAGGAGCAGTCCAGACTCTAGCCAAATCCCTGAGCTCCACTCCTATTTCCTCTCTCACGCTGGGGCCCTCCCTCTCTGTCTATCTTAGTGCAGGGCATTCATTATTCAAAACTCCCTTTCTTGTGTTCACAGGCCCTGGGTAGCCCATGAGAACTACCCAGTTGTGCCATCCTGCACAGAAACAACTAGAGAGGCTGTCCATATCATCGATAATATGGAGTCTCCCCTTTGGTGACTCTTCTCTTCAAGAAAACAATATCCAAAAGTCAGACATAAAGCAATATAGATGCATGACCCTCATTGTCAAGTCTGCCTCAAAGTCATTCAACTTTCCAGTAGAATGCAACTTTGTTTGATTTACTACTAACTCTTGACTCAACACTGTAGAGCTCTCCAAGATTAGCTATTAATTTGTTGAAAATCATTAAGATACAAATGGTTTTTATCCAATAGTGGTACAAATACGTTTTTTCCTATAGAGATCAAAAAGACTTCTGTTTGATAGAAACTATAAAGGTTAGAGTTTTGTTGCCTTGAAGAAAAATAACTAGTTCTGTATCTAACTTAGTGAACTTATTCTACATTTAAAAAAAAAAGATTTACTTCTATATTTTAGAGCAAGAGAGGGAGGTGATGTGCACACAAGAGCGAGCAGGAAGAGGGGCAGAGGGAGAAGGAGAGAGAGAATTCCAAGGAGACTCCCCACTGAGTGCAGAGTGCAATGAGGGGCTCAAATCAGGACCCCAATATCATGACCTGAGCTAAAACTGAAAATCGGAGACTCAACTGACTGAGCCACCCAGGTGCCCAACTTCCACATTTTTTCTTTAACTACCGTATATGTGTCATCTCATACATCTTGGACACCTGGTTCTCTTACTGAGTCAAAATAAAACTTTGACGTGTACTCATAATATATTTGTATGAGAATTATGCTTTTTTCAGCATTTTAAAAATTATGCTTTGGGAAGTTTCTCTCACCACACTTCCATTTTTGGTTCTCTTCGCACCCATAAAAATGCAGTTTTAAGTCATGAGTCCTTTCCATCTTTCTGTTCTTCGATCACTGATGACACCTTGGTCCTCCCTCAGGGCTGCGGTAAGTGGCACTTTTGGGTATAAAAAGAATTTTACTTTGTTGCAGAGTTACAGATAATAGCAAGGTCTGGACACTAAGATGTCCAGCAATAAAAAATAGGAAATTATGGTAAGTCAACATTAAATACTAGGCAGCTATTAAGTATAATCATTGTCAAGACTTGCAGCAACACAGAAAATGCTGAGGTAAGCTTGTAAGAAGACAGTATATATGATGTAAACTGGAATATCTGTGAGGAGATGCTATTAGAAAGATTTCTCATTTTTTCTCCAAATTTTATATAAGATGATTTTTATCCTTTCAATGAGAAAAAAACATAAAGAAAATTTAAAACTCAAGCAAGTGAAGCATTAATATGTGCTATTATTGATGTTCTTACCACCAACACAGTCATAAAATTATGGTTAGGAGATTTCATTGAATAACCCTCTAGAAATCTCCCCAAACTTGCCCATTCTATCACTCCTTCACCTATGAATGCTTAGGAACTTCAAGGTCACTTTCAACTCAACATGCTCTGTGATCAGAGCAAGGGAAGGCAAAGCCCTAAGAATTAGAGGACTTGAAGAGTATGAATGTTTATGAAAACACATCAGACCTCAACTCTCAGCCTCATGGACAGAGGTGTCAGCAGCTCTGCATAGACTCTCAGGTCCCCTTAGGGGACAGTCATGTTCCAGCCCCATCTTTACTGTAATAGTATTTTTCTTGGTGCCCCAAACTCTACCCAACTCACCCAAATCCACTCTTGGGTCAGAGCTGCTGAATACACGCCCTCTAGACTCCAAATTGAGCTCCAGGACCAATATCCCCTTTGCCCACTCTGCCTTCTCACCACTTGGAACATCTATGCCTGTCCACAGAGAGCCCTTCCTCACCACGGATGTGGCATCTAGCTGTCCTTCTGAGGACAGGCCTTTCCCTCCCCACCCTCTTGGAGAAAACCACAAAAACAAAACCAGAGCCAGCTGTGTTCCGAGGGGAATGTTTTCACCCTGTGTCCATTTCATTAAGCTCTTTGGCCTAGGACATAGGCGATGAGGCATTTTGAGGCTTCCCAGAGGTACCCTGCAACAGGCCCGACTACCTGCCAGCCCTGACCTCACTTAAAGTTGCCTTTGGTTCTCTGGCAGATGTTTTTAAGCTGGCTCATCTTCTAAGTGCATGTATTTACAAACAGACTTTACTGATGTTCCTTTAAAAGTTCCTCCTTCTGAGTCCTCGCCTCAGTCTCTATTCATTGAGTCAGAGTCATATTTTATTTGATATGTTGGTACAGTCTTGGCTATTTTTCAAGCACAGATCCCAAGCATAAGCTTCTTATGGGCAGGGACATATTTTACATTTCTTTATAGCCCAAAAGCTAACATAGTGCCCTACAAAGAATAAATATCTCGAGGCTTCTGGGTGGCTCAGTTGAGTAAGCGTCCAATTCTTGGTTTCAGCTCAGGTCATGATCTCAGGGTTCTGGGATCGAGCCCCACATCAGGCTCCACACTTAGTGGGGAGTCTGCTTGGGGTTCTCTCCCTCTCTCCCTCTGCCTCTCCCCCTCTTCTCTGTCTCTAAAATAAATAAATAAATCGTTTTTTGTTTTTTTTTTCAAGAATACATCTCTTGGTAAATTGGAAACAACTTGAATGTTCAACAATAGGAGAATGGATAAGCAAATTATGGTTTATTTGTACAACACAATACTACTCAGTATTCCCAAATACTTAGATTTGTTCCTAAAAAGGAATGAACTACTGATACATGCAAGACGGACAAATCTCAAAAGCATTACACTGAGCAAAAGAAGCACACCCAGAGTACTCGGGTGGCTCAGTTGGTTAAGTGTCTGCCTTCAGCTCAGGTCATGATCTCTGGATCCTATGATTGAGCCCCGCATCAGGCTCCCCACTCAGCAGGGAACCTGCTTTTTCTTCTCCCTCTGCCCCTCCCTCTGCTTGTGCTCTCTCTCTCTCATTCTCTCTCTCTCTTGCTCTCTGTCTGTGAAATAAATAAATAAATAAAATCTTAAAGAAAAAGCACACACAAAAGAGCATATACTGTATGATCCCATGTATATGAAGCTCTAGAACCAGCAATGCTAATCTGTGATAGAGGTCTATTATGTATTGAATGTTTGTGTGCCCCCCCAAATTCCTGTGTTGAAGACTTAACTCCCAGTGTGGCTGCACATGGAGATGGGGCCTCTGGGAAAGAAACCGAAGTAGGATGAGGCTATAATGGAGAGGCTCCGATTCAATAAGATTTGTGTCTTTTTAAGGAGGGAGACCAAAGGGCTCACATGCATACAAAGAGGTCATGTGAGGACACAGTAGGAAGGTAGTCATTACAAACCAGGGAGAGGAAATGAGTGGGAAATATCAGAAAGGGAGACAGAACATGAAAGACTCCTAAATCTGGGAAACGAACTAGGGGTGGTGGAAGGGGAGGTGGGTGGGGGGTGGGGGGTGGGGGTGACTGGGTGACGGGCACTGAGGTGGGCACTTGATGGGATGAGCACTGGGTGTTATTCTATATGTTGGCAAATTGAACACCAATAAAAAATAAATTTATAAAAAATGTTTATATTGAGTACTTAAAAAAATTAAATGTTTATATTGAGTACTTAAAAAAACAAAACAAAAAACCAGGGAGAGGGCTCTCAACAGGAACTGGATTGGCTGGAACGTGATCTTGGATCTCTAGGTTCCAGAACCATGAGAAAATAAATCTCTGTTGTCTAAGCCATCTAGCCTACCATATTTTATTATGGCAACCCTAAGATGAGATGGAAATAGTGTTTATTTCTGAGGAAGTGGACATTGACTGGAAAATGATACAGGTGAACTTTTTAGGTGAAGGAAATGTTCTACATCTTGATAGGGTGGTGGTCACACGGATACTTATATAGGTATATGCAAAAAAGTAGTGAGCTATAAGCTATACACTTTAGATACGTGTATTTTACTACATGTAAATTATAACTCAATAAAGAAATGAAGAAAAATTCTGTAAGAATGGTGATCTCTCCCCTGTAACTAACGCCCTCCAATTGATCGACTTGGGATGAAGGTTTATCAAATACCCACTCTGGGCAAATTCTTGCAGTAACCACAGATATAGCAAGAGCGGGGAAAACAAACCTAGTCCCTAAATCTCAGGGAACTTTTTCAGCTCCCAAAGCAATATCTGAAGCCCTCAAGTCACAGCCATTGGTGCAGGTGTACCAAATACTAACAACTCATTAAGACACTTTTTGACACACTGGAATACACATTAACTCCTTCGTGCTTCTACTCAGGCAGCTGTTGCCTGGTGCCTTCAAGAACCAGGCAGACCCTGGATCTGCTCATCTGCAGGTGAATACCACCAAGAAAAACAAAAGACAAATGGGAAAGCTGGTGCAAAAGTCTTGATGAGATATTAAACTGTGAAATTCAGACCTTAAACACTCCCTTTACTCAAACAAAAGAACCCGCAAAATTATTTACTCCCACATTTCAGCAGTTGACTTTTCTGTAGTAAACGGTACTTAATGGAGTTTTCATCCAGGTTGTTTTCACTCTTTTCTTTCCAGAACTTTGACAATGCCAGTGAGATGCAGTCAGATACCATTGAAGAAGCATCGTAAACCAGGGACAAGATCTACAAGTTCCTTCCCAGGGAGAAATGTGCCATTTCCTTTCCAGGCTCTTGGCAATTAAAAAAACAAAAGTTGTTTTTTTGAAGTCACTGACATTCCAGACAATGTGTGCCACCTATCTTCCCTTCTGTGTCCTTAAGAGACACTGTTAATTGATCACAGCACTGTTAATCACTGAGCCCAGTTCCAGAAGTAGTGATGTGCTGGAGCCAACTGGTGCTTGTTAAAGAGAGCCAGTTGTTAAATTTCAGGAATCTTGCTAGCTGGTTGTCGAACATGATCATTATTAAAAATTAAATTATATAAATTTGTATTTGAGTGAATTATATTAAAAGAAAAAGTAATGGATACTCAAAATTCATCACTTCCTAATTATTTTACCATATTTTATTAGACCTATGCACCTGAGGTTATTTACATATATGGTATCTGGAAGCACTTTATAATGACGTGCTATAAAACAGTCTCAGGAGTTGGCCAGGCTTGTGAGTCTCTGAGGTAAAGTCTACCCATTTTATTGTCAATTTTTTTTCATAACGGCACCCCTGGCAAAGGCAGCAGAAGGCAATTTGTTGCGGTAGAATGAAATCTTTGGGCTGGGGTGGCAGGCAGGATGGGCTACATAATTTGTAGAACCCAGTGTAAAATGAAAATGTGGGATGCTTTGTTCAAAATTTATTAGAGATTTCAAAATGATGACAGTAGACCATTAAACCAAACATGGGCCCTTCTGATCATGAGGACCTTTGTGAATGCCCATAAAACCAATCCTGGTAGCAGGTCATCATGTGCCTGTGGGGATCCTGCATTGTCTGAGTGTATGTAACCCCGGGGCTGCCCACCTGGTTTTTAAGGACAAAGCTTCCAGGTAAAAGGCAGTAAGTTTTAAAAGTTTGTGTCCTGAATTTGGAAGAGAGCCATGATCCTAGGGAGTCCAACAGAACAGAGCTCAGGGTTTAGGGAAGTTCCACTTCCTTGAGACACCAAAGGTGTCCTGGGCCCCTGCTGGAATATGGAGAGGACACAAGGATGTCCCAGGGAGATAGGGACAGAGGTGAAGGCAGAGAACCCTGCCTTTGGCAGCCCCTCTAAAAAGGAGACCACAGCTCACCAGATAAATATCCACAGAGAGCCACAGTCCTGCCTCAGAAGGAGTCACAAATGTCTCAGGCCTGACTCCTCCTCATTGGCCAAATCATCCCTTTCTACCCTTTGATGTGTCTTGAGAAGAAGCCAAACCAGTAGAATGACCAACTCATCTCCGTTTGCTGGGATTTCCCCAGCAAATGAAAGCCCCATGGCCTGGTAAGCCTGGGAGAATTGAGATGGTTGGTCACCTTACAAAACGAAGTCACAGCAGGAGGCCCCATTCTGAAAGGGCTTAGGTCCTGCCTGTGGGCTGGCATCCTCCAAGACAAACTGGCTAAGTTCCAATGATTTGATACAACAGGTCAACTCCTTTACTATCTCCAGGTACATTTTTCCTCATTGTTCACCAAGATCTCCCATCCCTTGCAGTCAGATATAGCAAGGACATCTTACTAACTCTGGCTATGATTGGTGATTGGTAGTAGCTACTCTGGGTTGGATTTTCCACCTGAAACAACCCCATCTATGCTCTGGGCAGTGGTCCTCATCTCTGGTTACACAAGAAAATCCCCTGGAGAACTGGGTTTCAATACTGTTCAAAGCTCTTAGTCATTCTGATGCACAGCCAGGGTTGAGATCCACTGACCTAGGACCTACAACATTGGACACTTGAATGTTCCTATGTCCAAAAAAGAATTTTCTGAAGAAAATCTTGCCTCTATCCACAGTCTCCTCTAGCCCACCTCCCCCCAAATGTGGAGTGGATCTCCACACAGGCGTAAGTCCTGGTGTGAACAATTATTTTTTTCAAACCAAAAAGAATATAACTCTTGTATTACATTTTCTTGATTGTCAGAGCATTTGACATTGCTTTTACCTGATCAACAGAGACATTTTCTCTCTAGGTACTTGCCATTTAAAGATTAAAGCCCTGAAAAAAAACAAAATGAAGATTGAAACCCTGGACCCAAGGTTTCATGGACAATGACCAGGAGAATCTATTGATTATTTAGTCAGAATGTTCTTACTCTATGAATACTGTGGATCTGATGACTAATCATATTCCCTTCTTTACACTGGCTGCTAGGAAGATCAACTTACTTTTAACAGTTGTATAGACTTCATGGTCTATGCTTCATGTGCTAACTTTACTTCTGGTTTCATCTTATTCTTTAAGCTGACTTTCCCTTTGACCCAAAGTCCTTAGCTATTTATTCCGTCCTATTAAATTGAATGTACACACGAGCTCCCATAAATCCTTTCAGAAGAAAGGCCTAAAATATAAACAAATAAAATGCAGATGGTGACTGCTATTTTTAGGGAAAGGCAGAGCATAAAAAGTATTGGACAGACTCTACAAGGCAGATCATGCTGGTTCTCATGATGCAAGGCTTCCAATTTTTAATCCAAAGCTACCTTTTCAAGATGCATGCTTTCTTCCCATGACTCATACAGAAAAAGTACCAATGCCTAAATACCCAACCCAAGAAATGCCTTTTGGCCTCCCTCTGATATTGTCTTCTGGTCTCTCCAAGAGTCCTAGTAAGGAGCAAACGATTGCCTTCAACAACACAACAACTTTCCCAATCAAGGATGTAATTATCTTGATTGGTTTACAAGCTCAACTCTGCACTTGGTGAGAGTGATTTCACTGCTGGATTGGCATGCTACCACAGTCAGTTTTCCTAATTAATTTATTTGATTTATTTACAGAGCTATGTGTGTGTGTATCATTTGAAATCAATATTCAAATATAATCTAAAATGTAAATAAATATTTGAGCCAAGAGCATGGGCATTTTTAATGGGAATTCAGGGTAGTCTTGTGCCTAAAGTTCTTTGTGGTGGATGACTTGGTCCTCCGTGGGGTTATATTTGCAAATGCTAAGACTTTGGTTATTCCAAGAACTGTTTTATTCAGAAAGAAGGGAGGCTACCTGGGATGTTTAAGATTTATTCACTTTCCTCTAGCTGTATGACTATTCACAGGTTCTGTATAAATGGCTCAAGTAAAATCTCCATTTTATAATGCATGTCCAATTAACATCATAGAACATTAGTGGTGAAAAATCCCTAGGGAACATCTTATCCAGCCCATTCCTTCTGTGAATATATAGAAAATTCCAGGACTACACATAGACTGAGTTGCAGAATTTGGATTGGGATCGAATGCCCACCACATCTGTGACCAACCCAGAATCAGGTGCATAAACTTCAATTCTAGACTCTAAGACAATCTTTCAGAAATTTACTCCAGACCTACCTTCAAATTTGCTCAGTACATTCAAGATACACTCACAACAATGCATTTCTTTCTTTTTATTTTATTTTATTTTATTTTATTTTAATTTATTTTATTTTATTTTATTTATTCATGAGAGGCACACAGAGAGAGGCAGAGACACAGGCAGAGGGAGAAGCAGGCTCCATGCAGGGAGCTCGATGTAGGACTCGATGCTAGGACCGGGATTATGCCCTGAGCCGAAGGCAGACGCTCAACCGCTGAGCCACCCAGGCATCCCATGGCAATGTACTTCTTTAAAGAATTGCAGAAATGCCTGGGGAGTTCATGTCCCAAACTGTCTGGATACATAGCCTTCTGAACACGAGGCCTACTCGAAGGCTCTAGCAGGCCCTGAGAATTCTCTGTTCAGGAACCCAGCCCTGCCTCCTCTCTAAACTCAAGGAAGGCCTACATTTCAACCTGTCCCACTCTTGCTTCTTGGCAAACCACTCTTGTCAAGACTCATCCCCAGCCTATATATTTTCTCTCAAGAATCATCTCATGTTTATAAAGAGATTACACAAGGTTTCAAAAACCCCCTCTAGAGATGTTCCCACTCTTGCAAATTGGGACATTATACAAAGAACATCCAAGGAGTAAATTCCAGTTCCTCATCTTGGGGACCATTGTCTTCATTGTCTTCATTGTCAAATACATTGACACCTGAATGTCCTAGAGCACCCCACCCTCTCCCTTCCAGGTGCTGCACAGTGTAGGGAGAGTTGAATGCTTAACTAGCAGCATCTGGATCATGTCTGACCTTTGTACATCAGACTAAATGTATTTTCTAGTCTTTCCCTGAGGGCTAAGACTGGGCTGCTCATCAATTCATCTCTTCCCTACCCATTTGGATTTTACACTGTAAATGTTCACAGATTAGCTATTTCTAATACCTTCCCATCTCAAATGGTGGTTAAAAGTGGAAGATCTCAGGGCCAGCCAAGCTGCAGAGAAGTCATGAGTTGTAGACATGTGACCCATTGTTTGGGTGTTCAAGATTATAGTAACACTGGCCACTGGCTAGAGTTTATTTCACACATCTACCCTGCTCTCTCCAGCTCTGATCCAGCCTAAGGAAGGGAGGTAGAAGCTTTAAAACATAATGATAAACAATGAGGTCACAGGCCAGAACAGCCAAGCCTTCTTGGACTCAGCCAAAAACAAAAAAACAAACAACGAAAAAAGTCCTTATTGGCTACAGAGGCCCTATGGGTCACCATGAGTCAAAGAATCATGCTGGTGGGATCAGCCAGGCTGCAACTCACCAATTGGGAGATCCACTTAAGAATAATGGCCTAGAATTGAAGAATATATATGTATCTCCTGGTGATTTGGCTGACCCCCCAACCCCTGACTGATGAGGTACTCTTCCATTTTCCACAACCATTGACCTCTGCCTCCCTCTGCATCACAGAGAATGCCACATGATGGCTAATTCCCTAGTCTCCACTTCCGCAAACACTGCCACTTGACTTGCAAGTTCCTCCTGACAATCTCTGTTCTGTGTGCAGGTGGAAGTTTGGGCAGGCAGCCTCGTCTCCACTCTGGAAAGGGTTGACTGGCTGTGCAGAACAGCAGATGCAAGACAAATAACCCAGTAGGCTCAGCTATCTCTTCATGAGAAGAAAAATGCCAGAACAGGAACAAGAAATCAAAGAGAATTCCACCAGCCACAACGAATGGTGGTCCTTGGACATCGAATAAACCTCAAGGCAGGAGAGAGAGGTAAGCTCACTAGACAGACACAGAGGTGCCTCACCATGCTCTCATGTCCGGACAAACTTCTCGGCATCTCTTGCCCCTCCCAGAATGCCTTAGATTGCACAGAAGATAAAGATATATTTTCCTGGGCTCATACCCAACAGGTAGAGTTTTGCACATCCTTTATCAGAGAGGTTGCAAATTGGCAGTCTGTGGGCTGAAGTTGGCCTGCCAAGATGTTTTCTTTGGCCTTAACGGTGTATTTTAAAATTTTTGACGCTATTGCCAACTTTTGCAAATTGGGGATTTCACATTTTAAAAAATATGAATTTCCCACTTTTCTTGAAAAATCAAAAGATTTGGCAAGGATAGACCTATTTTCCTGCGTGGCAAAAATTGGCTATCCTTAGTGACAGCTGTTCCTGTCTGACAGAGACAGGAACTTGCCAGCTCCTGCAGTCCCACCTCGCCTGTTTCTCTTGCTTTTATTACCTGCCTGGCTTCTGGAGGCACCTAAGTTTGTAGCTCTGATCATCCTGTCGGTAGGAGATCCCCTTCTCCCACCATAGTAGGAAACTAGGCTGGACTTCAATTGCCAATATCTGTACCTCTTTGCCTGAGGACTTTCTTTGGCAGCCAGTCCCTCTGTCTACTTCCCAGCAGGTCAAAAATTGCCCCTTCCCAGCAGTCTCCAATTGATTGGAGTTGGTGCATAAATACACCAGCCTCCTCCCCCGGTTTGAGATCACTCTGAGGTACATGTTGTACCCTCGCTGCCAGAGGTCCCCAAGGATATTAAGCTCTGGTGACCCACCATGGTAACTGCCTGGATGACATGACCTTTAAAGGCTGCCTTACTTTCCTTATCTCTCTTCTCTCACTGCTCGTAGTTTTTCTTTTTCTTTCTTTTTTTGTCACCTGAATAAAATCGAGTATATAGTTTATTCTACAATAACAAGAACTTAGATTTGCTATGTTTTATGCAGTTGTTGTGAATACAGAATTAGCAAATACTGAACCATTACTTCTGGGGATTGGGTTCCTAGGCTTCTGGTCACAATACTTTCATCAACCAATCAATATATAACCTTTTTTATGTTTATGTTCAAAGATATGTTATTCAATATATACTATTGATTCATAAACATTGACTTCATAGCTAACAGCACTATAACTCATGCCTGAATGGAGCTTATCTAACACACATATTTTCTCCAGAGACCACATCACAGCCTTCTTGAACACTAGCCAGCACTTCAGTACCAGGCTTGGGGCACCAATGAAAAGAACAAGAATGGGAAAAATGTGGCACTAAATAGAACATGAAAAGGATACTTGTTTACAATATAAGAGCTGAAACAAGAAGCCTTGTTTGACCTCAGTTGGGAATGGGCATATCAGGTATGCTCAAAATTTTTGCTGCTCTGTGTATGTTCATGATGAATGTGAAAGTACCATGAATGTTGATTTTGAGGTTACAAATATTATAGTAAGGAGGCAAATTCACAAATACAGAATCCATGAATGATGAATATCAACTATACCCCAGAGTCTGCTTCCAGAGGACCCCAAATAGCACCATAGAAATGTTTTCTTTCTCAAATAATTCAGGAGTGTCTAAAAACACTGGAAAGAAACATAAAACAATGGTTTCAGGCATTGGCCATCAGTAACCACAGGATCCCCAAGAGAGGGGAACAAGTGAGGTAAGTCCTATGATTTCCCCCAGAGGATTGCCTAGAGACTATTTCCAGGCTGTACTGCAGGAAAGAGGAACCAGGTGGAGCCTAAGTTGAAGAGATTGAGCTGGGGACCAAGGATGTAGAGGTGGTTACTGTTCATAAGGCAGAGTATTGGAGAGTGGAGAGCTGTGCTTAGAGAAAGCTCCAATGCAAGGATCTGTGAGCCTTCATATGAGCTCTGATTAGAACATGTGTGCAAGGAAACAGCAAGGCCACCTAAAGGAACAGAAGGAAAAATTTATCAAAAGATAAAATTCACAGTATCTGGCATCAAAGAAAAAATTACTAGGCGTGCAAAGAACCAGTAAAATATGACCCATAGTGAGGTGAAATATTAATAGAAACAGACCAAGAAATGACACAGATGGTAGTATTAGTAGACAAGAATAGTGAAACCATTGTTATAACTTTATTTCATATGTTCAAAAATGGAAAACACATTGAATATGTTAGAGACATGAAAGATATAAAAAAGATCCAAATAGAACTGCTAGTGATAAAACAAGAATGCCTACAATGAAAAATGTAATGACTCACTGGATGGGATCAATAGCAGATTAGATGCTACAGTAGGAAAGATTAGTTAACTTGAAGACAGAGCAATAGAAACTAGAAGCAGAAAATGAAATTTAGAGAGGAAAAGAGTAAGAGAAGTTAGAGGCTTTGTTAGAGTGTGGCTTCTAATTGCAGGTCATTTAGGTTTGTCCCTGGAACATGACAGTATGTGGGCTTTTGTGGTTCTTGGGAGGAGACACAATGGGGAAGCTAGACTAGGGGCCAAGTCCCCAGATACATGGTCAAAGAGGAAGCAGTGGATAAGCTTCCTGCCATGCTTGGTTTAAGGTGGCTTCTAGAACACCTCAGCTTTCTTCATTCAGGCCTTAGAGATTTGGTGGGGAGTTGCTTGCTATACTTTTAAGGGATATTCTTCCCAGGAAATGGAAGGAAGGTCTATGGAGGTTCTATCTCTCCATTTCCTTCCCTTATGTTTGCCCTTCTATAATAAACATAGGCACCTTTGGTTTTAAGATTATCTACTCATTAATGAGAAAGGATAGGTGACAAGAATAACAAAATGAAGATGAGAGAAATGTCCTAAATACCACCCTAAATTTCCATAGATCTTGTTTCTACCAGTCGGTAAAACATAAAAATGGCCAGGGGTTTGCCTTTTTCAATGGACATCTCTGAGGACATTCTCAGATGATATTAATATACCCTGATTAAGTGCTGAGGCCCTGCAGAAATGGATATTCAAATCTCAGTAAGATACCAGTTAAATTTCTTTTGATGATGAAGTGTCTCAAACATAATGAAAATAATGTAATTGACACTCATAAAGTTACATCACAAGTTTTTAAAAAGTTGATTTGTGGTCATATTGGCCTCAGAACTTTGGTGTTTTTTTTTTTTGGTTTTGATTAACATTTGAAGTTACAAATATTACTACACCCTCTGCCCCTACTCCAATCCATTTTTCTCCATTCCTAGTAGTGCTCATCTCCTAAAAGTATTTTACTTTTTAATAATTTTTATGTTTACCACATAGGCTTACTATGTAGTGTCATTTTAATTGTTTAAAAAATTCACAGATATTACACTGTCCTGTTATAACTTAACTTTTCACTTGATACGATGTTTTAGAGTTTTGTTTTTTTATAATAAATTTATTTTTTATTGGTGTTCAATTTGCCAACATACAGAACAACACCCAGTGCTCATCCCATCAAGTGCCCCCTCCAGTGCCCGCCACCCATTCACCCCCACCCCCCGCCCTCCACCCCCTCCACCACCCCTAGTTCATTTCCCAGAGTTAGGAGTCTTTATGTTCTGTCTCCCTTTCTGATATTTCCCACACATTTCTTCTCCCTTCCCTTATATTCTCTTTCACTATTATTTATATTCCCCAAATGAATGAGAACATATAATGGTTGTCCTACTCTGATTGACTTACTTCACTCAGCATAATACCCTCCAGTTCCATCCACGTTGAAGCAAATGGTGGGTATTTGTCATTTCTAATGGCTGAGTAATAAGGAGCCTCGGTGTCCATCGAAAGATGAATGGATAAAGAAGATGTGGTTTATGTATACAATGTTTTAGAGTTTTGTGTGTACTTCATTATGTGACATTATATGGACATTTAGGTTATTTCTTATTTTTGCCATTATAGTGCTTTGGTGAATATCCTTGCACGTGTTTTTTGTGAACATGTGCAAAAGGTTTTCCCAGAAGTGCAAATGTTGGGCTTTCCAATATGTACATCCTCAATATTACTGGATATTGTCAGAATGCTCCTCAAAGGTACCAGTTGACACTGCTGCCAATAATGTGAACAATTCCTTTCCCCCACATCCTCGACTGAATTGGTATCATCAGACTTTAACATTTTTATCAGTCTGTATCTGAACTCTATTCTGTTCCATTGATCTTTTTCTCATTCATTTGCCAATGCCACACTATTTTAATTATTATAGCTTTATAAATTTAGATGTCTGGGAAGAGGAATCTCCTTCCTTTCTCTTTGTAATTATCCATTCTTGGTTCTTTACCCTTCTGTAGGAATTGTAGGATAGCTTGTGAAGATCTATAGAAAGCTTAATGAGAACTTTGAATGAAATGAGAGTGAAATTATAGATGAATTTTAGGAGAATTCACATCTTTATGATATTGAGTCTTTTCATCATGGTATTGCTCTCCAGTTTTACTTTTATTCCTTCGATAAAGTTTATAGTTTGCCCTATAAATTTTGTGAGATTTATTAGTAGGCACCTTGGAGCTTTTGTTGCTAAGGTACCATTTTTCATTTATCAGGTAGGCAAAGATTAAAAGGGCTACTAACACTGTATTGGTAATATTATGGGAAAACAGGGATTTTTATATTTTATTATTGCAAGTGTAAATTAATTCAGCCTCTTTGGAGTATGATTTGTAATAGCCTTAAAGTTTTTAATACATATTTTATTTGACCCAGAAATTCCACTTCCCAGAATTCACAAATATATGCACATTCATATGAGAGTTTGTGTGTATAAGGATATTTAAAGCAAGATTATCATAAGAGAAAAAAACTGATAACAACCCATGTGTGTATTGGTACAAGACTGGTTAAATTAACCACTGAATAGTTTATCCAATGAAATACTACATGGTCATCAAATAAAATGGCAGCTTTATAAATATTTACATGAGAAAATGCCCAAGATTTTTATTTTTTCTTCTTCCTGCTTGCTTTAGGGTTAATTCACTGTTCATTTTGCAGTACCCTAAAGTAGTAGGATAGATTTGATTTGAAATTTTGCTTCTCTTTCAGTATAGGCATATGGAGCTATAAATTCCCCTCTAAATCTTATTCAGCTACATGCCATAAGTTTGACTATGTTGTATCTTAATTTTCATTTATTTCGAAGTATTTTCTAAGTTTTCATATGATTTCCTCTTTAACCCATTTGTTATTAAGGAGTATATTGTTCAATTTCCGTATTTGTAAGTTTCTCAAATTTCCTTCTGGTATTGATTGTACTTGGTTGGAGAAAATACTTTATATGACTTCAATCCTTAAATTTATTGAGGCTTGTTTTAAGGTTTAACATACGGTCTATTGTGGAGAATGTTCCATAGGCACTTGAGAAGAATGCATATTCTGCTATTGAGAAGTGAAGAACAAAGCCACATCTTAAAATTCCTTTCCTCTCTTCTCTGTAGTTAGTACAGAGCATCTCTTCCTCTAAACTTGACATATCTCACTCTAAATGCCCAGTCCATAGGGCTTTCTTCATTTTTTTTTCCTTTTCTTCTGTCTCATCTCTTTATTATATGGATCAACTTAGGCTCTCTCATGGTGGCTCTCCCTTTCTGCCTCTTTCTTTTCTTTCTTCTCCACTTTTCGCATCATTTAGATCCTCCCAGAGTGAAATAGAACCTGAGAACTGACCAACACAAGAATTCATCCCTTTTACCAGGGCCTCTCTAGTTCAGTGTCTCTCTATATATTTTCCTAAAACTGTAATACAAAAAGTCCAGGAACAGAGTTGATAAAGAAAAAAGTTTCCCATATGATCAGAATTCTGAGCTGATGAAAACAAGAATTTTCCCTTTAGACCCACCTTCCATGGATCAAGACCCAATGGAAAATTGTGTAAACAAAGTATTCATCATCCATGGCAGGATTATCCTCCTCCCTCAGGGTCATCTGTTGAAACTCCTTCTTAGCTTCACAGAACCAAAGGCAAGGCTTTGAGAGTGGCAGCCTCAAAGTTGGAATCAATTTGGCTTTAATTCATTATTAACACACTACTAAAAAGCCTTTTGAAGTCACAGCACCAGCAGGAGCCAAGCACACAAGATTCCACATAGCTTTCTAAGATCTTACAGCTTACAAAAGGGTGGAGAGGTAATTGCACTTTTGTTGTTTATCAGAAGGCTTGGGGAAATGTCAGGCCTTTACAGTTTATTTTGGTTTCTTCATATTTACCCAAATATTAGTTTGTGGGCATCTCTGTGATTACTTCCAGCGCAGTATTGTGGTTATAATTGCTTGTGGACCTGCCTTACTGGCCACATCTGATTCATCCTTTTATCCACCATGCCAAGCACCTTGCCTGGCACATAGTGGGTATTCAGTAATGTTTTCAGAATGAATGGAGACAATATAATAATAAATATGCCCAGTAGGGCTTCACAGCGCTTTTCCAAAAGAATAATTATAGGTACTTCAAACCTCGTATATTGGTCACATAACTCATTTCTATCTCCCAAATGCACACCACACCCTTGCAATTATTCTTCCAGGTACTCCCAAAGGTTTGGCAGCATCTTTAATCCCTTCAACCCATTAAAGTCAGTGTAATTATCTGCAAAGTCTATTTCAAATGTATGCTATAAGTGCATATGCATGTGTGCACATGCTCACACATACACATACACAAACTACACATTTTTGAGTAAAGAGGGTAGTGAATTCTTTCTGCTTTTTGCACCAGGACAGAAAGTAGACCTTTGTTCTCAGAATTAGAAGAATAATGAAGGACAGGGGCGTGTTGTTCTCCTAGATCCCTTAGACCTGCAAAAACACCTGGAACTCAAATGGCAGGATAACTGGTAAGTTTGCTCTCTGTAATTTCTTCTGTACCCTAGCTAGCTTTCCCCATTCTAACAACTGGCACCCATCCTCATTGCTTTGGGAAAAGGATGGCACTGAAGAAAACTGCTTACAAAGAAGTCAAATGCTTGGCTTTTCAGGTTCAATAGACTAAGTAGGGACATAAATGCCTCCCCACTCCAAATAAAAGGAAGAACACCTGAAGACTATAAACAGAGCCTCCCTGTCCTATACAAGAGCCAGAGGTCCCCTGAGCAGAGTCTGTTGAGAGTAGATCATAGCACTGACAGTGACAGATGTCACCCAGAGAGGGCTCACGTGGCTAGTCTAGGGTGGTTATGAGAATCTTAGTCCTCATTCACAAAGACAAGAGAGTCAGTGGTAGCTGAGAAGATGGAAGAAATAAGTACAGACTCTCCTGGAGTGTTCTCACAACATGAAGCTGAAATGCACACCACTTGAATTTGTATGGAGTCATTTTTCTGTTACATCTGCCGTGTGGAGCTGGCAGGAGCTGTCTGAAGTCTTGTTTCTGGGCTCAGCAAGATGTCGAACTGGGTCATGGCCACTGCCTGAGTCTAGACCTCCCCAGGCAGGCAGAGTCAGGAGTGCTCTTGCCACCCCACCGCACTATCTGGATGGGTCCATGGGGGATAAGCTGAGTGTCCATGATCGCCCTCCCCATCTGACACCCACCTGGTATTGCTGAGCAGCCTACTGAGCAGCAGGAATAATTTTCTGAATTCTTGTTTTTAGGAGAAACGTTGTTGCCCTTAAAGAATACATAGTCATAGGACACCTGGGTGGCTCAGTTGGTTAAGTGTCTGCCTTTGGCTCAGGTTATGGTTTCCGGGTTCTGGGATGGAGCCTGCATGGGCCTCCCTGCTCAGTGGGGCAGGGGTGAGGTCTGCTCCTCCTTCTCCCTCTGCCCTTCCATTCCCACTTGTGCGCACTCTCTATTTCTCTCAAATAAATAAATGAAATCTTTAAAAAAACACATAATCATGACTTGAAAACAAAATAAAAGGATCTTTTTAAAAAGTTTCTTTCAGTGGAATTGGATAATTCATGAATACCAAAATACTGTTAGGGTCCTGGCATTAACTGTTCTTTTAAGATGGACTGACTTTACAGCGTCAAGCCTTTACCCTTCAACATATTATTCTAGACATCATATAGAATATGCTGAAGAATGTTTCACTCTTTTGAGGACTTGAGATCTAAAAGAGTGCTGATTACATAGCTATCCATTTCATTGCACATTCAAACTTACACAAAAAGAACACAAATAATCCTGCAGGATACTATAGGAAGTTATTTCTTTCAGCAATTACTTTCCTCCACAACCAGAAAATAAAAGGGATAGATAAAATATTTCTGCTGGTCGGCATCCCTGCCTACTTTGGATTCCTCTGCAAGCAAACCCTGAGGTCAGAACTTAGATGTAAGCAGCTTATTTAGGAAGAGAACCAAGAAGTACACATGAGTGGGTGGTGAGAAGGAGACAAAGAAGGGAGAATGTGGATAAAGGGTGTATTGATGAGCAGCTTGCCACCGTGGACAACCGAGGCCTCACGCCTGCTGGGAATTCTCTAATGAATGATGGAGACCACATCTCAGAACGGTTGTGCTGAGCTTATTTGCTATATTTCACTGAGGTACTTATCCCCAGTTTCCTTTCCTTAATGGCTAAAGATGCTCCTGCAGTTAAGTCCCTAGCACTCCTGACTTGCTCTGCAGGAAGGGATGCGAATTCCCTGATGCTGGAGAGACCTGCAGGCAGGCAAGGGGATGCAGGCACCATGGCACACTGTCTGGGTACCCATCGAGTGCCCATCTCTGGTTACAGGTAAGCTTAGAGCAAAGCCAAGGGATCTAGTGCAGTGAGTCAACCACAGCTGCTACAGTCTCTTTAGGAACAAACAAACAAACAAAATTTAAATGTATATATTTTAAACCCACTAGTCCAGAAGCAGAAAGATAGAAGGGAGAGTAGAGAGACCTTGGATCCCAGTAAATCCCTGAAAGGGCCCTATTCCCCTCCTCTAAGCTAATTCCCAAGGCAGAAAGTGTATGTGGAGATAAATGACAGAAGGCCCACAGAGAGAGGACCAGTGTCCCCATGCACAGGTACAGTCCCGGGCAGTGACAAGCCCCCAGAGTCCTCTTCAACCAGCATGGCGTGCGAGCAGGAGAACAGTCTTCCATGGGTTTAGGGTGGTGGGGAGTGAGGCAGTCTTACAGAGTTCCCCATGCCCCCCGAGAAGAGGGGTGCAGCTATGTCTCAGGAAGCCTGTGGCCCAAGGAAGCCTGGTGTTTGGAGAGCATGTGGATTCAGCAGAACCTCTGTAAGGGTTTGCAGGCCCTTTCAGGACACCGTGGTATGGATTAAAACAAGGATGAGGACAGGTGTGCTCCCTCTCATGCCCGGGCCCTGTGTAGCACCCATAACCTAGAGCCTGCCCTGGGGAGAGAGATGGGGAAACTGTGAACAACCCAAGACTGGTTTATGTGTGAGGCCAGAAGAGTGTTTTTATTTTTGAATCCACACTGAGGAGAATGTGACTTTGCACATCTGAAGTTTATACACATGAAACTGAGCTCCGTTGCTTCCCTCTCATGCCCAGGAAGGATATGTCCTGGACTAGAGAGAAAGACAGAAACAAACCGAGTTTGGATTTTTTCTTTGTCATGTTAAGGGAGATGCCTTCTTTATTTTTAAAATATTTTATTTGAATTGAAATAGAGCAGACATGGGGATCCCTGGATGGCTCAGCGGTTAAGCATCTGCCTTTGGCCCAGGGCGTGGTCCTGGAGTCCCGAGATCGAGTCCCGCATCAGGCTGTCTGCATGGAGCCTGCTTCTACCTCTGCCTGTGTCTCTGCCTCTCTCTCTGTGTCTCTCATGAATAAATAAATAAAATCTTTTTTTAAAAAAAGAAATAGAGCAAACATGTGATATTATATTAGTTTTAGGTGTACAACATAGTGATGTGACAATGATATACATTGAAGGATATGCATTCCTTTTGAGAGAGCTCTCCATCCTTCACAGATGTCAGAAGCATCTGGAGGGCTTATTAAAACACAGATGCTTGGGCCCACCCCATCAACTCTAGCTCAGGAAATCTGAGAAGGACCTAAGAAGGTGTCTATATTCTTGGTCACTTTTGCATTTGAAGATGACCCTGCTGGTGATGGTTGGGCACAGAGGGGGTGCTTACAGGCATCATAGATGCCACTCTTCCCTTGATGTAGCCCTGTGTAAAAACCACTCTCTGTCAATGCCTATCATCGTGGCATTTATACGTTGGACACACCCTAATCAGTGGTAATGTTCTTTCCCAGTACGATCTTTGCACAAGGAAAGCTGAGCCAAATGGGTTATATCAGAGAAGCAGGAGTGGGGTTGGCCACCTCAAGCCCAGTCCTGTCAGGTGGTCTGAAGGAAGGGAGGAAGTGGGGCTGGCATGGCCACTCACTCCCTTCTCCCCTTTCTGAGCCCAAACATTGGTTCCCCATCCCAGGCTGTTACCTTATTGTCAACAATTCATTCAGTGCACAATGTGTAGTGTACATCAGGTCTCATCTCCAAGAACCATGCATCTGACACGTGTTTCTGACTCAGGCACTGGGCTACATGTGGGAGAGACAAAGGTGGAGTGATCATTAACAGGGGAGCCCAAAAAAGCAAACAGCCATCCCCACATGTTATAACAAAATCACACAGAGGACACGACTGTAGTCAAGTTCTTGAGGGAACTGTTTTCTCATCTTATTTCTGGCTCTTCTCTTCACTTCCAATTCAGATGGGAACTGAATGGTGATCAGACAGTCACCGGTTGATGATGTCTTGAATGACCTGGGCCAGGCAACTCTTGTTGCACAGCAGAGAGTTTCTTTACTAGCTGATGACCACTGTTCCTTCAATGAAGGTTCTCAGTTTCTGACTTATTCAAACACTTTGACCTGATACCAATTTTAATTGAAAACTCAATTTTGGGGGCACCTGGGTGGCTCAGGGTTTGAGCATCTGCCTTCGGCTCAGGCGTGATCCCTGGGTCCTGGGATTGAATCCTGCTTCGGGCTCCCCTGCAGGGAGCCTGCTTTTCCCTCTACCTATGTCTCTGCCTCTCTCTGTAGCTCTCATGAATAAATAAATAAATAATTTTTTAAAAAAATGAAAACTCAACTCTTTTTTAGGCAAATAGCAGACTTTTCTACAGTAGAGGTGCTGGGAACTATGGGAAAACAGATAAAAGCTAAAGGACATAACATGCAGAAATCCCAATGGGCACCTAACTGGAGGGTTCATTGTCCCAGCTCCCAGTATTCCTCCAGTTTGTCTGCAGTTGTGTGATTTAAAATACCCCTGTTCTATCGAGGTATAAGCTGCAAATTTCAGTAAAGTTAGAAAAGTTAATGAATCATTTAAATAATACAAAAACAAACAAGCAAGAAACCCCACAGCCAAACCCTAAGTTATAACTTTCTTGGTACCTGTATGTACCATTATGAAACCAAAAAAAAAAAAAAATTCATTTAGAGTCTATGATTCTCAACTTCAAAATTGAAAACTCAATTTAAGGATTAACAAAACTCAAACCATTCCCCAGCACTTACCCAGCATCAGGAATTACTGGTTGACCATAGTTTTAGAATATGATTGGCATTTTCAACAATTCAGTGATCAGAAAAAAACCATGGTGGGGGCAGAGAGAGAGGATGGAAGAAATGAAGGAAGAGAGGGAGGAAAGAAGGAAGGATGGGAGAGAAGAAGGAAGAGGAAAGGAAGGAAGGAAGGAAGGAAGGAAGGAAGGAAGGAAGGAAGGAAGGAAGGAAGGAAAGAAGGAAGGAAGTTACTGGAGCTTTGAGATGAGGAGAACCAGGCCACAGCCTCAGGAGGGCCCCAGACCTGGCTTGTCTTAAACCAGAACCAAGAGCCCCAGGCCAGAGCCAAGCCAGGTCCAGTCCTTAGAGGAGCCTTCCTTCAGGGCTGACTGCACTGTGGGAAGACAGACACACGGACCAAAGACCGTGTGATACAGGATGAGAGGTGGAATGGGAGAAGAGGAAGGAAAGACAGGGAGAAGGAGAGTTGAAGGAAGGAGAAAGTGGGCAGGCAGAAGGAACTGTATTAGTTTCCAGACCTGCTGTAACAAAGCGTCACAGGCTGGGTGGCTTGAACCATAGACATTCATTTTCTCACAGCTCTGGAGGCTGCAGTCTGAACTCAGGGTGTTGGCAGGATTGGTTCCTCCTGAGGCTGTGAGGGGAAATCTGTTCCAGGCCTCTCCCCTAGCATCTGGTGGTCTGCTGGCAATCTTTGGTGTCCCTTGACTTGTGGGTGCATCGCTCTGATCTCTGGCTTCATCTTCACACGACATTCCTCTTGTGTGTGTGTCTGTGCCCAAATCTCCCCTCACATAAGGACATCAGTAATGTCGAGTTAGGGTTCACCTTAATAATCTCATCTTACTTGATTATCAGCAAAGTCTCTATTTCCAAATAAGGTTGCATTCCTAGGTACCAGTGTACAGGACTTCAACATCTTCTGAGCAGACACAGTTCAACCCATAATAGGAACACAGGTGAGAAAGAGGAGAAAGATGACAGGGGACAGGGGCCATCGGACTGTATCCAGCCCCGGACAGGGGCAGGGTAGCCCCTGAGACTTTGGGCAGTGACAGAAGGGACATCTTGAGGGTAAGTCTCATTTCTTTATTTTTTTTTTAAGTTTATTTATTTTTTTGGCAATCACTACACCCAACAGGGGCTTGAGGCCATGACCCCAAGATCAAGAGTCGCATGCTTTTTTGACTGAGCCAGCCAGGCTGGGAGGAATAGGCAAATAAGACTAAAAGGACTTTGTGTTGTGTTTGGGGATCGATGGCTTGGTTGGTTTTGTTTCTGAGCAGAAGACATCAAGCAGAAAATTCCAGCTTCATGAAGACAGAAGCTAAGAGCCAAGGTTCTATTCTAGACTGAGGATGCATTGCTGACATCTGGGTGCTGAAGGGGAGGCTCCACCTGAGAGAAGATGAGCCATCAGCAAAACAACACAACCATGAGACAGGAGCTAGGATGGGACAGAGCAGCGTACGTAGAGGGTCCCAGTGGCTTGGAGCCAGGAAGGCCTACGGCTCTCTCCACTCGGGATGACTCCGCCCATGGGAGAAGTATATGGGAATTTTATTTCATTCTGAGCAGATCAAGTATCATCCCATGATTCTGGGCTGTGTGGAATCCTGTTAGGGCTGATCGAAATCCCGAAGTCTCAGAGGCCATGCAGACCTTACTTGAATCAGAAGAGCTAAGTTGTTGTCCCTATGTTCATTCGACAAATATTTGTTGAGGGCCCACTCTATGTCAGACACAGCCCTCTGGGGAAACAGCAATGAAGAAACAGGTGGAATGGCTCTCCTTGTCGAGCTTACCATTTATGGGGGTGGGATGGGGGCATCAACAACAAAGAACCAAGTTTCTTACTTACCAAGTGTTGGGGAAATCCACAGAGATCCTCAGAGAGCAAGGCAAGAGGACAGAGAGTGCCATGCGTAGATGGAGGGGCTTCTGGTGTGAAAAGGTGGGTCAGGAGAGGCTTCACTGACTAGGTGACATTGGATGAAACGCTGAAGCAAGTTAATGAGCCTTCTGGCTGGCTTTCTGGGGAAGGCGCAGTCAAGCAAAGGATTGGCCAGGTAAAGGCCCTGAGGTGGGAGGTGGTCGGTGAGTTTGTAACCTCTATTGCTGGAGAGGGTGGGGGAGGGTGTTCTGCTCTGAGGCTGGAGACTGCACGTTCCTTGTTCTCTGAAAGTCTCCCGGATTCATCCTTGTTAACCTCAAAATGTCCCAGAAATTCTAAATTACATCTCCCAGAGTGCCTGCCTCTTGAACCTGAAAGCCATAGAACTCCCACCCCAGTATACCCTGATGTGGGATTTGGAAAATATGGTCCAATCCAGCCATCTTTACTGCTGCCCATTGGGACACTATGCCAGGCTATGAAGGACAATCACATATAACCCACTATGTCACCTCTGGTTCTGAATGTCTTTAGGGAAAACACACACATACATGCATGAGCTTGAGCTCTGGAAGAAGCAAGTGATTCAAAGGGAAAAACATTTTTTTTCCATGAGATGTTTAAGCTCACATTCTAAGATCAAAATCAAAACAGAAACAATGAGCAATTCATTTCAGGAATTCCCTAATGGCAGTTTCTCCCCCACTCACCCCCTGGTTACTGGGCTGCCTTGCAGTTCTGCAGTCATTATAAGAAACACACCTCACAGTGATGGTTAGTCACCCTGAATCAGCTCTTCCAGCCAGCAGCCCAGGGACTCTGAGCATGCTGCATTCCCTTCTCTCTCCCATCATCATCCCCGCCTCGGATCTCACGGATTCAGACACCATCCCTGTGCTGCTTTACCATCGGCAGGCCAGGGCTCCCCTCTGACCTCCAGCTAGTGCATATCCTGCTGCCCACCCTTCATCTCCCCTCCGCTCTCTGTAAGACATTTCAAACTTGACATGGCCCAAAGAGCCGCTGCCAGACATCCCCTTCTACCTATCCCTCCTTCCCTATCTTGGTCGATGGCAACTCTGTCCTTCCAATTACCAGACCAAAAACTTGAAATCATCCTTGACTCTTCTTTCTTTTACAACAGATATCAATTCATTAGCAGGTTCTATAGGATCATCCTTGAAATATGCCTGCTGGGGGATCCCTGGGTGGCTCAGTGGTTTAGCGCCTGCCTTTGGCCCGGGGCGTGATACTGGAGTTCTGGGATCTAGTCCCACATTGGGTTCCCTGCCTGGAGCCTGCTTCTTTCTCTGCCTGTGTCTCTGCTTCTCTCTCTCTCTCTCTCTCTCTCATTCTCTCTCTCTCATAAATAAATAAATAAATAAATAAATAAATAAATAAATAAATAAATAAAATCTTTAAAAAAAATATATGCCTGCTGACTGCTCCTCACCACCTCCAAGGAGGCCACTTTGGTCCACATCTTCACCATGTCTTGCTCCAACAGTGTCTGAGTTGGTCTCCCTGCTTCTGCCATTTGCTCCCCCAGTCTGATCCCGAAACAGCAGCCAGAGTGATACCATTCAAATCTAAGTCGATTGTGTCTGTCCTCTGCTCACAACCCTCCAAGGGTTCCCATCTCACTCAGAGGAAAGAGGAAAAGCCAAAATCCCTACAATACCCTCCTCCGAGGTTCTACATGATCCCTCCTCACCACTTACCCCCACCCCCACCCCATACCTCTCTCATCCTGTTCTTCATCACACTCTGCCCTCCTCACTCCATTCCTGCCACTTAGGTTCTCTGTTGCTCCTGGAAAGGCCGGCATATGCTCGCTGCAGGACTCTTGCATTTGCTATCCCCTCTGCCCCAAGTGCTCATCCCCATATCGCTGCCTGGTCCTCCTCCTTACACAGATGCTAACTCTTCTGTGAAACCTTTCCTCGCTACGCAGTGTCCCTCGTCAACTCCCATCACATGCTCCCCAGCTCTCCCCTGCTTCACTTTTCTCCTTAGCCCTTATCAAACCACCTGGCCCACTGCATTTTTAAATTAATTATCTGCCTGTCTCTCTAGCTAGAATGTCAACTCCTTGAGGCCCAAATTTTGGTGTTCTACTCATTGTTGGATTTCCAGCCCCAGCACAGTTTTGGCACATAGTAGGTGCTCATTAATATTTGTTGGTTGAATGAAGGAGGTTTCACAACTGAAGGAACATGCCCCTTCTCTCCTGATGGTTCCCCTTACTGGCCATGTACAGGAGGCATTAGAAGCTCTTGGGGGCAGGAGGGGCTTATAGGAGCATCTCCCCCCAGCTTCCCTGATTTTCAGAAGGATGAGGACCACGGTCCTCAAGAAGGAGGGAGACTTCAGCCTAACTTTCCAGATCACTTGTGGGAGGCTGAGGGTGCAAATAAACAGTTAGCTGTTTACATCTAGATAGATACAGATACAGCCCTTCTGAAATCAGGAAGGAATACTCTTTCCTGCCCCTGTGGGTGGGGAGAGAAGTCTTCCTATGAACGAGATTCAAATCTGAACTCCTGGGATGTTCCTGTTTGGGTTTGGTCTTGGCAGTGACGGTGTTTATTTTGCCCCGGAGCTGTGTTCCGTGGGATTGTGCAAAGCCTGGGAACAGTGAGGGCATTAGGACCAGGAGCGAGGCGCACGCTTGGCTCCGATGTGTCTGGCAGAGGGCTCTCAGCTGAGCGCAGAGCTATGTGTGAAAGGAGATCAGGCGCTGCCTGCCGGCTTCACATCTGTTGATCTGACCTGACTTGAAGCGTCCAAAGGAGGACGACTGTCAGCTCTGCTGGACCGAGGACCCACCAGCTCCCTCCAAGACATCGCATAGCAACCTGACCAATCATGCGAGGGGGGGAGATGAAACACGTGGGACTAGACACCTGAGCAGAATGGAATAATTTTTTTCCCCAAGGAGATAAAAGGGGTAAAAGGGGCAAAACAATTCCATGTGAAGACCCTGTGAATGGGCTTTCAGGAGGCAATTAACAGGAGTCCACTCAGAGAGGAGCCAGGGTGGGACCTGGGTCCCGTGGCTTTCTGATTGTAAGTGGAAGTCACTCTTACACAGATGTCAGATGGGGGGGAAAGGAGCAGGTTAAGTGACCAGCAAAAAACTTCCAGGTGGAACTAGGAAGCCAGGTTCTCCTGCAAGCCTGAAGGAACCTGGAGCGGGAGGAGGCAGCGAACTCGAATATGACCTGTTGCATTTGGCAAGTTCCAGCAACATGCTCCTAAGGAAGCGATGCAGGCATGGATCGTGCAGACTGCAGTTCCTGCTGCTCTTGCTGATGCTGGGGTGCGCGCTGCTGATGGTGGCCATGCTGCACCCTCCGCCGCACGCCCCGCACCCTGCGGCCACAGCCCGGGCCGCCCAGCGCAGCCCGGATGCTGGGTATCGCCTGGACTTCGGGGAATCCCAGGAATGGGTGCTGGAGGCCGAGGACGAGGGCCAAGAGTATGGCCCCCTGGAGGGCCTGCCCCCCTTTATCTCGCTGCGGGAGGATCAGCTCCTGGTGGCAGTGGCCTCGCCCAGGGCCAGAAGGAACAAGACCCAGGGCAGGAGAGGTGGGACCTACCGGCTCATCAAACAGCCGAGCAGAAGGCAGGATGAAGAGGCTCCAGGGAAGGACTGGGCAGCCGAGGAGGAGGAGGATGGGGAGGTAGCTGAAGATGAGCTGACCCCGCTCAGCCTGGAGGAGGCGCTCAGTGCCCGCATCCCCCTGCAGAGGGCGCTGCCCGAGGTACGGCATCCACTGTAAGTAAGGCCCTGGCTTCCCTTCCCCAGATCCCCAGGCCCGTTATCTGCGGAGGACTCAGGGATGCCAACTTTCTCCACTCTGCCTCCACCGTCCTTAGGGCAGCAATTCCCAACGTGTGGTCCCTGGACTAGTGGCAGAAGCATCACCTGGGGACTTGTTAGAAATGCAGAGTCTCAGACCACATTCCAGAACCACTGAGTGAGAAAGTCTGGGTTAGTCCAGTGATTTAACCAGGTGCGAAAAGGAGGGCCCCTTACTTGCTCTTGGCTTCCCCATCCTGGTTCTAATCCTGTCTCAGGATTATCAGGTCAAACAGCCTTATCCATACAACACATAGTGAGCCTGGGTAGACATTCTCCAACCTACCTTCTAGCTCCAACACGCTGCCTCTGATACTTTTGATATTATGATTGTTGTTATTGTTTGCTTTCATTTTGGGCCAAAAGAGCAATTGAAACTAACATTTATGTGACTCCTACCATGTGCCTAGTTTTAATCTAAGAGCTGTTCATATATTAGTCCTTACAACTCTGTAAGATGAGTGTGAGTATCACCATCAGGCTTATTTTATAGGTATGAAAACAAGGCACAGAGAAGTCAAGTAAGTTGTCCAGTCACACAGCTAGCAGCTACCAACGCAGGGTTTTGAATCCAAGAAGTTCCAGTCTCCTTGGACTGCCACTCCATGCTGCCCTCCTTAGTCTACTAGAGTAAGAGCACAGTCCCAGTGCCCAGGGGTTAGAATGCTGTGCAGATGCAGCCTAGCCTGGGAGTGTGGTCCCACCACAGAAGGCAAGCTGGGAAGTGTGACAATATGCAGGCCGGACCCAGGGAGATGCAGAGCTTGCCTTGTACATCCCCTGTCCTCCCCCACCATCACCATGGCTGGCTGCAGAGGAGGGCTCTGGTCCAGCATCCAGGGCCAAGGCAGCTGGTTAGTTCGGGGAAGTCCCATCTCTATAAGCCACTGCTCTTCCTAGAGCCCAGAGAGTTTCCCTGCGATCAAACACATGTTTTGAACTTCTAGGTGAATGGATCCATGTAGAGCTGCAGTCAAGAGCAAAACCATGTACTCCTCTGATCCCTGGTGTTCCTGTTGGTCTCACTGTTGGGCACTCACCCTCAGGGTAATGCAAATGCAGGTCTGCCCCTGAGAGTGGCTCCTTAGATTGTATTACGGGTGTGGGGGGGTGCTCACTCATTTTACCCATCCCAACCCTGCTGCTCCAACTTCAGGTCTTGGCTAAAAAGCTCTTTTTGGGGTTCCTGGGGGAGCTTAGTCAGTTAAGCATCTGTCTTTGGCTCAGGTCATTTTCTCAGAGTCCTGGGATCAAGCCCCACACTGGGCTCTTTTCAGGAAATTTCCAGGCCCAGCCAGGTCCACGCCAGTGCAATTTTGTGCTCTCAGAAGTTTTAAATATACTACAACCAAAGCTAAATGGTTACTAATGTTTGTTCAATGCTCAGGTCTCTTCCATGCAGATGGTAAAGACATGATGGCTTAATGAAGAATATATTGTTTTCAGATTCTTTGGATACATTTTTTCTTTGGCTTAGAATAAGAATGAATGTCTTCCTTTTGCCAGTAATCATAAACAATAACAACAATCATTGCTGGCAATGAAACATCAAACAGGAGGGTCTCTGGCTATCTACAGGTGTGTGTTTGTGTGTGTGTCTGCCTTATGCAACTGTGCTGTGCATATGCATATCTGTGTGTGCATTGTATGTGTGTGTTTGTACATGTGTATGTTGTGTATGCATTGTGTTGTGTGTGCATTAGAGTTATGTGTTGTGTGCAGTACATGTATGTAGTACATTATGTGGTGCCTGTGTGCCTAGTGACTGCATGTGTTGTGGTGTGATGTGCATAGGTATGAGTTATATGGTGTGTAGTCACATATGCTTGTGTGTTGTGGATGTGTTCATGTTCTCACATGTATGTGCACGTTAATGTATGAAGTGGCACATGTGGTACTTGTATGACCATGCATGTTTTACACATGGTGTGATATGCATTGTGCATGTGTGTGTTGTAATTGGGGTTTTGTTTTGTTTGTGTTTCTGTGGTATACTAGTGCATGATACTGTGTTGTGACTGTGTTACGTGTGCATGATGTGCTTGTATGAGTGTGGGTTACATGTGTTGCACATGTGTGGTAAAAACTTATTATTTGAGTTGTATATGTGTATGTGTGCTATGTATGCTATCCATGCAGTGTGAAGTGCATGAGTGTTTGTGTGCATGTGGTACAAGTATGGGTGAATTTTGCAGCATGTGTGTTGTGTGCCTGTAGGTAGTATATGTGCGTATTGTGTATGCTGTGCATGTGGTGGTGTGAGTTTACACATGTGGTATTTTACATGTTTGTGGGTACATGTGTGCACACGCATTTGGTGTGTGTTGCATGTGTGCATTGAGTGTGTTGTGTGTATATTATAAATGTGTTGGGCAAGTTGTGCACATGTGTGTACAAGTGTGTTACAGTTTATGCCTGTGGTGTGAAGTGCAGGGGTGTGTGTTGTGCACGTGTGGTGTGAATGTGGGTACATTTTGTGTCATGTGTACAATATGCACTGATATGTGTGTATGTGTGTGCACCGCTTCAGTGGTTGCCTCTTCAAGCCAGGGTAACCAACTTGTCTCAGTTTGTCTGGGACTTTCCTGGCTGAGAAACCCCTCAGTCCCAGGCAAACAGGGACAGTTGGCCTCCCTGTGCCCAGCCTGCCCTGGTCATCACAGGCCGGCTGTCGGCTCTGTGTAGAGGTATGTGGCACCCTCTGCTGGCCCCAGCCACTCCATGCAGCCTGTGCGGCTGGGGCCTGGGCCCCCAGCCTCTTGGCTCCCCTCTGCAGTCCAGGTGCCGGTGTCTCCCCTTGGGGCCCCTCTCAGGACACACAAGGGGTTATCTGCAAAAGTGAGGCAATAACCCCCTACTCTCCCTCCAGGTTGACGCGACTTTGCTTCCCTCACCACTTTAAAACTAGGCCCAAATACAGCTCATAAAAGAACAGCTATGTGTGAAGAATACAGCTGTATGCACTGCTTTCCCACTAGGGCTAGGAGAATTCTGGAAATCCCAGTACCTCTGTCTTCAGCTGTAGTGTGCCAAGCACCTCCCATCCCAGGGTGTCCTACCTAACCAAGCCTGTCCTAACCCAGACAAGTCCTGTTGGCCCCAATTCATGCATCAAAATCTCCAAACCAACTCTGGCCTTTGCTTATCACCCCCACCCGTACCCCCCAGGCCATAGGTTTTCTCTAAGGACCTCTAGGAAGGTCATTTTGAAAAGAGGCATGCAAGGAAATCAGTAATGATGGAAAACCAAAATAGAAAAAAAAAATCAGTGCAAACAATCAAAAGGCAGGCCCTGGAAATAAAGGCCAAATTATAGTGAACATTCATCTGAGCACTTACTATGTGCTAGGGCCCCTGCTAAGTGGTTTTCATTCATTTAATCTTCATAATGAACCCATAAGCTAGATCCTATTATCGTTCCCATTTTATGGATATGAAAACTGAGGCACAGAAAGGTGAAGGGACTGAGGCCAGGTTACCTGACCAGGTGTGTCTGGCACCAAAGTCATGTTCTTAACTACCTGGGTAGGTCACTTGGGCTGAAAGCATTTCAAGTTTTTTCAAGTTTTTCAAGTTTTTCCACCTACAAATTTAGGGAGAACTCCCATGGGTCCACAGGAAGACACGGAGGAGGACATTTGTCACAGTGTCCTTGGGCATACTAAGGAGTGGGAAGCCACGGGAGCACGTCATCAGAGGGCGCTAGGGGAGCTGGGTGCAGCCCCAGAGGTACTTTGTGGGAGGTAGAGGCCACAGACTGGGCGCACAACAGTGATCGAGGGAGGCCTTTAAGCACCACGCGGAGTGTAGCAAGATGCAGAAAAGAGGTCCGTAGCATGACATCCCTGGGAAAAGTGAGCTCCATGCACACTAACCAGTGCATTCTTTATAAGAACACATGAAGCCCCATAGACTGGCCATGCTATGGGGAGGGCAGGATCCTGGGGACACGGGTGGGACCAGAAGTGAATGAATACATAGATGAAATAAAGAGCCCCAGTCTGAAGATTAGGGTTGACTCAGTCCCTCAAAGCTGCCGTCCACGAGGGGGTTGGGGAAGAATGGGTCTTGCCCCACTCAGCCCTGTGTGGCATGACGGCTTTCAAGGCTCTTCTAGGCCTAGCTTTCCTTTGATCGTCCTGGCATCCAGCATGGGGCCACTGATTGCCAGGATCAGAGGCTTCTGACTGAGCCTGGTCCAGGCAGTGGCCCTCGAACCTGAGTTCACATGGGATCACCTAGAGGGCTTACAAAAATGCAGATTCCTGGGCTCCCCCCCTACAGTGCCTGACTCAGTAGGTCAAGGGTAAGGCCCAGGAATTTGGTTTCTACAAATTTCCTGGGTGATGCTCATGCTGCTGATCTGAGGACACCCTCTATACCTAACAGGCTAGACAGAGCTGCACTTCTTGAATTTTAAAATATGTGTAAACCCCCCTCCCCGCCCCCACTCCGGGGATCTTGTTAAAATGCACAGTCTAATGTAGTAGGCCAGGGGTTCAGCCCCAGATGCTACACTTGCATCAAGCTCCCAGCTGGTACTGGTGCTGCTCGTCCACAGACCACATTTTTGAGCAGCAAGGGGCTATATCACTGGTTCACCCAAGTATGTACTTGTCAGATTCCCCAGTACTGCTTTTTTTAAAATGTAGATTTCAAGCGTCTTTGCTGGAGACTCTCCATAGTTCGGAGTTGGAGGGCAGTGATCTGATTTTTAAAAGTTAGTTTGGGGAACTGCTGATATAGACAGCGAGTGAAGAGGGAGTAGAGTTCTGGAAGATTCCATGGAGGAGGTAGTCCTGGGATTGGAAAATAGAAAAGAGAGGCAGAGAAGAACACAGTCCCCTTTCACGACCCAGAGTTTTGTACTTAAATATAAATGTCAGCTCCATACCTGGCTTTGCACTACCTACTTGCGTCAATTTATAACTCGTGTTCTATTTTGGTCCATGTTTCCCTGGTTTATATCCCCACAACTGTGACTAACTCATATACCCAAAGAACAGCGGACCTGGGGCTGAATCCCAGCCCCAGCTCTTACTGGGGGACCCTGGGGGACCACTCAATTTCTGTATGCCTCAGTTTCCTCTAAAATGTAGCTAAAATAACAGCCTTGAGTGGGGTTGAATGAGATAGAATGTGTGATGACTTCCCCTCTCTGTATTCAAGTCCAAACAGAGGTTGTCCTTATCATATTCTTGAGCATAGGGCCTAGGAGTGAAATGAGAAATGGAGAAAAGTCAGAGTAGGCAGCTGTGGACATCACGTCACTGTCCTATCTCTGATCAAAGAGTTATTTTCTACCCCCACGGGCTGTGAAATCATCACAAACTCTGTGGCACATTGGAATTACCTGATAAGTGTTAAAAACTACTCATACTGGGGCCCTACTCCCAGAGATTCCTATTTAGCTGGCCCTGGGAGGGCCTGGGCCTCCCCAGGTGGTTGTGATGCACAGCCAGGGCTGAGAACTGGGGCTTCGAGGCACCAGGTGGGCAGTGGCATTTCACAGCAGGTGGAGAGACACAGGAAGGGTTTCTCTCCTTTGTTCCCTCCCTCCTGTCCAGAGGCCACTTTGGCAGCAGATTTGTTGTCAACATAGGGCGCCTGGGTGGCTCAGTGGCTGAGCATCTGCCTTTGGCTCAGGTTGGGATCCTGGGATCCTGGGATCCTGGGATCAAGTCCTGCATTGGGCTCCCTGCAGGGAGCCTACTTCTCCTTCTGCCTATGTCTCTGCCTCTCTGTGTCTCTCATGAATAAATAGTCTTTAAAAATACAAAAAGATTTGTTGTCAAGGAGAGGGTTGTGTCTAGTGTACCTTCCTGTCTGGTCAGTTCCCGGCAGGCAGGGAGCCACCCCAGGCTGACTCCCTACCCCTTTGTTGGCTCTGACACCTGGGCTGCAAAAGGCAGAGAAGACAGCTGGCAGGCAGGCATCAATAAATCTGAGCAAGTGGCCACGGCCCTGGGACAGGGGCAGGGAGGGGAGGGCAAGAAGCAGCAGGCTGGGGCAGACAGCTAGTGCTGGGACTCAGCTTATCCACCCTCCCAACCAGGAAGGGAGGGAAGACAACCCAGTGTGGACAGTCGGAGTGCTGGCTCCGAGCCCTGGCCAGCCGAGTCACAAAGCGAATACACACGTTCCAAGCTTTCACTCCTCAAGCCTAGCGCTGCCATGGCTGGGAGAGCTGCCCCCCACCCCGCACGCCTCCTGGATCTCCACCCTGGATCTGTCACCCCTCAGTGGGCTTGTGGTATAGACAAGCTGACTATAACTCTCTGAGATCAAATGTACTCCTGGTAGTCAATGCAGCAGAGTCTTTGTGCTTCAGGTGAGGCTTGGGGATCAGATCAGAGGTGGTTAACTCCCGTCTTATCTTTTTTAATCCTTAGGAAAACTGGTAATTCCACTGAAAGTCTAGTCCTCAGACCTGCAGCATCAAAAATGCAGAACTTCAGGCCCCACTCAAACCTACTAAATAGATGAAAATCTCTATTTTTTAACAAGATCCTTAGCTGATTTACATTCATGTCAGAGTTTCAGGAACTCTGATGAGGCCAATGGTTCACAGCCCTGCCTGCACATTAGAATCAACTGGAGAGTTTTATAAATCATCACGCCTATCTAGGCTCCACCTCAGATCAACCAATTAAATACAATTCACTGGGAATCTCCTAAGTGACTCGAATGTGCAGCTTCCCTTTGGGGTACAAAGGAGCAGAGACACGGTGAGTGAGGTGTAGGGACAATCTGTGGAGGAGGGCAGGGGGCTGCGGGAGGAGGAAAAGAAAGAGGCTCCCAAGCCATATTACCTCTCGGCCTGGGCCTTCCCAACACCCTCCAGGGGCTGCTGTCCCCAGAGCCTGCTCATGTTGCCCTCACAGCCACTTACCTGCCAATGTCTTGCCACTAGAAACCACTGCCTTCTACCTAAGCTCTGGTCCAGAGGTCAGCAGCATCTAGATCCTGAAGTGCAGAATCGCAGGCCCCACCGGACCTCCTAGATCCAAATCTTCATTGGCAGAGATGCCCCAGGGCGGGCAGGTGGATCAGGTATATGTTAACATCCAAGAGGCACTGGGCAGCCTTTTGGCTTCTGCTGCCTCATCTTCATTGGCAGAGATGCCCCAGGGCGGGCAGGTGGATCAGGTATATGTTAACATCCGAGAGGCACTGGGCAGCCTTTTGGCTTCTGCTGCCTCATCTTTGGATTCCTGCCCGTTCTATGACCTGCTACCAACTGCTGACCCTCTCTCTATGTCTGAATATCAAACTCCTTGATATAGAGGAGCAAGAAAGTTCACCTGGTCACCATTTGGGGGAGGCTATGCCTTTAGGGGGACTACTGTCCCAGGGTGTCTCAGAGGCTGTGGTCAGGGTTCAGGCCAGTGACTCCCTGGCAGTGCCCATCTTTACTCCAGGGCTGGGGAGCCAGGATCAGAGCAAAGCCACAGCTGCTTGGAGTCCCTGAGAAGAAGGTTGTGAGGCTTCTGAGGACCCCATGAAGAGAAGGGGACTGTGCGGTCCTTGTGTGACTTCTCTCCAACTCTGGGGAATGATAGGCTGGCAGCGTTAGCCTCAGCTATAGGCTCCAGCCCGTCCCATCCTTCTCTCTCATTTGTAGGAATGTTGTCCATCCCTCAAAGGATCATCCTCAGGCTGTGTCCCAGCCCTTCTATCTCCAGGCCTGGCCTAGAATTAGTATTCCTGAGATGAGCCCTACCAATTACAGACAAAATACACTGAGCCCTGGGATTTTCACAGAATGTGACTGACTCTATGTATTACCCTCCTGTTTATACAACCAGTCTGTATACTCCTTGTGAGCAAGACCAATGTCTACCTTCATTCATTGAACAAATATTTATTTAGCAACTATGAAAGGTGAGAAGGTGAGCAAGACCCAGCCCCAAACCCAAGGAGCTTGGGGTGCATGTGGGATGCAGATAAGCAACCAGGTTGTTACATTGGTGGGCTCAAGGCAGCAGTATGGAAACTCATCTGAGTTGGGGACCCCTGCCTATTTGGTGGAGGCTGGAGGTCAGTAACCCCCAAACAGAAAACCCAGCAGAAACCTTTCTGCCCTAGCCAGGTGAGGAAATTGGAGGGTGGGGGGCAGTGTTTGTGCCAAAGCCAGGCCATCTGGTGCAAAGCTGTGACTCATCCTTTTCAGAATCATCACCCAAATGCGTTTTCTGAGTTCACAGGGGATCCTGGAGCTGCATGCAGAGAGGGCAAACACAGACCTTGGACTCCTCTGATCTTGGACTGTGAAGCTATGAAGCTAACATTTATTCAGCCGCCCTCTTGGGCCAGGATGATCCCTTTAATCCAAGCAGCACCCCTGGGTAATAGAAACCTATCAGCATCCCTGTGTTGGCTAATTAGGATATGTAAATAGAGTCAGGATTCAAAGCTGAGTTGATTTGATTCCAAAGCCCTCGGTCTTCCTTCCCTGTTGCTGGCACTCAGAAGATGGACAAATGAGGTCAGGGTGAGCTTTTGGATGTATAACTGAGAGAGTAAGATATCCACCAGCGACATGGTTGAAAGACAAAGAAAGTAACCCCATTAGTAAATAATAAGAACATGCATTTCTTCATGGAACCTCTTCACAACTACCTGTCACATTTGGGTACCACCTTGCAATGTCCAAAAGCTATCCCTGTGCACCGCCTCACTGATTGCCCCAGCAAAACCATGGCAGAGACACAGCAGGGAGAATGTGCATCCCCACTTGACAAAGAATGTGAGATGTGGAGAGGCTAAATGACTTGCCCATGGCCCCTTGCAAGGCTCTCTCTTGCCCAGGGAGAGAGTTTGTTTACCTACCAACCTTATTCCCTCAAGGATTTAAAAATACATCATAAAAATAGAAAAATTGCTATGAATATAATGTTAATCAAGATAAGGGGAAATAAAATTGGAATATCTTCCCTTCAGTTCCTGGTATACCCAATCTCCTTTTCTCCTCCAGGCCTGAGCAGGGGCTGTGACATCTGCCAGTAAGGAACACTGTTCCCCACCCACACACCTTCCTTCAGCTGCATCCAGGCCACCCTTCAGGTGTTGGTTTTCACATCACTGCCCAAGTCCTGAGTGTCTCCTTGGCGCACTTGCTACAGCTGTTAGATAAGTATTTGGTTATCAGCTTAAGAGGCTATAAACTCCATGACATCAGAGACTATCTTAGTTTGGGTTCTTCCAAAGCAAACCCTGAGAGGAGAATTCGTTTTGGAAACGATGCCAGGGAGCCCTGTTTGGGGACTAGGACCATGGAGCAGAAAATAGAAGGCCATGAAAGGTCAGTTATTTCTGTGGGCAGCCAGGGCTCAGCCTGCTGGGAACCTGCGAGGCGCTACGAAACACACATCTCTATGTGTCCAACCTCCTCAGGGTCAGGGTTGCTGGGTATTAATACCTCTGCCCCCACCCCTTCTTTTAAGATTTTATTTATTTATTCATGAGAGACACACACAGAGAGAGGAAGAGACATAGGCAAAGGGAGAAGCAAGCACCCTGTGGGGAGCCTGATGTGAGACTTCATCCTAGGACCCCGGGATCACACCCTGAGCAAAACGCAGATACTCAACCACTGAGCCACCCAGGTGCCCACCTCAGCACTTTTAGTCACTGGTTGAGGGCAGCTCTCAGGAGAGGGTGGGAGGTCGATTCTCCAGCTCTTTAGGCCAACAAAGGAGAGAGCATCTCCAGTAGGCAGAGAAAGCCCTTAGGCAATTGGAAGGCAGGCTGCTGTACTGCTATGGCTCAAGGAGGTGTGGGCAGGGCACCATAGGTTCTGCTTCAAGGATCATACCTGCTTAATTCATCTTTCGCAGGTGTCAGGTTATCATTAAATATCTGTTAGATGACTGGATAGGAAGAGGGAAAGTCAAGATCGAAGAGAAAATGAGATCGAAGGTAGGCAATCCATGGAACCTTCTCAATGACAAAATATCCTATTCCTTACTCTGAGCTTCCTGGCAACCAAACTGAAGAAGAGTCAGACTGCCCAATCAGGTATCTGCTATGTAACTTAAAACAAGTCATTTAAGCTCTCTGGGCTCTAGTTTCCTCATCTCTAAAATGGGATTGTGTATTCATTATCTAGCACTACATACACACCACCTCAAAATTTAATGGCTTAAAAAAACAGATAAATTGAGCTTCATGAAAATAAAAACTTTTGTGCTTTAAGAAAGTGAAAGACAACCCAAGAATGAGAAAATATTTGCAAATCTAATAAGGAGTTTGTATCAGAATAGATCAAGAACCCTTCCAAACCAACCCAACCAAAAGACACCCAATTTAAAAATAGGCAAAGATTCGAATAGACATTGCTCCAAAGAATACATAGAAATAGCCAAAAAGCACATGCAAAGATGTTCAAACCATTAGCCAGTAAGGAAAAACACAAATCAAAAACCACAATGAGATTCCATTTTACCACCCACTGGCTAAAATAAAGACAATCAAAGATGCTGACAAGGATGTGAAGACACTGAAACCCTCACATGTTGCTGGTGGGATTGCAAAATGATACAGCTGCTTTGGAAAACAGTTTGGCAGCCCCTCAAAATGTTAAACAGTTACCACATAACTCAGCAATGCCAATCCTAGGTATACACCCATGAGAATTGAAAACATATTTCCTATGTTCTAAAAACTTGTTTTATAAGTTCATGAAAACATGTGCATGAATGTTCATAGCAGCATTACTCAAAACAACCCAAAACAGAAACATTAACTGTCCATCAACTGGCAATTAGATAAACAAAATGTGGCATACTCAAACAGTGGAATATTATTTGGCAGTAAAAAGGAGTGAAATACTAACACATGTGCTACATAGTGATGAACCTGGAGAACATTCTGCTGAGTAGAAGAAGCTACATATTGTGTGATTTCATTAATATGCATAAAGTGTCCAGAGTAGGAAACTCTATAGAGATAAAAAACAAATTAGTGTTTGCCTGGAGCTAGGGTGGTTGCCAGAGGGTTGGGGAGTAACTGCTAATGGGTAATGGGTTTCTTTTGGGGATGATGAAAATATTCTGAAATTAGATACTGGTAATGGATGCACAAGTTTGTGAATATACTGGAAACCACGGAATTGTATACTTTTCTAAGGGTGGATTTTGTGATATATGAATTCTATGCCCATAGAATTATTATTTCAAAATATTGGTGGCTTAAACCGATAACCATTTATCCACAAGTCTATAATTAGGACTGGACTTAGCTGGGCATTTCTTCTGCCACCCTCATCTGGGGTCCCTCCTGTGGCTGCTGTCATTCATCTGGAGGCCAGGTGGGCTTGAGGGATCCAAGACGGCCTCACTCATGTATCTAGCAGCTGACCCTGGTCCCCTCCTGGGGCACCTCAGCTTTTCTCCAAGTGGCCTCTCAACTTCTGTTAGAGTAGATAGGCTTCCTTACACTGCATTTTATGGCAGCAAGTGGAAGTTGCAAGGCCCCTTGGAATCTACCCTTGGACGTCCCAGAATATCGCTTCCAGTACATTCTATCTATCGGAAGTCACAAGATCAGCCAGGTTCAGGGAGTGATGAAATAGGTCGCCCCTCTTGATGAGAAAAGTGGCAGAGTCATGTTGCAAAGGAGCACGCATATGAGGGTGAATTATAGAATTATAGTGACCATCTCTGCACACATGAAAATACCTATTCCAAAGGGCACTTGGGAGGATTACATGTGATAGCGTATGTATTTAGCAAGCATTTGGTGTATAGGAACGCTCATTGGGTGATGGCTACAGTGAATATTAATAGGACATTACACCCTAATTTCCCCAATCCCCCGTGCCGAGAACAGATTGCAGACAGCAAAGCTGGAAATGTCTAGACATTGCATAGTGAGTGAACCCCTCCTTCATCATATGTGAAAACTAGGACCAGAGAAGTTATGGACCAGCTCAAAGTCCCTTACTTCCCTTACTCACAAGGGATTCAGAGGTCTGAGCATGGCATAGGTCTTCTTTCAGCGCACATGATACATGCCCTCTGACACCTAGTCTCACATTCTTCCTTCCAGACCAGTCTCCTGGCTCAGGCTGTACTGTAATCACAGTGCCAGCTCCCAGCAGGAGGGTCTTCAAGGGAAAAGATGCGCAGAAGGCAAAGTCTTGCCTGGGATGAAGGGACAGGAGTCCCTGGAGTTAGGGATAACTCAGATGTCACAAAATGACAGCCCGTGGCTTGTGTTCTGTCGCAGATATGTTGTTTGGCTGCAGTTTTACTTTTTTTTTTTTTTAAGATTTTATTTTTAAGTAATCTCTGTACTCAACATGGGGTTCGGATCCACAATCCTGAGATCTAGAGTCACATGGTCTAATGATTGACCCAGCCAGGCGCCCCTGGCCACAGGTTTTTTTTGGAAGTGTGACCAACATTTAAAAATTGAGAGATTTCCCATAAACAATTCAGGCTTATGGCTTTTTTCTGAAAATCAGAAAGATCTGGCAATGTTGAGCTGAATTTCCTCCTGGTAATACTGGCTGCTCTTGGGGAGGCCATGTGGTCTCTAGCTCACTGGAACCCCCGTGGGTCGGGTCACTGTACCCTGGCTGTCTGACAGTCTCTGTAGACATTTGAGTGTGTGCTCACTCTGTATCCAACAAAAGAGCACTTGCAAGGAGGAGTTGCGCTAAATGAACTTTAAATCCCCTTTTAAACAATCTTGGCTGGACTTTTAGAGGGTTTGTTTTGGGTTTTTTTTTTTGCTTGCTTTTTAGAGGCTTCCAATAGCTTCTTTGAATCACTACTTAACCTCTCTCCCTCGTTCTGGCCTACCTACACCTCTCACTCCCCACCCCTCAAAGCTCTAAAAATTGGTGGGAAGTGGGCAGGAAGAGCAGTTGTGAAGCAGATGGTAGGTTTGTAGTACCACCTGCCTTCTACTCCCATTCCCCACCTCCCTCCTTGTGCCTCTTTCTCCTTAGGGACCTCATGTCCCCATGGTGATATTAGGGGACCAGGGTCCCCAAACACAAGTGATGAGGGCCCCACATTTCCTTCTGTTCCTTCAGGATCTCCTCAACCTTACCCACTCATATCAAATAAGGGATGAGGGGATGCTTGCTATCACAAGCCTTAGTCTCTCAAGGAGAATTCTTCCTGTATTTTAACAAAACAAAATGGAAGCCACCAAGGCCACTTGGGTGTACAGCAGGACTTTGTTCCAAAGACTGCCTGAGCAATTGAGAACATCTCACTGCTAGGCTAGTGTTATACAGAGGATGGGTCCAGCAGGGGATCTATATGAGTTCTAGTCACTTGTCTGAGATCCTCTGTGGTAGACTGCACCCTCATGCTGCACAACTCCAAGAGGCACCATCACGTGGTCTTGTGGGGGCATGGCACCCCCTGGAGTTGGGCAATGCAACAGCCCCCATGATGAGAAGGAGAATTAAATGACAAAGCACATGGGAAAATCCTACAAATATCAGGGATCATTATTTTTAGAACACCTGACCAGACCAGTCTTCTATGATGAGAAGCAATACCAGAAACTAGCCAGCATACAACACTAACCTAAAAAAACTGCAACAGTTTCCATTTATTGAAAGTTTGGTATGAACAAAGCATCTCTTTGTTTATATAATCTTTACATAGCCCTCTAAAGTAACTTTACTTGTTATCCTCATTTTATGGATAAACAAACTGAGGCCTAGAGAGGCATCCTGGCACACAGAAGGCTTGCAAGAAAAAATAAAGACTAATATTTATTGAACTCTTACTATGAGTAAGGCACTGGGTTAAGTACTTTATATATATTAACTCATTTGACCCTTCTAACACCCCCACTTTACAGATAAGAAAATGGAGGTTAAGCATATTACATGCTCAAAAAGGACTTGTTAGAATCAAAAGGATTGCAAAAAAAAAAAAAAAGATTTAATTATTATAGATATAACTGGGTCTGTGGATCTGGAAATTGTTGAAAGGAAGGACAGGATGGTTATCAGAGAGCTTATGTCATTTGCCCAAGCCACATAAGAACAGATTCAAGGTTAAAACTTAATGCCAAAGCTTGATCTCTGTCCATGTGACATATAGAATTTTCCCAAGATGATAAACTGACAGGTTTTGAGCAAGGTGAATGGGGTTTAGCTAATTTCAGGGCATCAAGTGTCACACCCTCCTCCACTCTGTGCTACTACCTGGGTCTGTGGGCATGGAGGGGGCTCATCCTATCTGCCCATCCCCGCAAGACTCAGGGCTACCCACAGGCTGATGATTCCCATCCCTGGAATGATGACCATGGACCCCCTCCATAAGGCCATGCATACAGTGGGTCCGACTTCCTGCCACTGGTATCTGGAGGCTACACAGCCTACACTGTCTGCAGGCCCCTCCACCCAGTCACTCTATTCACCAGAAACAAAATAATCAATTCCTGGCTCCTCTGAAAAGTATCTAATGTGCCCTGAGACACAAGGCCTTGCCAAACTTCTGTTTCTAATAGTTAGCATTGCACTCTAGAACTTTGCCAAGAGTGCTGGGCCTTTTGGTAAACCACAGGATTCACTCAGAGCCCATGCTTGTCTTCTCCTGAAACTCTAGATTATTTCCACTGTTATTTCCGGCTCCCAGCAGTCCTGCGGTTGCCTGAAGAGGTGCCCCAGAGCTGTCTGTTTATGTCTTGGAGGCTGTGTGAGCTGCTTTCTGCAGAGCAGGTGACAGTTGTGTCTGAACTGTTATTGCCAGGGCACTCATCACCGCAGCTCGAGTTGGGGGGCATCTCCCTTAGCCTTGCAACAGCTCTCAGAAACCCACTTGGCTTTTCAACAAAAGCTGGCAGCTTAGTCAAGTTATCCCAGTCACACTCCTTTATCCCATTCATCTCTTCTCCATCTTCTCTAACTGTGAAGCAAGAGCACAGTTCTATCTCTCCACAAGACCTAGAAAATCCTCCAGCAAGACAGCTGGAGTGAGAGGAATTTTAACCAAATTCTCTTCGAAATCCCGGCTTCCCTGGCTTTTCCTCTTGCTTTCCCCTCGCCTACCTGTAGTGGGCCCCAAAGAGTCAAGAACACAGAATTTCCAGGCTGGAAGAGCTTCCATGATCATCTTCTTAGTGATGGTACAGCTTCTAACGATGGCAGCTTTGTGCTTTATGAAGGCCAATCCTCCCCACAGCAGCTCTGCGAAGTGGGTGCTGTTATTACCACCTGAGGAAACCAGGGCACCAAGACGCTAAGCAGCTCCCCAGGGTCATTTGCACAGCTAGGAAGTGGCGATGCCCCAGTATCCATGGCTTGAATCATCAGCTAGACTCCTGGTCCGTGGAGCATGTTCCCCAAGGCCAAAGAAGGGAAGTCAGTAGCCCTGGGCTCACCAGCTATTTAGCAGGACAGAAAGCTCTCCTGTCTCCTGACTTTGAGGAATGTGTGAGGAGTGTGGTCCCAAATAGCTAGAGTTTCAATAGGAATCCCTTTTACTGATGGAGCCCCTACTACAGGCCAGGCACTGTGCTAAGCTAAACATTTGTTCCTTACAAAAGCTTGGAAGCGGAGCATTCCCCTGGTGCAGATGTGGAAAAACAAGTCTTCCAAAAGTGGTTCAGGCAGCATCTAACGCTACACTGTAGGGTGGTTGCTTAAAGATTATTATGTTTTACAAAGATAATCATAAATACAGTATACATGCTAATTACATTTTTTTCCAAGAGAGCTATAAAAGAGCCACTGTCTATGGAGTGCCTATAATTATTCTTAGATTCTCACAACAGGCCCAAGGGGTAAATATAATCCAGTGTTCAGAGGAGGAAACTAAGGCTTGTAAATATTGAATATATTACCCCAGGGGTTAGGAAGCAGCAGGGTGAAGATTCAAATCTGAATATGAGTCTGAAGCCTAAGCTCTTTAACCACTTTCTTCAAGGACGCACACATGCATGCACTCACACGCACACCACACACTGGTGCTGTTTCTGGTGCTTGTGATCGGTGGATTGGAGGAGGGAAAAGACCCATCCCTCCAAAAGGCATGGCCCTGTTTGCCCTCCAGTGACAGACTCAGTCCCTATAAAACTGCAGCCGTGAGAATGCCACATGCAGGCCTCTCTGTCCCTAAGCATCTCTCCTATCTGAGCTGGAAAACAGCCAGCCCCCAAGCCATTGCCTTAGTAATGTTTTCGGTTTGATTTGCACCCACTGAATTCACCGAGGCATGATTTCTTTTCACAGCCACCAGAGGCCCCAGTCCTAGACCTCTGGATTTTCCTCCACTCCCAACCACAAAGGAAATAGAGAGGACACAAAGGAAATTTTGAACCTGTTTGTGAGCAGATCTAGAGCAATTCTGAGTGCAGAGTGGACATTCTTAAAGTCAGGTGGGGTGGAGGAGAGAGGCTTCACGAGGGCATGGAGGGGAGAAGAAGGTGACTGCAGGGAGGGGCTGCCGGGGTCACTCAGCAGAGCCAACAGCACATACCAGGGACTCAATTAATCTCCCAAAAACCTTACGGGGCGGGGGGGGGGGGGTCCATTTTGAACTTGTGATGTAAAAACAACTCTGAAAGCAGCCTGTGAATGTACACATAAAATTCATTATTTCAAGGGCACCTGAGTGGCTCTGTTGGTTAAGCGTCTGCCTTTGGCTCAGGTCATGGTCCCCGGAGTCAAGGAATCAAGCCCCCACATCTGGCTCCCTGCTTAGTGGTGAACCTCCTTCTCCCTCTGCCCTTTACTCTGCTTGTACTCTCTCTCTCTCACTCACTCTCTATCTTTCAAATAAACAATAAATAAAATCTTTTTAAAAAATTCATTATTTTGTTTGTCATAGGGATGCTTCTAAGGACACTGTCACCCAGTTGGGGACTTCTTTCCAAAGCTCATAGGAATTTCTCTTAAAAACTAGAGCTAGATGTAAAAGCTTCTGGAGTTCAAACAAAGTCTATTTGAGCTCATACTATTTGAACTGCGACAAATTCCTGATTCTGCTCATGGTGGAAGGTTATGTAATCTATCACCACTGGGCAAAGCTGGGTGAAGATAACACAGGAACTCTCTGTACTGTTTTTGCAACTACTTACAATTCTTAAACTATTTCAAAATAAAAATTATAAACTGTAAAAAAAAAAAAGGTACTAGAAAGAGAATCACTGGGCGGCCCTGGTGGCTCAGTAGTTTAGCGCCACCTTCAGCCCAGCGTGTGATCCTGGAGACCCGGAATCGAATCCCACGTCGGGCTCCCAGTGCATGGAGCCTGCTTCTCCCTCTGCCTGTGTCTCTGCCTCTCTTTCTCTTTCTCTTTCTCTCTCTGTGTGTCTCTCATGAATAAATAAATAAAATCTTTAAAAAAAAAGAAAGAGAATCACTTTCTCTAAAAAAGATTTGGCATATAGCTTCTCTGATGGTGACAATTCTGCTGCAGAATAAACTTCTATTTTCCTTTGGCTACTAGGAAGCTCAAATTTAAAATTCTTTCTGGAAGAAAGTTTCTGGAAACTCCAAGGCCCTTATGGCCTATATATTTATCTTCTTTCTCCAAATGTTGACTTTCTATTCTTTTTTTTAAAGATTTATTTATGTATTTGAGATAGAGAGAGAGCAGTGTGTGGGAAAGGGGCAGAGGGAGAAAGAGAAAATCTCAAGCAGACGCCCCTGCTCAGCACAAAGCCTGTTGTAGGACTCATTCTCAGGACCCTGAGATCATGATCTGAGCAGAAATCAAGAGTCAGATGTTTAGGGATCCCTGGGTGGCACAGCGGTTTAGTGCCTGCCTTTGGCCCAGAGTGCAATCCTGGGGACCCAGGATTGAATCCCACGTTGGGCTCCCGGTGCATGGAGCCTGCTTCTCCCTTTGCCTATGTCTCTGCCTCTCTCTCTCTGTGTGACTATCATAAATAAATAAAAATAAAAAGTCAGATGTTTAACTGACTGAAGACATCCAGGTGCCCCTTGCCTTCTATTCTTACTTCTATTTCCCTCCTCCTGACTTTTCATCCTTACTTTATATTATCATTATTTTATTGTACATATTCCTTGTGAGTGACCTCAAATCCTTTAGGGAAAGAAATAATGCATAAATATATAAACTAATAAAATAATTGACAGCTGGTTATGAGATATTCTTACATTTGGGTTTTTTTTTAATCTAGGATTTCTATTTTGTCATTACCTTAAAGTACTTACCTAATATCAGTCCCCACCAGCCCCCAGCATAGGATTTTTGCCTGGAATTACATGCAGGTGTCCTGCACATTGAGAGTTTCAGCCTTGGTTAGAACTGTAGCAGGCAGAGGGAACAGCACGGCATTTCCCTCAGGCTGGGCCAGCCTTAATCTGGTTGTCTGTCTGCAAGCAGGTCAACCATCACAAATTGCCTTTAGGTGTTGATAGCTGGAGGTCCTTAGGACAACCCCTACTCAATGCAAATACTCCTCAGGGAGGGACATTTAAAAGCTACCTAGAAAAAAGCACCTTTTGTGAACAATTGTGAACTACACACTGCTCCATGCATACTGTTGTTCTAATTTATTCCACCTGTGGTCTCACTCAGAACTCTCAGCAGATGAAATGCAAAGCAAATACAGAGCATCCTATTCATCTGCAAAGGAAGGAGGGAACCCAGGCAGGCTTAGGGCAGAGGTGGTACCTCACACTCCCACCTATCCACTCACAAACCAGCAGAGGGGAAAGGCCAGGGTAGTTTAAAGCTCTGCCACTTACTGATAGTGTGAGCTTTGATAAGTCTTGCCCACTCTCGGAGCCTCAGTTTCCTTATCCACAAAATGAGGTAAGGGCCAAAGACTTATTTTAGTGTAAACAAGCAGTAATATGTGTAAAGGGCCTTAGCATAGTATGTGGCATATTACTGGCACTCACAAATGTTCAATCCTTGCCTTTCTTCAAGAACAATAATACTTAATGTTTATTATGTACCAGGTGCTATGCTAGATTATATGGATACAAAAATAAAGAAAATAGTGTTCTTGCCCTTAAATAAATGACAATGTGTGTTCATGGGACACTTACTGTGTACTTTATCCTGTTTAAGCCTTAGGATAGCTCTACGAGGTTGATAATGTCATTCATTCCCATTTTACAGGTTAGAATGGTTGTTGGCTGGGAATGGTGGCCACACCTCTCAAATGTTATGAGTGAGGCATGGATAAAACATTGCTCTAGGGATTTGAGGATTGGAAGACAGTGGACAGCACTATTGTGAGGGTGTGATGGGTTCTCTTTACATGGAAATTTCAAGCAAACCCAGGGAGCTACTGAACTGGGGGAGAGCCATCTGACTAAAGCAGCCTCAGCCAGGGCTTACGGAGTGAGTTAGAGGATGTCCAATGCTCCTGTAGTCTTCTCTTCCCATGGCTCCCTGGTTCTCTTCCCTGCAGGTGTCTGCAGCAGCCCCCCTGGGACAGCCTGCCCACAGCCAGCATCATCCTCTGTTTCCACGACGAGGCCTGGTCCACCCTCCTGAGGACGGTGCACAGCATCCTTGACACGGTCCCCAGGGCCTTTCTGAAGGAGATCATCTTGGTGGACGACCTCAGCCAGCAAGGTGGCTATGGGCTCCTCCCGGCTCCTCGGGTGGGCCTAGACCCTGGGTTGGTGGGGGGTGGGGCTCCCATGCAGTGTGGGGTTTGGAGCCTGTATCGTCAAGGTTCCCTCCAGATGAGGATTCAGGTACAGGTAACTCATCAATGAAGAGCCCTGAGACAATGAGTAAGGAAGTGGGGGGAGAAGACATTGAAGGCAAAGCAGCCAGGCAAGGCAAGGTAGTCCTGGCAAGGATCTCAAGGGGGCCACTCCAGCCTGATCCCAGGGTTATCTCTCCCAATCCCAACCTCCATGCAGTCCAATGTGCTTCTCCTCAAGACACTCATGTATCACGGCAGGGTAGCCATTCCTAAGCGCTCACTGCCTCCTGGACACTGGGTGAAGCACTTGATGTGTGTTAGTCACTAAATAATTCCTGTTTAGCCTGATTTACTCATTTTCCAGACAAGGAAACTGAGGCCTACAGAAGAGAATTGACCAGGGCTGAGTCATGCCAAGGGCAGCAGAGTCAGGCCCAGAGTCCAGACTTGCAGAATCTGCTCAGATGTTTTCCACTGACAAGAGATTCACTACTAGGGACCAGCCCGTTGCATGGCTGAGTTGCTAAAAGAAGGTGGAGACAAAAGAAGGTCTGTGGTTCTCAAACTTGAATATACATCAGAATCACCTGTCAGGCTTATTAAAACACTGATTGCTAGGCCCTTCCCCAGAGTTTCCTGATCTGGCACTGAGTCCACAAATTTGCACTCTAACAAGATCTCAGCTGATGTGGATACTGCTGATCCATGGATGACACTTTGAGAACCACTGCTCTTCTTTGGCTGGGGCCCCAGGTCTATGTTTTTGGCTCAACCAAATGGCCTGTGGAGACCCCCTCTGGTCCTGTGGGGAGAACAGACTGCTCCAAGGGCAACTGAACATTTGCTGAGATCAAAAAAAGCACCTTTCTAGGGGGAATGACAGAAAACAGGATCAAGTGGCCACATACCTCTGTTGGTTCTTCCAAAGGTCCTCATGTTGAGAATTTGTCCAGCTGGCGCATGGCAGCAGGTCAAACTAGCCAGAGGCTCTGGAAATGTGTGAGGCCACTGAGGTACATATGGCTGTCTAGGCCATATGGCTGTTGGCCATTAGGCAAAATGGATGAGCAGTTCCTGGGCTGGTCTGGGTTGGCTGGTGGAAGTGTCCTAGGGCAGTGGGGACCTCCAATATTCTCAGGATATTCTTTTTTTTTTTAATACTCTCACTCTGTTTTTTAAAAAGATTTTATGTATTTATTTGGCAGAGAGAGAAAGCAAGAGCAGAGAGGAGGGGGAGAGGGAGAGGGAGAGAGAGAAGCAGACTCAACGCTGAATGGGAAGCTCAACTTGACGCTCAATCCCAGGACCCTGAGATTATGACTTGAGCCAAAGATAGATGCTTAACCGACTGAGCCACCCAGGTCTCCAGTCCTCAGCATCTTCTGCTTCCACTTAGCCCTACTTGGAGTGTGGTTTTTGGCCTCATAATCCAATGAGGGCACTCTACCTCTGGACATTACATCACCTTCCAAGCAGGAAAGAGTGAAATGCAGATAGGCAGAGGTCAGCCAAGTTTGTCCTTTTAGAAAAAATTAGTAAAACAATAGTTTTTCCAGAATGTTTTTACCTAATATATTTCCACCAGAGTTAGATTAAAAGGCTATTACTAACAGCAATGGGGTCTTGGTAGATTACTGTTTTTAGCTGTCCTGAGCAAAATCAAGTTTCAGTTAGTAAGGTAGAAGGGGAGAATGAATGTTGGATAAAACAACTAGCTGTGCTCAGTACAGTGGAGCCACTGAGGGGCTGGTTCTCACACAATCAAGTTCAGAAATTTTAATAGCTTTGCTAACAGAGGCCCTTCTCTAGGGAATGGACTTGGAACTAACAAGCTTGCCAGAAAAATAATTATAAAGTAATAAATTGGTACAATACTTTATCACCAAGAAATTCAACAGCCAATGACTGGGAATCCTTATGTCCACGGCTCAGGACAGTTTCTTCTGCAGAAAAGTCTTCCTGGGGAGCCATATACTGCTCAGAAGGCAGCTCTCCAGGGAGTCTGGTGCGGTCTTCAGGTCAGGCTGCCTGAGCCTTCCCCAGCTCCTTGGAGACCCAGCCACCAAAGTAGCAAGGCTACTACACATGTCCCTGTCAAGATTACCTCTGGGCTGGGGAACTAGAGACATTCTTGCTCTTTGGCATAGTTCTGTTCAACACACATGTACTAAGTGCCTACCATGGGCCAGCCCTGCACTAGGGATCAGAGCAGTGGAAATGCATGAGGTATAATCCCTGCCCTTGAGAAGCTCTTAATTCAGAGAATGAGGAGGACCCCATTTCCAAGACTTCATGGAGGGAGGACACTACTTCTTTGTGAATGCTTTCTGTCTTGACTGACTTGGTCATCTTGGTGTATTCGTGTGTGTGTGTGTGTGTGTGTGCATGCACACACAACTTTTCTTACCTTAAACATAAAACCTAATAAAAAAGCCTCTCTCTTCCTTTATCTCCTATAGAATCATTGTTCCTAAAAGAATGTCTAGACTCTTGTCTTGGTTTTTCATGTCCCACTTTCTTTTTGACCCACTGCATTGCCCATCCATCCCTACCACTGCAATGAGACCACTTTGGCCAGTCCTACCAATGACCTACGAGTGGCCACATTTAATGGATCCCTGGATTTGACCTCCTTGACCGCTGTCTTAAGTCAGATTTCTTAGAAGTGGAGCCTGAGATGGGATTCATGTGCTTGTGATTTTTAGGGGGGTGTTCTGTCAGGGGAGCCCTGTAGGAGAGTAGAGGAAGGAGAAGAGGCAGAGGAAGGAACTGAGCCAGGATGGGGTTTCATATGAAGTCTAGCCCCACCCTGATTCCACAGAGAGCTCGGTAGTGCAAACTGCATCTCAGAATCTGTCCTCCCTTGAAGCAAAGGAGTGGGCTTTGGTAACCCTGCACTAGGTTGGTCATTGACCCTGGGCACCTGGGGCCAGAGGTGGCATTCTGCATAACTCTCTGGCATTCACAGAAGAGGCAGTTTTATACCCAAAGGAATGTTTCCAGAGAAGGGTGCAGACTAGTTAGCAGCAAACCGATAGCTGCTGGGTACCTGCAAACCAAATCAAACCAGTAAAAGGAACTATGGGGCATTTGAGTAGGGCACCAACAGTATCTGCATAACCCCACTGCTGCAGTTAGAGAAAGCAGGCCATTTCTCTCCTCTCCTGGTTTGATCACACCATCTCTCCTGGTTTTTACTGGAGGGAATACCGACCACCCTAAATTACTGAAGCAACTGACATCTTAGCAACAACTACATTGTAATATATCAGAGTCTTAGGACCCTTATGCTCACTACAGCTCCCAAGAGAGAATTGATGACAAGAATCCTAGGGATGGCATCACAGTCTCATTGGCTATGGCATCTGTGTCCCCAGTGACCACAACTCTGTTGATTCTAGGACAACTCAAGTCTTCTCTCAGCGAATACGTGGCCAGGCTGGAGGGGGTGAAGTTGCTCAGGAGCAACAAAAGGCTGGGTGCCATCAGGGCCCGGATGTTGGGGGCCACCAGGGCCACCGGGGATGTGCTGGTCTTCATGGATTCCCACTGTGAGTGCCACCCAGGCTGGCTGGAGCCCCTCCTCAGCAGAATAGCTGGTGACAGGTAACTTTGCCCCTGGGGTCTGGGGAGCAGAGGTGGGACTGGAAGAAATAGTTTACAGCCTCAGCCACTCACAGAACATCTATACACCATTGAAAAGGGCCCCAAGTCTCTACCATTAGAGACCAACATGTTTCTTTGTTGTTGTTTTTTTTCAGATGTTTGAAGTTGAGCCTTTTCTAAAGCACAGAGAGGTAATGTTGGAAGGAAGTTAGAGGTCCTCCAGTCTATCTGCCTTGTTCTCTAGATTAAAAAACAAACAAACAAAAACAAAACAAAAACAAAACAAACAAAACAAAACACTGGGTCTTGGAGGACAGCTTCTATTAAGTTGCAAATACTCCTGGATAGGGTAACATTTTTCTATAGTTATCACTCTCTTTAGTGCCTAAGTCAGCAATTTGTTTAAAAAGATTTTATTTATTTATCCATAAGAGACACAGAGAGAGGCAGAGACATAGGCAGAGGGAGAAGTAGACTCCCTGCAGGAAGCCTGATGCGGGACTCCATCCCAGGACCCCGAGATCATGCCCTGAGCCAAAGGTAGACGCTCAACCACTGAGCCACCCAGGTGCCCCTTAAGTCAGCAATTTTAATCAAGATTGTAATATAACCTGAGAAAAAGTCTTTGTATTTTGCTCATAGGTACTTACCCTTAAACAGAAAGCACTAGACTCTGTGATTGCTAAACTTCCATCAAAAACCAGCATTGGTTTTCTGGATGAGGGGTCTCTAATGTTATAACCAATGTCTCAGGAATGTGAGATCATAGAGAACTGCATTACACACCCCTTAGTCAAACATTCAAAATTTTTCTTTGACCATTTCTCTGTTCTTCTTCCCCTATCCTGCTGTCATTTGCTCCCCACTTCTTTGTTCTCCTCATACAGTTCCTAAACGTGTCCTGTCGACCATTTTCCTCAATCTGAATATCCCACAAAGGAAAAGCAAAACCTGGTGGCTAGCCCACCTGGGACCCCCTCAGGCATACCCTTGGGGTTTGCAGAGGCGTATGACACAGTAGGAACTCAACAAACTATCACTTCTGATGATGCCCATCCAGATAAGGCTGATGCCAGAACCAAGCCTTATGACTCCTATTCTTATACTCCTCCCCACGGTAAACATTCACTGTCTCCTTTGATGTTGGGAGTGACAACATATAGGAAAGACATTTCTGGATGAGGAGATAGAAGAATATGCTGGTAGAATTAGCATTAGCCACTAGATAGAGGAGGTTGCAAGCAATACAACGTAAATTGTTAACAGTCCAGCAATTCCTTTTTAGTAAAGAACAATCGGAGCTCAAATGAAATCAAGGATTAGTTTTGCCCAGTACTGTGACACAGATTACTGCCCACTCCTGGCTATTATCTCAGAAGAGAAGGAGACATGTATAAATCCAGCACCAGGACTGGGACAAGCAAACATGCAAACCCTACAAACTGCCATCTTGGATTCCGTCTTCAAAGTCACAATGACTGTGCAGTGGGAGCTAAAGTTGATCCCGCCTATTCCCCATCTAATTCCCATCCTGTGTCATAGACAGATGGCTTTCGGAGGGACCTGTAAGATCACCTAGTCCTATCTCATGATTTCACTCCTGAAAAAAAACTGAGTTCCAGAGAGGGCAAGGAGACCCCTCAGGGTCACTCAGCCACTCAATAACTAGGCTATTTTCTATGTTTCTTTAATGCAGATGTTTAGGAACTCAAGAATTGATATCATTAAGCCTTATGTATGTATGACTGTTGTAGACTGTTTTCATATAATTCTTCAATGACCCCTGCCTGTGAGATGCCTCAGGCAAGTACTTCTGCTTTGGTTTCACAGAGTTAGTGGGGCTCCACGGGGTGAAATGATCTGTGGGGGCACACAGAGACTTTACAGCTGAGTCAGGTGTTCTAATGCTCGGTCTCCTGCTCTTTTTGTTGTCTAAGAATTATTTTAAGAATTGGAGGAGCTGATGAGGGAGTGATATTTACTCATCCCCCTCCCCACCCTGGTTGTGAGACATGTGTTAAAACATTGATTAGAATGAGGCCTTCATGTCTGCTTCTCACATTGGTGCCATTTTCGCAGATCTGGAGATTTCTCACTCTAGGCTGAGAGAGGAAGACTTGGCAATACCTCAGTGTCCTCAGCTATAAATAAAATGGGGCTCCCTGAGAAACCTTCCACAGTTAAGAGGTGGGTCTGTGAAATTTTCATTTCCTGGGCCCTTCCCTTCCTCTCTTTATCAAATGTCTCCCCTCTCCCTCTCCTTCCCTTTCATTCTTCCTCTCTCCCTCCCTCCCCCTCTGTTTCTCTCTCTCTCTCTCTCTCTCTCTCTCTCTCTCTCACACACACACACACACACACACACACACACACACATACGTGCACACACATGGCCTCTGGTCTTAGACCCATTCTGGTTTGGCTTCCTCTTCAGGTCCCCTCTCTCCTATGGTTTAACTATCTTTTTGTCATCCCATGCCTCATTCATAGCTTCCTGTGTACCCTGTTTTCTTTGGGACCTAATGTTCAGCTTACAGGCCTTTGCAGGTGAGGGTCTGAAAGAAAAGTCAGTTCTCTTGGGTCTGAGTTCTCATCCCTTTCCATTACACACAGTGATGCTCTGAAAGCTGTGGCTGGTGGGGGAGTGCCCCCTATTAAGGTTTGCTTAGTCCTACAGCAATTTTGCTCAAGCGTTTCCTCCAGCTTCCCATGGCAGCTCACCTCATGTAAAGCAAAGCCGTAGAAGCCACTGGGCACAGCTTCTAATAGCTGCTACTCTTCAGGAGAGAAAATGGGCCCCAGCTGCCCCTGATGCTCATGGCAAGAGACTTCTGTCACCAGGTGAGGACCTATTGTGCAGAAGATAGACAAAGGTCTTTAAGAATTTTCATTAAAAAGGTGGAATGGGATGATGAGTAACAGGTAATAAGCCACAAATCAATTATGTCAAAGAGTCATAACTTCCTCAACATCCTATTCAGAGGGTTCTAGGCCTAGTTCCTAGCCCTGGTTCCCTGCCCCTACCCACAGAACAGGTCTATAGAGAGCCATATGGCAACTTTGTATGGATTGGTAAAAGGAATCCCTTCTTCATTACCCTTTACTCTCATTTCTCAGAACATGTGTCATAATACATTCATTTTTTTAGAACAAGCTACTTTAATGCTAACTGCCAGAAATTTTAGAATTATGCAAATTTACAATGTCTATGATATTTGAGGCATTCTCTAAGTTTGGGCAGTGCACAACCCACATAACTGTACATAGCAGCCCCAGACAGAGTTGCTCAAAGAGCAGTTTTTAGAGCAGTGTTAGAGGTGCTGATTGGTAGTTGGTTTCCATGTAAAGTAACAAAGATGAAGATCAAGGGTAGCTGTTATTCCAGGTGCCACCTGTCAACTGCCTTGTGCTATACATGAGCTCTAATATCCAAGCCATGGAATGAGAGTCACGGCCCTAGAAAAAGGAAAGTTTCCAATGGAGAAGGGGCAGTCCCTTAGTGAAGTGCTGAAAGACAACAACTCCTGAGGGGTGACTCCTCTGGCTCCAGAGGCTGTCCAAGCTGTTTTCCATTTGAATTTGGTCTGGGCCTCTATTTTAGAGACACATAAGCCATCTACTTATAAATATGGATTTGCTGTTACTTTCCTCCTATATAATGGGTTATAGGGCTGAGCCTGCTCAATGGGGAGAAGCAAAGAAGGACAGGGAACAGACCACCTCCCATTGCTCTCTGCCCTACAAAGGGTTAAATGATGGAAATCCTATGTGAAAGTGTGAGTATGTGTGTGTGTGAGAGAGTGTGTGTTTGTGAGAGTATGAGTGTGTACGTGCGAAAGTATGAAAGAGTATGAGTGTGTATATGTGTGTGAAAGTATGAGTGTGTGAGAGAGTAAGTGTATGTGTGTGTGTGTAAGAGAATATGAGTATGTGAGAGAGTGTGTGTATGTGTGTGTGTAGTGAGGAGCATCCGGGGGACCAAGATACTTCCAGCCCACAAGGGAAGCAGCGAGCAGCCTTCTTTTGGTCTCATGCCCCAGGGAAACTCTCCAGCCCTCACCCTACCACATAGGCCCCAGCATGATACAGTACTGCAACAGCTGACACGAGTCCTGAGGTCACACTTGAGAAGCAAGAGCTCTGGGATGAGAGAACCCAGAGCCTTTTGCTTCTCGATATAAGATACTTTCCACAGCACCAAGAACTTGAGTGAACTCCCAAAATGACTTTAGAGACCACAGGCCCAGAGGAACTTGGAGGTGCAGAAGTAATTAGAAGGGATGAGATAAGCTAGGGCTTGTAAGTAACCTAGGTTTGGTTGGTAAGGTTGAAGCCACAGTTGGCTTTTGAATACTTGGGCAGTAGTTTATTAGTTGACCTCACGTTTTGCAGTCAACCAGTCTTGGTTGACAGCTCAACTTACCTCTGTTTGTTTTTTGAAACCCAAGTGCCTGACCCCTTGAAGCTTAGAAGGGCTTAAGAGAAAATCAACCTTGTACTTGCCTGAGAGTTAAAACTCAATTTGAAAGAGAGAATGATGGTGTAAGCAGACACTTCTAGCTCCTTCCAAGTCAAACAGGGCAGCATTGCCATTTTGCTTTAAGTGTATTCCAAGAACACCAGACACATCTGTAGGTACGAAACCCAAAGCTAAATATAATACTGTTTGGGTTTTTTAAATCACCATTTTTGAGTCACTAGACTAAAGTTACTCCCTAATTCAGCCGTGGTTAAGCAGCTGCTATCCTCTTCATCTCTATCCAAAAGGCACTCAGAGTGTCTCGTGATTCATCACTTAGGTGTCTGGTTAAAATAGAAGGAAACGGAGATCTCAGACAGGAAAAGATAGCACTGGATATTTGGAGTAATATAGTTTTTAACAGTGAGTTTCGCATAGGACTCTGAGGTTCCGGCGAGACAGAGCAAAAAGAAACATTTGATAAATTCTAGAGTTGCCATTTTTCTGGTCAAAAGTAATGTACACCTTTGTCAGGAAAGACACAGCTCAAAGGTCTAGGACAAGCTAGGTGTGTGGATGCTCAGATGTTATTTCCTTTCTTGTCCTGATTACTAAGATGGCACAAATTTGATGGGATTCTTCAGGATTCTGCTGCACGGCTTCCCTGGCTCTTGATTCTGAAATTCCACAAAATGCTTTGCCAGTAGCCAAATCCATCCCATCTGTTCAGTTCACTCCACAGTAAGTGGGGACTTGGGAGGGGGGGCTGGGTGTCCTCCTTTCTTCCTTGATCCTGCTTCTCAGTTTTCTTAGGTCAATTCAGGATGCCAGAAGTAGTGGGGACCCAAAGGGATTAAGTTTCCCTTACCTTCTAAAGGGCACAATGTGAAAAGGGCAAGAAAATCATATTGGGATCCTTGTTCTAAGTATAAACCCCATGACTCCTCATGCCAATGTCAGTCACTTAGGGACAGATAATTGAGTCCTAGGACCAGCCTGGCCCTCTCCAGGTAGCCTGGGCTACTCCAGCCTGGCTGTGTCTGAGGTGGAAGGATCAGAGATGGAAATTGATAGAAGTGTAAACACAGTATGGCTGGTATCTCTCTGCCAGGATTCTCTTTTTTCTTAGAGTGGCATCTTCCAGTATCCCCAAAGTTCAAGCCTGATCCATGTAATGGCATAGATTTTAAATTATTTTATTTTATCCAATGCATGGCTTGATCTCATGACCTCTCTTGATCTCAATCAAGAGTTGGAGGCTTAACCAACTGAGCCACCCAGGGGCCCATGGGATAGATTTTAGAAATAATAGTCATGACAGGCCAGAAAAAAATGTGAACGAGATATTGGCTAGGTGGAGATTAGCTCCTGTACACCTGAGTGATTACCTGTTTATTTAAAAGTAAAGTTTCTGGCCTGTACCATTTTCCACATCATCCTCTCTGAGGATGTGTGAGCAAAACAAAATAAACAACAACAACAACAACAACAACAACAACAACAACAAAGGGATAAGATACAACCACCAATAGCATCAGTAAATGAGCAAGCAGATAAGCCTAGACTCAGGACTTTGGTTTGCTTATAGACACTGCATGCTCAACACCAGGGACACTTCTGGAACTTGGCAGTCCTGAGTCTTAAAGCCAATCAACTTGTATGATATAGAGAAGAATAAAAACCAGATCCTAGAGCAGGGGCCCATGAACCCTCTGAAACTGTGCATAGTATTTTGGATATATGCATATGATTATTTTTCTGAAGACAAGCCCATAGGTTTCCCCTGATTCTCAAAGGGATTAAAGGCCCCAAAAGAAGTCAAGAGTCACAGTCCTAGAATGTTTCAGCTGAGAAAGGTGTTTATGGGAAGTGGTTCAATCTCTGCCTCCCTCATTTTACATTTTACAAATGAGGAAACTGAGGCCCAGAGACATACTCCAGAGCTGAGCCTAGAACCCGCTTTCCTGTCTTTGGGTGCTGTCAACAGAAGTTTTTCAAAAGAGAAAGAGGCAGGCATGCTCTTTAATGAAATGGGCCCCTAGCTGCTTAGGGAAAAACATGTTTTCTAGAACAGTGCTGTCTAATAGAAATACAACAAGCCATGTATATAATTTAAACTTTTCTAATAGTCACATTATAAAACAAAAAGAAACAGATGCAATCAATTTTAATAACATATTTTAGTAAACCCACTAAATCCAAAACGTTATCATTTCAGCATGTAATCAGTGTAAAATTACTGAGATCTCTACTCTTTTTTTGTATTGAGTGTTCTAAATCCAGTGTGTTTTTTATACTTACACCACATTTCAATTAAAAAAAAACAAAAACAAAAACAAAAAACCAAACAGACCACATTTTAGGTGCCCTCTAGCCACATGTGGCTACTGGCTGCCGTATTAGGCAACACGGGTGTAGATTATGTTTCTATCCCCCAGCAAGTGAATGGTTTGTATCTCTTATTTGATTCCACAATTCTTTCCAGGAGCCGGGTGGTGTCTCCAGTCATAGATGTGATCGACTGGAAGACTTTCCAATATTACCCCTCCAAGGACCTGCAGCGCGGGGTGTTGGACTGGAAGCTGGATTTCCACTGGGAGCCTTTGCCGGAGCGAGAAAGGAAGGTCCTCCAGTCCCCCATCAGCCCCATCAGGTGAGGCTCTATCACACAGCCTGCTTCTCCTTTGCTTCCTCAGGAAGGACTCGGCAGCCAAACTGCTTAGGATCTAATCCTAGTCTCATCGTTTCCTAGCAAGTTACTTAATCTGTTCCTCAGTTTCCTCATCAGTGAATTGAGGATAACAGGGCTGTTGTGAAGATTGAAAGAATCACTACATGAAAAGCATGGAGAGAATGCCAGGCACTCAACCCTTGGTGTTTTCATTGTTATATTCTTAATGTGAATGGAGTCCAGCTTAAATTCTTTCAGGTAGCTTCAGTTGACGCCCCTTAGTGGGGCAGTGAGAGAGCCTGAGCTGGGATCTTTTTATTATTTTTTTAAGGTTTTATTTATTTATTTATTATGAGAGAGAGAGAGAGAGAGAGGCAGAGACACAGGCAAAGGGAGACGCAGGCTCCCTGCAGGGAACCCGGTGCGGGACTAGATCCCGGGACCCCAGGACCACACTCTGAGCCAAAGGCAGATGTTCAACCACTGAGCCACCCAGGCATCCCTTGAACTGAGATGTTGACCTAACTCTACCTCCCCCAGGAATTTCCCTGACCTCAGGTATTTTCTTGCTAAAAAGGAAGGATTCAGTCAGGTGAATGCTAAGACGTCCTAACTCTCAAAATACATCAAATTTTGTGGGTTGCTTGCTTGCTTTAGTGTTGGAGCATGTTTGGGTTTTGAGCAATTATTCTCTTTAAGAAGATGTTCAAGATATCTTCTTTTCTATAACAAACCACCCAAACTTAGTGGCATAGAACAACAACAGTTTTATTAAGCTCACAGATTCTGCTGGCCGGGAATTATGAAAGGAAGCATCAGGGTTGGTTGTCTCTGCTCCATGGTATCTGGGATGGCAGGAAATGGCTCAAGATGGTGGGGCAGGAGGCAGCCCTGAGGCTCCTTGAATATCTGTAGGTTGATGCTAACCATCAGCTGGGACCTCCATGGGAACTTCACCCACTCCCTCCATGAGATCTCTGCACGTTGGGCTTGCTACCCATGGCACTGGGTTCTGAGACTATGTATCCCAAGATGGCCAGCCAGGTGAAACAAGCTGTATCCCCCGCTCCTTTTAAAAAAAAATGAGTGAGGGGCATCTGAGTGGCTCAGCAGTTGAGCCTCTGCCTTTGGCTTATGGTAGGATCCCGGATCCAGGGATCAGGTCTTACAGGGAGCTGCTTCTCCCTCTGCCTGTGTCTCTGTGAATCTCTCTGTGTCTCTCATGAATAAATAAATAAAATCTTAAAAAATAAAAATAATTTTAAAAAATGAATGGTGAATTTCACATGTCACAAATAAACCATTTAAAAATGAACAGTTCTGTAACAAGTAGCAATGTTGTGCATGTGTTGTGCAACCACCACCTGGATCTAGTGCTAAAACATTTCCATCACAATACAGTAAAATCTCATACCTATTAAGTGGTATTTCCCACCCTCTCCTCCCCGCCCCTCCCAGCACCTGGCAACCACTGTCTGTCTCTATGGATGGATCCATTCTGGATGTTTCACATAAATGGAATCATATGATATGTGACCTTTTGTGTCTGGCTTCTTTCACTTAGTATAATGTTTCAGAGTACATTATCCTCTTCTCTAACCAAGACTTAGAAGTCACCCAGGGTCACTTCCAACATAATCACAGGTCTTTTCTTCATGGGAAGGAAATATAGACCCCACCTCTCAGGGGAAGCAATGTCAATGTCACATTGTAAGAAGAGCCTCTGGGACAAGGGTGGTGGTGCTCACCTCTGGGCAGTGGATCTCCATTAGCCACAGTCCATCTCAGTCATATACTGCCCAATGCCAACCAATTATTCTGGTGGCCTCTGAGTGTCTAGTACAGGGACACAGAATGAAGACATTAGGCACAAACAGGACTTCCAAGGGTCTGTTCAAGGGAGTGTGACTCTAACAGAAGTTTGATAAGCCATAAGCTTAGAAGTGCAAAAAAAAAATTGTCTTGATTTTCTAATAATTGGACTTACGTAATTTATATATTAACCTGATCGTTCCTGTCTTCTCTCTGCCCAGGAGCCCTGTGGTGCCCATTGGGGTTGTGGCCATGGACAGACATTACTTCCAAAACACTGGAGCCTATGACCCTCTCATGTCACTGCAGGGTGGCGAAAACCTCGAACTATCTCTCAAGGTATGTCCTGGATCAAGGGAGGAGCCGGGTGGGTTCTATGGAGTCGTGTGTAAGGTCCCAGCTTGGAGGCAGCCAGCAAATGCCCCTAGTTGGGTCTGAGGCTGCAGGCAAAGTATAAAGTCATGAAATGTGGTGTGTCAAAACTCCCTTTCCCATCTCTCTCATGCCCTATATTCCCTAGTGAACCCAGCTATCAAACCTGCCCATAGGAAAGGGCACGGTATCAGCCATGTATAATGTAGCACAAAGTTTCCTGTACATTCTCTGGGCATGGCACCCTCAGCATCTCAGCCATTATTCACAGCACCCATAGGTCAAAACAAATGCCAAGCAGTTCTGCACATTGAATTCGGTGGTTCCCCCCTTATCTGCGGTTTCTGGTGCTCATGGTCAACCATGGCCCAGAACAGATGAGCCACCTTCTGAGGTATGGTCAGGTTAGTAGTAGCCTAATGCTAGATCACAGTGCCTGCATCATTTCCCTCACTCCATCTCATCATGTGGACACTTTATCATCTCACAGCATCACAAAAAGACTGGGTATGCTCTAAGAAGATATTTTGAGAGAGAAACACCATATTCACATAACTTTTTGTTACAGTTTATCATTATACCATTCTATTTTATTAGTGGTTGTTAATCTCCTAATGTGCCTAATTTATAAGTTAAATCATGGGCATATATGGGTGTATGTATAAGAAAAAATATAGTATATATAGATTCCTGAACTATCTGTGATTTCAGGCATCAACTGGGGTTCTTGAACATATCCCCCATGGATAAGAGGGAACTACTAGAGCTCTAAAAAATAAGTAAAATAAGTATTTGTCCTAAAAATTTAGCACCCGTTGAGCCCCACACAGCTTCTCAAACCTTGGAATCAGATCAGACACTGCCACCCTCATTTCCCATTCCATGCTGATTTTTAAAAGATTTTATTTATTTATTCATGAGAGACGCACAGAGAGAGGCAGAGACATGGGCAGAGGGAGAAGCAGGCTCCCATGGAGCAGGGAGCCTGATTGGGACGTAATCCCAGGACACTGGGATTATGCCCTGAGCGGAAGGCAGACGCCCAACCACTGAGCCACCAGATGTCCCTCCATGTCGATTTTAACACGATACTTGCTTTTTCATCACAGCAATCACTGAAAACCTAACCCAATAAGGATGAATGTTATCAAGTGCAGCCATCTAACGTTGAAACCACGAATTAGCTCAAGCTTGTAGTTTGCAGAACATCCAACAGATGTCACTATGTTTCTCCCAAACATTTAAAGGGTCTGCAAGACCCTTTGAGATTGCTGGGGCACCCTGGGGGTACCTTGGCACACAGTTTGGGAACTCCATGTGTGGTGTGTTTCAGTTTACATGCTGCCTATGCTAGGAATGTTTTCATCTTTCCTCTTTACCCTCAAGTATGAAATGAAAGGCTTCCTATCAAATGAATTCCAGGTATTTGGGATGAGGCAGGAGCGTTAGTGAACAGTGAGAGCCCTCCTAAAGAAGGAGAGACCGACTATGTTTAAGGAAAACTTGTTTTGATCGTCACATAAATGGCTCTGGTGCCTTTGCAGCAGGAGATTTCATGAGTTTTTAGAAATTCTCTGAGAACTAGGGACCCCTTGCTCCCCAAGAAAGCAGCTTTGAGGAACAGGGGTGCTAATCCACATGGCCACATCTCTAAAAGTGTTGCATGTGTGCTTCGGGGGCAGGTCACTGTTGCATGGATGTGGCCCCCTTACTCCACTGGTTCTGTCCTGGGACAAATATACTCATTCTTTCCACCCTGTCACTCCCCTGCCCAGAACTCCCAGATCTGGAAACTCTATGGCACCCTGAGGATTCTAATCTCTTTACCATTTTTTTGCTCCTGATATTGTGTGCATTTTGCCAGCCCCTGTCAGGGTCCCTCACTTCCCATGTCCTCGGAATGGTGTTCAGATGTTTATTTTTTCCTTTTCTGGCAGGTCTGGCTCTGTGGTGGCTCTGTTGAAATCCTGCCCTGCTCTCGAGTGGGGCACATCTACCGAAATCAGGAAACCCACTCCCCCTTTGATCAGGAGGCTACTGTGCGGAACAAGGTTCGCATCGCTGAGACCTGGCTGGGCTCATTCAAAGAAACCTTCTACAGGCACAGCCCAGAGGCCTTCTCCTTGAGCAAGGTAAGGAGAGATCCTGGCGGGGGCTTCTGGACGTGCCACAGGGCCACCAGCAGGAGAGTGGGCCAGGGAGTGCCTCCCCCTCTAGCCTGGGGTGGGGGTGGGGGAATAAAAGCTTCCACCTTGTGTTTCCCTTAAGTTGTTCCTCTCAAGTGGCTCCTCTACTTGGCAGGGCTGCCTGTCTCTCCCCAGCGTCTCTCCCAAGCATCAGGGCATCCCAGCTGGTCTTGGTCTGCAGCCCCCTGATGTCTGTTGGATGACATCCATGGGGTGTAGGACACATTGGGGCAGAGGACAGATTGGGCAGGGAATATTAGCAGTAACAGGTCTCAGAGGGCCTTTTCAACCTGGGCAAAATGCTCAAGGCTATGAAATTATCCAAGACATGAAACAAATGTAGGTATAAACATAAAGATCTAATACAAGCCATGGAAAAATTAAAATCTTAAATATTTAATTAACGTCCACAAACAGTGCATTTTCAACTGCCACTCACCTCAATTCTTGTGGCGTGACACATACATACTATTCAACTTGAGATGTGGGTTCCCATTAATGTTTGCTATGCAGGGTGTGGGGACGCCTGAGGTAAGATTTCCACCACCCGCAAAGGTCTTGGGACAACTCCCAAAAGCCCCTCACCAGCCTACACTGCAGGGCCGAGCTCTATTCTGATTCAGAAATCTCCCCATCTGTTCATCTGACTTTCACAAAGACAATGGCACCTCCTACTGGTAAATGAGAAGACTTTTTTTTCCCCCTTTAAACATTCCTATTAATTCATGTTTTGCAACTGTCCTATTGCTTACATCAGTATCAAGATTTTAATAATATTGACGGGATGAGCACTGGGTGTTATTCTATATGTTGACAAATTGAACACCAATAAAAAATAAATTTATAAAAAAAAGATTTTAATAATATCACTGCCTCATTTTGCTCTACAATTTCTATCCTTCCATCCCCTTTCCTACCCCAACCCCAAAATCCTCGTATGGATTTTGAGATACAGAAATTCTGGGCACTCAAAAGACAAGGCTGGGGTTTCACTGTTGGAAGAGTTGTCATCCTGTTTTTTGTTTTGTTTTGTTTTCCTCTCAGGCAAGGTTGTACAGAAGGGCAAGTTCATTGTCAGCATCCTTCCTCATTTGAGGTCAGACAAGGGCTGGCTAGATGTACCAGTTTGTTTCATTACCAAGAAAGCTGAAGGTGATGGAATATGCATGAAGGAATGTTCCTGCTCTGGGACCAAAGTCCAGCCCTACAGAATGGCTGGCAAAGTCTCAAGTGAACACTCCGAATGCCAAGAAACTACAAAAAATTTATACTAATTTCCTTAAAGGAAAGTAGTAGATCTCTTTGGTTTAATGTTAGGTAAATATGCTAAATAAATAAGACATTCCTGACTTAGAGAAGTTGCTCCCAAACTTCCTGTGGATAATATTCACCAGGAGAGAGGGTTAAAATGCAGATTCCAGGGGTGCTGCCCCAGCCTATGGAATCATAGTCTCTAGTGTAGGGCCTAGGAATCTGCATTTTAACAAGTTCCTTGGGCATTTCTGAGCCAGGTGCCTTGGATAACAGTTTGAGAAGCATGCCGAGAGCATTTCAGTATGGCAGATTCAGACCTTACTCCTCCAACATTGCCATCTGAGGAGTAGAAGAGGGAGAAAGCTGAATCAAACCAAACTCACTTCATACAGCCTGTTATAATGCCCAGTGTCTAGTTGCCATCCTAGAGGACATGGACTTCTTATTCTAGCCCTCTCTCTTTTTCTCTCCTTACCCCACTTTCTCTTTTATTAAGTAGGCTCCATACCCAGCATGGAGCCCAACTCAGCTTGAAGTCACAACCTGAGCTGAGATCAAGAGTGGGACGCTTAAACAACGGAGCCATCTAGGCACCCCTCTCTCTTTGTTTTTGTTTCTGATCTTTCCATCTCCTCCTTAGCATCTCTGTCTTCCCTAAAGATATCCAGGATTTAGTAGCAAATGTATACGTAGGTTTCCTTACATCTTATCAATACAGCCAAATACATAAATTTATACTAAAGTGTTAAGGACTTACCTGATATCCATCCCAGGACAACTGTATATAAAGGAAAATTTCATTATTTTATTTTATTATTTATGATAGTCACACACACAGAGAGAGAGAGAGAGAGAGAGAGAGAGGCAGAGACATAGGCAGAAGGAGAAGCAGGCTCCATGCACCGGGAGCCCAACGTGGGATTCAATCCTGGGTCTCCAGGATTGCGCCCTGGGCCAAAGGCAGGCACCAAACCGCTGCGCCACCCAGGGATCCCTAAAGGAAAGTTTCAAAGAAAGGGGATAGCATAGCCCAAAGGAATGATTCATTAATGGAGGAGATGGGCACTTAGAGGAGAAGAAGAGTAAACTTTCCTTGTCCCCATCCCCACCCCACAATTTCCCAGCTTATTTAATCTCAGTGGCCTTTGGGTCAATTCCTGCCTCCATAAGGCTCATTATAGTGCTGCACCTCACCTGCCTAGGTGCAAAGCCCCACTGTTTCACTGGCTTTCACAGAGAAGTCCTTAAAGCACAGATATAATGGTCTCTGTCAACTGAAAAAATGAGGGATAGTGGGGAAGGAGTGACCTCACAACCACATTACTGGTTCCACAGCTCTCTATACGGAGGATCCATCCTATTCTGTCCCCTTCAGACCTCTTCCCCCAACACATGACCTTCCCTCCTGTCTGCAGCCCCGGGGGACTGTGGCCTTGGTCCCCTGTCTGAGTCCCATTCCTGCAGCTTCTTCCCAGCCACCTCTGTCCCTCCCCAAATGTGAATGGTGGTGAACAGCAGCCTTCACCTGTCTCCCTACCTGTGTCTTTCTCCTGCCCCAGGCCGAGAAGCCAGATTGCACAGAACGTCTGCAGCTGCAAAGAAGGCTGGGGTGTCGGATGTTCCACTGGTTTCTGGCCAACATCTACCCTGAGCTGTACCCGTCTGAGTGCAGGCTGAGGTTCTCTGGAAAGGCAAGGCATGACCCAGGGAAGATGAGGAGGAAGGTGGGGGCAGCTTCCCAAGACAGGAACTGGATGTCCAGATGTTTGACCATGATCCTAGCCACACTGTCCCCAGCTCATTGGGGCCTCAGAGGCTTTCATGCCTACCTGGAGGGAGGTCACTGGATTGCTGCAAAGCCTGTTTCAGGGCCCTTCATCATGACAAGTGTGGCCTGCTTCCTGTCCCTGGGAGTTAGAGCTTTCAGCTTGACCTTGCTTATTTCTGTGGTCTGAACCTGGTACCTTGAGCTATACTGCAGGAATGGCACTGGACAGCAGGTGTCTTTACAGTTGACAGGGGGGTTCATAGCTGCATGGGTGTCCACTTCCAGCTCCACAACACCGGACTTGGCCTCTGTGCAGACTGCCAGGCGGAAGGGGACATCCCGGGCTGTGCCATGATGCTAGCTCCTTGCAGCGACAGCCGGCAGCAACAGGTAGGTAGTCAGAGTTCTCAGCATTCAATAGCCGGGGAAGACCTAAGGGTGGTCTTTCCTGGGATGCTCCTCGCTTCCCTTTAAGGGCATCTCCTTTCAGTAGTCCTGTGTCCCCTACTCCAGTGACCCGTCCCAGCTCTGCCTACCCCACCCTCAGGCACAAGCACAGACATGGACCATCATCAGAGAATACAATTATCCAAGCCTGGGGGAAATGGAGAGTATCTGGCCATTCGTCTAACGGGTGAGGAAACTGAGGCTCAGAGAGTGACTAGCCCAGGGATTGCAAGGTCATATATGCCCAGGGTGAGGCAGGGAAAGAAAGAGAGCATAGTGAGCTGGGTGGAGACTGAGGAGTGTCTGCAGAACATGTGCCCATCTGAAAGGACAGCAGCACCATTCCCCAGCCTCAGCAATGCTTTCTCTTTTGTATGAAAGTGGGCCCAATATTATGAGGTCACCCCCAAGTTTTGAAAGATGTTTGAAATCCAGAGTTTATGGAAAATCCCCCTACTTAAATTAAAAATCTATCATCCAAAGTCAGAGAAGACCACCATATGGGCACTCACATTTCCGCCAGGCCACTACTTGAAACATCTGGACCAGCCAGAGATCGTCGGCCAGCTAGAACCAGAGATGGGAAGGAGGGTCACGCAAGTGGGCACCGTAGACACAGAAGCACTGAGGAGGCAAGGCAAGCCCAGAAAGTGTTCCCCACTTGCAGTGGAGTCTCAAACCTACAACTCATGGCTGCAGTCTTGTCTCAGTTCTCTGACTCTGAGGCCTCGCAAGCAAATGTGGTGTGGCTTTCAGGAATTTAATGTGGCTCTATGAGAGCCAGAGTTCACAAAGGGGAATCAATAGGGCACCAGAGGAGCCTGGCGTGTGTGCTTCTGTTTGTCTGTGTGGGATGTCTCTGGACACGCACGTTTTTGTGGTCTATGTGAAGCGGAAGAGGAGGGCTGGATTGGGAGCAGACAGGCCTTGTGGCCTCAGATGACCATCTGCTCCACTTGCCAGAGGAGAGCTCCCACACAGATGGAGTCATTGGCTCCAAGCTGCAGAGCATTGGCCTCATTCAGAACATTTCCCATGCACAGAGCAATTTGGTCTGTGAAGCCTTTCACTCCATGGTCAGAAGCAAAGCAGAGAGAACAAACACCCCTTCAGAGCAGAGGGGAATAGCACATAAGCTCTTCTGGGATGCCAGGGCTGGTGGGGCCACTCCCCAGGTTACAGTGCTCTGATGACTTGCTCAGGGAGGGACCAAGAGGCAGCAATAAAGACAAATCACACAGTTTTCCCCGAGGCCCCACTCTGCAATGCGGCTGGACCTATCTGGACCCAACAAGGCTGGGGCTGCCCAAAGGGCAGTCGAAGAGAGATGCTGAATATACTCGGCAGGCACCCTGACCACAGGGAGAGGCTGCTCCCTGAGCCAGAGTTCCCATTCTCAGATAGCAGTAGCTCACCATGGGACAGACAATCTGAAATCAGTGCTGAGAAATCCAGGTGACACCTGGTGAAAATGTAGGCCTAGTAAGGATGGGTCAGTCTAGTGGCTTGTTTGTTCCCTGCCCATGGTTCTTAACCTTTTTTAGGTTATATCTTGTGGTCGCCCTGTGGGACGCGTGATCAACCCTTGACCCCAAATTTGGTTCAGATATGGAGACTCATGACTTCACACATGCAATGAAACAATGGAAAGCATCATTATTCACGCTATGAGACTTTCTGGGGGAGAGATGGGCAGGCTCCCAGGTAGGCCAGCAACTGGGTTGAGACAGCAAGAGACAACTGGCTTTGGCTCTTATGTGGTCGGGGGGCGGGCCAGGTGAGGGTACCCAAACTCTGGCTGGGCATACCTGGTTTGAACTTTCTGCCAACACCAATGAAGAAAGCACAGGGCTTTCTTATGAGCTTGCCCAGAGGTGGAGCAAAGGGATAAGGTGAAGGGGTGGGGCTTGAAAGCTCAGAGGTCAGACTAGCAGACACCATCACAGGTCACATGGTTCCTTTAAGAAGGTGATGAATTCTAAGGACTCTTCCCCAGAAAAAAGTGCATCTGCACAAAATTTTAACAATTTCCAGGGTTCATAGATCCCTTGAAGCTCTCTCTGGTCCACGGGGCTCTAAAACTGGAACACTGGTTAAGGGCCAAGCCAAATAATTGGCTGGGTTATAATTTCCAGAAGCTAAAAGAAAGAGTCGAAGGGTAGAACCATGTCTCTTCCTTCAGTACCCCAATGATTGGTAAACTTCATGCCCTCTATTGTCTGAGGAAAGAAAAAGGTTACTGAGTCAGGGGAAGGTGTAGCATCCTGTAGGCCTCTTGGTTATCAGGAAGGTCTCTTTGTATCTTAGGGTATAGCTTCTCTTTAAAATTTCCATCACGAAACAACTCCCAAGATGGTGGAAGCCTCAGTGATGCTGGCTGAGGGTTTTCATGACCTGGATGAACCTAGAAAGCCTAGTCTGTCCCCAAATCTCTTTTGGCCTATGACAAGGATCTTTGCATTAAGGCCTCTATTGAAAACAAACAACAAAGTACAAGTTGCTGGAGATACTGCTCCAACAAGTGAGGTGAGGCCCCAAGAGCCTGGGGGCAAATGCCAGAACATGTCTTGGAGGGTCTGGATTCCAGCCCTGCAGGGAGGACCCATGAGGCCAGGCTTGCCAGTGGAAGACCCTGGGATCCCTGGGGGAAAGCCTGCATCTGGAGGGCCTGTGAGGAAGCAGGTGCTCAGGATGCATGTGGCCTCTTTTGGCTTGGCCCTTAACCAGTGTTCCAGAACACACCGAAAGGCATTCACACCTGGCACAGGGGAGGGGGACAGAGAGATAAAGTGCTAAGTGAGGAAGCCGTGTAAGGTGGTAGAAACAGCTCACCACTTTCTAACTGTATGATATCAGAAGCCTTCTTAACCCCTCCAAGTCTTGGTTTCCTCCTCTGCAGCTGGCAATAATCCCGTCTCCTGCATGCAAACAGAATGTTAGTGTTGGTGGGTTTTCTGAATCTTATTGGGAAGGAGAAGATTAGCAAGGATTTCTACATGTAGCAAAATCCTGAACTAGCTAAGTCGAAAGCCCTTCTCATAAAAGCACCTATATATGCCATATAAAAATTAAGAAGAAACACAAAACTAACTGAATTTGTAACAAAGGGAAATCTCCAGGGCCCAAAAATCAAGAGGCAGCTGAAAATAGAGCCATAGGGCATGGACCAAACTATCCTGCCTAAGATGAGGGAGCCAGGGGAATCCAGAGGCATTAGTTACAGGCAGGAGTAGTTAATGAGAGCCTAACTTCAGCCTGTGACAGATGAGAAGCTGGAAACGAGACATCATAGAAAGCCAACTTTGAGTTTTAAAGAGTAACACATCTGTGAAAAGTTTGACTAGAAAAATCCACCCACTCCCACAGGAAGATGAAAAGGAAGCTTGTCTGTCTCCACAAGGTCTTTGTATAGAGAAAGTTACTTTAAAAAAATTTTTTTAACCACCGGCCTGCACCTAATATGGGTTTCGGGTTCAAATATATGTATGGTGTGGGAATCTTCCTGTAGGAATGGCTACCTGATTCGTGAGGCCCAGAACGAAATGAAAATGTGGGGCCCATCATTCAATAATTATTAAAAATGTCGAGGTAGTGACAATAGAGCATTAAACTAAGTATATTAAACCAAAAACACTAAGCCCTTCTAGGCATGGGCCCCACGTGAATGCACAGGTTGCACACCCATGAACCCAACTCTGTCTCCCAGCCACAAAATTAATATAAAAATTCATTCAAGCTGTACCTGGCAGGAACAGAAAATGGTTTTATCAGAAGGTACTCTCTAGCCAGGCTACACAGGCTTCCTACAGCTAAAGCCCCTCTGCAAAGATATGCACAATCCAACACTACAAAACATGGGAGGAAAAAATGACCATGAGCGAGAGTCAGCAGATGCAACAGACAGCAGGAGAATTAGTTACAGGCCAGGTTAGATCTCTCCAGAAAGAGATAACCTTGGGCCTCAAGAGTGTCCCCCATCTGCTCTTCAGGCAGTGCACTCACACGATACACAGTATTCCTTATCGCCTCACCTATGATGCAATAAAAAGAATAATGGAGAAACATGCCAAAATGTATAATCATGAATACAACAGCATGTGGCACATGGCGATTTCAGTGGCTGGGTCTGGTCTAGGATTGTATGTGTAGCTTGGACTATGAGAGATTGTATTGCTGACCCTAATAGGATCTAAAGATTGCCCCTAGACCTGAGTTCTCCTTCCTTCATCTCTAGCTTTGGAAAAGATCTCCTTCTAGCTATGCTAACAACCATCCCCTCTGTCACAGCACCTGAAGCACACCAGCAGGAAGCAGATCCACTATGGCAGCCCACAGCACCTGTGCTTTGATGTCAGGCAAGAGCAGGTGATTCTTCAGAACTGCACCAAGGAAGGCCCTGCTATCCATCAACAGCACTGGGACTTCCAAGAGGTGAGTAATCTACTCAGGAAGTGTTCAGCAATGCTTCTGGCTGGGACTGTGTTCTGGAGTCTTCCAAGAGTCAAGTGTTACCATACAGGCTGGTGCCCCTGCTGTTGAACTTGGGGACTTGGTGTTAAGGCCTCAAGAGGAATAAAGCCAACCTTGTAGCAAAGTTGGACCAACAGCCTCTTGAAGACTAATTTGCCATGTCTTTGTAAATCTCTGACTATGATCATGGAAGAGAGAGGAGACAGTCCCTTTTTGAAGTTTATTAGCTCAGGTCACCAGCAAGACCATGGAGTATGTTATAGAAGCAGCCAAATACCTCAGTGATGTGGTTTTAGGAGCAATAGAAAGGCCCTTCCTTCTCTACTTGGTGATAAGTGGATCTAAGACTCAGGCCCACACATGCTCAAAGACATCTTGGAAATCAAGTTAAGGTCCATTATGAATGGTCACAAAGGACCATTCAACTCAAGTCCTATGTATAAGAAATGCTTTAAAAAGAGCATTTTAAAATAATAAGTAAAAGATTAGTAAGATACACCCAGTGTATTTCAGGCTTTAAAAACTAAGACTTTGTGCTCTCTTCAGCAGCACATATACTAAAAACTAAGACTTTAAAAAAGTATTATTGTTTAGCCATGAAAAGGAGTGAAGTATTGTTCATAGTAGCACTATTTACAATAGCCAAAAGGTAGAAGCAGCCCAAGCATTCAGTGATGGATGAATGGATAAACAAGATGTGGTATAGTATTCCACATAAATAAATAAATAAATAAATAAATAAATAAATAAATAAATAAATGGAATACTATTCATTTATAAATACCTATATATTCATATGTATATAATGTAATACTATTCGCCTAAAAGGAGAGGAAAAATTCTGTCACAAGTTACAACATGGATGAACCTGGAGGACATCACACTAAGTGAAATAAATGTATCAGAAAAGGACAAATACTATATGAATCCACCCATAGAAGGTATCTAAAGTAGTCAAATTCATAGAAACAGAAAATAGAATAGCGGTTACCAGGGGCCTGGGGGGAGGGGAGAGTTGTTTAATAGGTATAGTTTCAATTTTGAAAGATGAAAAAGTTCTGAATATGTGTTTCACAACAATGTGAACATATTTAATACTATAAAACTACCCTTAAAAATGGTTAAGATGGTTACTTTTATGTAATTTGTTTTTACTGCAATGAAAAGAAATTAGGTACTACTTCACTACACAAAGAGAAAGAAGTCAATCACAAAAGGTCATATATTATATGACTTCACTTACAGGAAATGTCTGGAATAGACAAATCCATTAATATGGAAACCAAATTAGTGATTTCCAGGAGCTAGAAGGAGGGAGAGACAGAAAATGATTATTAATGGATGGTGGGTTTCTTTTTACAGTGAGGGTTGCATGGAATCTGTGAGTATACTAAAAGCCATCAAGGTGTATTCTATAAAAGAGTGAATATTATGGAGTGTGAATTATAACTCAAAAAAAAAAAAACCAAATGGACATTTATCAGCATTGCTGGTCTAAATGTTTAACTTTTTACAAAGAAATAAATTTTGGGGGGTACCTGGGTGGCTCAGTGGTTGAGCATCTGCCTTTGGCTCAAGGTGTGATCCTGGGGTCTGGGGATCAAGTCCCACATTGGGCTCCCTGCATGGAGCCTGCTTCTCCCTCTGCCTATGTTTCTGCCTCTCTCTCTGTGTCTGTCATGAATAAACAGATAAAATCTTTTAAAATAGAAATCAATTTTTGTTGGAAAAAAGGATAGCCAGATTCAATATTAAATCTGGTCGCTTTTGAGTAGGAAGCGGCTATCATCCTTCAAACATGACTGACTTAGGCCCTTTATATATCCTTGAGCTTTCACTTTCTACTGCAACCTGGTGGCAGCAGTACTAAATTGCAGGATCCAGAGTGGGCAGAGACCAGATTAAAATCTTTTCGAAAGCAAAAATATACAAGACAAGGATAACAGTGAATGTCTCCAATATGGTATAAAGACTGAACATGCTCTGTACACTGGCATGCTACTAACCACAACTCTCTAAGAATTGGCACAATTATACAATCTCAACAAAGATAATTTAATTAGTGACCTCAAGCTTCCAAATAATATTTATTTTTAGGGCTACCTAAATTATACTTTATATTTTTAAAGATTTAAATATAAAAATCTTTATATTTTTAAAGATTCTTAAAATCTTTTTATTATTCTTTTTATTTATTCATGAGAGACACAGAAAGAGAGAGGCAGAGACATAGGCAGAGGGAAAATCAGGCTCCATGCGAAGGAGCCAGATGTGAGACTTGATCACAGAACTCCAGGATCATGCCCTGAGCCGAAGGCAGACACTCAACTGCTGAGCCACCCAAGCATCCCTAAATTATACTTTATATTAGCCAACATACTACAGTTCCTATCAGCCAGTTCAGACCACCTCTATAATTCTTATAATAATGAGCACAAAGCTTAGAAATATTCTTCTTTGCTGACTGATTGTAGAGAATTGACTGGTTTTCTTTTCTTTTCCTTTTTTTTTTTCTCTTTTCAGAATGGAATGATTGTCCACATTCTTTCTGGAAAATGCATGGAAGCTGTGGTGCAGGAAAACAGTAAAGATTTGTACTTGCACCAGTGTGATGGAAAAGCCAGCCAGCTGTGGCGATTTGACAATGTCAACACTGTGGATGAACGGTGACTGTCAAAGGGAAAACAGAAGTTTAGTCATCGCAGTTCAGCCCCAAGAGAACTGAAAGAGCATGTTTATTTCATGAAGCAGACCCTTTTGTGTTTGTGCTTCTGGTGACAGTAGAAAAGAAAGCTCCGTGAATGAATATAGAAAGTCTTTGCTTCTTACACCTTATTGCATTGACTGCTGGCTGTTTTAGAAAAAGGAAAAAAAAAATCATTGCTCATTGTCTTCATCACTGGTAGATGGTCATTACATAGTATGGAAGATTAGGGTTTTTTTTTTTCCCATTGAGCACTTGATAATTGCTTTTTATCTCTGACAAAAGAAAGAGGCATGGGCAGTCTCTGGCAACATCTCCAATGATACATAAATCTAATAGATAAATCTTTTGCAAATGGCCTTACCTTGGATCCTCTGTGTAGCCAACCATGAAAATTCAAGTGTGAAGAGGATATAATGGCCTGACATCCCAAAAACTTTGGATTAAGCTCATTAGGACAAATTCCATGTTCACTGGCTGAGCCATAGCTCAGAAGAAGAAAGGGAGGCCACTGAGGAAGAGTAGAGTTGAAAAGAAGATGGAAGAGCTTTGACCCAATTCTCCAGCTCAGCTTAGCTGGAAAGTCAGCAGACCTGGAATAGGATGTTTTCATGTAAATGAGAATTTCCTCCATACTTTCTACCTCCATTCTCCCTGCCCTAGCCCTTCTCTAGCTTGGCTAACCCCAACCAGAATCTCATGCAATGTATTTCTCTTTAATCATTGGTATTGGAAGGGTCAGCTTGGACTGAGCATTCCCAGTAACAAAGTATATACAATTGAGAAATTCTCCTGATGCCCTGTCATAGGATTTGCATTGACTGAATCAGAAATAGCAACCTCCATAAAGAAACAAGCCTCCCCAGAAGGGACATGCCTGCACTTGAGCCAAAACTCATATGAAAGGAACAAGAGTTGGGTATCAATACCCATTAGGGCTGATGTGGCCATTTCTGAGCCTGGGATCCCCAAATGTGCCTGCAGGTTGAATGTTCATAACTGGGGGAGGAACATGCCTCAGCTAGAGCAGAGCCAGTGCTAGCAAGAGCTGAAGGGCTCTCCTTGCTGTGACCTGGCCTACCTAGTTTGGCCATAGGGAGCTGTTGAGTGAAGTTGATTGTACTGTTAAGAAGACACCATTTATCCCCCTGTTTCTCCTCTAAGTAGAGTTTGATCTCTACACGGTCAGCTTAGAAACCTCCCTTCAAAGATATTATCTCCTCTGGGCTGTCTCAGAATTTAGAGTGTTTCAAATAAGAAAAACTAGGTAGGAAGTGAGGGTTTCTAAGCAATGCCTATCATAATTATGTATTCTTTTTCCATCAGCTTAAGTCAATAGCCCACTGCATTTTTCCTTCCTCAGAATACACTCCAGACCTGTGCTGTCTACAGTAGCTATTAGCCACATGTGGCTATTTAAATGTTAAATTAAATGTTAATTTTTAATAAAAATTAAAACTCAGTTTCTCAGTTGTACTGGTCACATTTCTAGTGCTTAATAGCTGCTTGTGCCTAGTGGCTACTGTATTGGAGAGCACAGATATAGAACATTCTATCACTGCAAATAGTTCTATTGGGTAGTGCTGATCTCGATAGATTCATCAGCCCATTGAGAGAAGAGATTTTAGCCACTGTCTGCGTCCTTCAGACGTTCTATATTTAAAACAAATTCTCCTAACATCCTGAGGCTGAGACGGAGCTAAAAGTTCTCAGATGGCAACCCTGTAAATGGTATTAATAGTTGCAAACTAAAAATTAAACAAGACCTCTATTTTTTTAAGTAAACTTAATTATTGGCATTGTGAGTGTTTGAAGTTGCTGGAATAAATTAATATTATTAAATAAAAGGCTGAATTCAATTGTGTAAGTTGTGTTTGACAGTAATTAACAAAAGGACCCAGATGGCTTATTGCTTAATTGGTTTAACAAAGCAAGAATATGGGGTTCCTTGCTTCCTTAACCATCCCCATGATTTATTACTTTATTGTAGAAATGGCTGTCAACTCTGTCCCTAGCTGGTACTTACAGATCCTTAATTTAAACAAAACAGATGTCTCCATTTAGTTCTAAAAGAAATTCAACCTTCTCCTCATAGTGTAATCAAGTGTTCAAATTTCTGTTCTCTATGGACTCTGCTTTAATTTTGTCCATAATGATCATTTTAAAAGTAGAGAAACCTGGCATTTGAAAGATTTTATTTCCAAGAGTGTGATCTCCACTTTTGTGATGGAACTTTGTGGTTTTCAGGAATTCAAGCTCCTGACTGGACTTTATTGTTCAGGAGTAGATAGATGGGACACCTTGTTAGTATTCAGGTTGCTGGTTCTAGTTTGTTCTTGAGGTCTTGCTAGACCCCTGTCCTCCGAGCCTGTGAGACATCCCATAATACTTTCGTTTAATCCAATGCTCCTCAAATTTCACTGTGATCACAAGTCATGGGGATTCTGTTAAGATACAGACTCTGATTTGGTAGGTCTGGGGTGGGGCCTGAGATTCTGCATTCCTAATGAGCTCCCAGGGGATGCTGATGCTGGTCTATGGACCACTATCTGAATAGCTAAGGTTTATTTTTTTTTCAAGTTTTTTTTCACATTTTATTTTTTTTTTAGTATATGTGCTGCCGAAGCGAGCACTCACATTTTATTTTTAAAATTTTTTTTGTATATTTTTTATTGGAGTTCAATTTGCCAACATATAGCATGACACCCAGTGCTCATCCCGTCAAGTGCCCCCCCCTTCAGTGCCCATCACCCAGTCACCTCAACCCCCCGCCCACCTCCCTTTCCACCACCCCTTATTCGTTTCCCAGAGTTAGGTGTCTCTCATGTTGAATAGCTAAGGTTTAAACTATTCCAGCAGTCTTCTGTTGCTACTTGGAACTAGGAGAATGCCCACCGGACCAGTTCTTGGACTACTCTTTGCTTCTCACAGATCTCTTTTTTGAATCCACATAGCAAGATGGTTTGATCCTGTAGGATGTTGGACAACACTCCTTGTCCAATGTAATACCTTTTCCTCTCTTCCCTCCACACTTTTCCTTTTTCTCTTTCTGTTGACTAGTTCTATTCTTTTGACCAGGAGAGTTAGTTTTGTTGTTTTGCTGCTTGGCCTGTGTTGTGATCGCCTTATTTTGCTTATCTTGTCCACAGCTTCCCTCATTTTCTCATCTCTGATCAACGCTGCTTTTTCCCGCATCCATGGTCCTGTGACAGCTTTTCTCTTACTCTCCCATTCCTTCTTCTGACCCTCTATTCCCTTCCATCACCAAGTCCAACTGACCAATCTTGATGGAGTGAACACCCCTGGTTTAACCAAAGGATTTTTGGAGCACTGAGCAGCACATCAATTAATTGCTGGATTTTTAAATTTTTTCTCAGCCCTAGCTTCTGTCTTGGAGGAATCCAGAGTATGGAGGAGTAGAAATATCATGTCACATGGATGTGAGATGGTTGAGCTACTAGAGATGCTGCTACTAATCATGGGAATACAGCCCTTGTCTTGAGGAAGCTGCCGGCGTCTGCCAGGCAGGTAGCCCTATCTAGAGGATCTACAGAGAGGAAGCTATAGGAGACTATTGGGAGATGGGCCAAGACCCATAACCTCTGAAAATAGTCACATATAATAGCCAGGCATAAGAATAGATGATCAGAAAACAAATCCTGCCAAAGCCCAAAATTTGACTCCTTCAATCCTTAAGTCACACAATAAAGGTAAAGCACAACTAACTAAGAAGGAGATGCTAAGGGAATCCCTGGGTGGCTCAGTGGTTTAGTGCCTGCCTTCGGCCCAGGGCATGATCCTGGAGTCTCGGGATCGAGTTCCACATCGGGCTCCTTGCATAGAGCCTGCTTCTCCCTCTGCCTGTGTCTCTGCTCCCCACCCACCTCTGTGTCTTTCATGAATAAATAAATAAAATCTTTTTTTAAGAAAAGAAGGAGATGCCAAATTCACCCTTTGACATTGGAGTCTCTGGTAGTGACACAGTATTCTGGCCCCACTCACTTCCCTCTGGTGTTAATAGATTCAGGGAGCTCCTGAAGAACTCCCAACTGTTATTATCTGCATTTCTTTGCTTGAGGGTTTTTCCTAAAGCTGAAGAAGGCTGCTTTATGATGTGGGGCAGGCCAGAAAGTCACCTGTAAGGAGCAGTCCTCAATCAATGACTGCTAAGAGTATAGATACCTCAGTTCCCTCACCTCTCCAGTAGGATAATGCTGACATGCAAATTCCACACCATTTCTCAGAGCCTGTGGGATTATACTCTCATCACCCACAGTGGTAGCTGGCTTGATAATACATTTTTAATTGGCTATATTCCCTTCCCACCCCCTCACTGGTGCTTCCCAAACTCACTTTCCAGGTAAACCACTTATACTCAAATCCTTATTTCAGTGTCTCCTAAGGGAAACTCACCTTAACATACATGGCCTAGGCCTCCAGAAGCTTCTACCTATGGGAGTTATTCTGCTCGTCAAATTCCACTCTTTATCAGTAGTTGCCCGCCATGTACCAGATGCCCTACTTCCCTGAGCTGAACTTATTGCACTGAACTGCAAGACCAGAATATGGGCCTCTAGGCAGCTGTGTCTCAGGAAGGGAGAGACTGAGGAAGGAGCAAACTGCTCAGTCCTTATCTCAAACATATCATTAATATTAGACATCCTTCCTTCTTGGGGAAGAATGAATGAGGGTTAGCGAGAGGCCACAAGTATTCCAAGAACTGATATCCCTCCTTGTAGAAACCTGAAGCGTCGGAAAGCCTAGGTTCCTCCTGAGTCTCTCTCTCTCTCTCTCTCTCTCTCTCTCACACACACACACACACAATGTTCCCTTTTATATTTTAGTTATTGTGCAATAACTGGTACATACCAGTGTTGGCGGATGTGCAAATACATTATGTAAGCTAAGAGCAGAGAGCATGGTTGTTCTCCATGATTGAGGGGCACTTAGATATAAGGTAGGTATTGAGGAGGAGATCGGCCAAACAATATGGTAAAGTCCTGAAGAGCAAGATGATCCAGGGAGTATTTCCACTGGGGGCAGAGAGGTTGCCAGAGGGATTTTCAGGGTTAGGTGACTAATAAAGTGTGTCACCTTATTTTAGTCCTCACTATAAAGGTGTCATCTTATTTTCACCTGAAACTCTTTTTTTTTAAGATTTTATTTAATCATGAGAAACACAGAGAGAGAGAGAGGCAGAGACATAGGCAGAGGGAGAAGCAGGCTCCCTGCAGGAAGCCTGATGTGGATTTGATTTCCAGGACCGCAGGATCATGCCTGAGCCAAAGGCAGACACTCAACCACTGAGCCATCCAGGCATCCCTCACCTGAAACTTTTGGCCAAGACTTATATACTGATTGTGTGCTGTGTTGGAGGATGGAAATCAAGAAACAGGACTGAACTCCTGTCCAGAATAGAGAGAAGTCAAAAGAGAGAAGTCTCCACAGGTTGGATAGATACCAGTGAGACTGGGCATTCAGTGGAAGCAGGCTAACATCGGCATAGAGAACTAACACAAGTTCTTGCTACCACATCATGTCAGTAAGGATAAATTCACTGAGGCAAGATATGTTAAAGTTATTTTAGACTGTGGACTAGAGCAAGGTCAGCGAACTTTTCCTACGCAGGGTGAGATGGTACATATTTTCGCTTTACAGGCCCCATGATCTCTGTCACAACTACTCACAACTGTACTGTAGCACAAAAGCAGCCATGGACAATAATAAACAAATGAGTATGGCTGTGTCTCAATCAAACTTTATTTTCAAAAACTGAGTTGGCCCACAACTGTAGTTTGCCACCCCCTGGAGTAGAGATTTTGACCCAGCTGTAGAAGGAGGTAAATTATAGATTTTTTAAAAACAGAAAAATATTACCAAAGAAATTGGTACAAAAGCAAATACAAAAAGCAAAGAAAAGGGGGAAAATATATATCATATTCTCACTGTAAGCAGACTTCAATCTTTTTTAGAAAGAAATAGGAATAAACAAGTATTTATTTCTTTTTAAAAAATATTTTATTTATTTATTCATGAGACAGAGAGAAAGATAGAGAGAGAGAGAGGCAGAGACACAGGCAGAAGGAGAAGCAGCCTCCATGCAGGGAGCCTGACATGGGACTTGATCCCTGGTCTCCAGGATCACACCCTGGGCTGAAGGCGATGCTAAACCACTGAGCCACCTGGGCTGCCCCGAAATCTTTATTTCTTAATCAAAATATAAAACATTGACATTCAGCCCACAGCCTTCTTTCCTTTGGAAACACACAGATTCCAGAGCCCTTCGTTGTCACCAGGGCTTGGGCAGAACAAACCTTTTTAGTGAGACCACAGGCTGCAGTAAGAACAGCAATGTGGGAAGGAGGGCTGCTAAGAAGCATTTTAGCCAAGCTGGTGGGATTAATTTGTGCTAACAGATAAAATTGCCACTGTAGTTTTTCGTGATTGTGGTTAAGACACAAAGGGCAATGCACACACTCCCTCCCTTTCCTGCCACAGTTCTCTTGCAATCAGGATTTGAAGACAATCAGATACAAGCTCTTATGTGGGCAAGAACAATAACCCCTGTGTTATTTACATAGACTCTCATCCCTGACATCCAGGTTCATCAAGATTCAAAGCACAAACAGCAAAAGTCAAGTGGCCCAGAGGGATTTCCAGTAGTTTGGCTTGAGACCAAGGGTGTACCAGACCAACAAACCTCACTCCTTGTGCTCCTAAGCCACCATAGGCCCATAACACATGCTTAAATGCCAGACCCTGGGGTGCCTCCTGCCTGTTATAATCTATATTTGGGACTGCTAACCCACCACATCCCTTCAAGTGTCAATGTTGGCACATCCAAGGCTGGCTCCAGATAAAACAAAAAACTTGGAGTGCCTCCTTCTCCCCATTGTCACGGACAGAACCAGAGCTGTCCAACCCCATCTCTACCTTGCAATATATGGGTCTACTCTGCACCCTGCTATCCCCACCTGTCATTGTCTGTGAGCCTTCACCATGCACAAGGGACAGATAGTTCCATAGCTCAGGTTACCCAGATGGGAGATACAATTGAGGCCTATTGACTTCTATTTTGGAGAGATCCTGTTTTGCTTCCCATGTTGGTCAGATGCTTAAAGTAATGGAAGGATGAGAAGTCCCTGTTCTTACTATTCATTGGGAAAATAATTTTCTTCTTCAGTCAACTCTTCTAGAATATCCTTGACTACTCTCCATGGGGGGCTTCACACATAATTCTAGGTGGTAGGTTGGTTTGCATGGTGATAGAGCCACCACTGTCTCCCTAAGTTTCCAGCTCTGTCCCCAGTAATGACATCCCTTCATATATTTGTTTGAGTAATGGCCCTCCCAGCTGGTCAGGTAGGTCTCCAGCACCTTTATCCAAGCCATTTGCCACTTCCTTGCATAGCGTCCCTACCCAGCTGGCCCCCACCTTGTAGGTAGAATCCAGTTGGAAACATAATATAGGTTGCCTTAAGATGATTCCTATCCTATGTCGCTATTCAATATGGCTTATGGTAGACTTCTATTCCAGACTAAGCAATAGGCATTTTGTTTTAGCAAGGAGCCATGATCCATACTTCCCTGTTTTTGCCCTTACCATTACCATAGGGCTGGATTCCTGATTCTGTGGATTATATTATGGAGAAGAAAAATCCAGGAGTTGTGATATAGAAGAGTGAAATTTCAAGAGTTGGGAGAAAAATCAGATATAAAAGACTCTGGATACCATATGGGCAAGAGACAGTAAGGTATCTGTGAACAAATATATGTACTATCATCAGAAATAACAGTAATAACCACAAGTGTAAAGCCTGTGCTAAGCTCTTTATTTACATTATTTCTTCTTATATTCAAACTAGGCCAGTGAAGTAGGTCCCATTCTTATTCTATTTTACATTATCCCATTCTACAGTTGAGAAGAGTGAGACTTAAATAGATAATTTTCCTGAAGCCAGACAGCTAGAGAGCAATGCAGCTAGACCACAGGCTCATCTAGTTTCAAGTCCTTTACTTTTGACCTACACATTTTATTGCCTCTCAGTATTTGTGAGCAAAGAAAACGAAGTTAAGTGGTGACCTTCCAAATGGAGCTAGGTGAAAATAAGGGCCAAGGTGCTTTGGGACCTGCCAAGATTAGCGCTATCAGTCTGGATGAGTTCAGGTGCAAGTAACTGAAGAACCAATTCCTGGAGGCTAAAGAAATCAAGATCTTTGATTATCTCACATGCCCAACCCAAAGGTAGCTAGTTCTATATTTGGTGCAGTGACTCACAGACATCATCTAGGACCCAGACTCTTCCTAACCTTCCATTTAGCATCCCCCATGTTTTTGATTCTGCTATCTAGCTCTTTGTTATTATGGAAGGCCACCACAACACCAAACACTGCATCCATGCCCCAGAATCCCAAATAGGGAGGAAGAGAAGCAGCAGAAGGAAGCTCCTCTCTAACATCTTTATTTTTTTTAAAGATTTTATTTATTTATTCATGAGACACACAGAGAGAGGCAGAGACATAGGCAGAGGGAGAAGCAGGCTCCCTGTGGGGAGCCCTCTGCGGGACTCAATGCCAGGACCCCGGGATCACGACCTGAGCAGAAGGCAGACGCTCAACCACTGAGCCATCCCAAGGCGTCCCTAACATCTTTACTTCTATTCTTCCGCAGAGGTCCTCCCTGCCTCCTTGCCGCCTGCCCTCTTCCCAGTGGACTTCTTCTGTCTCACTGGTCAGAACTGTGACACGTGGTCACCTTTGGCCGCTTGAGAGGCTCGGAAAGTGACCAGGAAGGTATCTCAGTAAAGAGGGAATAGGCTGGGCACATTGCCTCCCAGAACCTAACTGGGGTCTGCGATCAGAGAAGATGGGAAGCTGCTTGATGGATAGCCAGTGACAGTGCCTGTATGGGGGGATGATTCCTCTCTCAAGCAGGAATGGGCCCTGTTTCTTTCTCCCCCCACTTTTCTTAAGTCACAATGATATGAAAATGGCAGGACACTGAGCTAAAGACCTATAAAGTTCTGCGTACCTAACCCCAAGGTATTATCCAATCAACTCCTGCCCTGTGACCAAAGTAGGAATCCTCAATTGCCCCAGACCCAGCTCAGTTGACTCATGCTGGGGTATGAGGAAGGCATAAAGGTGCCGGTCATCTGGATATTACCCTCTACCACCACAACTGGTCAGATCTCCCACAAAGCAAAAGCGTTTTGATCTCTTTTATTATGCACCTTTTGGGAAAAAAACTGTGGCCCCAAAGTACAATCCCAAAAAACTCTTTTCTTTTATTCCTGTCTCTGAGGGGCAGGTTTCTATTTGCTTTATAAAGAAACATAAAGGGGTACCTGGGTGACTCAGTGGTTGAGCGTCTGCCTTTGGCTCAGGTCGTGATTCCAGGGTCCTGGGATGGAGTCCCACATCGGGCTCCCGGCAGGAGCCTGCTTCTCCGCCTATGTCTCTGCCTCTCTCTGTGTGTCTCTCATGAATGAATAAATAAAATCTTAAAAAAAAAACATAAAAGGTAAGCATGGCTTATAAAAAATGAGAGGGCATATCTTCCCATTGGATTTATTGTGGTTTTTCTTTATTGTATATCATATGGGAGTATATGATACAGGAAGATGCTTGGGAATTTTGCTTAAAACAAGTCACAGCCTGTTAACCATCTGTTTCCCATGAGTAGGAAAGCTATTATGTGATCATGTCAAGGGGCCTCTGGATTTTCTCAAGGCTTTTCCATAAGGCAGGGGCTTAAGACAAAAATCCCCTAACCCTTTGGTTTGAATCTTTTTCCTCTTAGTCCTGTAAGTAACCACAGAAGGGAAGAGAATCTGGCTGATACCCATTGAGTGCAAGTTGGAAAAGTTAAAATATTTCTGTTTTCTGAAAGCAATGCCATGCAGTGAAAAGCCCAGAAAGTTCAATGGCTTGGCTTTAGGTTTACAAAGCACAAAGTTAAATGTCTGAGGGATATGTTTACTACCATAAACCCAGATTATAATGCTCTTTCCAGAGTGAATTCTAAACTCTTAGGGTCACTTTCCAAACTAAAAAACTATAAATTTTCCTTGAATATCTACTATGCACCAAGAACATTTCCAGGTCCTTATCCCATGTGTTTTCTGAACTGTTAGCTCTGATGATCTTGATGAATCACCCATGAATCAGAAATATTGCAAAATATCATCTTCACTGAATACTATGTCAGCACAGACTCAGACAGAGTTGGATATGTACTCTTCAGTTTCTGGGAAGGCAGAGATAGTTCAAAAACAATTCCAGGAAAGGAAACAAATATGCCTTTTGATGTACTTGCCAAGTGGGACACAAAATAGAACTAAATTTGTAAATAACAATTATTTTCCCAAAATTGCTGTGAGGACATGCCCAGCATTCAGTGATCCTTAAAATATAATTCACCTATGTTCAGATAATTTCCAAGTATTTCTCTAGCCTTCACTCCTCTGCAACCTCAGACTCACTCATCCAAGCATCTTCAACTGGCACTAGAGCCCAAGTGATGTCGTTTAAGTATTCCCCTGCCAGAGATCCTTCCATGGCTCCCCATTCCCTTCAAAACAATGCCCTGCTTTCCCAAAACAACCTTCCTACAAGGTCCTTCCTAGTCTGGCCCTGACCCTCTGGATTCACAACACCATCTCCTAACACATAGTCCCCAGGGGCATCTGGGTAGCTCAGTGGATGAGCGTCTGCCTTTGGCTCAGGTCATGATGCCGGGGTCCTGGGATTGAGTCCCGCATTAGGTTCGCTATGGGAACCCTGCTTATCCCTCTGCCTATGTCTTTGCCTCTTTTTGTGTGTCTCTCATGAATAAATAAATAAAATCTTAAAACAAAACAAAACAAAAAAACACATAGTTCCCAATACAACACTTTCTTGTCTCTACTTTTGCCACACTGTTCCCTCAGCCCAGAGCACTCTTCTCTCCTCTCACCAACTTGTTCTTGTCCATCGTGCAAGATTTGCTCATGCATCATCTCTCCAAACTCCTAAGCTGGGCTAAATGCCCCTCTTCTGGGCTGCTGGATATGTGGCTCTATCAAAATACAACCACTCTGTATTACAAGGACCACACACGTTCCCTCTACTAGACTAATCCAATTTTGTCAATCTCTATGCCCAGAGTTCTTTGCACACTTTCTGACTTTTGTTAGATATATAATGCATGTTTACTGAACTTGAACTAATGTGGTAATGACATCTTCTGTGTGTGTGTGTGTGTGTGTGTGTGTGTGTGTCCCCAGAGCCAGGTGAAGTAAAAGCAAGAGAGGAAAAATTATAGAACTTAAATTCAGTCACCCAAGAGCTTTTATATGAGGTCAAACTTCAGAGGATTTTGTCCTCATCACTTTTCAGTCTTTCAGAGTCTGTGGCCTAGGAGACAAAGATTCTCAGGAAGTGGAGAAAGGATTTGTGTGTGTGTGTGTGTGTGTGTGTGTGTGTGAAGACTGCACAAGTCTAGTTCATTGAGATCAAAAGGAATTTTCGTGCAAAGTAGAATCTTTTTTTTTTTTTTTCAAATAGCACCCACAGGGACACAAATCAGCCAAGAGTGCGCTGACCAGAAATGAACTGAACACAACTCATTGTTCTAATCAAAGAGACTCAGGAGAAAAGCTTCAAAGGGCCTGGAAGTGGTAACAGGAATGATAGCAGCGCTGAGGGCAGGAAGTAAGCACACACTTCCCCCACAGAAGGCTTGGCATTTTATCTGCAGTCTGTGGGTTCCAGAGCAGACCAGGGAGGTAGAGTCCTCTTTCAGAGGCACAGAGGCACCCTGCACTTGACAGCCCCCTGATGGCACATACCAGCATCCGCCCCCTCTACTCTTCTCCCAAGTTGGCCAGGCTCCATCTGGGCATATCTGATCTCTCAGACTATGAGGTGGGGCCTTGTATGGAAGCTTCACTTTGGCTCCTCAGGTGAGCTCTGAGATATGTGGATATACCCTCACTTCCCCTCAGAACCTAGGGTTTCATACTCTCAAACCTTTTCTTTGAATTTTCATTTTTCCCATGAAGCAGTAAATGGTACAGACAAGGTGAGGCCAGGGTGTCCATATTTTAAAAAGATCACTAGATGATTCTTTTTTTTTAAGATTTTATTTATTTATTCATTAGAGACAGAGAGAGAGAGAGAGAGGCAGAGACACAGGCAGAGGGAGAAGCAGGCTCCATGCAGGGAGCCCAATGTGGGACTCGATCCCAGGTCTCCAGGATCAGGCCCTGGGCTGAAGGCGGTGCTAAACAGCTGAGCCACCCGGGCTGCCCCACTAGATGATTCTGACAGGTAGCCAGGTTCAGGGTTTCTGATGTCTTTGAAATGTACCCTTATCAGGCAACTGCCCTTCAACAATTGCAGACACTGAGACAAAATTAAATTTTATTATCTTCACAACATAAAGGAAAACTGGGGGGCTAGATCATTCAGGATATTTTGGTTTACAAGCAAAAGACAACCTGACCCAAACTGGTTTAGGCAAAAGAGGTAAATAATAAACTCACATATTGGCAAATCTGGAATAGTTTACCTTCAGGTCTGGCTTGATCCAGAACTCAAAAGGGATCACAAGGATCCATCACTTGCCCTGGTTTTCCCTGATTTAATTCTATTACCTGGTCTTCCAAGATGGCCACTTGATGGCTTTAGACTCCTCTTCTGGCTACAATAATACCAGACCTCCCCCGCTCCCCCCCTCCCCCCGCCACTACACTGCTCTAGTGCTCTATTGTTCTGTAACAAATTATTACTAAATTTAATGGCTTAAAAAAACTATTTTATAATAGCTCAGAATTTTGTGGGTTAGGTGTTTGGGAATAGCTCAACTAGGCAGTTCCTTTGTTCATGTGGTGTCACTTGGTGGCATTCAACTGTAGCTGGTCTACCCTAGAGGGTCCAAAAGAATTTTACTCACATGCTGGGCCATTCGGCAGGGGTGTCTGGCACGCTGGGCTCAGCTGCCCTCCCCTCTCCACATAGTCCCAGGGCCTTTTGCGTGGTTTCTGCCGCAGGACTGTCAGGTATATCTTATACTGCTGAGCATGGCTCAGCACACCCAGAAACCAATACAGAAGCTGCTAGTCCCCTTAAAGGCCAGACCTGGAACAGATATAGCACCCCTTCCATTGTTCTCCATTGCTCAAAGCAATCACACATTATTACTTCAGATTTGAGAGGAAGGGAAACAAATCTCACCTGTCAAAGGGATGAATAACAACAACAACAAAAATGTATGGACATCTTTAAGCCGCCACCCCTATATGCCCAGTGACAAAGACTGAGTCTATGTCCTAGAACCCCCAGCAAAAGCTCTGAGGTTTACTGACTGATTAAACTGACTGAGGAATGCATCTGCCCCTGAGCCAATCTCTGTGAAATGTTGCTTGGGAGCTTGGGAAATTCTGATTGGAGCTGAAAGTAAAAAATAATATTATGGCTAAGAAATCCTACAGGGAGGAAATGGTGGTGGGTGGATTCTGGACAGGGATGTTAGTTTGGGGTAACCTAAGGAGCATACCTGAACAAGGTTTTGGATGCAGGTGCTTTATTTGGGAGGTAAGCCCAGAGAGCAAGAGTGAATGAATAGTGGGAACGGGACCAGGACAGAGGAAGAGCCAATGTTTGCGTTGTGAGCACTGAAACTTGATTCTTCTTACTCTGGGACATTTTTCTACCAGGTCCCTTCCCTTAAGTTGGAGGCTGCCCTGGGGACTTCTCCAGTGCACCCTTCAGGTAGCACTTACAGGAGCAGAGCAGGTTCCCAAGGCCTCAGAGAAGATCCCAAGGCAGAAAAGTATGAAGATGTGGACTTGACCTTCACATGGTGCAAGATGAGTTTAACCTGTATGGAAACCTGTTCCCAGAGCTGATGCTGAAATCCAAAGAGGGCCAGGGATGTGACTCTAGGTACCAAAAACATCTGCCACATGAGCCAACCAACCAATGTCCCCTGCAGGATCAGAGCCCAGATCACCTTGCCAAATGGTTAGAGGAGCACTTCTGCAGCTGATGTGATGGGCACCCAGGGGCCCCTCCTGTGCAGCAGATCAGTGCAGGCCATCTTCCCTTTGGGCCTGTCAGTGCCACCAGCCAACACCACCACAACACACCTTTGGCCCATCAAAGTTGGGTTATTTGGGACTTGTTGCAACAAGGGACACCACAAACATGAGGAACCATGTAGGAGGCTGTTGAGGCTTATGAGATCAGAGCTTGGGTTAGGTGATTTGGGGAAGAGTTCCAGGAAATATGGTCTTGCTCTAGACAAGAAGCTGTCAGAAAAGGGGGCAGTTTTTATGATTGGGCATCTTAGTAATTTTATATAGAAGATGATAGGAGGGCCAGGGCAGGGTTAAAGCTATAGTAGATCAACAACCACTCATGTTTTCCAGAGAGAGAAAGGCTATCTGGCCATTTTTGTAGTTTGTCCCAGTGCTCTTGCTTTTGTCTTTGCTCACACGTGATGACAACATGGCTTTGTTCTACTTCACTCCATCGTGCTCACAAAGCAAACTTGTCCGTTGCTGGTGTTCCGTGAAATTGTGGGTTAAGCAGGGGAGGGAACTCTGCAGTGCAGGTATGGGTGCCAGGCCTAGTGGCTGGTGTCTTTTTCTTTCTCGGGTTTCATATGATACAGGCTGTATGCTCTCATGAGAGTGACAGGTGCTCATGGCTCTAAGCAAAGTCAGTTCATGAAGTGCAGGGCTCAGAAGAGCAGGCACAGGTCAGGAGGGCTCTTCAGTCTCTTGAAAAGCTCTAAGTGTGGCTGGAGACTTATGAGTCGATTCTCTCCATCTCCTCAGTGATATTCATGACTGATACCATGATATTCATGGTCTGACCTTGGAAACTGGCAGGGCTCACTGATTTATTTCCTGCCGTTTGTGCACAGGTGACAAAGCATGATGGTGACAGCTCAGATAATCCCCTCAGCCACAAAGTATTTAATGGAGTCAGGCTCTCATGGAGGAAAGTGATAGGCACTGTTGCAGATTCTGCTGCTGGCTGTAACCATCACAGAAGAACTTTAAATGGGACTTGGAGCCTATAGAACAGTTTCTAAAGCAAGGTTTGTGCTTGGCCACCATGGTGACCAATGCCGGTGGTGGCCCAGGCTGGAGGACAGCCAGGCATTTTAATGCCATTGGGCCAATCAAAGGTTTAAGGAAGTCAGTGCAGCTGGGGTACATGATAGAGAAAAATTATATGTTCCAAAGGAGGTTCAGACTTATTGGTCCCCAAGTCAGCCTCACCATTACCACTTAAACTGTGCAAAGTCCAAGAAGGATCGCATCAGAATTTCTGGAAGCTCAATGATTTCTCGCCATGTTTAATCCTGGAATTATGCACAGAGGCTAGTATTCTGGATATAAGCCAGAGATGAGCTCATCTGGCCAGGAGCACCTCACCCAACCTGAGGTTATACAATTTAAAATACAAAATTCAGGAAGGCACTGCTGGAGACACCTCTGGGTCTGCATCACCTGCGGTCAGACCTCTCCTGCTTCCAGCCACTGCTCTCGGACAGCTCTGTGCAGCTCTGATTCCCTAAGCCCCACGCTAAGGGTCTTCTCCCAAAATAGAGTTGTTCACAGAGCCGGGGAGCAAGCATCTTGGCTTACTGAGAAAATTAACACTCCCAAACAACTCTTAGTCACTGCAAGGATAGGAACCAGTGCATGGAAGCTCCTGTCTCCATTTTTTTAGCTGGATCATTCCAGGAGGCATTCGGTATACTTTTTGGAAGGGTCAGCAGAATCAAGCTGCAACTTTGAGGATGTGTCTTTACATTGGCTTTCCCTTCCTCCCCGTCTCACTTCCTCACTTCTACAGTCCCACTTCCCAGGCTCATTTCCCACATCAACCACTTGCATCCAATTCTTGTCTCAGGCTCTGCTTTCAAAAGAATCCAAATGAAACCACACGTGAACAGTCTTCCTTTATTACATCAGCTTTCCAGGCTAACACAATGGATGCCAAGTATATTCCTTCTCCACCTTAGGGCTGCAGAAATAGAACAGGACCCAGACATCCAGATGCCTCTGAGAACCCTGCCATGGGACCCTAGGCCTCTCTAGGGCTGGTCCTGCATCCTAACATAATCAAGAGGTTATTTTCAGTTTTCTTTGAGGGGTCAGCCTTTTTAACAGGCATCTTTTGGTGGCATGTGACAGACATGCACTTAAGTGAGCTTAGTGCTACAGAGGCAGGGAGATTAGTGGGAGTACATCGAAGTTTCTCGAATAATTGAAGGAAAGGCTGGACAACCCAGAGGAGCATGACGCTGGCTTCTTTACATGGAGAGGAAGGTGGCCCTAAACAGCTCAGGAGGCCCATTTTAAAGAAGACAAATTCATATACACATACAGTAATATGAATGGATTTCCGTAAGCTTCAGGAAGAAGCTTTGTCACTGTTGTTCACTGATTAATTCAAGTACCTAAAACATAGCTTCAGTATGGTATATGATTAATATATATTTGTTGAATGGACAAATGAATGAATGAAGAGGGTGAAGGTGAGAAAAGGAAGAGGTAAGTGAAGGAAGGAGGCTTGGGGAGGAAATGAAGATGAAATGATCTAGTCCCCAGCTTTGGACAGTCTCTGCTCTTCCCAGGGGTCATGACTGGGGATACTGTCCCATAGTTCCTCTGCGCAGAAGGCTGCTGCAGCTCCCCATTGCCTAGGACAAAAACCCCACTGGCTTAGTTAGTGTTCCATGCAACGCGCCCACAGCCCAGCCCTAACCACCTGTCTCGCACACCCCTCCATCCGGGGCACGTTGGCCCACGAACGCCGTCCTGAGGGGGCCGTCCTGAGCAGCATCACTGGCGGTAATTTTCATCCTCCCACGTTTACAGAGGGAGCAGCTGGCTTGCCCAAGGTCGCAAACCTGACAAAGGATCGCAATCCAGAAGCACCGGATCCCAGGGCGCAGGCGTTCCTTCTGCAGGGCGGCTCTGCGGCAGCCCTGACAGGTGAACTTGCGCCACCTCGTGGCAGAATCAGAATAGGCACCAGGTCAGGGCGCATCAAGCTGTTAGAGGCGCGATCTACAGGCCCCTAAAAGGCTTGTAACGCCTGGGAACAACGGGCTCATCTGTGGCCCACCCTCACCCCTGCACCAGGACCAAAAAAAGTCTACAATAGCTAATGCCGCCCTAATACAAAAGAAGAACAAACAGTGCCCGGAGATTTCAGGAAAGTTCAAAACCCATGGACTGCTGGGCATGCCCTGATGCGGTGAAGCCACTCCGGGACAGGAAACTCCTATTTCCTTTTAAGCATCATCATACTTTTGAGTAGCTCAAAGCAGTTCAGCCAGTGAAGATTCCATTTACCATTTTGATTATTCATTTTTCTCTTTCTTTTCTTCTTCTTCTTCTCCTCCTCCTCCTCCTCCTCCTCCTCCTCCTCCTCCTCCCTCTTCTTCCTCTTCTTCTTCTTCTCTCTTAATCCCTGTCACCTGTTTCACCCATCCTCCCGTTCCTCCCTCCCATCTGGTAACCATTAAAGTTTCTTCTCTATAGTTTAAAAGTCTGTTTGGGGGTTTCTTTCTTTTTTCTTGTTTGTTTCTTAAATTTCACATATGAGTGAAATCATATGGTATTTGTCTTTCTCTGACTTATTTCACTTAGCATTATACTCTAGCTCCATCCATGTCATTGCACATGGCAACCTTTCGTTCTTTTTTATGTCCAGCTACCATCTTAAATATCCATTTAAATGCCAATTACATGAAGGACGACATAAATACAGGCATCAGTTGGGGGTTGTTGTGTCTAATCTTTAACTCACATTTCATTATAATTGTCGATTTAAGAGACAAAAAACTTTTCTCTGGATACAAGTGTGAGTTCTTTGAGATCAGTGTCTGCTTCTTCCCCACCCCACCCCCTCAACTTCAGCATGGTGCCAGGCACAAGGTAGGCACTGGGTGAATAATGAGAGTGCAGATTACAATGCCCTGGGCGGGGAGACCTCAGGGCAATATCATGCAGACTCTATCACAAGTTGGCAACCACACTGTCGATATGGTGAATTGTAATAGATTTTTTTTTAAATAACCCTCTTTCAAATTATAGTAAGCATGTGCCAAAGTTTTACTTAACTCATTAATGAGGGAATCAGTAGAGTGTTAAAGTTCATTCAAAGAAGAATAGGAGAGATTGGCATAATCACTTAGAGGAAGAAAGAATGTTTAAATAGATGGGAAATTAGATAGTGTCGTACAAGACAGTAAAACCTTTGGGAGTTATATTTGCTGGTGAATAGAAGTTATTTGCTTCTGTACCAGGATCAAATCACTTAGAACTGACCACTCTTCCTCAATTAGCATCTAATTTCATGGAGTTGAGCCCTAATCAATAATAAATTGTAAGCCAGAGGCATGTTTCTATAGAGATTTGGATCATCCTTAGGTCGGTCTTGTTGAATAATACCCCACATAGTATTGGAAGGACATACAGTCATCCTTTCTATTTCTATTGAAATACAAATTTGAAAAAAAAATGAAATACAAATTTGTGTTCTCTACACTAGAACTATAGAAGCCCCTTACCATCCTTTGGGCCCCTCCAAATTTCCCAGGCTTCCCTTGACCCTGATCTACTGTCCTCCAGCCTGTTTTAATACTGAAGATCTACCTTGTGTCCACAAGGCCCAGCTTATTGGCAACACCTCCCACAGCACATGGTGCTCTTGGGAACCACAGGGCATTTGCATGTAGTACTGAGGACTCTAGCTCATCTGTGGGCAGCTGGGGTTATTTGAGATGTAGTGAGGGGGAAATTCCCCAAAAGCGTATATATGTGCGGGATACCTGGGTGGCTCAGTGGTTGACTGTCTGCCTTCTGCTCAGGTCATGATCCTGGGGTCCTGGGATCCAGTCCTGCATCAGTGTTCCCACAGGGAGCCCCGCAGGGAGCCTGCTTCTCCTTCTGCCTGTATCTCTGCCTCTCTGTGTCTCTCATAAATAAATAAAATCTTTTTTTAAAAAGTGCATACATGTAAAACAAAAACAAAAACAAACAAAAAAGTGCATACATGTGCAAAGCAGTTGTCCAATATCCCAGATGTAACGAAATCAGGAATATTTGAAATAATACTGACTGGAATATATGTATATATTGGTTTTGGCCAGATTCTTCTTAGAAGTTGCCCACTGACTTGCTTTTTGGACTGAATGTGAGCCCCAGGTTTGGTGGGAGGAGGTGGCTTCCCCCCTTCTTTGTCCCTCAGCCGTTTTAGATCTTAAAGTCATTGGGTGCCCCTCGCCCTGCACCCACACCCCACACACTGCCCCTGTGTAGTGCTGCACTTAAATGTGTGTGTGATCACCCACCACCCTTTCACAAAGGGCACACGGGCTCCCCAAATCTGCCACCTGCTTCCACCACTAATTCATAATATGACCTGAGGTTCCTCCCCAGCTTCCAGGAAGTGGCGAGGAGTTTTGTTGTTGGAAGCTTAGAGATTTGAAATCTCATGTAAGGGAAAGCCCTGTAGCACTTAAAATGGATTTCAGGGGCGCCTGGGTGGCTCAGCCAGCTATGCATCTGACTCTTGATTTTGGCTCAGGTCATGATCTCAGGGTCATGAGATTGAGCCCCTCATGGGGTTCCATGCTCAGCACAGCATCTGCTTGAGATTGTCCTTCTCGGAGAGGAAATGTGTGGGAAATATCAGAAAGAGAGACAGAACATAAAGACTCCTAACTCTGGGAAACGAACTAGGGGTGGTGGAAGGGGAGGTGGGCGGGGGGTGGGGGTGAATGGGTGACGGGCACTGAGGGGGGCACTTGACGGGATGAGCACTGGGTGTTATTCTGTATGTTGGTAAATCGAACACCAATAAAAAATAAATTTATTATTAAAAAAAAAGAGATTGTCCTTCTCTCTCTCCCTCTGCCCCTCCCCCAGCTTGTGCACGTGCATGTACACGCTTTCTCTCAATAAATAAATAAGTAAATAAGTGAACAAATAAAAAATATTTTTGAAAAGAGAGGAATTTCACTTCAAGGACTTTTATGAGGTAATATTCTCTGAGTCATCAGTGAGTCGCTATGCTAGAGACATAGAGCCACTCTACTACCAGGCAGTCTCAGTATTGGCCTGTAGTCCCTCTCCCTTCTTGGGCTCTGTCACTGCTGGGCCTCAGCATAGCAGAGCTGCTGCTCTCCTCTGGCCTGGGTCTCAAATGTGGCACCCGGGGTGTGCAAATCAGCCAGAAACCCAGCCCTTCCCTCCTCCGAACCCATCTCCTCCAGAAGGGTGCTTTCCATTTGGCAGCTCTATTCCACATCAGAAATCCAAGTATTGTCTGGTCCTTTGGGGAAATAAAACAATCTTGCCAGCAAAAAGACCCCTTCATACCCACACAGAAGAGAGCAAGCACAATTTATCATTAGGGAAGAACCAGTAGATGCAGATGTGAGTGACTTGAAAGTAACGAGTCTGGATACGATTTCACATGACTTTATGCAGTAAGGTGGAAGAAGGAAGAAAGAGAACATCTCTCATCTTTCATCTCCTTGAGAGACAAATGGTAGGCCCTGTGATTATCTCCTGAATACTTCCAGAGACTCCTGAGGTCATTTTCACGGTGTATGTTTACAGTTCCAGGGGGCAGAAGGCTCTTGACCTTGGATTATAAAATCAAAAGGTCATGCCACTGGGTGTTATACTATATGTTGACAAATTGAATTTAAATAAAATATTATAAATAGTCAATGTGGAAAAAAAAAAAAGGTTGTGCTTCTTCTCAGGCCTATTGTGTTTGCAAGAAGACTCCCTAAGGAGAGGGGAGTGGGAAGTGTACTTATTTTACCTTACCTGAAAAGCCACCAATATTATTCCAAAACCCACCCTTTTTTGACAGAAGTCTAATGACAGTCTCTCCTCCTTTTGCTTTTTTTTTAAAAAAGATTTTATTTATTTATTCATGAGAGACACAGAGAAAGAGAGAGAGGCAGAGACATAGGCAGAGAAGCAGGCTCCGTGCAGGGAGCCCAATGTGGGACTTGATCCTGGGACTCCAGAATCATGCCCTGGGCGGAAGGCAGGCACTCAACCACTGAGCCACCCAGGTGTCCCCTCCTTCTGCTTTTTGTGCATCACTCGGTGAGAATTTGTAGTGCCGAGTGCTTATCAATAACTTCATGTTGATTATTCCATCTGATCTTCACAATCTGGGGAGGTGGTTTATTATCCTCATTTTACGGACAGAGAAACAGATGAAGTGACTCTTGTAAACTTGGGAGAGCTGAAATGTGAACCCAAGTTTTTAATATCAAATATCTCATCTTTTTCAGCTTCTAAATATATGGCTAGCCCATTCTAATGCAAGCAAAGAAGGAAAGGTAATATAAGAAGGGAAAATCATTCTTATATTAAAGGGAGAGGCATTTCATATTTCCTCAGCATTTGAGCACTATGCCACATTCCAGAACAGAGCCGTTCAATGGAACTTCATGTGGTGATGGAAATGTCCTTTACTTGAATCATCCAGTATGGTAGCCACAAGCCACAGCGACATGTGTATACATGGGTACTCGAAATTGAGAAATGACTTCTTAATTTTATTTCATCTTAGTTGAAATGTAAATTTAAAAAGCCACGTGTAGCCTGTGGCTACCATGTTGGATAGGGTAGCTCCAGAATGCAAAAGCCCTGCTAGGTGGGTCTCTACATGTCACCTAGGCCAGTAACCAGTGGGCTGTGTTTGCCTCAGACCTTGGAGTGAAGCTTCCACAGATGTCATTCTCATTAAGTAGGCTGCCCCTTGGGGAGGAGAACCTGTGGGCTCAGAGACATTTTGGCTATTGGCATGGGTTTGGGCTGTCAACACTCCTATCCAGTGGGGCTCTGACTCTCCCCACAGGCCCTGGCCCCTGTCAGCACTCTAATCTTTCTCTTTCTCCACCCCTTCCTCAGCCCAGAGCACAGTACTCATCCCTAGGTTGCTCCTTCAGGTAAATCAGGACAACTTCATCAGTAAACAGAAATAATCGTTCACTTGCTCAAAAGTCACATCAGAACAGAGCTGAGAGAGACCTTCAGATTTATTTTTTCATGCCCTCCTCCCAGTTTTATAGCCAAGAGACCAAGGCCTGGAGAGGTGACCAGTTATGTCCTTGGCCTCTTTGCCCAGGGCCCTGACCCACTGAGCCCACAGATGGGGCAGGAACACCTGTGTAAGCAAGAAAACAGGAGCCATCTGGCCACATTCAGGCATTCCTTCTGCCTACTTACATCCATACAGTGATTCCCTTAAAAGTGATGACGGGAGCGCCTGGGGTTTAGTCAGTTAAGTGTCTGCCTTCAGCTCAGATCGTGATCCCTGGGTCTTGGGATAGAGCCCAATGTCAGGGAGCCTGCCTCTCCCTCTCCCTCAGCCCCTCCCCCACCCCACTCATTATCTCTCACACACAAATAAAATCTTTTTTAAAACAGTGACGATGAATAAAGAGAACCAAGTTTCCAATCCTTTAACTACCAACACATGCATTTGGGTGAAAAACATTTCCATGCTGTTCTTAAAAGACTCTCCATAATATAATTCTATCTTTTAAATCTCCCCCTTGCAGAGATTAGACTCAACTCTCATAAACAAAAAAATGCTTGGGGCATCTTTACTGATTGGATGACACTACTTATCCATTTTGAGGGTAACTACTAACAATCTTAATAATTTTATAAGCAGAAAATCCTGCTTCATGTCTAACTTGACTGATTTTCTTTTTCTTTTTTTTTTTTTTTTCAACTCAGCATAGTATGATGAGTGCTTAGCCATGCCAGATGGACAGATCATGAGCAGGCCACACTGGGCTAGAAACATAGAAGCCATATCTGGCAGACTTTGTCCAAAGTTCAAGATTTCAGACATGGCAACGCAAGTCACCTGGGACTTTAAGGGAGTGCTGCTCACCTGATCTGAAACAGTCTGGATAGCAAACTGTTGGGTACCGCTAATATGCACCAGGGAATTAGTTGCCATAGAAACATTCAAAATGATCATCCCCAAATCCCAGCAACCAGGAAACAGACACGTCAGGAAGGTGGATAGTGTAGGTTCCCATGGGTATTACATCTCACTTTTAATGACATCATATGAGCCTAAGTCCTGTTTCTCTCTATAATTAGAGCTAATAAATATCTTCAAGTGGATATTTATGGCAGACTTTGGAAATATTAATCTGTTATTACTAGTGTTATATTGCTCTGAATTTGAATATGGAAAACATAGCCAAAGCCTTGCTTATCTCAAAATGCCTATGTAGCAAAAAATGAGTCCCTTGGGCTTGCTGATGATGTCTGGCCGGTGTCTGGCTAGCAACATGAGACTGCTGACCTGTTTTAATGTTTCAAACCGCTTCCATTTTATCACTTGGAAAGTTTTTCAATTATTCCAACCCTGCCACAGAGGAAAGAACATGCAATTTGGAGTCAAAAGTATCAGATCAATACGCCAAGTCTGACACTTCATGACTGTGGCCGATTAGATTACTTTCCAAAAATAGTCGCTCCCTCCCTTCCCACTGCCTCCCTGGGAGAATTGGATTTCCCTGCCACCTTGACTTTGAGCTTGGCCACGTGACTTGTTTTGGCCAATGGGAAGTTGGCAGACGTGGCTCTTGCACCTCTGTCCTGGCTAGTCCCCTGGTCTGAGAAAGAAGGGCTGTGTGAGACCAGAGCCAGAACCAGCCTGCTGTTTACAGCCATCCAGCCAAACCCAGCCAGGATCGGCCAACCCCAGCTGACCCCTCGACACATAAGACAGAATATCCGACTACTGTTTTAAGTTTTGGGTGGTTTGTAATACAACCATGCCTGACTGACACGTTGACAAAGACCTGGTTTCAGTCAACATGGGGATAATGATATCAACATCACAATGTAATCAAAATGACATCATGCTATTATCATTTTACCTGCTTAAAAACAAAGTTGCCCCACTCTCTCCTTGGTTTCCCCAACATTGTATGTGGTGCCAATTTAGCTAAACTGGGACTATAGGACTATCTTCCCACAGTTCCCTTCCCTGTATGGTTCTATGCTATCACTGACCACCAGAGAAAGATTTGTAAAGCAGCACACATATTTTTATGCTCTGAAGGTTGGAACAGGGAACCAGAGTGGGTGCTCACACACATTATTGCTGACCTACTAGCTTGCCTTGTTCTAGGCTGCCTGGTTGTGCAACTCCACAGGGAAGGGCACCAGCTTCCCCTGGAAGTCACCCACAGCATCAGGGTTGGAGGTGGTGAAAGGCAAATGTGGGTTCCAGGTTGTACTATTCTCTTGTTCATATCAAGCCTTCTTTTCCAACTACCAGATTAGCTGACCTATAGCTACTTTAGGCTCAACATCGGGTAGAGGTAATGGCCTTGCCTATGCCTCCACCAGCTTTCATGGCTAGGTGGAAGTCCAATCCTTTAACAAATCCCTCATTCTCTATCACTCATGGTTCTTCTGTTTCTTTGGATTGAACCCTGACACATCATGGCTGAGTCCATTGTTGTCTTAACATGTAAATTCAGGCAAGTTCCCCAGACCACAATCTTGAGTCACTTCCAATTGAGCGAGAAATATGTAAGATTAAACTATTGAACCCTTACTATGTACAAACACTCTGCTAACTACCTTAAAGTGCTGTTTCATTTAATCTCATTAAGTGATTCACATCCCTGATCCAGGCTGGTTCACTCTTGCTATTACCACCACTTGATAGTTCAGAGATACCTACTAGCTACAATATCTCCAGTTCTGCCATTTGGAATTGCAGACTGGGACCCAGGGCCCTCTGGGGTAAACCTGGATGGAACCTGGATGGTATGTGAGGCCCTCACAGAAAGAGTCAGGACCACAGTTAGTGCCATTGAGGGTTTCTTACCCCCTCTTCTCCCTCGATCTTGGCATTAATCTTTATCCAAGGGTTCAACACTCAACCCTATCCAAGAACTCAGGTCCCTTCTAAGAATGAAGTCTACCCCCAAAATCTTTGCTTAGTGACTGGACCCTGCTTCTGTGATCTAGTCTCAGATGGGAACTACTTGCCTTGTCCCAAGTGTTGACCCACTGAAGTAGCACCTGTAGATCTTACCAGGATGTCTCACTGCTTAGTAGACATTTATCTCTATTTGGGAACCACTTTGTATTGAACACCTACCCCTATCAAACGTCCCTTGTTAGACTTCCTTAGATGCATTTCCCACATTTTGTGAGCTAGGGAATAGTATCTTTAACTGTGATTTCTTATTCACGTGTCCTTTGTTTTAGATCCTTAAGAAGGAATAATTTGTAAAATGGCTTCCCAGTCAAATATGTAATCATGAGCAATTTGCTTTGTAGGAAGGAGGAAATGGCAGGCATCCTCAAATGGAGTTTGAGTAATCCTAATTATGTACGTCAGCAGAAGCTGTCATTTTTGTAAGATCTGTAATTAGCAGCTAGCATGTGCTGGGAAAAATGTGATTGTCTGTTTAAACAGGGTGCAGTGCAGAGACTGCCCAGAGTGGGGCTCTCCTGCTGTGTTCATTAGCCCAGCCCCAGCTGGTCACCTGCTAAGGCTGACTGCATGCCTGAATATAAGGTGTGGAGTCAACCAAGCCCGCAGGCCTTTTCCACAGGCAAAGCAGGTGGGACCACTGAAAAAAGTTGGATCCTCTGTTCTTTGTGATTATGAATTTTCTGTTTTTCTAGACCAGTGGTTCTCAGCTTTGGCTGCACCCTGGAATTACCACAGAGACTAAAAATCCTGGCACCCGAGCTGCATCCAGACCAATTAAGTTAGTTTCTTTAAGGCATCAGTTTTAAAGTTCCTCAGATGATTCCAATGTGCTGCCAAGTTTGAACACCTGTTCTAGACCAGTGGTTCTCAAATGTTAGCTGCATCAGAATCACTTGCAGTGCTTGTGAAAGCCCGCCCTCAGATTCATTAAGTGCAGGGGGAGGGTGCCCTATAATTTGCACTCCTCATATTTATTCTAAGAATGCCGCTGATACTCAAAACATTGAATTCCTTTTGGGATTTAAAGTTAACTTTTTTAAAAAAATATTTTATTTATTCATGAGAAACACACAGGCAGAGGGATAAGCGGGATCCATGCATGCAGGCAGCCCGACGTGGGACTCAATCCCAGGTCTCCAGGATCACGCCCTTGGCTGAAGGTGGCGCTAAGCCGCTGAGCCACCGGGCTGCCCTTGAAGTTAACTTTTATTATTATTATTTATTTTTTTTAAAGATTATTTACTTATTTATTCATGAGAGACACACAAACACACAGAGGCAGAGACACAGGCAGAGGGAGAAGCAGGCTCCATGCAGGGAGCCCGACCTGGGACTCGATCTCAGGTCCCCAGGATCAGGCCCTGGGCTGAAGGCGGCGCCAAACCGCTGAGCCACCCTGGGCTGCCCGAAGTTAACTTTTATTTTGCACACGTAACAGCCATTGTGCTAAATGTTTTACTCACTAGCTCACTTAATCATTTTCACAAGGCTGCTTCATTCCTACCCTCAGGTCTCAGAAAAAACACCCGACCTGAGATGCCTTTTGCCTGCCCTTTATCAGGCACCTGCAGTAGTTACTGTCCCATCACTTAGTGTGTTTCCTTCTGGGCCCTAACCACAGCCTGTTATCTAATCTCCTTTCTTCCACTTACATGTGGACACCCTGCCCTGTGTCTAACGTTGACAGGTACTCTACACACTTCCTGAATGAATGAATCCACAAAGTAACCACAGGAGAGGTACTATTATGGTATTTCACAGACTAGGATGTAGATATAAAAGATTCAGTAATTTGCCCAAGATCATTAGTGGAGGAAGCCAGGCTCAGACTGTATCCTGACCATAGCTGGGCTTTCAAACCACTGCAAGAATTGTCAGCCTTAAATAAAATAGCAATCTTCTTTCTCAGCAAAAACTTACTCATCTAAGAATGTGAACTATTTTTGCCTTAGTGCCACTTGACTCAAAGCTTTCTTCCCAGAAAAAATAAAAATCCAGAACCAAAGCCCATGTGGTCAAACTGTAGAAACACTGGCAATTTCTTTTGCATTTCAAAACTCCACTGTTCATATCAGAAACCTACTTGCAATTTCCCAAAGCAGGTTAAGGTTCTACCTCATATAAAATCACATCAAAACCTTTTTATACAAAATGTTGGTATTTAGGGGAAGAAAACTACATGAAAACAAATGGATTTGAATTATGACTTTATTTAGCATGTCAATAATTTATTCTGGTAATAAATTAGTATGTACAGCAATCAAAAGTGTTGGGTGCTTTCCAAGAAAACAGCTTCTGAATGTGTACACTAAAATATATGTAGAATCATTTAAATAGGCAATTTTATTTTCAAACTCAGAAGTGTGGGAACATCAAGATACTGAAGAAGCATGGAGTCTCTTTCTCTAATAGTTCATGATTTAGTTTTGAGTCTATGTAAAGGTTTTAATCACCATTTCAGCTCCTGCAAGCTACAAAGCCTGAAATTATAATATTGACAGTTTATACAAGGTTAGTAAGAGACAGAGAGCCTGGATTACAGATCAGTTCTCAGAGTTCTGAAATGTCTGGTAAGGTACACAAGGCACATAATACACACAGAACTCTACTCATATCTGAAAGATCTTGGTTTTACTTTCTGCTTAACATAGGATTAAACCCTGTTCTTTTGTGGTTAACAAATTTAGTAACTAAATTGCTTTAAAAACATCACTCCCATCACTACAGATTATCCCTGATTGCCAGTGCACTTTGATTTCATTTCTCCTGGTATGTTTAGACTTGGGTAACTTTTATTCCTTACATGTTCACAGTATATCTACCTCAAAGGTGCCTGTTCCTGTTTTAAATTCACCATCAGCTGAAGGAGTTAATGTCTGTATCTACAAAACCATCAAAATAAGCATGGAACAGTTCATTTCTCTTTTCAGTTCATTCCCATTAGTTGGCACATACCATGCTCTCTTCATCTGAGCTGCCACTGGCTCCAATCTACCAGTAGATTCTTGTGGGGGATCAGCGACCTCAAATAGAAATTAGACTGCTCATTCCATGAAGAATATGCCATATAACATCATATAATCTACCCTGCACTTTGCCATACAATTTTTGGTCACTTATCAGGTCGCAGGCTAATGGCTGCCCATAGCCATGCTGCTGGCAGGTTTAGGAAAAAAAAGAAAAAGAAAAGACCAGTTGTTTTAACTTAAAACCCCCAGTGTGTGCACAGCACATTTATCAACCCAGTAATACAATAGTCACATTCTGGCAAGCTATTTTTTCTAACTGTGGGAACCGTTCCGAAAGCCTACCAGACATCAGTGAGTTTTTAAAAATTTTATAAATACGTAACAAAATTGATATGAAAGAAATTTCTGAATTTTTATGTGATTCTAATTTCTTGCTACTGTACTGCAGCAAAGGAAGATTGATAACCTATCTTTATAAATTTCTTTTTCTCCAGGGCAACATTTCTCTGAGTGCATATCTCGCTCAGTTACAGCTTATATCTTTTATCTTACACTTGTTAGATGTGTCCCCAGGGACATTCTTATTTAGACTTAGGCAGCTCTTCTTCAAGTTCATCCTCAGGAGGTGCAAGAGTTGTTGTAGCTTTACCTTTTACAGGCAGTGACTTGATTTTGAGGTAAGGCTGAAAGCACTGCTGCCAGCCATGAAGCCTGGACACAGACCCCTCTCTCGAATGCAATTTCATCAGCCTTATCTAAAGACAAACGGACAGACAAGATCCAGATACACAAACATTATCTGCTTTGACCTGGCAAAACCATCCAAGCATTCAATTTACTAAGTTGGCAAGTTTTTCTCCTCTGGTTCTGCTTCCAATTTCACTTCCTTTGGCTGCTTTTCTTTTTATCTTGTCCCAATTTTCGAGGAATATGCAGAATACTGATAAGGAAACTCCTGATTCTTTGACCATTTCACTTTTTGACTTTTCTTTCTTACTAACTTTTAGCTCTGGAAAAATTGTGAGCTCAGTAGATTTTCTCTGTAATACCATAACCAGAACTCAATGTAGGAAGTATAGTGGAAATGACATGCCAAGCAGCGTTCTAATGAATCGAAGGCTAGGCAGACTGGCTTGGTACGGGACCTGAAAAGTACAGTGTGGATAAAGCAACTCATTTGCTTAAGGTTAGAACAGCAAAGTTGAAAGGGCTTTTAATAATCTTAATAACTAAGCCAAAAATATAATCCTTTTTTAAAATTAAGGAATCCTAATGACTTTGAGGTAGATGATGCTGTTTGTTACAAGAAAGAGATCAGGTGTAGGACATAAAAATAATGATACGGAGAGAAAACGTGCACTGATCTGAAATGATCTTCCTTTAAATTCACGTGGAAAATTAAGAAAACTTCCAATTCAAAGTTCTAAGCACAAAATCCAGGCATGTCATGTCATGACTTGCTTCTTTAATTGGAGATGAACTCAGCAGTCAATGGTAAGGGATCCACACTCTAATGGAAGAGCCAACTACGGAACGGTTGTTCCCTGAAGAAGCCAGAAACTTCGCATTTGATTTTTCCAGCTTGGTTCATTCCCAAATGTTCGGGATTTGGACTCCTAAAGTCTTCTTCAGCATTTAACTAATTCTTTGTGGGTCGAAGGGGCAGGGACTGTTTCTCCACACATAAACTGATCCTAAGACAGAACAAGAAATTATATTAATCACTGAGTGTGTCATAAATGCATCAATATTACTTTAGTTTTGTTGCAAAATCAATCTGTTAGAGTTTTTTTTTTTTTAATTTTTATTTATTTATGATAGTCACAGAGAGAGAGAGAGGCAGAGACACAGGCAGAGGGAGAAGCAGGCTCCATGCACCAGGAGTCCGATGTGGGATTCGATCCCGGGTCTCCAGGATCGCGCCCTGGGCCAAAAGCAGGCGCCAAACCGCTGCGCCACCCAGGGATCCCAATCTGTTAGAGTTTTAAACAATTTTTTTGTTTCAGTTTATTTAGTAATGTCTACACCTAACATAGGGCTCAAACTCACAATCCTGAGATCAAGAATCACATGCTCTTCCAACTAAGCCAGTCAGGCGCCCTGCAGTTGTTTGTTTTTCATTGCCATCACTTCACTCTTGTTCAAGGAGTCAATGGCAACACCAGAAATATAATCCTAAAAGTGCTTCAGTTTTTAGTTCTGAATCCACAATTTAAAGCATCTTATATTACAAAGCATGCCCACCTTCATTACAGAGCATCCACTTGTCAGAAATCACATTTACAATCATGTATCACATCTTTTAAGTTTCTGTATTAATTACTACACTAAAACTTCTCCACTTCAATATTTGGTCATTCAAATACGTGTCCTCTTCAAGGTACTTCTTCCAACTAAAAGGAACAGTTCTTTATGTTTCCCAACACAGATAATCTGGTGTCAGCTACATTGTAATTGAAGTTCAATCTCTGGTTATTTATCCTGGCTTCTGTCGGCTACCACAAGAAATCTCTGCCTTCCAGGTAACTGCTCATCTCCTGCAGTCTGATCCCCGGCAGGGTCAGGCCATATTGTGTCATCACTCTCTCACTCCCGCCCAGCACCTGGGAACTCCTTGCCTCTCCCCACCCCCCCCAAGCCATCTAACTTGCTCTTTGGAATTTATGGTCTGTCATCAGCACACTGCTTCATATTCTCAACCTCTTTGCTGAGTTTGAGAATAGGTTATCCCCTAGGACGTCGTTTCCCTTATAACCTCCCAAATGGTGGTCCTGCGTTCTCAGAGTGTTGATACCACAGACACTGGAGGAGGAACTGGTTCTCCCTTCTGCCACTGTTCTCTCTCTAAAACCCACCAAACTTTGACTTTTATGTCATGAGATATATCATCACTGCTCCCCTCTGTGTTTTCTGGACCTCGTTTAAAGTCCATGGTCACTGATCACAATCTCTCTTCTCTCCCTCCTAGTTAAGAAAACTATAATCTTGGTTAAATCTAACTTCCTGTGTCTACATTCACTCATGTAGCTGAATGTCTACCACCTTAAACCCCCCCCTTTTTTTTTTAAGATTTTATTTATTTAATCATGAGAGACACAGAGAAAGAGAGGCAGGGACACAGGCAGAGGGAGAAGCAGGCTCCATGCACAGAGCCCAATGTAGGACTCGATCCTGGAACTCCAGGATCATGCCCTGAGCCAAAGGCAGACACTCAACTACTGAGCCACCCAGGCGTCCCTTAAACCCTCTCCTGATCCTCTATCACCACTGGTTACTGCCCCATGTCTCTGCTCCCCTTTGCAGCAAATTCCTTGAAAGAAGTGTCTATGCTTGCTGCTTCCTATTCTTCTCTTTTTCTTGTCAATAAGTTTTCCACCAATCAGGCTCTGTATTACTTCATCAAAACTGCTCTTACAACCATACAAATGGCCTCCCTGTTAAAGCCAATGGTTAACTTTCAATTATTCATCCGTGGCATCTGACAAGGTTGTTCACTTCCCCTACCTCTTCTCATCTGGCTTCCGGGATATGGCACTGGTGGTTTCCTCCTCCTTCCTTTTTGGCCAGCTTTGCTGATTCCTCATTTCCTTCCCTGACCTCTTAATATAGGGAGTGGCCTGAGCTCAGCCCTTTCTTTTGTCCATCTCCATCTATATTCACAGCTCTGGTGATCTCGATCTCATGGCTCTAAAGCTATCGAAATGCTGATAACTCCCAAATTCATAGCACCAGCTGATCTCTCTCTTCAAACTCTAGACTTGCATATCCAATTGCTTTCTCACTTGCTCTCCACTTGTATAAAAAACAGACCTCCTAAACTTAGTATGTCCAACTCCTGCCCTCTATACCTGCAGACACATACCTGTCAATTGATGCATCCCTCCAGTTATGAAGGCCACAAATGTTGAAATCATTTTTGATTCCTCTCATATCCTATATTCAATCAGTAAAAATAAGCCTCATCCTTTAAAGTGCATTCAGATCCAAAGACTTCTTACCACCTCCAGCACCACAGCCTGGTGCAAGTCATCCATCTCTTCCTGTGGTTCCTCTAACAGCCTCCTAATCATTACCCTTGCTATATCCTAACTCCTATCCTTGCTTCCTCTTAGTCTACTCTGTGCACAGCACCCAGAATCACTCTATTACAACTTAAGTTGGACTATAGTACTCTTTTGCTGGAGAATCCTGCAATGGTTCCCTAAGTCATTCACAGCAAAAGCCAAAGTGGCCCACAAACACCTTTAGGACCTACCTCACTCCACTACTTTCATCCTGGGCTACTCTCTCACCCTTGTCTACTCTGCTTTGGCCACACTTGCTGTTCCTTGATAAAAACAGGCATGTTCCTGCCTTAGGGCCTGTGCACTGAAAGTTCCCTTTGCTGGATTGCTTTTTATCCCCCAGGAGGAATCCTCACCTCTTTCAATCTTTGCTCCATAGGCCTGCCCTGATTACCCTATTTAAAAATTGCAACCTCTTCTCATACCAGCACTCCTAATCTCCCTTAACTCTGTTCTCTTTTTGTTCCAGAAAACATCGTGATACAGGAATAAATCTGTAAACTTCTAAATTAGAGCACACTTCTCCCATGAGACCAAATGCCTGGTGCTCATCTTCCCTATACTCATTTTAGAATTCGTTCTTAAGAATGTTAAGCTCTGTTATATGTCAACTATATCTCAAAGAGAGAGAAAGAGCGCAAAAGTGAAAAAAAAAATTAAGCTTCTTGCTTAAGACTCCATTCAAAGTACTGACCAAAAGTTGGGTTCAAGGTGGGCAATAAGAACATTGGTTTTCTATTGTCAATATCCTTCAGTGAAAATAAGAAAATGAAAGACCACAATGAAATCGTAAAATTGTAGCTATGACATACTTCAAACAAGACAATGCAGAGTTCCATATGTAGAAGTCAGGTAAAAAAAATACTATACAATTGTTCCCTCCAAAATTAGTCTAGGAGCTCTGAACAATTTTAATTACTTATTAAATAAAGGAGGAATACAGACTGTCAATTAGATAACCTTCATAATTATTTTTCTATTTAATAAGTAATCAATAATTTTCATTAGCTATAGAGCAGTTTTCTTTTTTGCCTTTTCCAAAGCTAAAATGAGTTAGAGTTTTTAGAGTTGTAATTTATGATATGGCTGTTCATTAGTAGTTTTAAAATTTTGTTTTATGGGGCAGCTCGGGTGGCTCAGTGGTTTAGTGCTGCCTTCGGCCCAGGGCCTGATCCTGGAGTCCCGGGATGGAGCCTGCTTCTCCCTCTGCCTGTGTCTCTGCCTCTCTGCCTCTCTCTCTCAACTCTGTGTCTCTCATGAATAAATAAATAAATAAAATCTTTAAAAAATAAATAAATAAAATTTTGTTGTAGGAGTCGGGGGGGATAAAATGTTTAAAGAAAAACAGCAGTTACCTAACACACTTTTAAACATCCTTGCCTCGCCATCCTCCCCCATACCTTTTACAATTCAACTACTTACCTTGTCATAAATCACTTTTATGATGAGAGAGCAGCTAGGACACGTTGCCACGTCTTCCCCATTCTCCAAATCTTCCTACAACAAAATAAGAAACGTTATAGTATTGTCTTCCCTTTGCGATCTCCTCCTCCCAAACTCTTTCCACCCCTTGGGTCAAGCTCCGTTGTGGCTCACCTCCCTACAAGGTATATGAGGGCTAAAAAGGGCTACCTAGTGAAATACCAATTCTATTTTTCCCTGCCAAGTGACACTTTAAAAATACCCAGGCAGGGCAGCCCGAGTGGCCCAGCGGTTTAGCGCCGCCTTCAGCCCAGGGCGTGATCCTGGAGTCCTGGGATCGAGTCCCGCGTCGGGCTCCCTGCATGGAGCGTGCTTCTCCCTCTGCCAGTGCCTCTGCCTCTCTGTCTCTCATGAATAAATACATAAAAATTTAAAAAAATACCCAGGAAGAGGGGTGCCTCAGAGGCTCAAGCACTCAGTTCCGGTCATGATCTCCGAGTCCTGAAATCAGCCCCACCCGGGGGCTCAGCACCGGGCCTGCAGCCTGCTTAAGATTCTCTCTCCTTCTCCCTCTGCGCCTCTGCCAGATCCCCCACACCCCCATCCCCACCACTTGCGTACCTTCTCTCTCTCTCAAAAAACACAAGACCAGACCCGAGAAAGGTCAGCCAAACTTCATCAACTCAAAACCCCTGAGAAGACAAACACGTGACCCTTCCTCCAAAAGCCTCTCAGGAAGTGGGACCCGAAGTGGCGGAGGATGACCAGCCCGACGCTCCCCGCCATCCCACCCTCCACCCCTCAGCCCGACTGAAGGCCAAGACGATGTGCCCACTGACATATCAGAGCATCAACTTTACGGGGACTTGGAGGCTGGACAAGCAGTGCGGGCACAGCTACGAGCCTCAAGGCGACGGAGCGGCGGAGGGAACCGGGCGGAGCAAACACGCGCCTGCTCCCGCCAATCGCCGGGCGGGGCCCCCACGTTACCTTGGTAATGCAGAAGTTATCCCCACACGGGCAGGGGTAGAAATAGGTCTCCGAGTCTTCGTCATATTGGAAGTCCTCGATCTCCACCTCGTCGTGAAACACGGCCATTGTCCCTGGGGCCAGCAGAGGTCGGTCGCCCCCGGGGACGGGCTCACTCCGCGGGCGCCGGTGCCAGCCCGCTGTGGTCCCCACGCACCGGCTCAGGAACGATCGCTTCCGGCGCAGAGACAATGACGCAACTCCGGCGTCGGAGGCCAACTCGGTGACCGGGTAGCGGTCACCATGGAGATGGCGGAGCTAGGGGGCGGAGACACTGAGTGCCGCAGCTCCCGGCTTGGTGGGGAGTTCGCCCTTCCGGTCGTCGGAGGGACTGGCCAATAAGGTGTGAGGACTAGCTCGCGCTGCTGTGACGTCACGGCGCCGGAAGCTCTCCAGCGAGGGTGGCGGAGTTGGGCCGGGTGGGCTAGCGGTGTCCCGGCGGCGGCGGTGTTGGCGTTCTCCGTCCAGTCCCCCGAGGTCAGAGAGGCCTTGAGCGGAGTCCGCGGAATCGGTGGCATCGACCCGGCCCTCGACGTCCTTGGGGAGAAAGGGGCGCTCCTCTGGTTGGTCTGAGGAGGCGGCCGGAGCAGCCCTGCTTCTCGAACCTCCCCCTTCCTGCCTCCTCCGTGACGGACGAAAAGTTCGCTTGGACTTTGATTCGCCGAGTGACCTTGGCTCCGGGCGACGCCTCGCTGGTGGTTTCTGGCTGCCCTCGGCTCTTCAGGTAGATCCGCGGCTCTTGCTCACCCTGGGTTCCCTTCGGATGCCCTAAATTGTGTTGTCGAGAGGACCCAGACCGTGAAGGCGTCCTGAGCTCTGCTCCTACGTTTGCCAAGCATGTGCCGTCATTAATGACCATGACTCGCACAGCAGTAATAACATCGCCTTTTATTATTGGGAGTTTGCTGTAAATACTAGGTATTGCGCCAAGTATAATTCTTCCATCATCCCTGGGAAGTTAGATGTTATTCCGTATTATTAATCTTCACACTGAGATACGGAGAGTTGGTTATCTTGACTAAAATCCCCCATCTAGGAAACGAAGAGCCTCTCTGTCCCCAAAGCCTCGAAACAGATCGCTTAGTTTATTTGAACCACGGTTTCTCCTTTTTAAAAGGAATGGCATCAGCGGACAGAGTTATGGCCTCGAGTCCTCCATACATTGGAATGAAGGGCAAGTAAAAAGGTAGTTTGTCTTGAAAGCAATGCGAATGCCTGTTTCAGTACAACCAGATTCCATGGAAGTATTGCTCCATCGCTAACACGTGTATTCAAGTTTAGGTAGAGAAGAAATGCAGTGCAGTGAAAGAAGCACTTTTGAGAAATAGGTCTAGGGTCAGAATCTGATTGCTGGGAACTAGTTCTGGGAGCTGGATACATTCTTTGGGCCTTATTTTCTCTTCCGACTAACAAAAGGGTTGGATTAGAGATGGTATACAAGATCATGTGCAGATCTAACATTCTACTTTTGCCTGGAAATTAGGAGACTTACCTGGTTAGCAATTCTATATACCATATTTCCTTTATATCTACATGGTATGTTTCCCATATTACCATGTATACACACTCCTATGCTTATTTATGTACACATACTCAAAGGTTTGCATGAAGTTACTGATTTTATGCATACTGAGGTGGAGCTCCACCTCATTTAGCTCTTCTAAGGCTTGAAAACCTAAAGGCAGAGGAGTCTTGGGAGAAAAATCAAGAAGTTGCATTAAAAAAGTTTGTGGAAGGTTATCCCAAAAGCCTCACATTTTGCATAATTGAGCCCTATGTACCCAGCAGTTAGGCAACCCTTATTAAACTTGTTGAGGCTTAACTGGGATGGTTTTGGTGTGACTGGGCAGAGTCAAAAATGCCAGCAAAGCCCACCCAGCTCCTTGGCTGCTCCCTGTATCTTTGTAGGCACAGATACTTCTCAGGTAGTCTCTTGGAGATGGGAGAACAAGGGAGAGCCTTCCAGGATCTATTCTGTAGTCCCAGTGAGCATTTTGAGACTGGGAACCATCTCTAGTTCTTAACAGTGCTTCTCAGCATAAGTACCTACAAATTAAAGAGCCATTTTTGAATGTATGGAAATGAGTGTGTTCATATTTGGTTCTTGGAAGTATAAATTAGTAGACCTTTTAGAAAGCAGTGTGGACCTAGCAAAAACAATTTGCTAGGGAATTTTAAAATTTGAGGTTAATAACCTGGAGAGTTTACAGGAGTTGTCGGATTTTTTCTTTTTTTATAATTTCTTTCTAATTTTCAACTTTTTTTGAGTATCCATTTACCTAAAATGGAAAAAGAAAAACTAGTGAACCACTTATGAATAATAATGCACACTATGTGTCAGGCACTATATCAAATGTTTTATATGCATGATGTCATTAAAGCAGCCCAGTGAGATCATTAATTCCATTGTCAGCATTGGAAAATCAGAGGCTAAAGAACCTGCAAAGGGAGGCAAAGCTGGTAAGTGATAGTAAATTGTGGTGAGAGCTCAAATCTGTCAGATGCCAGGACTTAGGCTCTTAATTAACTTTGATGTCATCTGTGATATAATGGCATTGAAGCAGAGCTGGATTAAACATACAGCCCTGAAGCTCTACAGACTGCTGAGATTTTCTGTTAGAGCAGTGCTGGTTCCCTTGAAACCTAGATTTGGGAGTCTCCTTGGCTTTCCATACGGCTTTCATCCTGCCGTCTGTTGGCCATACATCTTGTCTTATCAGCCAGAGGTGATTCCCTCTATGGTTCTGCTCAGTTTGAGTTTCTGCTGTGCTGAAACCATAACCAAACACTGCCATGCAGTTTTTTTCTTTTTTAGTCCAAGCAACATTTTTAGTTAAAACATTACGTTGACTACTGAACTTTTCTTTTATTCCTTAAACAGGATGGAAATGTTTTGCAATGAGGCATTATTGGACCTTGAGAATATGACCTAAGCAGATTTACTGGTTGCTATAGCATCATTTGCAATCACAAACTTATAATTAAAAGAAGTAAAGTCTATTGAAAGCACCATGAGGCTTTGAGCGAGGCTCTTCCTGGGCACAGTGTGGGCTTCTGTGTCAAGAACATACCTGTCAGGGGATCCCTGGTGGCCCAGCGGTTTAGAGCTTGCCCAGGGCGTGATCCTGGGAGTCCCAGGATTGAGTCCTGCATCCAGCTCCCTGCATGGAGCCTGCTTCCCTCTGCCTGTGTCTCTGCCTCTGTCTCTCTGTGTCTCTCATGAATAAATAAATAAAATCTTAAAAAACAAACAAAAAAGAACATACCTGTCAGATATGTTCAGCATGGCAGTGTGGCTGGTGATAGCAAAAATGACCCACTGGTGGAAGCAGCTGGTTTCACAGCTCAGGTGATTATCCTGAAACATCCAGGCCAAGTCAGTGCTGGATATGCACTTGGGCTGGATTGTCAAACAGCTCACATTGCTTTCAAGTTTGCTGAGCTGAAAGAGAAGCTAGTTCTGGAAAAAAGCTGGAAGGTGGTCCCAAGTTCTTGGAGTCTGGTGATGCTATCATCGTTGATATGATTCCTGGCCAGCCTGTATGTGTTGAGAGATTGTCTTATGACTTCTCTGAGCCATTTTGCTGTTCATGCCATGAGACAGATGGTTCCTGTGGGTGTCATCAAAGCAGTGGACGAGAAGGCAGCTGGAGCTGGCAAGGTCACCAAGTCTGCCCAGAAAGCTCAGAAGGCTAAATTAATATTATTCCCAATATCTGCCACCCCAGTCTTACTTAGTGGTGGAAGAGTGGCCTCAGAACTGTTTGTGTCAATTGGCCCTTTAAGTTTAATAGTAAGAAGACTGATAAATGATAATGCATCGTAAAACCTCCAGAAGGAAAGGAGAATGTTTTGTGGACCATTTGTGTGTCTGTGTGTGTGTGTGGCAGTTTTAAGTTATTAGTTTTTAAAATTAATACTTTTTAATGGAAACAACTTGATCAAAAATCTGTCACAAAATTTTGAGACCCATTAAAACAAAAGTTTAATGAGAAAAAAATTTAATGAAATGTTAAAACTGCTGATCTGGAAAATAATAGTGGCCAAAATTCTCAGCATGTGATCGAATTTAGAACTTATAATTCTGAATAGAAACTGTTTTGTGAATGCTGTTGTGTATCAGGCTGAGGAGAGTTATTGACAGTATCAAACCACTGCCCCTCTACCTGGCAGGGAGTAGAGGGCAGGGGTTAATGGGATTGCCTTGATTTTTAGTAACACTCTTGCTTGCTAGGCACTTGCACAGACATTTATTTGTTCCTCTTAGTGCTCGCTTCGGCAGCACATATACTAAATATTTGTTCCTCTCAGCAATCCAGTGAAGTGGTATTGGCATTCGAACTTTAAAATTTTAACAGATGACTGGCCCAAGATAAAAAAGTAGGAAGGAATCAGACCTGAGCCCAGTTCATCTGATTTCACGTCAAGCACAATTTCAGGTCAAGCACTCCATAACTTGTGTACCACTAGGGTTCCCTTACCAAATGCCAAATGCTGGGGACTCCTTTGCTTCTTCAGTGACACTTAGGGTTCTAAATTAACAGGTGCCATGATAGTTCCGCAAATTTACTCTCTTTCAGTGTTTGAATGCTCTTGGAGGCATTCTTGGTTCTCTCTCTCTCTCTCTTTTTTTTTTAACTACTCTCACATCTCATCCAATATGTTCATCTACTTTTGCCATCTCATAGCTTTATCCTGCTCTCATGTTAGATTGGAGCCTTCTAAATAAGAACTCTTGCCCTTCTGTGATCCATTCTTTACGTAGCAGCTTGAGTGGTCCTTTGATGTAAATGTAAATTAGGTCATTCGGTTCAGTGTAAATTAGATCACTTAATGTAAACCTTTCCTGGCTTATTGACACCCTTCAGTTGCTTCCTGTTGCCCTTAGAGTAAAGGCCATACTCTTTCAGAGGTCTGATGTGATCTTGCACGTGTCTACCTGCCGTGCTAATCTCTTGTCACTGTCTCCTAGCTCCCTACTCTCTAGTCCTACTGGCTGTGGCTCCTGTAACATAGTAGTTTGCTTCTGTGATTGGGCCTCTGCCTGATGGCTCTACGCTTACTGTCCGCTTGGCCACCTCTTCCTTATCTCAGGTCTCAGCTCAGATATCTATTGAGAGAGACCTTTTCCGATATTCCCCCACTCATTTCTTTTATCATACTCCCTGTATTCTATATTTGCCTCACTAATTATCTGCTTACTGTCGTTGACTGGACACACGGTAGTAAAAGTTTCATGATGACCAGGGCTTTGTGTTTGGTTCTTTATTGTGTCTCCACCGCCTAAAATAGTGCCTGGCATCCCAACAATTCTTAAATTGAGTGTACCTATTGAATAGAAATCAGTATTTTAAATACTAAACCATTTTAAATCTTAAATTTATCTGTCACCTGAAGTAATCTTTTTTTTTTTTACTGCTTAAGTGGATACGATTTTTTATTTATTTATCACAGAAATAGAGTTAATTTTTTTGAAGTTATGCCTGTGAGGATAGAAACACTGATGGAATATTCTTTCTTGTATCATTTTAGAAAATTCTTAGCATATGTTTATTATCTATAGCTAATTAAATATTTACATTGAATATATGAAACCATTGGATGTATTTCAAAAAATGAGTAGTTTTTTTGTTTTTATTTTTAATACCTTATTGCTTTGGAAGGCCCTTTGAACACGATTTGATAAAAATACCCTTTATTTGATAAAAATACCCTTATCTACCACCAGTAGATGGCACTCTTGGTCACAGTTACTGGCATTCAAAAACCAGATTTTAGAATTTTAAAGAGAACAGTTTTTAAAAAGTAACATTTCTTTCTTTTTTAAGAGCTTTTATTCATTTATTTGAGAGAGAGAGTGCAGTGAGGAGGGGCAGAGGGAGAAGCAGACTCCCTGCTGAGCAGGAAGCCCAACACAGGGCTGGATCCCAGGACCCCAGGATCATGACCTGAACCAAAGGCAGACGCTTAACCAACTGAGCCACCCAACACTTCTTTATTTTCAGATTTTGTTGAGCAGTAGACCCTTTAAACAGCATAATCACCAAGAGGTGTATTTTATTTGAGGACAATTTTTTTTTTAGCAATCGTTGTCTAAAACATTGAGCAGAGAACAGTGTTGCCATATTAACTATATATCAGTTCCATTTTATCAGGGAAGTGACATGTGACTGTATCATTCCAGCCATTAGTCTGGTCTTTCATGAGGTGGACATCCTAAGGAGCAAGAGTTAAAGATAGGCCGAGGCAGCTGAAAAAAAGGGAAGCAGGAAGAGAAACAGAAGAGCTAAGTGGAAACACGAGGAGGAAGAATTGATGGGAAGGAGGGAGTGGAGAGTAGACTTGCTGTGAGGTGATGCTTCCTGATTATAATCAGCCTTTCCTTTTGCAGCTGAGAATGCCTTTCCACAGTTTCCCAGAACATGATTCTTACATGTCATCTCTGCCATTGCAGGAACTTTGTGAGAATTTCAGTATATGGAAACACTGCCCTTGTTCCAACTGGTGTCACTCTTATTCCAGGACCAAAGTATTATATGTCAATCAGTCAGCCACATACTTAATGACTCCTAGAAATTTCATGGACTTCTAAAGTAAGTTTCACCTTCCTTCTTTCAACAGTGAACGCACCATTTTTGGTATAGCACGATCAAAGGAGAGAAATTAAACTTAGTAGTCTTACATGAGGTGAGAGGCCTTATGCTTTTTTCATTTACTAGAAAGAAAGATGGCGAGTAGCGTGTTTACTGACAGTGATGCTACAATATACTAGGAAGTAGATCTTTTATCTAAAGGAAGTAGCAAGTAGATCTTTTATCTAAAGACTAGTTAGCACTTTTTGATATGACTTGGTTATAACTGACTTTTATCATCACTTGATTATTTACTTTTGTTTTCTGTCTGTCTTCTAAAATGTAAGCTCCCCAAGAAGATCTTTGTTTTATGTCTGTGTCCCCAATGTCTACCACATAATAATAGACTCTTAATAAATATTTGTCAGATAAAGGACTAAATTAACAAAGATGAAGTAGGAATGGAAGCACACACAGCTTGAATTTTTCTAACTAAATTTATTGCAATTAGTTTGTATAGTACTTTCCAGAGAGCTCAGAAAAAAGGGTGTGTATGTACATTTTCATTTACTCTCTAAGATAAGAAAGGACAGCTATATATGGCAATATAGTCTGTTAAACATAACCATCTGAGACAAAGAAACATTCAGAAATTGGCAGAGGATAACAGAATGGTAGGAACCAAAAAAATATGTCATCTGACTCACAATCAGTGCTTTTTTTGATAAGCCTCTAGGTTTTAGAATTTAAATATTGGGTAATCTTTCTGGTTTTATTTTCAACATTTTATTGAAATATAACATAAACAAATACATAAATCCTTGGAGGGTAGCTTGATTAATACTTTTAAGACTTAATTTTTAGAGCATTTCTAAGTTTATACCAAAATTGAGGGGTAAGTAGAGATTTTCCATGTATTCCCTGCCTGCACACTTGTATAGCTTTCCCTGTTGTCAGTATCCCCCAGCAGAGTGCTACATTCGTTACACTTAATGAACCTGCACTGACATCATAATGATCCAGAATCTGTACTTTAGGCTCACTCTTGGTATTGCATGTTCTGCGGATTAAGACAAATGCATAATTACATGTATCTATCACTATCACATCACCATGGTATCAGGGTATCTTTAGTATCCTAAAAATCTTCTGTGGTTTGATGAATTATTACCAAGTGAAAATACCCACACAATCAGTATTCAGATTAAGAAACAGCATTGTCACTATTACCTCCCTAAGGGTAACTGCTAACTTGATTTCTAACTTGATAGATTAATTTAGTCTGTTTTTGTACTTTCTATGACTGGACTCATAAGATATACGCTTTTTTGAGTCTGGCTTTCACTCTCTTCATGCAGTGTGCTATTCATGATACCTGTGTTACTACATGCGGTCTGTTTATTCTCATTGCCATGACCCTTAGAAAATTTGCTCCTTGCACTTTATCTAGCAAGAAATATTAAAGACATGTGGTGCTTTTTGGCTGGAATGCTATTATTAGGCAGTTTTAAAATCTACTCTCCTTTTCTATAATAGTGTAAGATTAGTGCCATGAGCTTGGTTAGTGATTTTGGAAACTAAGAGAAAGCATGAATATTTGATGGCACCACTAATTACCTAAGTATGTACTGTGGAGATCAGTTGAATCAGCTCCAAGTAGTGGCAGAAATTTCATTAGGGTGGAGTTAGGCTTTAATATTGCTTTGCTGTTTTGTTAGGTCAACTCATAATAGTACCAGCAAAATTCCAGAGTCTTCATTGGCCCCTAAAGTAGCCTACTATTTCCCTACTTTTTCTTAAAATATTTTAACTTCCAAGTTTTCTGTTTGCCCAGGAGGCACCATGGCCTGTGCTGCTGTCATGATTCCTGGGTTGTTACGAAGCTCTGTTGGAACCATCTGTACTCCAGCTACTTCCCTGAGACTGACGTCCAGTACTTTGCGTCACCTTACTCTTACAAGGTGAGTTTCTGGCCCTTGGTGTCTTTTGAGGTGATTCAAAGACATGATCTGCTGATGGTCAAGGGAGGTGTATCAGAGCATCTTGTTTAAACATTCATGCCATCTGTAGACGGTTAAACTTTATTTGGGAATGCCAGTTTTCATGACCACTTTCTAGGGTCCGTAATGTTGTAGTGTATTTTGGATACTCATGATATTACAGGGGAAATGAATTTTTTTTGTGGGGATAATACTTAATAATCTAATTTTACTTTCTATTAAAGCATAATGAAATCCAAAAGGAAAACTGATCACTTGGAGAGAACTGCAAGTGTCATTCGTCGGGAGGTTTGTATCTTTGGGCCGTGGCAAGTTTTTCTAGGCCGAACAGTGCACACGGTTATGACTGGTTCACGGAGAAGACTTTAGATGAGGCCAATCCCTTTGAAGGACAGTTGAGAAAGTTTGTCATTTTTTTGCTCACAACTTTTCTGATAGGACATATGACAACTGATTTGAAAAGATGACCGTGAAATCAAAATTTTGCTTTAAAACTTAGAATAAATGGATTAATTTTTGATGAAGGGAGTATAGCAGCAATTGAAGGACCTATCTTCACATGTGTAATGTTTAGAGCTATATTTTAGGGATAGAACTTTTATAGCCTATGTTTTATGAGTAGTTTACCCTTTGCTTTCTATTTTTTTGTTTGCTTGTTTCTTTTGGCATCATGTCTCAAAGTCCTTGTTCTTATCCCTACTTTAGAACAACTTCTTATTTAATCAAAGGAGAAAGCAATAACATCCGAGAGAGGAAGTTGGATGAGCTCTTGTTACCTTTCCTATGTGCAGATTTTTTCCCTACCATATTCAGATCTAGAAAGCTAATCTACCACCTAAAAGGGTGTCAAGGGCTGGGAAATAAAGGATCCTCACCCTTTACCTCACTGAGTAATCCCATTTTTTTAAAAAAGCATAAAATGGATATTGGATTTTACTTTTTGTGCTTTCTTCACATTTTTTGATATATTTAGCTTAGTGTTGTGCATTCAAACTAACAGTAAGAAAACTATTATACACTTCTATAACCATGGTCAGAAAGTGCATCATTGCAGGAATTTAATTTTTAGTATTAATAGTAAGGTAGACTTTAATGTAAAAGACTATTGTTTAGGCCCCACTTTCCAAACTTTTTTTTTTTTTTTTTTTAAGATTTTTCTTTATTTATTTGAAAGAGAGAGTGTGTGCACAAGCAGTGGGGAGGGGCAGAGGGAGAGGGAGAAGCAGACTGAACAGCTGAACAGGGAGCCTGATGCGGGGCTTCATCCCAGCAGCCTAAGCTGGAAGCAGACACTTAACCAACTGAGCCACCCAGGATCATAGCCCCTCAAGCTAATTCTAAAGAAAATTGCTTTGAGACCATGGGTAGTATGTTTGTGTATTCAGTTTTAGGCCAATTTTTTTTTGAGATGCCTGTGTAAAATTAGCATAGCAGATTTATGGATATTTGGGAAAATACACTTTTCCTACTGATAAATCTGAAAACCCTTTTTTTCTTCTTTTTGATTTGCTCAGCATACAAAAATAAAAGTGTTCATTCTATAAGTGTGTGATAGTATTTCTTTTTAAAAAGTGAAATCCTTCCAGTTTTGAAGCAAAAGCAGTTTATTTAACAAGCTTGGACTATACTCTTTCTGTTGTATTTTGAGGTAGGTAGAATTAGAACAGGGTTTGGTATACTTTCTGTAAAGGGCAAGATAGTAAGTATTTTAGGCTTCATGGGCCATGTTGTCTTGGTTAACAGCTACAAAACTCTGCCTTTGTAGTGTGAAATAGTCATACACAACTCGTAAACAAATCTGAGCCGCTATGTTCCAATAAAAAACATTATTTACCAAAATACCCACATTTGGCCTGTGGAACATAGGTTGCTGTCCCTGAATTAGGTTAGCATTTCAGAATTTTACAGGACAAAATTATTGAGATTGTTGGGGGTTATTTTGAGTGAAGTTTTGTTTTTTGTTTTTTTAAGATTTTATTTATTTGAGAAGGAGAGAGTACACATGGGGGAAAGGTCAGAGAGAGAAGTGGACCTCCTTCTTGATCAGGTAGCCGGATGCCAGGACCCTGGGATCATGACCTAAACTGAAGGCAGACGCTTAATCAGCTGAGCCACCCAGGCGCCCCTGAGTCAAGTTTTAAGAAAACTGCACAGGAAGTTAATGTAAGCTCTAATAGTGTGATTGCAAAGTTAAGAATTTTAATGCCCAGGGAGCCCGTGTGGCTCAGCGGTTTAGCGCCGCCTTCAGCCCAGGGCATGATCCTGGAGACCTGGGATCGAGTCCCATGTTGGGCTCCCTGCATGGAACCTGCTTCTCCCTCTGCCTGTGTCTCTGCCTCTCTCTCTCTCTCTCTCTCTCTCTCTCTCGTGAATAAATAAAATCTTAAAAAAAAAAAAAAAAAGGAATTTTAATGCCCAGAAGTCAGAAAATGCAACCATGGTATGACTTTGGTAGAAGAATTTTCCAATTGCAGTTCCTTTTTTCTCTGCTTCTGATTTCCTCTCCTCTCCCAAACAGAATGGGAGCTAGAAGCTGGGAGGAATTGGATAAAAAACTAGATGGTATCTGGGCTATAGCTTCAGTGGATGTAAGGTCAGCAGGGGCTCACCCTCAATTCCTCCAGAGGATGGCTCCTAGCCATAGAGCAGGAGTCAGGCCTTGGACTTGCCAAAATGAACATCAGCTTAGCTTGGGTTGTAGTAGAACTGGATCACTGTCTCATGCCACTCTTGCCTTTTATTTGTTTTGCAAGTATACTTTACAGAAAGGACTCCTAGCATGTCACTTGCTCTTCAGTTCAAGTCTGTAAGATAGCTTTGGAACAGGATGGCATTTGTATTTTATGAAAGAGGAAGCAAAACTTAGGAGATAAGCTACTGGCTTCTCCCTGGACCAGAGGGAAGCTCCAGCCTAGTCTCTGACTCCTAGGCCAAAGGACCCCGCCGCCCCTCCTGGAGTGGGTAAAGAATAGAGCACTCACCCACCCAGAAATGTTTTTTCCTTGTTAGGTCTTCAGTTCTCGAAGAATTTATTGAATAACCACATTATGATGTTAATGCTCTTTCTTATCTAGAGCTGTAAATGTAACCAGCCTGAGGTCATGCTGATGCAGGAAGCTGAGGTCTGAATTGGATGACATTGACTTCTTTGTTCAAATTCACATTTTTTTTCTTAAGGATCAAAGAATAAGCAGTTCGGGTAACCTTGGAAATGTCAAGGAGATAAATCAGATTATGTAATGCTGTAAAGGATTGTTGAAGTAAGACTTAAGATTTCACTGGGGGAGTCCATACATGCTTGGCCTCTAGAAGGCTGACCCATTGAGCAAGATGGACTCCCTCCTTCAATTTGATGGGAGAGTTTGGTAAGGAAAGAATTTTTAAAATAATTAATTCTTATGCATTTATTTGGAAATATGCCAGACACTAGGCTAGGTTTTAGGGTTGTAGCATTGAGCATGATATATGAAGTCCTTGACCTCAGATTCTGATCAGAAGAGACCGATTTGATGCACCTAATTCATTGTGGAAAAAAATCACTAAGTATTTTTCAGTTGTACTAGTTTGCTTCTTTTAGAAGCCTAAGCATTACCCAAAAATGCCTTATGTGTATCATTGCCTTTTTGTTGACAACGCACTCGATTATATCAAGTTGATTCTCACAACCACCCTCGGAGTAAGATAAAGGGATCCTCGCCCCGTTTCACGGATGAGGAAATTGAGACTTCAGAAATTTAGATGTGGTGACCCTGCTTCCTGATTTTCCCAGGCTAGCATCCCGTTTCACTTTCACCAGTACCCTGTTTTGGATGAAAATTACAGTGTGGGCCTACATTAAAAAGATTTGGTTAGTAAGTGGGGGGGCCTTAGCCCTTGAACTCAGATCTTTGATATCAAACTGGTTTTTCTTTCTATACAACAGAACAATGTGACAGTTGATTTAGACCAAGTTTAATTGAGCAACACAATGGAAGATAAATTTCACAGATCCTCATCTCTGTTATAAATCAAAACTTGACTTAAGTGTTACTGAATATAAGGAAGGAGAGAGTTGTGGGTGGCACAGTAGTTAGTTAATAAAGTCAAATGGCGGGCAGCCCCGGTGGCCCAGCGGTTTAGTGCTGCCTTCGGCCCAGGGCGTGATCCTGGAGACCCAGAATCGAGTCCCACGTCAGGCTCCCTGCATGGAGCCTGCTTCTCCCTCTGCCTGTGTCTGCCTCCCTCTCTGTGTGTGTCTGTCATGAATAAATAAATAAAATCTTAAAAAAAAAAAAGTCATTTAAAAAAAATAATAAAGTCAAATGGCTGGGATGCTCCTGGGATAGAGACGTCTGGAGAGCCTATGGTTCTTGTGCTGACTATTGAATACTGATAGTGTGCTTGATTTGTGGTTTTGTGGAGGCTTGGGTTTGAGTGGGATGGGCTGCTTAGCTGGAGATCTGGACCATTTCCTGGGTTTAACCCTTAAAGTTCTCTGCTAGTCATCACCTACACATTCTTGGAAGATTGTATGCTGCAGTGGCCTTCTTCATCTCTGAGGGAAGAGGGGCAGGCATCTCTTTGATATGGATTGTTTCTAACAATTGGATGCCTAATTTGCTGTGCTTATCAGAATCTGATAGAGCCTTTTAGAGATTATCTAGCCTTGGATGTGCAGTAGTTGGCATTCCAGCCTCCGCACTGTCAGCTCTGACAGCAGAGCATGGTGGGGAAAACCTCAGGCATCCACTACTGGGAGCTGTGTGGCTTGTAGAGGGCCTGGGCCCAGTCTTCTGGTGAGACTCCCAGGGAGGTGTAGTCTGATGGCCCCAGCAACCAGCCCTTGGCTCCTCAGAATGCACAACTCACACTGCTGTGGATGGAAGCCCGCAAAGAACGAAGCTCCTTGGTGGAAGGCTCGGCTTGGTAGTGTTGTAGCCACAATATCCAGCAGTGCCGATGTCATGTGGGCAGTCAATACATGTGTACTGAGTAGAATAAGCAAATGTTAATCCCACCTCTGTGGCTGATTGAGTGTACTGCCTTAATCCCACCTGTACTGCCTTGAATGAGTGTCTTTAAAGTAGGAATGGTGATGACATCCATCTCAAGAGATGAGGTGACAATGTGAGTGTACTAGATGGTTCTGTACAGGTAGGGGTTTGAAAAATGAGGACTTGCTTATACTACCTTCTAGCTATGCCCAGAACTTATTAATGTCTAAAATGTATAGTGTCTCTGCTTTTCACTGACACATTTTTGTTCAATAAATTAAGTCATCTTAAAGACAAGGAAGGCTCCTCTCTGTTTTTCCCCCAGGGGATCCAATCAGGTGAAATAGATTTTATTTTCGATCCAGCAGACCTGTTTTCGGAACCTACTGTGTATGCAGCCGTGTTCTAAGTGCGGGAAGGAGAACAGTGCACGAGGCAGGTAAGGCTCCCACTTATGTGGAGCTTCATTCTGGTGCAGATAAACCAGAAAGTGTCAGACGTGATATATCCTTGAAGACAGGGTAATGGTGTCTTTGAAGGCATGAATGGCTGGGAGTGGGGGTGCTGTTTTAAATTGGTGTGTAACGATTGGAGCTAAGACGAGGAAAAGAGTCAGCCATGTGCACAGCCTTTCTGGCAGAGGAACAGACAGGAGCCAAGACTTTGAGGCAGGAATGAGCTTGGTGTGTTCAGAGGAAGGTGGTAGGATGAGAGGTAGGCAGGGCCCAGGTTGTATAAGCTATTATGGGCTGTATAAGGATTTGTGATTTTATTCTAAGGGGGATGAAAGGTTTTAAGCAGGAAAATGACATATGATTTATGTTTTATTTTTTTTTCTGATTTTTTTTTTTTTTTTGGTTTATGTTTTAAATGGGTCATCTATCTGCTTGGTAGGACACCAGACTTTTGTTGTGCTTTGACACCAGCTAGAGGCTATGGACACAGTCCCAGGAGATGTGATGGTGGCTTAGAATAAGATGGTAGTGGTGGGGATGGGGGACAGTGGGTGGAACTAAGACACAGAAAGGGCTGATGGGATTCACGGATTTGTGGTGGAAGGGCTGTAGTGCATACAGTAAAGAGGAGAAGACACCAAGAGATTTGGGATTTGAATAATCTGACCAGATAATAACAGTGGCATATATTTGCTAAAATGGAGATGGACAAGATGGAAGAGAAGAAATAAAGTGCTTGATTTTGTAATCTAGGGTGGGAGGGCAGAATGTGGGGAGAGTGATAGATGAAACAAAATTAGCTATGAGTTTCATCAGCTCATATCAGCCTTTGAATCTGGGTTATGGATACAGTGGAGATTCATTATACTATTTCTCTTACTTTTGTATATGTTTAAATTTCCCGTAATAATAAAAAGGAAGAAACTTGGAGAGATAAAAGAGTTTTGGGTTGGATGTTTAGTTTGAAATGGAAATTCAGATCAGTAGTAGGATAGTTTGGAATTCACTGCTGGAAATAAAAGGTTTTAGCCATGTGGAGAGTAGGGGAAGAGGGCCCATGAATCAGCCCTGGGGTGTGTCACATTTAGAGGTGAAGCAGAAGAGGAGGAACTAGCAAGGCCAGAGGAAATCAACAGGGTGTTGGTGAAGCCAGGAGAAAGTGTTTCAAGGGAGGAGTGGCCAACTGTGTTGACCTCTGTGCGGAGAGACATCACTGGATGGAGCAAAATGGGTGGTGGGTGGCTCAATTGCTGAGAGTCAAAGCCTGACTAGACTGTGTTGGAGAGAAAATGGGAGATAAAGTGGAGCCAGGGCCATATAGAACTTTCGAGAATGTTTTATGTGAATGGGAGAGAGAAATGGCCAGATTAAGGGAGAGGCTTGTTTTGTTTGTCTTTTGAGAAGCAGCAAAGCACAGTGGCCAGGTGCCTGGATTCGAATCTCTTTCCACTTACTAGCCTCGGGGCCTTAGTTTTTTAATATATAAAATGGGAATGAGGGGCACCTGGGTGAAGCAGTTATTAAGCATCTAACTTTTGGTTTTGGCTTGAATCATGATCTTGGGGTCCTGAGATCAAGCCCTGCGTTGGGCTTCAATCTGAGCGAGGAGTCTGCTCGAGATTTCTCCCCGTCCCTCTGCCCCTCCTGCTTGTGTTCACTTTCTCTTGGAAATAAGTTTCCCAGAAAAGGCGGGGGGGTGGGGGGTGGGCGGTGATAATGCCTGCTTTCCAGGGTTACTGCAAAGAATGAATGAATTAGTGTATGTGAAGTGCCTGGCACATGGGGAGTTATACATAGGTGTTTGCAGCTGGCATAATGTGGAGTTGGAAGATCAAGTGCAGGTGTCTCATGGAGAAGGGATTAAAGGGGCGGTGTGTGAGAGAGGGTCCTGCTGGAGAAAGCAGAGAGGAAACAGCCCAAGTGGACAGGTTAGCCTTCAGTAGGAGCAAGGAGAGTCCATTGGTCATGCCAGGACTTGGTGTTGACAGGCAGAAGCTACTTATGTAGTTTGTCCAGTTGACAATATTTGCGGTCTTGTTGGTAATTCAATAAAACCAGTTTCTTGTAGTCAGATTCCTACTCAGCAGATTGGTTTTCTGCCACAATTTAAATTAATGTCTCTGGGCTTTGATCTCCTTATGTGTAAAATGATGTACTATTTTGGATAATGACTGAATTTTCCTTTGACTCTGAAATTCTCTGTACCCTAAAGGTATTTTTGTTTAAGGTTATCTCTAATCCTGGCTTTGTTTAAATTTTTAAACAGCAAATGAATGAATGGGAGTGAACAGAGGAAGCCAACCAGGTTTCCCAAAGAAAGACCTATTTCCTGCACAGAGACTTTTGCAGCAACAGTAACAACAAAATATCCTACACAAAACCAGTTTTTAAAATCAGTATGATGGAATTTCCTTTTAGATGCTGACTCCGTCAAACCATTAAAAATGTGTGCTAGTAAAAGTTGGCAAATGTATTGTTATTTTATTGAACAGTAGAAGAGTCTAAATGTTATTTTATGGAAAACTTCATTTCCTGCCATGTGTTTTAACTTAGGACGTGGCTAGTTGAGGTTTCAGTTGTGAAATCTTTTGATCCATTAAACATGAGAACAAGTACAAATGTTAAAACATATAGTTTGTCCATCATGTTTTGCTTACTCATAAAAGATAGAATGGCATATAACAAGGGCCATGATTAAAGATCTTAATTATATGAAACTAGCTCCAGAACAAAATAAAGATATGGCCTTCAAAAAGATTTTGCTAATGTCTTTAATCCACATGACTAGAAATCTTTATTGTGTGGCTTGGCATTAATTGAATAAAATAAAGTGTTAATAGGAGGCATGTCTTTAAAAATCATGAGTCATGCAACATACTTTGTGTGACCAGTCATAGCGGTTTTGCCCAGATTATTAGGACTAATAGCAACAGGTATATTACTATTTGTATTAATAGCAATATGTGTAAAGCATCTGGGAACATTTTTGTTCATAGAGACTATCTAAATGAAATGACTTTTTAATAGAAAGTTTAACTTTATTGAATTTTATATTTGAACATTAGCAAGTGATTGCTGATTTCATTTTATATAGTGTAGCATTTGATTGTGAAGCATGCTCACCTTCCAGCTGAAATTCTGTGCCCGTCTCCCCAGGCTCCCCCTCAGTGATTATGAATGTTGGCTTCCCTGCCACCAGGTGACTCTTGAGGATGTTTTTAAAGCTTATACATATCTAGTTTTATCAATGAATATGACAAATGCCAGGTAAACCATTATAAATAAAATAGTCTAGCTTTTGGCTATGTTTTTACAGATTATTATGTTGAAAGAAAATAATGAGTGTTTATAAAATAAACTTTTCTTGGTAAATCTAAAATGAGAGTAATAATGTAACAGAGAGTCCTCTGATGAATCTTATTGTTTTTGTAATAAGATATTTAAAATAGAGTGTTCTACTGAAGAAATCCCTGCCTTCCCTTACCTCTCCCATGGTTTTAAACATGAATCTAGATTTTCTGTAGTGCTTCCCCCTAAGCCTCCTTTTCTTTTTAAACAACAAAAGGCTCCTGAACTTCTACTAATTTTTGTTCAGGAAACTAATTGTAAGTGACTTGAAGTTAGCGTTTTCATTCATTCTGCAGATATTTACTGAATCTTAAACTATGTGTTGAGCTCTGTACTTGATCTAGAGAGATGTAGATTCTATCTTTGACCTTAGGAGGTTTGTGATCTTGTGTGGTGGAAGGGAGACGTTCATGAATATTTATAGTTACATTCACATGCACTAAGTATGCTCAGAAGATGGGAACATTTTATTGGTAGAGTTGAGAGGATGGGGAGAAGCAGGAAAACCTCAGGCAGGATTCAGTCTTTGAGCAGGGCCTGGAAAGGTGGGCAGGAGGTCCACTGACAGGGCTGAGAGCACAGTGGAAGCTGAATGATCTAGGCAGTTTTGGGAGGCAGGTCAATGTCCGGTGCCTTTGAGAACCAGCAGATTGTCCAGTTTGGCTGGTAAACCACTAGCATAGTGATACAAGAGAGGTCAAGCTACAAAGGTCTTTTAGCTTTTTTTTTTTTTTTTTTTTTTTTTTTGAGTTGAGTTGAGTGTTAGCCCCTGGAGGTTTTTGAGCTGGAAAGTAAATCAGTGAGGTCGGAATACTAGCAGTATTTACCTGTTGGCTGCTTTGAGAGAGATAAGGAGGCTAAGGCAGTGTTCAAGTGAGAAGAAATTCTTGGCTCACGATGTTAATGGGTGAGCACAAGGAGGAAGAAACATAAGCTGAATTTGTGGAACTTGTTCGTATTAGGGACAGGATAGGATGCCTGGAAAAGAGGCAAAGTGTGTGTGTGTGTGTGTGTGTGTGTACACACGTGTACCAGTTGAAAATGGATTTGACTCTTGAGTCCAAGATGAGTTCTGAATTGAACTCCTGGTGATGTAAAGCTGCTGGTTCTGTGGGGCCCCCTGTGGGCAGGAGCAGCCTTCTCCATTTCTACGTCTCCAGTGCCAGGCAGCCCATGCTCAAGGAATGTTTGTGGAGGGGCTGAATATGGTAGATTTGGTTGGACACGTAAATGAGCTTACCATTGGGATGGGGCTATCCAGTGATTAAGGGCCAAGCACACTTAGATTTGAATTCTAACTCAGCCATTCCTGAGTGATCTTGAGTTACTAAACCTTTCAGTTTCCTCATGTGCAGAGTAGAGGATAATGCCACCATCTGTTGGGCTATAATGTGATTATTCATATTAACTGCATGAATTGGTGTACGCGAGACACTTAAGCCTTCACCTGGAATATATCTGTGATAAATGCTCCTCAGACATTGGCTGTTGTTACTCACAGGGGAGTGTAGATGTGAGCCTGATTGCCAAGAAAAGTAAGGAGGGTTTGGGCTGGGGCTTAGTCGCTTTGGGAATGCTTTTGGGAATGCTGGGGAGCCTTGACCTCTGGGGAGCCTTGGCCTAGAGTCGGAAGAGGGAGTGGGACGGAGGCAGTTTACAGAAAGTGCCCACTGAGGAAGTACGAGGAGAAAAGGTAAAGATGTGGGAACCAGGTTGGAGAGGCAGGAGGGGACCCCAAGAGTTCCGCGACATCAGTTATCCCAAGCAAGGAGAATGTTTCAAGATGGAAGGGAAGTAAAAAGTATCAAACTCAGAGAGCTCCGGGAGGGGAAGAACTGAGCCTGGACATTGGAGTTCAGTTGTTGCCTCCTCCAAGTTGTTGACAGAGAGCAGAAGCCAAGTCACCTGTGTTTACCGAGAGTGTCAAGGACAAAGAAGGTTCTGTCAGATAAGGAAGTTATCAGTGGAGGTGGAGATTAAAGGTAAGATAAGATTTCTGAAATAGCTTCAAGACAGTATGGCTTTTAAGTTTGTTCTAGCAAATAGGGTGTGGTGCGAAGACCACTGTACCTTATAGGTCCTTGTCGTCTGTGAGAATCGGCCCCCTGAGGGTGTGCAGTGCTCAGTCTGTGAGGGCCTTCATGGCAGCACTGCTGTGGTTCTGCATATGTAATGATATATGAATAAGGTATAATGTGTAATGTAATAAATATTAATAAGCTGTAATTAGAATGAATGCAGTTAAGATACATTATAACTGACACTTAATGAGTACTTACTATGAGCCAACAGCATTCTAAGTGCTTTGCACGTATATGTCCCCAGCAGCTCTGGGGTACAGGTGTTGTTGATCTTATTTTATAGCAGAGGGGGGACTAAGGTAATGTGCCCAGAGGCCCACAGCTGCTAAGTCAGTGCTGGGGCCAGAATTACATGCCAGGCATTGTGGTTACAGAGCCTGTGCTGTTGGCAGCCACACTGTGCTGCTGCTTTCTGTTTTGTTGCTCAATTGTTTAGGACCGGCACATGGCATTAGGTACCATGTCTGATAAGCAGGAGAACCCTGAAGGAGGAGTCCACTGGAGCTGGGTGAAGCACTGGTTCGGAGAGGGAGGGCAAGACTAGAATTAGAGGTGCAGGAAGAGGGTCAGTGCAGACCAGCCCACTGGCTCTTAGGGAGAGGAAAAAGAGGCCTGGTAAAAATCCAGAGGAAGAGAAGTAAGGGATTTTATGGGAGCAACAGAAAGGTAAGGCATTTTCAGAGATGTTTTGAAGTTGGTGAGGGAGACCACCATCCATCTGGAGAATTGTGCAGTGGGTTTTTAAGAATTGTCTCCCACTGATAGTTCGATTAGACCTAGTCCTGTTGGAGAAAGGGGCTGAAGGAGCCAGCTTTAGGGTGTGAGGTGCATTGATCTTGACAGCTTTCCAACACACTCTTCAGTGGAGCCGTGAACCTAACTAACACCATCCATGGAGAATGATTGTATTTTGGTCACCTGCTATTGCTTTGATTTGCTTCCAGAAGTGGAATTGAATGGCAATAGGAGGTTGAGGAAAGAGTCATACTGTCTTTTTTCCCCTGTTGTGAAAATATCCCAGATTTCAGGAGGAAGAAAAGCCCAAAAGTAGAAGAAACAAAAAATGAAGGAAGTAGAGGCATTTTGAATTTGAGGGATGCTGAGGGGTGAATGACACTGAGGAGTGCCTAGCTCACACCTTAGGATTTTCTAGAAACCAGATATGTTGTTTAGAGTAGTGCTTCTCAAGCTATCTGTAACGAAGAGCTGTTTTTGATACTGTTCAAAGGTTGTGGACTGTTTGTATTTTGTCAAATATAATCAGTGAATTAGAAATAATAAATTAAAAAAAAACAACAAGGAATACAAACCCAGTTTATTGTCTATAATTAGATTCAACAGACTCTGAAATTGCTTAAAAAAAAAAAAAGTTTGTAAATGCTTACTTGTAATTTCTGAAATTAGCTAGTCTTGGACTTGTTGCCAGGCTCAGAACAAACAGAGGCTTGTACCTAACAGCGAGCTTTACTTTAAGTATGTCATACTGACCGAGAATTTAGATGGCAGGCAGGTGGTTCACAGGGCTCCTGTTTCCCCCAGGCTCTTTCCAGATTACCCAGCCTGGTGCATGGAGCATACCACGTGCTCACCAAATGAACACTTATTAAACAGCCTCTTTAAGAGATGATTTTTGTGTGCAGAATAAAATTCAATTAGTATGATAGCCAGTCTCTCAAAAATAAAAGAATTAAATTTGTTCACTTGGTGGTAGGCAGCATTTTAAAGCAGAGTGTACCTTGTTTTGCAGTTTTCAAAAAATCACATCTTTGTAGATTAAAAAAAAAAAAAAAGCCTTAGTTACCAGGAAACTAGTTTGTTTCTGATGTGTATACACACTAACCTCAGTCACAGTTCATCTTTTGCTCTAGGTCGTGTCGGCTGCTAAGGTGTGTGGGGCTGCTGATGAGTCACCATCAGTGAAGAGGCTGCACCTTCTTATTGCTGATAAAGACTTTTCTTTTAAAGCTGGCCAGTGGTAAGTGGCTTCTCTGTTTCCTTAGTGTTGTGTTCATGAAGGTGCCATCAAATAGAAGGGCTTATCATTGTTATTATTCTTTTTTATTTTTTTTTAAGATTTTACTTATTTATTCATGAGAGACACACAGAGAGAGAGAGACAGAGACACAGGCAGAGGGAGAAGCAGGCTCCATGCAGAGAGCCTGATGTGGGACTCGATCCCAGGTCTCCAGGATCACGCCCTGGCTGAAGGCAGCGCTAAACCTTAGCCACCTGGGCTGCCCTATCATTGTTATTATTATTTTAAATTTTAAGAGAACTTCAAGGAGACTGCGCAGAGCGTGGAGCCCGATAGAGGGCTCCATCCCATGACCCCGAGATCACGACCTGAGCCAAAACCAGGAGTTGGATGCCCAACCAACTGAACCACCCAGGTGCCCGTAGAAGGGCTTATTTTTTCTTCTGGAAGGGATTACGTGTCTAGCTGTTTTTCCTGAGGAATAGGAATTCTAGCCCATCCCCATTCAGGGGGAGCCTTCCTTAGGCATAGGGAATCTGATTCTTTTCCTCACCTCAGAGCTCACCTTGGTTTTGAGCCCTTGACCTTCTCAGTCATATATGAAAATTGCTGCCTTGAGTTTTGTAGATTGAAACAAAGCTTAGTTCTGAGCCACGGACCTGATAACTGATAATTATGCTCTTCAGAAATGGTTGCTATAATAGAATGCTCTGGAATAATCTAATCGGCTTGATTATTTGTGCTGGGGATTGATACATTGTAAAAAATTAGTCTTTATGTCAAATACAGAGTAAACACAGCAGTCTGGAAAGAAGAATACCCAGTTATGTCACAGAACTGACCACCCTCTCAACTGAATTACTGCATCACTTGTCTGAGTTGAGTTTAAATATTTTCCTGAATTTATTATCAGGACCCCCCCGCCGATCAGGCCCAGCTTGCACCACACTGATTGTGCCTATTTGACACCGAAGACTAGTCAGCATACGGACAGGCTAACAGCCCAGCTGTCCCACTATTCCTGCGAGTGGCTTCACTGAGTTGCAATTCAAGTTGCATTGTAAATAAAACAGCTTGTATTTCCTTAGGAAAGGTGTGTTTGGGTGTATGTTTCCTTTATTTAAATAAAGCATTCATTTCTAAGTGAATTTCTGGCATGTCAATCTTGGTAGTATTTCTTAGGAGTCACTTGACTAATTTTGGCAGTCCATCTGGAAATGTGGTTTTGTTAGAAGGAGGATGTGTGATAATAGCAAGAGTTAGCAGTCTTGTGTTAATAGTTTGCCTTTGAATTTAGAACTAGAAAACAAGATGCTGATTGCAATAATTTGCGTTTGTGAAGCAATTTACTGCAATCTTTGCACATGTTCAGTGATACATATTAAATGCATTTGGGCTGTTTTAGGGGGGCGGGCAACATTTTTACCCTTCAAAAATAGTTTAGCAGTTATTACATTGAAAAGTGGAAACTTTAATTGTAATGATCTGTCTTTCCGTATTTCCCTTCTGTGGAAGTGTTTGGGTCCTGTGCACAGCATTGTCCCTGTGTCTTCAGCTCTGAATTGCGCCAAGACTCCTGATTAGAGAAAGACCGTGCACTGGTTTATAATGCTGCTACCTTGGTGTGCCTGCAAGTGTATTAGCACTTGCAAACTGTAGTTACCAGATAAAAATACCATCATTCCCTAGTGATATATATAGAAATAGGGTTCCCCTGTGATCCTCAAGATTAGATTTTCAGGGTTGGTATTATATATCCCATTTCGATGAATGGATTTGGTAATCTCACTGATGTCAGGACTGGTTTTACAATGCACCTGACAGACTCCTGCTGCAGAGGGCAGACATCAGGGTGGTCATCTCTGGCTATTTAGTATTGACCTTTCCCTGCCAGGTGTCCATCAGCATTCATTCCTGGCATTTGAACCTCCCCTTTTAAAAGATTGCTCCCTTGCCACTGACTTATTGTGTGGCTGTAAGTTCTTTTGGAAATTTGACTTCTTGCTTACCGAATGGCTATTTGCTTAGATTAGTGATGTCTGCATCTTCGGTTCCATTGCTAGGATGGCTTTTGCTCTGCATTCTGTTAGGTTATCAGCTTGATGGTAAGCTCCATTAGTAGCATTTTGGGGAAGAGGACAAAGATCAGGGAGAGAGAGTATGGATGCAGCTGCCATGCAATTTGTATAGTTAGGATTATTAGAGTGGAGTGCTGCTAGAGGTAAAGGAGAAGATTGCTCTTGGGCTTATCTCTAGGGTCAGAGATTGGGCCATGATCCCACATCTCTGAATTCCTGACCACTGCCCTCATCTGACACCTGCCAAACTAAGAGGGAGGCTCTAGACCTGCACAGGACCAAGGGGAAGCAAGGCCAAAGCATTTTTGTAGAGAGCAAGGTGTGTCTCTGACTTCATGTAAGATGACATAAATTTTCATGTTTGAAAGTGACTGGGCTCTACTAAGAGAAAGGGCTCCAAGAAGAAACAGATGAGAGGAGTAAGATCAATGAAATAAGATTCTACTCCTACCCTCTAGCAGGGCCGCTGCATTGTGGGCAGTATATACCCTCTGTGGCCGTGTTCAGCAGCCTCGACTCTTACATGACCACACATAAAAAGCGCCACGTTCCTTGGTGTCATCATTGTTCAGTTCAGACTGTGTCCTCCTCCATGCTTGTTTGGTGACTGCTGTGTGTTTTTAAGACTCCGCTGTGAAGTCTTCGTTAATTCCTCCATACCTGGTATAATTGACTGCTGCATCCTCTGCTTTCTCCCCCCTTCAACCCCAGGAAGATTTTTTTTAAATAGTGGTTTTATTAGTTTTTTCCCGATGAAATCACATATGTTGGACGTAAGAAGAAATCTACACTAAGTTCCAGTTCTTCCAGACAGGTCTCAAATGATGAACATTTTCTCTCCTCCAAGCAGATTTTGTCATAGCCCCTGTAATTATATTTATTTGTTCATTTTCTTCCCATTTGAGTGAGTTTATTGAGGGCAGGAATCACAACATTCTTTTTTTTTTTTTCCTTTTTTTTTTAAGATATTTATTTATTCATGAGAGACACACAGAGAGAGAGAGGCAGAGACATAGGTAGAGGGAGAAGCAGGCTCCCCAAGGGGAGCCTGATGTGGGACTCGATCCCCAAACCTGGGATCATGCCCTGAGCTGAAGGCAGACACTCAACCCCTGAGCCACCCAGGCGTCCCAGGAATCACGACATTCTTGATCTTTAGCTCCAGCACTAACCATGGTGCCTGTACTAGGTAAGCAGGTGCTATCTGTAGTATTTGCACAGGGGATGAGGGAGGGGCTCCACATGCTCAAGCTGAAGACTAAAGGGTTTTAGGATCTCATGGTGAAGCATCAACTTTTGGCCACAGTTTGTGTACCTGGTCTCTGCTGGGCCCTGGGGCTGGACGGGGCTGCCTACTGTGTCACAATTAGATAAGGATATGTGGCTTCACTACACAGTTAGGCTCTTTCTCCCAGTTTTTCCTATATTCACTTTTATGAGAGTGCAGTTAGTACCTCAGCTCTTGGCTTCAAGAATGCTAGTCTTGGAAAGGGCATTTTTTAAGTGTGTGTGTGTGTGTGTGTGTGTGTGTGTTTAAAATTTTTTTTCTTGGGATCCCTGGGTGGCTCAGCGGTTTAGCACCTGCCTTCAGCCCAGGGCGTGATCCTGGAGTCCCAGGATCGAGTCCCACATCGGGCTCCCTGCCATGGAGCCTGCTTTTCCCTCTGCCTGTGTCTTTGCCTCTCTCTCTGTCTGTCTCTCATGAATAAATAAATAAAATCTTTTTTTTTAACAAAATCTTTTTAAAAAAATAAAATAAAATAAAAAATAAAAACTTTTACTTGGACAGATGTTTTATTAAATGTGTATTGTGCATATTTTCTTAAATCCATTCAGATGAAGTTTTGATGTCATTTGAATTCTGTAGCATTTAATGAAGGAGTCTTTTTTTTTTTTTTTTAAGGTTGCTTTCCAAAGTTACTGGAGAAGGAAAGATCCCTTCACTTATCTGAGAGAATGGCCTTTATCAACATCAAGCAGCAGAGGGCGCTATGGTTTAGGATATGAAGCTGCAAAAAGTAGCTCATTGATTAACTTATTTTTTAAAACATAGCTGTAGAGATACTCTTGTAGTTCTTCTCTGATAGCATACAGAAACTGTATTAATAAATATTAGCTATAGGCACAACAAGAGAGGCAGAGACACAGGCAGAGAGAGAAGCAGGCTCCCTACAGAGAGCCCGATGTAGGACTCAACCCCAGGACCCTGGGATCACACTCTGAGCCAAAGGCAGATGCTCAACTGCTGAGCCACCCAGGTGTCCCTATTTTAGCTCTTTTATGGATCATTTGTAGCATAAAGTAATTTTTTCTAGGCTAGTTTCTCCATTTTTTTTTTAACCTTGGTGTTTGGTGTCATATCTAAGTAACTGTTACCATGAAGTTACTCCTCTGTAAGTCTTCCAAAAGTTTATAATTTTTCTTACCTTTAAGTCTGTGACCCATTTTGAGTTAATTTATGTATATGGTGTGAGGTAGGGGTCCGACTTCATTCTTTTAATGTGTGGATATCCAGTTGTTCGTTGAAAAGACTGTTCTTTTGTCATTGAATTATGTTGATACCCTTGTCAAAAATCAATTGACCACATGTTTAAGAGTTTACTTTTGGACTTGGAATTCTTCTTCTTTTTTTTTTTAAGATTTTATTTATTTATTTATTTATTTATGTGAGACAGAGAGAGACAGAGACATAGGCACAGGGAGCCTGATGCAGGGCTTGATCCCAGGCCCTAGAATCATAACCTGAGCCAAACAAAGGCAGATGCTCAACCACTGAGCCCCTCAGGTGCCCCTGGACTTGTAATGGTTTATCATTGGTCTATGTGCCTGTCCTTATGCTAGTACTACAGTGTCTTCATTAACTGTAGCTTTATAGTAAGTTTTGAAATCAAAAGGTGTGAGTCCTCCAAATTTGTTCTTTTTCCAGATTGTTTTGATGATTCTAGGTTCCTTTTATTTCCATATTAATTTTATGATCATTTTGCCAGTTTCTGCAAAGAAACCATCTGGAAGTTTAGATAGGTATTGCATTGAATCTGTAGATCTATGTGGAGAGTATTGCCCTTTTTTTTTTCTTTTTAAGATTTTATTTATTCATAGAGACACACAGAGAGAGAGGGGCAGAGACACAAGCAGAGGGAGAAGCAGGCTCCATGCAGGGAGCCTGACGTGGGACTCAGTCCCGGGACTCCAGGATCATGCCCTGGGCTGAAGGCGGCGCTAAACCGCTGAGCCACCCGGGCTGCCAAGTATTGCCATCTTAACACTATTAAGTCTTTCGGTCTATGAACATAAGATGTCTTTTTATTTATTTAGATCTTTTTTAATGTTTCTCCATAATGTTTTGTGGTTTTCAGTGTGCAAGTCTTATACTTTTGTTAATTTATTCCCAATTCTTTTTTATGCTATTATAAATTTTATTTTTCTTAATTTCACATTTAAATTGTTAACTGCTAGTGTATACAAATACAATTGATTTTTATTAATCTTGTATTCTGTAATATTATTTGAACTTGCTTATTGGTTCTCCTATCTTCATAGCAGATTCCTTAGGATTTTCTATATACATCATGTCATCTGCAATTTCTTCCTCAAATCTTCGTACCTTTTATTTCATTTTCTTCCTTAATTGCCTTGGCTAGAACCTCTAGTACAATGTTGAAAAGAAGTGTTAGGAGCAAACATCCTTGTCTTATTTCTGTGTTTAGGGGAAAAACTTGTAGCTTTTTACCATTAAACATTACACATTTTGTTGAAAGCCTTTGTTAGATTGAGGAGGCTCCCAGTTTCATAGTTTGCTGACTATTTTTATTATGTAAGGGTCTTAAATATTGCCAACTGCCTTTTCTGCACGTATTGAGATGATACTTGGGTTTTGTCCATTGTTCTAAGTGGTGTATTTCACTGATTGATTTTCAGGTGTTAAACCAACCTAGAATTTCTGGGATTTTTAAATCTGTATTCACAAGGGATACTGAACTGTAGTCTTTTCTTGTTATATCTTTGTCTGGTTTTGGTAGGGTAATACTGACCTCATAGAATGAGTTGGTAAATGTTCTTTCTGTTTTGGGGGAAGAGTTTATAAAAGTTTAGTGTTCTTTAAAAATGTTTGGTAGAATTTCACCAGTGATGCCATCTGGACCTATCCTTTTCTTTCTAGGAATTTTTGAAATTACTAAAACTATTTACTTGTTACAGGTCTGTTCAGATTTTCTGTTTCTTCTTGAGTTCAATTTGGTAATTTCTGTCTTTCTAGGAATGTATCCTTTTCATCTAAGTTATCTAAGTTTTTGTCATATAGTTGTTCATGGAATTCCTATAATAATCTTTTATTTTTGTAAGGTAGGTGATGATGTCCTCCTTCCATTCTTGATTTTACTCATTTTATCTTTTATTTTTTTTAAGTTTGTCAGTTTTACTTATTTCATTGCCCACTTTTAAAATCGCTTCAACAAAAAGCGCTTATTTGCCTTTCTTTTTAGGATTGATTTCTTTATCCCAGGAGTGTCTGTGGTTGGTGGGTTCTCAATATGCTCCAGCCCCAGACTGCTAGAACAAGAGAGAATGATAGAATTGGCAGTGAAATATACAAACCACCCTCCTGCTCTCTGGATTCACAATCAGGTGAGCAAACCTGTTTAAACTTGGAGATCTGGCCATTGCTTCCTCCCACAAAATTTGTGTTCAGCTCAATTCATGCACCTAAGAAACCTAGCTAGGCTTGAGTGAAAAGGGTACATGCTCACAAAGAGCTCCCCTACATCCAGAATTCCGACTCTATAATGCTCGAAGAAGCAGAATCCTTTTGATGCATTAAGGAAGACTCACAGATACTTTGAGATCTGAAAATATCTTCTGGGTTGCCAGTGTTCAGTTGAATACTGCTTTAGTATATGAGCATTTTACTTTATATGTAAGGCTTTTTTAAATTGGCTCTCTGTATGTATGTCTTGTAAATGGTAAATCTATAAATCAGATTATTTTGTCCTAACTATCCTAAATAAAAGGAATTAAACTATTATTCTGTCACTTGGAAAGGAAGTGATTTCTTTTTTTTTTTTTTTTTTTTTTAAGTTTATTTATGATAGTCACACAGAGAGAGAGAGAGAGAGGCGGAGACATAGGCAGAGGGAGAAGCAGGCTCCATGCACCAGGAGCCCGATGTGGGATTCGATCCCGGGTCTCCAGGATCGTGCCCTGAGCCAAAGGCAGGCGCTAAACCGCTGCGCCACCCAGGGATCCCAGGAAGTGATTTCTGATCACATCCCACTTGTGCCCACAGCTGAGCGCTGCTAAGTCCATGGTACCATTGCCTCTCTGGAGAGTTCTTAACACGGTATCCTGAGAGGGAATCCACCTTTGCTGCTAATAACTCATGTTTCACCATGAGACTCAACACAGTCCTACATAAGCTGACTATTCATCACCTCTGAGAACTCTGATAACAAAGAATGAGCTCAGCACAAGTCACTTGTTTGCCTTCTTAGTTTTTGACCCTTGTCTCCTTTTGCCATCCCTTTTCTTTCTAGAGTGTGCCTTCTATATTTACCAACAACCTCCATCCCGACCCAGGCATTTTCTTATCTCCAGAAAGGAGTTACTAGTACGATATTGTAGCTATAGACAAACTGATTTTAAAATCAAAGGGACTAGAGTTTTTGAAACAGAATAAAGTAGAAAGAATCACATTACTCAAATGTCAGAATAAAATAAAGCTATAATAATCAAAACAGTGTGGTATTGGTGAAGGGATGGACACACAAATTGATGGAAGAGAATAGAGAGTTTAGGAGTATCCAACACACATACGGTAATTTGATTTTTGACAACTGTGCTAAAGAAATTCAGTGGCGAAAGGATAGCCCTTTCATTTTTTTTTTAAATTTTTATTTATTTATGATAGTCACAGAGAGAGAGAGAGAGAGAGAGAGAGAGGGAGGCAGAGACACAGGCAGAGGGAGAAGCAGGCTCCATGCACCGGGAGCCCGACATGGGATTCGATCCCGGGTCTCCAGGATCGTGCCCTGGGCCAAAGGCAGGCGCCAAACCGCTGCGCCACCCAGGGATCCCTGGATAGCCCTTTCAACATGTAGTGCTAGAACAATTATTTATCCGTATGTCAAAAAAAAGAATTTTGTCCTAAGTGTCATACTTTTTGATGAAAAATTCCCGCAAAATAAATTGTAGATATCATTGGAAAACACAAAATTATAACAGTTTTAGAAGAAAACATAGGAAACATTCTAGACTTGAGGGTAGGTGCATTAGGACATGACACCAAAAGTCAAATCTGTAAAAAGAAGAGATTGATAATAGGACAATCAAAATTCAAAATATTTTTTTACAAAAGATACTATTAACAGAATTTTTAAAAAACAAGCTACAGACTCAGAAAGTTGTTTGCACTTAGTTATCCAACAAAGGTTACTTAATATCCAAAATACTTAAAGAGCTCTCAAAAATCAGCAAAAAGAAAACAAGTGTAATTTAAAAATGGACAAAAGACTGCTCCTGGCATGGAGCCTGCTTCTCCCTCTGCCTGTGTCTCTGCCTCTCTCTCTCTCTATGTCTATCATGAATAAATAAATAAATAAATCTTTAAAAAAAATGGACAAAAGACTGAATAGATACTTTGCTACTAAGGATATAAGAACAGCTAATAATCAATGACAGGATATTGAACATCATTCGGGAAGTGCAGATTAAAACCAGATACAGGGATCCCTGGGTGGCTCAGCGGTTTAGCGCCTGCCTTGGGCCCAGGTGCGATCCTGGAGACCCGGGATCGAATCCCACGTCGGGCTCCCGGTGCATGGAGCCTGCTTCTCCCTCTGTCTGTGTCTCTGCCTCTCTCTCTCTCTCTCTGTGACTATCATAAATAAATAAAAATTTTTTTAAATAATAATAAAAAAAAACCAGATACAGTGGGATATCTCTACCCCACCTATTAGAATGATTAAAGTTAAAAATTCTGACAGTACCAAATGCTGGTAAGGATGTGGAGTGACTGGAACTCTTTTATAGCTTATATTGCTAGCAGAAATGCAAGATACAGCAGCCAGTCTGGAAAACATTTTGGTAGTTTTATATGAAATTAAATATACATTCTTTTTTGAAATTAAATATACATTTATCATAAGTCATAGTAATAGTGCTCCTGAGTCTTTATTCTAGAGAAACAAAAGCTCTGTTCATATAAAAACCTGTACATGAACATTTATAGTGGTTCTATTCATAATTAACAAAAACTAGAAACAACCCAAATGTCCCTCAAAAGGTGAATGGGTAAACAAATTGTAATGTTATTCAGCAGTAAAAATGGGTGAACCATTGATGGACTCCACTTGGGTGAGTCTCAGAGGCCACATATTGAGTAAAAGAAGCCAATCTCAAAGGTTACATACTCTATAATCCCATTTCTGTCACACTCTGGAGGACAGAAATACAATGAGTGGTTAACAGGGGTTAGGGTAGGGAAAGATGTGATCATAGAGGGGAAAGCACAGGGAGGTTTTGAGGATGATGAGACTGTTCTGTATCTTGGTTTTGATGGTAGTTAGATCTGTGTATGTGTTAAAATCCACAGAATTGTACTCCCCTCTACCCCCCAAAAAAGTTTTTAAATCTACAGCGGCATACAAAAATATCCATTCTAATTGTGATTTACATGCCGAGTTGTTTCTGTTCAGAGTAAGGCAGCCACTTGCCCTAGCATTTCCATTCTAAGTATCCTGTCACATTTTTTTACCCTCTGACCTTCAGAGTCCTTCCTTCCACATGTCCTCAGCTGCCTCATTCCTTTTTAGATTATTTCTGGATTTCCCACCCATTGCTGTCTCTCAAAAAATGCTGTAGGGGTGGGACCAGCAAGGTTGCCATGTGCCCCTTGCTTGGTGTTAAAATGAGCTTAGTGCCACGAGCCCCCTCCAGTTATCTGCCTCCCACGTGACCTGCCCTGGTCCTGGTCCACAGCTCCCTGCTTGGTTTCATGCCTCATTGGCATTTCAATGAAGGAACTTATTCTTAGAGGCTGAAGAAAATCTCCAAGTGGCATTGCTTGAATGCACATTTTAATTGTAGTGCCTACTCCACTCTGCCCGGTGGGAGTTGCAAACAGCCTTTATGAAGTCAGATTTTTCTTGGAACCGTTCTCAGGTGGCTATTTTCCTCCTGAGGATTTGTCTTATTAAGCTATTAGAGTGGACAATGGAGGCACGTGAGTGTCTGGGTGGCAGCAGGCCGCTCTATTGGGACATGGGATAAAGTGCCATAAATGTCTTCCTTTATTTTATCTGCTTTGGCTCAGGCTCCTGGCAGGGTAAAGGGTTCTAGACAGCTATTGTGTGCTGGGCTCCAGTTGCTGTGGAAAAGTTGTTTATTTCCCAAGTAGAAAATCTATACCCAAAACATGGCTGTGTAATTGAAGGTAATGTCCTTTTACTCACTTCCATATTACAGCGTGCAGTACTTTGAGTGTTGTATTCGTGCTACCTTGGCAGCTTTTATTGATCAATAAAAGACAAAGATGGCTTTTCATTCTTTCCAGATGCTAGCAAATGAGAAGATAGATCTATTTAAGATTATTTTGTCACTCGGGAGATGGCAGGCCCCTTTATTTTTTTTTATTTTTTTTATTTTTTTTATTATTTTTTTTTTTGCCAACTTTAGAGCTTTGAAAATACTCTGGTTTCAAAACACAGTTCTCTAAAGGCTTTGCTGTCATTACTAATCCTGCTGAAGATGATCACTGGAGAAAATGATTTCTTTCTCATTTCTTAGTTTCTTTTACTCATAGATTCTTAGAGATAAAGGGAGACATGTACAGGCAAGCAAGATGGGGAGTGAGGGGACAGAGATTAAATCTGTTGTCATCATTAGGCAGAACTTTTCATACCATAGCTTCTGTTTTAGAGACTTGAAAAGAAAGGGCATTTTGAAGCACTTTGGTAGCCAGTGTAGTGATCCGAGATTGTACTTACTCCTAACAGAATGCTCCATTGCTGCTAATTTCTCTTGTCAAGAATGAAAACCCACTTACCATCCTTCGTGTAAAAATGGCCTATATATAAGTTTAGCTGTTTTTCTTTTCCCTCCGGGAAAGGATTTCCCTTTGCTTAATAGTTTGTTACAGGAAAGGATCTCTTTTGTGAATTAGAATAATTTTCTTTTTTTTCTCACATTTCTCTGAGACTTTTTTTTTTTTTTGAGACTAAATCTTCTTTAAGATTTAACTTCTTTAAGTTGTAAAGTTCCAAATTCAATTCATGTCAGAAAGTACTTACCTGCCTACCTGCCATATAGGGTGTCAAGGAGTGAATGCTGAGGGTTTGGTCTTTAAAAAGCACATGATTACTTATTGCTTCTTAAGAGAGAGTTCATTTAGTTGATTTACATCAGGAACATGTAATGGAGCAAACTTTTGCTCTTAATACAAATTTCTTTAGTTCTAGATTCTGTTTTTTAATGACAGGGAAGAAAGAAGCAGGTCCCCCAGAGCTTTTCTCCATGACAGCTTCAGTGACTGAAACACCTCCTCTAATAGAGCTTGACGCCAGCAAGCTGTTCTTCCGCCACACGGTGTATCATGTGATGGCCACCACAGCCCTGTGAGGTGAGCAGGACAGGTGTTGGTACCCATTTAACAGATGCAGCAGCAGAGGCTCAGAGAAATGAAGGAACTTGAGGGATTTCATAGGCTGTGATTAATAGTCATTCTTCTCTGACTCTTACATCAGTACATTTTCTCCAAACTAGAGGTCTCAACTCTCTCAGATCCAATGCCCTCTTTCTAGAACTACCCGAAATGAAACTCAAAGTTAATGTAATCACGTGAAAAAATTTTTTGGGTGGCATAATTCTCCAAGTGTAATGCCAAGGAGAAATAAAGAAAACTCGTAGATTAAATAGTAATTAGGAATCCCTAATGAGAGACTATGTATTTCACTATATCAGTGGTTGGGCAGATCTTAACTAGAAGATGGAATAAAGTGGTCAGATGGCTGTTCCTCAACGCAGAATCACTGTGAGTGCACTGTCTACTGATGCAGGTGGTACAAGCTGTTGTATGGAGACATGCGTGTTACCAGTTGGGATGTGGTTGTTCAGAACAGTGGACATACTTGGTAATGTTCTGGATACAGTAGAATATAATCTATAAGGTGGTTACATTGTGGAAAATTCAGACTCCACTGTGCAAGAAATGTTTTGGGTTTTTTATGAATGAGTTAGGATCTCGTCTCAGATCATTACAAATTAATTTTCACCTACATGTATGTCCCATGGGCCATTCATAAGTTTCTGCAGGGCAGTCCTGTGCATTGGAGATAATGTGCTGCTAAACTGGCTCTCTGAGTACAAAAAGTCATGACTTGCAGCATTTGCTAACTTCTGTGCTGCAGATACTCAGTGGCTGATTTCAAACTGCCAGTAGAAATGTTCATGAAATTCTTCAAAAATTACCCATCAGCTGAATAGGAGCCAGCTCCAGGGTGCTGCTAACTTCACAAGACATCTAGCATCTCTGGTCCTGCCTTCTAAATGCCAGTTGGGCTTTCCAAACCATTGTGACAACAAAAAAAGTATCATCACATGTTTTGTGGTAGTCACCCCCTGGTGAGTGAAGCCTCTGCTGCCTGTCCTTGCTGCTCCAGGGAGAAGTGAACAGGACTGAACAGCACCATAGCGCAGGCCTCGAGCCTGCACAGCAGCTCTGGCTGTGCCCTGCTGGTGACCTGGATGAAGCCCCCCAGTACCCAGAGTCTTCTCTGGTGAGCCCAAGGCAGCCACAGTGTAATGACACTTGCCCCATCCTGCCAGTCTGAGTTCCATAGCTTTGATCAGAAAACAGGAGCACCATACAGAAAAGGAAGCTCCTGCTTCAGAGCTATCCCGAGTCCAGTGCCACTTTCCACAACCCAGTTCATCACCTAAGAAGTTAACAAATGGCCAGATGACCGAAGTGAGCATCCTTTTCTCTGTTTTGGAGTGGCTGTGCAGTATGGGATCAGGAAGGCAGAGTGGCAAATGGCCTCTATAATGGACAAGTGGAACCGGTTCACAGTGCCTTGGGACACTTGAGAACCGGCCATAAAAATAGTCCTCAACGCTGATAAAGATGCAGGAGGTAGATGCCGTCCGTTTTCTTCAAGAAGAGCATCAGGTGTAAGACCTGTGCCACAAAGGACTAACAGATCTTTTCTTTCCTGCCTTAGTGTACACTTGACTCTGAAGTGGCTGTGAGAGTGGGTGGAGAGTTCTTCTTTGACCCACAGCCTGCAGATGCCTCTAGAAACCTCGTGTTGATTGCAGGAGGAGTAGGAATTAACCCTCTGCTTTCCATCCTGCGGCATGCGGCTGACCTCCACCGAGAACGGGCAAACAAGGGAAAGGGCTATGAGGTCGGGACGATAAAGCTGTTCTACAGTGCAAAAAATACCAGCGAGCTCCTGTTTAAGGTAAGGGACGAGTGCCCGTCTCCTAGCAAACTCGTGTCATGGTGTGACTCGTCCACAGACCTCTCTTCCTGTTCTTTCTGTCTTCTGTGTGAGAGTTCACTGCCTCAAAACGCTGGACAGGGCTTATCGTGTTCAGGTGGGAATTAACGTACGCTTCTCACGCAGGACTGTGAAACAGCTCATGTTCAGGAGGCTCCCGTGAAGGGACCCGACAGGACAGATCTGGCGGGCTTGGGTGTGGAGGCAGAGGAACAGAAAGGTCACCACAGCCCTGAGGCTCTGCTGAGCCAGGAGACCTGGGGTGGAGGGTGCTCGCATGTCTCCGGAGTAGGTGAGAGGCAGAGTTTGGCTGCGGCTGGGTGAACAAAACCCCCACCGGTTGCATCTGTTGAAAGGAAGTACATTTGACAGGAGAAGGCTTTCACTCCGGATTGCCTTGCAGCTGCAGGGATGAACAAAAGAACAGCAACAGTTAAAAGACACAACTGTGGTCAGTGAAACTGCTGCTTAATTGCCAATGCCTGAGAGAAAGGGAAAAGAAAAAACTCCCGGAGAGTTAGTAATATGCTTGTTAGCATATTCAGATTTCAATTAAAGCCAAATAGCCCTCTGTACTCTGAATGCTCTGGCCTGCTAGGCTGCAAACAATACCTCTCTAAGTAGAGAGGAAGAGTGGCAGACGTGTGCAGAATGGGAGTCGAGGTTCAGCGGCAGTGGTTGTGCACATCTGTTTTGATTTTTAAAAATTGTAGTGTGACCAACTATGTTTGACATTCCAGAAAAATATCCTCGATTTAGTAAATGAATTTCCTGAGAAGATTGCGTGCAGTTTGCATGTTACAAAACAGACAACGCAAATCAGTGCAGAACTCAAGCCCTACATCACGGGTGAGTCCCCTAAAGATATTTTGACTAACTCCATGCAGTTGTCTGCTGGACGTGCTAGTTGGTTGAGTGTAGATGCTTTACTGTCCGAGGCCACTGGCTGGTAATGCCGCTACCTGGAGAACTGGGAGGTGATTCCTCATGGAAAAATAAGGAGGGATTCGGTTGGATTTACTTACTGTATTCAGGTTTCTTGCTGCCCATGTTAAAATTTATTTTCCGCATATTGCAAAGGGGACCTTTGCGTCAACACTGTAGTATGCACACGGAGAATTTATATTCCAGCCTTAACTGAAGTCATGCCATTTGCCATTAATGGTCATTTAACTTGCTCGTGGTTTCCCCTGCTTGGAAAGATTCTTCACCAGTTTATTTACTTTGCTGAAGCCAGTTCTGAATCTCTACCAAAGATCAGTAAGCTAACTGGCCCTGTCCGAAGAGTGTGTTCTGGTCAGCTTCCCACTTTGCTTGCTGTCAGCTTAGGGAACCCGGAGATGCACTCCCTGCTTGGGTCTGGCGCCCGGTGCTGCCACCAGGAGCCGTCCTGTGAATGACCCCACCCTAGACTCCCTAAGCTTGGGTTACTGGAAATAAACCCTCTTGCTGAGTTGTGGTTAGTCCTTCCCCAGTTCAGTACAGGCATGTCCGGCTTATTTGGTGTTTATTCTGTTTTTTTGGTAGAAGGAAGAATAACAGAGAAGGAGATAAGAGATCATATTTCAGAAGAGACTTTGTTCTATATATGTGGCCCACCTCCAATGACAGACTTTTTCTCCAAGCAACTGGAGAACAGCCATGTTCCCAAAGAACACATTTGCTTTGAGAAGTGGTGGTAGGGAGCAGGCAAAGGTGGAAAAGAGAAAGCTGTGAAATCCACTCAGGACAGGAACAGAGACAAGATTTGTGGCATAACGGATTTACCTCCTATTCAGCTTTTTTTTTTTTTTTTTAAGCCTGAACTAAGTGACCAGCTGGAGCATAAAAGAAAAACCAGCTCACAGACTTAGATGATAAATTTTTTTACAAAGACTTCATTGATTAAATTATTTTTACTATATTTTCTTTTATTAATAACTGATTATCTCATGCTGTATCTTGAATTGGTCAATACAGATTTTCTTTCCTCTTAGGGAAAAAAGAGATACATACTTAATCATTTAAAAATGTGCTTTCCTGTGTAAAATGTAAGCTATCTTTATTTGATAGCAACCTTTATATCTTATGCTCAATAAACTTATAATTTAAACACATTCCTAATCATTTTACTTTGAAATTTCTTTCTATTTAATGTCTTCGTTCACTTTACTATGCCTGAAGCTTTGCTTCTTCAGACTGTCAAAGTTGGGTTTGGAAATGGAAGCTTATGAGGAAACTGCTTCAGGGAATTGAATATCTGGCATGTTGGCTTAATGTTAATGAATGTCCTAAGTATGTATCCTGACTGATTGTTAGTTTCTTCTCAAACGAAACCCTTCCTGCGCTCTGTGTCTTGGCCGCCTGCCTTAACACTCTACGTAGGAGGCGGCTTCTTGTTTGGGACAAAGGCGTCGGTGACTGCTGGACTGCATGTCGAATCTGCCTTCAATGACTAGGCTGGCTGCCTGTAAAAAATGTGCTGAGGATTGATTAGGGGGTACAGAGCCATTTCCAAATCCTGCTTTTCTGCCTTTTATTTATTTCTTTGCCAAGGTTGTTCTTGGCACCAGTAGCTCCTCGACATACTACTCGTTGAATGACTGAAAGAAAGCAACTGGCATTTAGCTCCTTGATAAGCCTGGGGGTTGGGAGGTGGTCCCCAGAATGGGTAGAGAGAATGGTAGAGCCTCATCTCAGGGCTGCTGTAATGAAACTCCTAGAAAGCAGACTGCTGTTCTTAACCTTCGTTTAGATTTTTAAAAATCCAAAACAAGTCCATAGGCTAAGGCCAGGCCATTCTTTCTGTGACACACAGTGTTGGGCCTGAAGCTACCAGCTTGGAGAACACTGTGAGAAGGAGAAGGCAAGATCAGTTCTAGAGACACAGGAGCCCCAGTTGGGATTCTGTTCCTGAGCTGATGGGAAAAGTCAACTTGCCTCTTGTCATCTGTGGCTATAGGCCTCCCAGGGACTTTGGGGCTTAAACACAGAATGGATTTATGGGGCCTGATGATGACTGGCACCACTGTTCTCAGTCATCATCTCAATGACTCTGCCCCATTTTGAATGTTGTCAAGTTTTAAGCAAAGATCATTTGTCAACTATTTCCATCCCAGATTTGAATTCAGCAGGAGGAAAGGGGGGCTGTTGACCTGATGGGAATTTCAAAGTTTATCCAAGGTGCACTGGTCACCAGTGTTTCAGAGGTGAGGTCTGGCCACTATAAGGAGCCCTGACTCATCAATTGGCCCCAAAGTGCTCAGGCCCAAGGGCTGGGCTTTAGGGCTGAGTACCCAAGAGGCACAGGAGCATAGCACCATGAGATTCAGTGATGTGGGAACAGCAAGGGGCTCTTCTGCTGGCTGGCCAAGGCAGCTGGTGTGGAAGCAGACACAAAGGTACAGAAAGAATGGCCGGCCCGGGCCTTTCTGTGTTGGGAGTGGAGATGCAGGGTGAGCCCCTTCAGCACAGCAGGAGATGGGAGCGTAGGGAGGTGCCACCACTGCCTGTCTGTCCACTATTGTGCTACAGCAAGGTCTACCTGTCCTGCCCAGCACCCTGCCAGTGACTGACTGTCACCATCTGTAACCTGCTTGGATGGGCCAGGTCATGACCTTGGCCTGGACTGTAGTTCCTTCAAGCCTGTCATTTCTGGTGCTGAGTGCTGGACAGTCTTTCTGGTCTGCTGGCCAAGAATGGCCTGTTGCCCTTGTTTACCAGGCTAGTCAAGATCTCTTGGGTACTTGGATTGAGCTAACTCCCGCCAGGGTGCCTTGAATTTATAGTGTGGTGGCTGAGAATATAGACTGGAGAGAGCCCTTGAATCATACTGCTTACTAGATAGATGACCTTGAGCGAGTCACTCAACTGTGGCATGCCTCAGTTTGTAATTACACACATGTGTGCACACACTTGCAGCTGCATATAAAACAGAGATAATACTCCATACCTCCTAGGGCTGTTAAGGGGACTAAATGTGATTTAAAAAAAAAAACATATAAAATGTGTAACAGAACACTGCTTGAGTGTGTTGTTAATTTGCTATTCCTTGTCCTATTGAGAAAGGATTTGAAGAGGCCAGATGGCTTAGGCTTAGTCCACTGACCTTTAACCTACTTGCAGGTAGGGCTCTGTCTTGTTCAGCACTATGCTCAGCCCACAGCAGTTGCTTAATATTTCTTACATGGGTGAAAGGACCTGCCCAGAGCTGATGAGCTACGTTAAAGAAATTCTTAAAGATCCTTCTGTCTCATGATTCTGTGAAAAGACGTTTCTTCTTGTGACAGGAGACCCTACAGTCTATGCATGAGATAGGTTTGAGCCTTCCTCAAATGTGAAGTGTTGGTATGAGCACCAGTGCTCACCAGAAAATGGATCAAATACTTGGTCTTTCCCAAGTAGTCCACCATTCCTCACCAACAGGCTGTCTGCAGGTGGCTGGGGAGCTCTGAGGTAAAACCCTGGAACCCTGGTTCTGGTTAGTAGCCTCTACTTTAAAAATCTTGTTATAAAAATGATGAAAGAATCAATGCTTGATTCTTTCCTTTTATTTATCAATATGAATTGGTGCCTTAGCAACCTCCAAAGATGGTCACCAGTGAGATGTTTTTAAGTTTCGTTATGAACTCATGGCTTTTTGTACATTTGATTGTATCTATTGTGGCCAATTTTCTGATGCTCAGCTTGTTCGGAATGGCCCCTGCTGTGTTGGTTGTGGGCGCTGATGAAGGGTTGGGACTCTCAGGGGTACAAAAAGTGATCTAATGAGCAGGAAGGAGGAAAAGAAGGTAAGTGTGGTATCAGGAAGCTACATGAAGAAAGCATCTCAGGGAGGACAGACTGGCTAGCTGTGTCATGTTGCTGGTAGGACAGGAGAGAGGAGTTTCCCACGAGTGGCCATTGATTTAGCAGCTGGAAGGTCACTGGTGATCTCCATAAGATGGGTGTTATAAAGGAAAGCATGTGAAGAAAGAAAACCTATTGGAGTGGGTTTAGGAACAACTGGGAGAAAAGAAATTATAATGGGTGGGTATAGATAATAGTTTCAAAGAGTTTTACTATAGAAGGAAGGAAAAACATAGGAGAGGCAAGTAGAGTCAAGAGAACTACCTCCACCCCACTTTTTTTTTTTTTACCCATTTAAAAAAATTTGTTTTAAAACTTTTTGTTTTTAAATAATTTTAGGTTTATAGAAGAGTTGCAAAGGGTTCTCATATATCTTTTACTCGGTGTTTCTGAATATCAACATGTATTTATCAAAATTAGGAAGTCAACCGTATAGTTAAGTTGGTGCAGTACTGTTAACAACCACAGTATTTTTAAGATGAGAGAAGTAACAGCCTGAAAAACTATGAAAGAATCATTCAGTGGGATACCAGCTGGGGAGGTGGTGACTTTTTCTGGAGGACGATAAATTGGTTAAGTATGATTTATTGAGCATCTAGTATGTGCAGTCACTGTGCTAGTAATTGAAGATAGGAAAATATGTTATCTTGAGGGAGTTAAGTAGTTTGGAAAACTCTTTTTTGCCATTAAAAGTGGATGCTTTGGAGGGAAAAAGTGGGTTTTTTTTGCAATCATTGCTGGTGCAAAGAGAAGCTGTAGAAGGTGGCTGGCTGGGCAAGTCCCTGGACAATGACATCCTATGGGTGGAGGCGTGGGAGAGGCAGTGGGAAGGGTTGTGCCCACACGCTGGAGACGGTGCTCAGGAGAGTTCTACAGGATGCATAGCCGCTGCTGCACATATGTTCACGTGCGCTTGTGTGAGCAGCAGTGTGTTTGCGTGTGTGGGGATTGTCCAGTGCTGTGTGCCTCGGCCTGATATTTTTTTTTTTCTTTCTTGATGGAAAACAGCAATTTCCTTCATTCCTGGGTACTGCAGATGATCGTATGCTGATAATTTGACCCGAGCGCTGTTGTTTCATTTTATTTTAAATGAAACTCCAAGAAGTATTCTATTCTCATCTTAGAGAAATACTGAGATGCCTTGTCTTTAATATTATTCTTCCCTAATATGTGCCTCTACAGCAAGCGGGGTGATGACATATGAAGATACCTCCTAACCCACCATCAAATCAAGGCATGCATTTAGAGGTGTTTGTGTTCAGGAATTCAGACTTCCTCATTGTTGAGCAACCATCTTGGTCCAGTCTGTTCTGGGTTCTTAAAAACCCTACAGGAGCCCATAAGCCTGGCGTCGTCTCTTCCGTCTCATCCCTGGGTCCCAGTTTGTTGTGCTTCAGCATACCAAGATTTTGTCTATTTCTCTCTTCTTTTTTAATTACCTGATAATTATGGTTGTAAAAAATCAAATAATATGAAAGTATGAATACTAAAATGCCAAAGTTTTCTTCTCTCCCATCCCACTCCCTGGCCTAGAATTAACTTCTATATAAAAAGCTTGCTAGGTATTAGACATTTTACAGTGTATTTACCTCATATACAATATACAGATATGTGTGATAGTGAATTTCAGTCTTCTCACACACTCCACACTGTGGGTGTATGCCATAATGTATGTAACAGTGTGTCTATGACAAACGTCTAGATTGTTCCCAGTCCAGGCCTATTACAAACAGTATTGAAGTGAACAAATTTGTTTGTGTGATGTTTAGCATGTATTCCTTTTGTTTTTTTTTTTAATTTTTTTAAAGATTTTATTTATTAATGAGAGACACAGAAAGAGAGGCAGAGACGTAGGCAGAAGGAGAAGCAGGCTCCATGCAGGAAGCCCGATGGTAGGACTCGAGCCCCGGACCCAGGATCACACCCTGAGTCGAAGGCAGATGCTCAACCACTGAGCCACCCAGGCATCCTTAGCATGTATTCCTGTGGAATTATTAGAAGTGTCATTTTTGGATCAAAAGTTGGCTGGTATTACCCAATTACCCTGTAAAACACCTAATTGACTTATATTCTAATAGAGTATTAAAGTACCCATTTCTCTGACAACACTAGATTGTCAAAGTCTTTAAAGTATATTTTCCTAGTCAGTGGAATCAAAGATGCTTTTTGAAAAAAAAATGCTAGGAAGTAGCTAAAGTATTTTGGCCATTTTGATGTCTTACTGATTTGCAAGTCTTTATAAAATAGAACAAATACTAATCTTTTGTCTGTATATGTATTGCAAATGTTTTTTCCTAGCCTATTAATTATCCCTGAATTCTGTTTGTTATAACTTAACACCAGAGTTTTAAATTCATATATAGTCAAACATATCAGTCTTTTCCCTGGGCTTTTTTTTTTTTTCTTCAATTTTTATTTATTTATGATAGTCACAGAGAGAGAGAGAGAGAGTCAGAGACACAGGCAGAGGGAGAAGCAGGCTCCATGCACCGGGAGCCCGACGTGGGATTCGATCCCGGGTCTCCAGGATCGCGCCCTGGGCCAAAGGCAGGCGCCAAACCGCTGCGCCACCCAGGAATCCCCTTCCCTGGGCTTTTATGCATATATATTCTTCCAGTACTTTTGCAGGTCTTTAGTCCATTGGGAATTACTTTCTGTGCTTGATGGGGGATAACCGTCTGACCTTTTTGTATGGCTCTCCAGTTGCCCACCACCATTTATCCAATTCCCCACACTTTCCCTAATGATTTGGAATGCTTCCTTTAGAGCGCCTGGGTGGCCCAGTCAGTCAAGTGTCTGCCTCCAGCTCAGGTTATGATCCATGGGTCCTGGGATAGAGTCCCTCATCGGCCTCCCTGTTCAGTGGGGAGTCTGCATCTCCCCCTTCCTCTGCCCCCCTGCTTATGCTCTGTCTCTCACACTTGCTCTCTCTCAAATAAATAAAGGAAGCATTTCTTTAAGATTTTATCACATATGAAATTCCCACCTTCAGATGAAATTTTTTTCCCCTAGACTTTGTTCCATAGGTTTACTTATTTGTTCCTGCTTTGTTATAACACTGTTTTAATTATTCTAGGCTTCTTAGTATATTCTGTATTTTCTTTACCTCCTTTCTTTCATCTCCATGGCTGGGAGTGATGAAGCCAGACCTACGGGACTGGGACTTGGTCTATTTCCTCTCCTTTTAGGGGGCTTTCTGCCCCCTGGACTCATCCTTGAGCTTGTTCCAAAATCCTCCCTCCCTGCCCCCCCCCCCCCCACACACACACACCATTAACAGGGTAGACTGGCTGCTTTTTTTTCGTTGTTTCTATCTTTTTTTTTAGAGAGAGAGAGATTCATTTAACCAGAACACCCTGTTGTGAAAGCATTCCAGTAGTGAGTTTTTTTTTAATTCCAACTAAGGCTCCCTGTTCTTAGGGACTGTAGGAGCCTAGAGAGAAGAAACAAAGAATGATACAAGTTTAGTTGGCTGTGTAGTAGGATGGAGAGAACAGGGCATGGAGAGACCTAAATCATCACTGTCTACAACTTGCCTCCTTCATGACTCACCATCTCTCTGTGCCCTGCTCTCCTGATCTGTCAAGTGAGTAGGACTATAAAACTTACTATCCCTTTTGGCATGATCATTCTGCAGTTTCCTGATGGAAGAAACGGGCCTTAGAGATCAGGGGGTGGGATGGGTTTGAGGTTGGCCATTCTGATGAGAGATGACTAAGGAGGGTCTTAACTGTCTCCAATCTTTGATTCACTGTTGGAGTGGCTGTTGTTTGCATCTCCAATGTCGACAGAAGAAGAAGAAACTGCCTTGGACTGAAGCACGGGAAAAGTTTGGTTTGATGTAGAGGACTTTTGCACCATAGTGCTGATTAAATTCTGGAGTTGGGGCTCGGGAGAAATGGTGGATTCACCATTAATAAGAAAGAAAACTGACAACATTTGCCTGTTGGGGCTTAAGGTGGGCTAGACTGAGACAGCAGCTGAATTGATAGCTCCCTGGATCCGTGAGAAGTTAGTTTTCAACAGCTCGTAACTTAGGCATTTCGTGAATCCAGAAACTAGCAAGACTGCCAGTTGTCCTTCCTTCCAAGATGATTTTCTCGTTCTTTTTTGTTGAAGAATCAACAAGAGGGGAGGTGCCCAGGAAAGCTCACAAACAGAGCTTCATTATAGGAAGCATTTTAATACCCGATAAGTGAAATGTTATTTCTTACCCTCATTAAGGCTTTATATTGTTTACAGGCAGCAGAATAATCTAAAGCTGTAGTGAACTTAGTGACTAGTGAGCAGGACATTTCAATATAGAGGTGTTTATTACTAAAGACTGCATTTGTTGCAGGGTGGAAAGCTTGCTTTCTTCTACCAGTCAACCAACGTGGGATCCATGTTTTTAAATCATTTCTGGATTGAATGAATCCCTTTACTCCATTGCTTTCCTTTTTTTTTAAGTTTTTAATATTATTTTAGAGGGAGAGAGAGTGCAAGTGTGTGAGCACAAGTGGAGGAGGGGCAGAGGGCGAGAGAAAAGCAGACTCCTCGCTGAGCTCGGAGCCTGACACTGGGGGTTTGATCTCACAACTGACACCATGACCTGAGCCGAAACCAAGAGTTGGATGCGTAACCAACTGCACCATCCAGGTGCCCCCCGACTTTTACTCCATTTCTTTTTTCTTTCTTTTCTTTTTTTTTTTTAAACTCCATTTCTAAGACAGAGTCTGCACAGTGAATAGCTGTGGCTGAATAACTGTCACCATCACCATAAAAAATCTTTTGGGGCAAAACTTGGGCCCTGTCCTTCTGACCCAAAACACAGAGTTGCGGTTGTACAGCCACATGCCTTACCCATGGTACCTCCCAACCAGCTGCTTCTGCTTGCCAACAACTCCCTCTCTGAAAATTAAAGACATATTCTTCAAGTCTTAAGGAAAGTATCACGACTTAGGTTTTATTTATTTTTTTTTTATTTTTTTTTTTACGACTTAGGTTTTAGTAACTTTGTAGAATAGTTCTTCAGATTTTTTTTTTTTTTAAGATTTTATTTATTCATGAGAGACAGAGAGAGGCAGAGACGTAGGCAGAGGGAGAAGCAGGCTCCATGCAGGGAGCCCGATGCGGGACTCGATCCCAGGAACCCAGGATCAGGCCCTGAGCCAAAGACAGACGCTCAACCACTGACCACCCAGGTGTCCCAGGCATTCAAATCCTTAATATTAATCCACGAGAGAGGTGCTAGAAAAGAGGTGCTAGAAAAGTTTTTAAACAATGGTAGTATCACTGGATTGCTTATTCCGAGGAATAACTTTTTTTTTAAAGATTTTATTTATTGGGGATCCCAATAAATAAGTCACGCGCCCAGGGCCACACACCCGGCCGGTGGCAGGGTCGGGGTTCCAGCTGTGGGCGGCTCAGCCCATGCCCCCCCCCCCCCCGTCGGTCTCCACGCAGCCCCCGGTCACAGCCGCTGGGGCGGGGGGAGCGGGGACTGGGCGTGTGGCGGCGGCGTGGGAGGTAACCCGGTCCCTGGCCGGGCGCATGGCTTCCTCCTCTGGCAGCAGGCACCAGGGCTCCCAGCCAGAGGCTCGCCGGGCCTCACCCTCGCGTCCACCGTCCACGTCCTTCCCGGTGCCGTACTCCGGGGACCAGGGACAGGAAACCCCGAGTGTCCCAGGAGGCGGCCTCGCCCGTCTGGGTGGCCAAGCAGGCCGGGTGCTGCTCACGCGGGGGCCTCCGGCACCTCGGCAGCCCGATGGAGGCAGGACCCCCTGGACAGCTGGGGAGTCCACGCAAGCCACCCCCAGGCTGCAGGCTGCACCCGGGCCTCCTCCTCCCCCTCTTGTCAACCCTTTGTCCATCTTTATCGCCGCCCGCTGCCCTTGGCCTGCTCGGGTGGGAGCCGGAGCCCAGACGGTGCTGGGCCCCCCGGGTCCCCCCAGGGCCAGCAGGCCCCCCCTGCACAACTGCAATATGTTGCCGGAGTGAGGAGCTTGGGGTGAAGCCGAACCTCCTAATGAGCACTGCTACATCTGAGAGCTATTCCTGCAAGATGTCCTGCGGTTTAAAACGGGCCATGATTAATATGTTTAGAGGACTGATAAAATGTGCTTCTTAAGAACTGAATTAGAACGTCTCGTCCCGATGCTTTCTTGAAGCTGGTCCCATCAAGCAGAACTGGCCGGGTGTGACCAGCTGGGAGATTTGAAGACATTCACGCAAGGACTGGACTCATGTTGACTTATCGTTACTTATAAACCACTAACAGAGGGGTGCCTGGCAGGGCGCAGTCAGTTAAGCGTTGGGACTCTTGGGGGCCCCTCAGTGGCTCAGTCAGTTCAGCATCTGCCTTCGGGTCATGATCTCAGGGCCCTGGGATCGAGCCCCACATTGGGCTCCCTGCTCACAGAGAACTTGCTTCTCCCTCTCCTCCCTGCTTGTGCTCTCACTCCCTTCTCTCTCTCTCTCTCTCTCTCAAATAAATAAAATTTTTTTTTAAAAAAAGTATCGGGACTCTTGCTTTTGACTCAGGTTGGGATCTTGGGGTCATGAGATCAAGCCCTGTTTGGGGCTCTGAGCGTGGACTCTGCTGGAGCTTCTCCCTTTCCTTCTGCCTCTGCCCTTCCCCACTCTTTCAAAATAAATAAAATCTTTAAAAAAAAATCTCCGCTAACAAATACATTAAGATTTTATAAACACTATTAAAGTATTTCTGTTGGGATGGCTCCTCTGTGCTTCCATAGCAGATAAACTTCACATTCTCGGTGCTTCAGCAGAGCTCATTTGATGTACCCCTCGCCACGGGCCACGGTGACCCCTGCCAGGGGTGGTGGGGAGGAGAGGGCGGGGGGTGCTTCGTAACGATCAGGCCCAGGGGTGGCCCGCATCACATCTGCTCACGTCCAGTAGCCGGAGCCCAGTCACAGGCCCCCAGGGGCTAGCGGGACTGGGAGAGAGGAGCCTGTGGGCACCGGCGGAATGAACCCTGACAGCCTGTCTCTGCCGTTTGTCGCCTGCCAGCCTACGTGAGGATTAGCCCCACACCACACCAAGCACTTTGCATACAGAAAGCTAATGAGGCGGGTGTCAGCGCCATCCCACACATGGGGACACCGGCACGTGGAGGGTAGCATGTAACCAGCTGGCTCCACAACCCGGCTGGGCTTTCGTCCCGCACGGACCCGGGTATCAAACAGGCTCACTGCTGCATTCGCGCGGGGTCCCCAGGCCCTCCCTGTGTCACTTCTTCGGCCTCGTGCCCATGTGCACTTGAGAGCACTACCCCTACATCTCATTCAGCAGGGGAAGGTTTCCTCCGCACCCACACCCTTTCCCCGAGCCTCTCTGGAGGTGGAGAGGAGGTCTGGAAAATACCTTCCTGGCCAAAGAATTCAGCCACAGCTTCGAAAGAACTTCTTTTGTTCCTGGGGGAGGGTTTTTTCCCCCTCTAAAAACCTCTCGGGTTACCTGGGTGGCTCAGTAGTTGAGCCTTTGTCTTTGGCTCAGGGGATGATCCTGGAGTCCTGGGATCGAATCCCGCATCAGGCTCCCTGGAGGAGCCTGCTTCTCCCTCTGCCTGTGACTGCCTCTCTCTGTGTGTCTCATGAATAAATAAGATCTTAAAAAATAAAAATAAAAACTTCTTTCCATAGACAAAGGGAACAATGGGGCCGAAAAACTACCAGAACCCTCCATGGCATGAGGCAGTCCCTCCCATGAGGCTGGCCTTGGCCTCCCCTTTCTGGCAGTACCCCTGACTCCCTGGAACGCTCCCATTGGGCTGCATGGTGGTGGGGGCAGGGCCACTGAAGTCAGGTCTCCACTTTTTTTTTTTTTTTAAGATTCCCCAGACTGCGGGCAGCCCAGGTGGCTCAGGGGTTTAGCGCCGCCTTTGGCCCAGGGCCTGATCCTGGGGACCCGGGATCGAGTCCCACGTCGGGCTCCCTGCATGAAGCCTGCTTCTCCCTCTGCCTGTGTCTCTGCCCCTTTCTCTCCGTGTCTCTCATAAATAAATAAAATCTTCAAAAAAAAAAAAAAATCCCCAGACTGGAATCACGCCCTGAGCTGAAGGCACTCAACCACTGAGCCACCCAGATGTCCCACTTAGGTCCCCACTTAAGTCATCTATCACCCCCAGAATTCCCCCTTTCTTTCCAGACCTGCTGTGACAGGTACAGCCCCAAAGACTGACTGCCACATCCACAAGCCTGGTGGAGCCCAAACATGAGCCTCTCCAGCATTTCCTGGTCCACAGGGCTCTCGGTGCCAACAGGCCTTTTCCCTGATCGGCAGTCACAGGAGAGCACACTCTCCTTCAGGGATCCCGCCACCCGAAATGCACATGGAGGATGTTGGGATTGTCGGGGCCTTAGTTATTTGCCGTTAGTAAAAAGCATCTCATTTCACAAGAAACAAGCTGTGACTCAACTCAGCAATCCTGTGGCTGGTGGCTCTCACCCTTGGCTGCACCCTAAAATCCCCAGGGGGCTTACGAACCTGGTGCCCAGGCCACTCCCTAGAGCAACCACTCTAGTCTTGGGGTGGGACCCAGGTAGTGGGAATATTTTCAGCTCCCCCAAGGATTCTAGGGCGAGCCAATCTGAGTTCCGCCTCGGGCAGACCGACGTTTTGCCAGGTATCAGCGGGGGTGCGGGGAAGTGGGGAAAAGCAAGACCCTCAGGAATTACTTGTTAGCCTGGTGCTGGGGGCCAAACTCCCTGAGGAATTCAAATTAGCTACAGTCACCTTTAATTTTTTTTCCCCATAACACATGCAGCCAACATAAATGTCATTTAATTATTGAAAAATATGCCCACTGCCGAGTGATGGCAGCCATCCACCTGAAGGGTGCAGCCTGGACCAAATGCTTTCCAGACTTGTGAGAGATGGGCCTTGTTTTTGTCCCAAGCTCTGCTAATGAGCGTATTTTTAAAAATCCATTCCTCTAAGAGGCTAAGAGACAATGTTTTATTTTTTATTTTTTTAATTTTTATTTATTTATGATAGTCACATACAGAGAGAGAGAGAGAGGCAGAGACACAGGCAGAGGGAGAAGCAGGCTCCATGCACCAGGAGCCTGATGTGGGATTCGATCCCGGGTCTCCAGGATCGCGCCCTGGGCCAAAGGCAGGCGCCAAACCGCTGCGCCACCCAGGGATCCCGAGACAATGTTTTAAATCAGTGTGGGTAGCTCAGTGGTTGAGCGTATGCCTTTGGCTCAGGGCGTGATCCCGGGATCCTGGGATTGAGTCCTGCGTCACGCTCCCAATAGGGAGCCTGCTTCTCCCTCTACCTGTGCCTCTGCCTCTCTCTCTGTATCTCTCATGAATAAATAAATATGATCTTTTATAAAATAAATCAATGCTGTATAGATATTCTTGAGCATAATTGTGGGGAATGTCATTTTTAAGTATCTTCTCTTTGAATGGAGTCTTTAACCTTTTTAGGGAAGCTCTGGGTCTGGGTGGGGGGCAAGTGTACTCAAAAATCAAGAGGCGAACACCTGGACAACATGGCTTACAAGGGTTTTTCAGTACTGCCCTATAAAAATATCGCACAAATGTGTTTATTTTAGCAAACTTGCAAATGAGGACGAGACTGGCTTCATGAAATAATTAAAAGTCTGGCAATGGGGCGCCTGGGTGCTCAGTCAGTTAAGCAGCTGACTCATGATTTCTGCTCAGGTCATGGTCTCTTGGCTCTGGCTCTGAGCTCAGTCTGCCTGGAATCGTCTCTCTCCCTCTCCACTCCTCCCCCACTCACATGTGTGTGCACTCTCTCTCCTTCTCAAAAATAAATATTTAAAAAAAAGTGGAAACATGCAAAGAAACCGATGGAGGGCTTTTTGTTTGCTTCTAAAAGATGTTTGTCTCGACCACCCCAGGCACTAGGAGGTGGCAGTGCCCTGCCTTACCTGGTGACACCTAAATCCCACTTTCCATTTTCTTTCTGCAAATGACAGGAAAGTACAGTGGGCTTCACTGGCTCTATTTTCCACAGGAACTTCATTTTCCTCTCCAACAGGAGTCAGAAACAGAGTGAGTGGGGACTGAATCCTCTGGACATCAGGCTAGGATTTTTTTCACTGTGACACAATACTCAATACTCACAATACACTAAACTCATAGATGATTTATTGCTTTAAGTAACTAAACAAGAAAGAGAAGAGACAGGCTGTTGCTTGGGTCAAGACAGTCGGCATTCTCTCTCCATAGTTTGCCAGTTGCATCTACTTAAAGCCTTAACAATACTTTCTGGACAATATAAACACGTGATAGCATACATGGAAACAACTTGGCCAATGATACACTGATGAAAATAGCACGTAACAAGGGCTCCTGACTGGTCGGGTTGCCCTGAAATGACAGAAGGAACGGGTGTTCATACGATGTGCTGAGTACAAAACCCTTAAAAAATTTTTGGCATTAATACTAATACAGAATACTTTCTTGGACATTCTGCAAGAGCAGGTGCACACACAGCATTACCTCTTCACTTCCAGATTACCAGTATCTATGGGAATACTTTGAAAAAGCCAGGAGGTGGGGCACCTCCCCTCCCCGCTGTCATTTCCTCATTTTCTTTGCCAAAGCAGCAGGGTCTGTGGGGTTGAGATGGAGAAGGGCACCTGATGGCCTCCAGGGGCTGTAATGTCACCAAGTAGCTGCAGAGAGCAGCAGGGGATGGACAGGGCCTCAGTGGGTGGGCATGGGGTGGGGATGAACAACAAACAGCCTTGGTTTGGAGCCAGGGACGCCCAAGGATGGACTTGACTCGAATGCACCCTGGAGACCGTGGGGGTGGACACAGGCACTGGATGTTCTAGTCCCTCCCATGGGACTGGGCAACGGACGGAGAAATAACTTGACCTCTTGCATTCTAACACTGGGGCAGTACGACACATTTCTAATGGATGTGCAGAGACCAACACTGTCAGGGACCCGGCCCTCGGGAGGACCCGGGTGAGCTCACGAGAAGAGGTCAAGCCAAGCCAAAGGGTAACACGTGACACTGGGGCGAACCAGCCCCCCGCCTGGACACCAGCATGGAGCCTCGGGTCGGCCAGCTCATCAGGCTTTCAACACCAACACTGGACTCAATTGTCTTCCACGGTGGCGGGCTCCGCAGCCCCCTCCTCGGCACCTCCCTCCCCGGCCTCCTCCCTGGGATGGGGGTGCTCAGCACAGCCCCCCGCGGGGGCCCTGCAGGGTCCAGCTGGACCATTCTGCACAGCCCCACCCTCTACACACAGCTGCTCGGGACACTGCTTTCCTTCGATGACATCCTGGATGGGGACCTTCAACTCCTCAGAGGCCTCGTCCTCCTGATGCGGGCCTGGCACACAGTTTCCCACGTCTCCAGCTTTGGAAAACTGGTCTTCTAAATTCTTCTCGTTTTCTTCTGCTTGTCGCTTGTCTCTGGCGCTGAGTTTACCTTTGGATTTCCTCATCTGCCTGCTGTGCATGTCTTCTCGGGAGAATCGCCACTGGAACTAGAGATCAGAGAGGGTGGGGATAAATGAATGCAGTCTCCAGGAACCTAGAGCTTCACCGATCGCTCGCATTTGCACCCATGTCACTTCTCAGAGCCAGACACACAATCGCCAGTATTCCTGGAGCACAGCATTACCAGCACCAAACTTGAGTCATGGCCCAAATACACCACACCCACTGCAAGAGTCTGCCCAAGGTCTTCCATGTGGTGTATTTTAGATCTGGATTTCAGGGGTCTCTGGGGACGGTCTCTGTCTTTCAACTGGCTTTGGGAAAGGAGGTCCTGAAATCCCATCATTTGAAGAGGCAGGATGGGAGAAGAGAAGAAACATGGGGCCTGTCCCTCTTAAGAGCCACGGTGCTGGCTACTTGCTTCCATTCTGAGCTGTGGGTTACCAAGCACTGGGCCTGCATTCTCTTAACCAGGTCCCTGGAGTTCAAAGGGCACAGAACCAGGGGCCAGTGCTGTGCCGCATGATCCACCCTCTTGTCCCAGCTCAGGCCAACTTAAAAGGCCATCCCAGCTCCAGGACTCCCCGGGGCTTTGGCTAATAAAGCCACTGCTGTGACTGTATCACAGCCCAGCTTCTCCCCCTGCCCACTCCTGTGCTCTCCTTTCCCCACAGGGCACTCCTCCCTAAAAATTCCCTCCACCCAAATTTTCAGAGGCTGCTTCCTGGGGAGCTTCCCCGCAACTAAGCATTTCCCCCATGTGGCACGGAAGTCAGCAGAGGCTCAGAGTGGACAAGGTCGCACGGTAATGGAGCTGGGCAAGAACGGATCATGCTGACGCTATGAGGGGTGACGGGCGTGAGGAGTCCCTAAGGTCGCGAGGTGCCCACCCACCAGAGGTTGCCGCTGGGGCGGCAGCAGCGTGCGGGGGTCAGAGGCGGCCACGGGCCTCGCGGGGCGTGCCTGGCAGTCTCCGCGCCAGCGGGCAGCGGGCACCGGGGCAGGAAGCTCAGACCACCCAGAGGGAAGGCAGCTGTCTGTCCTTGGGCAAGTTATTGATCTCTCCAAGTCTCAAATTCCTCGTCTCTCAGAGAGGCCCCGGCTGTGCAGCTCCTCTGGGCCCTTCTACCCCTGCCCATCTACCCCCCGCTTGCACTGTCTCACGCACGCCCGGCTCTTCTCCCAGGGACTGCTCTTGCCAACTAAGCAGAACTTCCATGCGTCCCCTGGAAGCCCAGCCACATCCAATTTCCTGTAGAAGATCACATTTTGTTGGTTTGCTGTAACCCACCAGGAGAAGACCCCAGCCACTTTCTCCGGGAACCGGCTGGGCTGCTGGGCACAGGATTTGGGGCTGTCCACACCGAGCTGGTGGGAACGATCCCAGCCAACGCTTTCTGTCCTCCCTAGTCACCCCAGGGAAATCTGTCAAGCAGGGTGACTTCTAGGACTACACTGTCTTCTGTGTCCTCAGACGGGCCACGGTGATGGTCACCCACTCCCCCTGCTGCCTGGGGGGTCCCCATCCCAGCACAGCTGTCACGGGGCCTGCAGCTAAGCATCGAGGAGGCCCTGACTTAACTCTCCCCTTTGCCTCCTTCTCTCTCTGGCAGGGGCATTCCCCCCTGAAACAGGGAAGGAGCAGGAGACAAAACTCAGTGTATCACCTGGAAGTGAAATGTTCCAAAATGTGAAGGCAAATGGCCTACAGGGTGGAACAAGCACACACCACTGTGCCTAGGGAGGAACGGGCGCACACCACGCTGCCTACCACAACTCTCACACTGTGGCAAGGCCTCCCGTTTCCCTGAATCCCCAAAGCTGTGCTCTCACTAGTCACTGTTAGCATGATTTTATAGATGAGCCCATAGAGGTTCAGCGAGGTTGAGTAACTTGCCCAGTCACATAGCTAGAAAAGAACATGCTGGAATTCAGACATGCTGAACATGCTGGCTCCACACAACCCTTCCAGCCTCTCATTCTTGGTAGATGAAAGGCTTTAGGCTCTTGCTGTGGGTAGGAGGGAGGGGCGGGGCAAGGGAAGACAGAAAACAAAGGGAGAGGCCAGGCACCTGTGGAAGGGCTCAGCCCAACACATAGGCGCCTCACCTTTCAGACTGTATGAAGTTCCGATGCACCTGCTGGGTCAGGCGCTTGACTCATTAGGCCAAGTCGTCAGCTAATGGAAATCCAGATTTAACTGCCATTAAAGATAAGATACTTTGGTTCAGCTTATTTAAAAAAAGATCTATGCTGAAGCCTCCCTGACAGGCCTATTTTTGAAAAAAACCAATAATGGCTGTCCACAGGTGAGCCAAGAAAGGGCCCCACACTATTTAATGATAAGGCACTGGCCCTCAGACTTGAGCAGACCCCACAATCATGCAGAGGGCTCCAAAAACAGATCACTCACCCCGTCCCAGAGCTTCTGATCAGTGCAACCTGGGGAGGCCGGGGAGACTTTGCATCTTTAACAAACTCCCAGGTAAGGTCCATACTGCTAGTCCATGGGCCACAGTCTGAGAAGCACTGAGCTAAGAGAAACACACCCTCTGCCCTCCCACAGCCCTCAGCTCTGCCTCCCATGGAGGGGCCTCCTGGTCTCCCTCTCATCTTCACATCGGGCCCCCTTCACCACCTGGGCTTCCCCTCCTTCAAGCAGAAGACAGTCAGGGGTTTTAACAAATAGCAACTGTTCCAGATCCCAAAGCTCAAAAGGGCAACGTCTCAGAAAGCAAGATGAGGAGAAGCAGGGTGGGACACAGCCACCCCTGTTGGACAGTGTCAGGTTTTTGGGTTGAGGCCCTGAGGGGAGGTCTGTAACCACCGCCCAGCATCCTGGTTAGGATGGATTCCTAACCTCGGGAGGTACCAGGACAGCCTGTGAACAAACAAGCAGGCCGCACGTGCCGGGGCCTTCCCAAGCCGTGTGTATGGCACGTGGGTGTGTCGCTGCAGCCCACACCAGAAGATTCCAACTAGCCGTCCCTGTCAGAAAGAACCGTGGAAAAGAAAAAAAAAAATCCTTCACCTGACAGCAGTGCATGTCCACAGTTCCATGTCGGCAAGGGGTAATGGATTTCAACCCCACGTTTTAAAAGCTGTCTGTTATCTGTCTCCACTTCAAGGAGTGTAGCCGGAAGGAAGACTTTGGTGTAGTGGAAATCACCTATTACCTTGGTAGGAGTTTAATTATTTGCTCTGAAAGTCACACTCACGTGCACACAAAGAGGTTTCTTTCAAATGCTGAAAAGTCTTGATTGGAGAATTTTCTCTACTTTGCTGATTAAAAGAGGCCTCAATATGCTGCGTCCTTGGTGTGCCAGCCTTGAGGTCCCTTTTCTGAGATTTTAATCCAGATGTAATACGAATTTCCTGCGCTCACAAGTTTCATTACTCATACATACAAAGGAAGAGAGTGTCTGAGGCAGAGGGAATAGCCAGGGCAAAGGCCCTGTGGCGACAAGGGACACAGAAGGTCATGAAGGCCACAGGAGCTGGAATGCAGAGAACGAGGACAATGGCAGAAGAACTAAGAAGGGCCAGACCACACACGGCCCTGTGGATCCCACTGCAGACTTCCATCTTTATATTAAGAATCACACAAAGCTTTAGAACCATTTTAAGCAGTAGGGCCATAGGATTCAATGTGCTGTTTTCAAAGATTCCTCTGGCTCCTCGTGGAGAACGTATTTGAAGGGGAGACCTGCTACTAGCGGATTAGAGTTGTTGAAGTGCATGGTGGTGGCAAGAAGTAGAGGGATTTAAAGTTTCTAGGACCTAAAATAGACAGGTCTTGAGGATACAGTGACCATGGCAGTGAGGAGACAGGGAGTCAAGGATGAGCCCTGGATGAGTGGCTGCCTCTGGGTGGTGGTGATGCCCTTGTTCTAGTGGGGGTGGGGGGAGTGGGAGTGGCCAGGTCACAAGTTGCTCAGAGATGCTGAGTAGTGACGGGGCACATGCTGCTGGGGTCTTAGGGCAGAAGCGAGTACTGAAAATGCAGGTATAGGAGTCATCAACTCAGGTGGTCAGATTTCTCCTTCTGGGGAGGAATGAGATTTTCTAAGGAAGAGACCAGAGAGTGAGAGACAAATGGGGCTGGGTCTGAACAACCTGATGGAAAACCAGGGCAGCAGTGTGGGGTCAGACCCAAGAGAAAAAGGTGCTTCAAGAGGCAGAGGGCAGCCAACAGTATCAGTGCCGTGGGGGCTCAGGCACAGTGAGGACTTGATGGAGTCACTGCCATGGCCATGAGGGTACCCACACCTCGTGCGAGCAGGATGCCAACCTGAGTCAGCGGCAGAGCACTGCCAGGACCATGAGAAGGAGACAAGCCATCTGGCTGTAAAGTCCCCTCTCTGGGACTCCACCAGTGAGGTGACCTCTCCAGGTCACACGCAAAACATGTGCTCCACACGAGCCAATCCTTTGAATGAGCAGAAGATAAGTAAGTACTTCACAACAGGAAGCAGCCACCCTAAAATTTTAGTACAGCTGATTGGGGTTGGAAGGGTCTACTGATCAGAAAATGAATGACTCCATCCTCTGGATTTTCCCCAAGGAAGTCGGTCCACCTTCTTATAGTAGCTTTAAAGCTCGGAATCTAAAAATCTCTGGCTCATCTCCTCCGTGAGCCACAAACCCTGTGTCTCTCCTTTGGGAACGGCCCACAACCCAACCAGGAAGAGCCTGGCAGGAGAAGACAGCACTGCCTCCCTCCCTCAAGGGCAGAGCCGGCGCGTTCTGGCGTCGATGGCAGACCTGCCCGCGCGCTGTTGCTGGATGTCACCGTGAATGCACGTGGTCCCTGGGAGCTTTGGGCAAAGCCGCAGCTTACAGTGGGCCGGGGGAGATCCATCTTCCAGCCGGAGGCTGACTGCTCCTGGTGGTTAATGGTGGCTTCAGTCGTGGCCTTCTGGCCCTCTGCTGCTGTCACCTGTCACATTAGCATCTTGGAGCTGAGACAGAGACTTTCCTCTGCATCCTACACCATCTGGCTTCAGGTCGCCATCTCCTTGGCGCTCCTCCCAGGAGCCTCCCCCCAGCCCCTGGGTTTGCCGGCTGGTGAGGGGCTGCTACAATCTGTTCACTTGCTTGGTTGCTCCTGTCCAGGCTCTGTGTCCAAAGAACACGAGGAGCCAGGAGGGGCGCATGGGATGGTGCCAAGCGTGAGATGTGGAGCAGGTCCATCAGGCTCTGCCAGCGAGCGCTGCCGTGGCCATCAAAGGGGGCTCGAGCTGGCTTCAGGTGGCACCTGACTTGGGCTTTGGCAAGTTCCCCTGACTCCCTCACCCCTTCCCAAGCCAATGGTGAACCGCTCACCGGCTGCAGAGCGTGGGAGTGCAAAGCATCAGATTCGTCCGACATAAGAGAAGGACTTGGGTTTGACTTCTGGAAACGCGGGACAATTTCTGAGAAATTCCCAGCCACTGTCTCCCAGCACGACTGTGTTCTCCAGGCCTGGTCACGTGCCTTCCAGAGTGGGGAGGAAGGCCCCCGGCAGCCCCCGGCAGCCTGGCCTGAGGACTCACCGCCACGGACTGCGGGCTGGCCTCGGTCCATACCAGCCGCTGCCACCGAGAGGCCCTCGGGTCGGGGCATGCCAACGAGGAGCCCTGGCAGCGTCTCCCTGCCAACATCGCCAAACTTCTGATGTCCCGAGGGATCCAATGGGCTGCAGCTGGAGCTTGTCATGAGATTAAGATACAGAGAAGCTGGGCACAAACCCAAGCCAGCGCACCCCCTGGTCAGACGGCGGCTGACCTCACGCCCCTATTTTCAGGTTAGTGGGAGTATCTGGCCTATGTGAGCGTCCGCCAGAACTGCTCTACTCCACAGTCTGGCCTGACTGCGGGAGACTGGCGGACGGGGAGATCCCCCGGCGCCCCCCGGTGCCCCCATCTGGCTGGTTTCGGCAGCCTCGGGTGTGATTCTGCTTGCCGAGGGCTCAGGAAGTCAGAGCCGGCTGCCCACTCTGCGCCACAGAAGGTCCAGCTGCAGGCGGAGTCCTGCCCAGGAAAATCAAGGTCACTCACCTTTGATTCCTTCTTCTTCATTTTCTGAGGTAGACACGGTCTCTGAAGAAAGACGATCTGCTTGGTGGACACATTCCCCTCCCTGTAACACACACAGAGCTGAGACTGTGTTACACCTGGGGGGGCCCCAACCTCACCGATGCGCCCGTCCCGAAGGTCATTAGGGCCGAGCGCCCGCAGAAAGGAAAGCTGCCGCCCACAGTGAGGGTCGGAAATCGAGAAGCTGCCCCCCTCCCCACACACACACACACCAAGCCATCCCCCTCCACTGGATTCCAGGGGTCTCTGCCAGGCGCCCAACAAAAGCGTCGTGGGCCTCTCTGCCAAGTCAGCTTCGTAGCTGGAAGCTCCCCTTCCCTCAGTGTGAAATAACAGCCGGCATCTTGGCCAAATGATGACAAACTGGCTTCTTTAGTGACTCTCAAGAGGTGGAAGGCCTCTTCCAAATCTGTCTTTGGATATGAGCCGAGGAGAGGTCAGAGTGGCCCAGGACGGGTGGTGAGCTCTGCCCCTCCTGGGCCCTGAGGCGGCCTGGCTCCTGTAGGCACAGGTGAGGGGTGCTCGGCAGCACTACACATTTTTATGGGTGCGCTTTCCTCTCGGCCCCCACAGAGCCGCCTTTAAAGGTGGCAGAAATATTTGTGAAGGAGATCACGGTCTTCTCTGCTGAGGCAAGCGCCACTGCATGGAGTATCAGAGGGAAAGGAGGGAGAAAATGAACATATTTTGTGCTGGGGCTGGGCTGGGTGATTTCACACATCATGGCTCATTTAAGCCTCACCACAGAGCTCCAAGGAGTGGGACTGCCGCCCGTCTGTAAAGACAGGAGACAAAAGCTCAGTTAAGGATCGGGCTTGAGATCACACGGTGAGGTTTCAAGCTCAAACCTGCCTGGTTCCAGGCTCTCTCCACTCCACCATGAGGAGGCGTGTATGGCACAGGCAAGCGGAGGATTAGGGGGGATTATAGAGCAGTTATTGGATCTGAGAGGGAGACAGAGACACCTGTCTGTACCCTCTGGGTGTAGAGAGCTCAAAATGAGCTGGGGCTTCACATTCAAATCCATTCTCATCACGACTCTTGTCCTTTGGAGTAGGTAGGGGGACAGGAATTCTTCCAACTTATGAACAAGGAAACAGATTTAGAGAAGCTACAGAACTTGACCAGAATGGACAGTTAGCAAGTGGAAGGGTCTGGACTGGTCATGGACAATGCACAAATTCAGCATTCTTTCCACCCCTCCGCACCATCCCATACCCACAGAAATCTTGGCTGTGATGCAGCCTGGACGCTCCCCATGGCCTGAGGCCCAAAGGTGGCTGCAGACCAATGCCTGGTTGTGTGCAGACCCGCTGTGGCCCAGTGTCAGGAGGAAGACATGTGGAAAGCCCACACAGCCTCATGGAGGGACCCAGGAAGGCAGAGATCGTCACCATCATTCTCCACCCTCAGTCCGCGACTGCTCCGCAGCTGCACTGCCCAGCTGTCCCCCCAAAATCACCAGCCTTGCCTCATGCTGGCCATCACCCTGCAATGGTGAGCATGCAGTAGGACTCAGGGAAGGTGGAATATTGAAGGCCAGGTCGGTGACAAGGCTGCCTGGTGTAGAGGAGCACCTGACTCTGGAGACTGAGGGTCTAGTCTCAGTTCTGCCACTTACTGGCTTGTGTGGCCTCAGGTACATGATAGAGCCTCTCTGAGCCTCAGTTTCCTCACTTGTAAAATGGGAATCATATCTATGCTTATAACCCCACAGGATAGTTGGGAGGATTAGTTGAGATAAACCTGAAATACAGATGGAAGGCCTTTCAGGGTTGATGTGCCTGGGAAATGCCCATGAGCTCAATGGAGGGTGGGCCAACCTAAGGTGGACAAATTCTCCTAAATGTGAAACTGTAGGGAGTGCCACAAACAAGAGCCAAGACCACAGGTCTTCATATCCTCTTTGTGGGACTACTGACCAGGATCATGATCTTGGGTAAGTCCTTCAACCTCCCTGGCCATACCTTCCTCAGCTGTAAAATAGGTTTCATAAAAAGATTTTACCCTACATGATTTTTTTGAGGACTAAATGAAGCTTTACATGCAAGGTACCTCCTCAGGCCAGCATAGGACACAGAGTAGGGACTCAATTTCTTTTGTACCTGAGAGCCCTGGGTCCCCTCAACCCAGCAGGCTCATCTTGAACATGCCTGGCAGTCATGATTCATGGGCCAAGACTCCCCATGTGGGAAAAGGAGTGCAGAGGTGATGGTTAAGAATGAATGCTCCTCATCACTTGCCATCAGGGAAATACAAATCAAAACCACAATGAGATACCACCTCACACCAGTGAGAATGAGGAAAATTAACAAGACAGGAAACAACAAATTTTGGAGAGGATGTGGAGAAAGGGGAACCCTCTTGCACTGTTGGTGGGAATGTGAACTGGTGCAGCCACTCTGGAGAACTGTGTGGAAGTTCCTCAAAGAGTTAAAAATAGAGCTACCCTATGACCCAGCAATTGCACTACTGGGGATTTACCCCAAAGATACTGATGTAGTGAAATGATGGGACACCTGCACCCCAATGTTTATAGCAGCGATGTCCACAATAGCCAAACTGTGGAAGGAGCCTCGGTGTCCATCTACAGATGACTGAATAAAGAAGATGTGGTCTATGTAATACAATGGAATATTACTCAGCCTTCAGAAAAGATGAAAACCCACCATTGGATTCGTTTGTGGATGGAACTGGAGGATATGATGCTGAGTGAAAGAAGTCAATCGGAGAAGGACAATCATCATATGGTTTCAGTCATATGTGGAATATAAGAAATAGTGAAAGGGACTATAAGGGAAAGGAGGGGAACTGAGTGGGAAAAATTAGAGAGGGCGACAAACCGTGAGACACTCCTAACCCTGGGAAACAAACAAAGGATTGTGGAAGGGGAGGCGAGCAGGGGGCTGGGGTAACTAGGTGACAGGCACTGATGGGGGCACTTGACGGGATGAGCACTGGGTGTTATACTATATGTTGGCAAATTGAATTTAAATTTAAAAAAATCTGGAAAAAAGAAAACCAATCTGAAATCCCAGCTCAGTCACTTCCCAGCTGGAGTCTGTGTAACCACTCTAGCCTCACAGGGCTCATCACAGGATTAGATAAATGATGCGCATGAAGTGTGCAGCACAGAGTAGGTGTTGAATAATACTGACGATGACTGTTACCTGGTAGTCTTGATGACAGGAGTTGGTAGCACACAGGTGAGCTGCCAGCCATAGGCCGCCAGGGAGTTCAGCAGGGGCACGTAGTCCGTCTGCACCTCGACACCCTGGGGGAGAAAGGCCACTGTGAGGGCTGCGGGGCCGAGTGACTGAGGGGGCACTGGTCAATTGGCCAACTCGAGAGTAGGAAAGAAGCGGGGCACCCTGCAGCCTGGAGGTCCCGCTCCAAGGATGCTTACAGACTCTGGAGCCAAACTGCCAACACAAGATTTCTTTCTGGGTCCTGACTCAGTCTATGCAGCGACAAGGAATTAGAGCCAAAGGATTAATGTGTTAATTTGGTTTTATTCTTGTCTGGACAAATAGCCTCTTGTAAGTCTCCTGGAGAAGCACAATCACCTTGCTTCAGAGCTGTATTCAGGGCTGATGACAACATATGCTAAGGATTTTGGAGCGTGCTGTGGGGAGTTAGATTATATCACATAAACGATCAAGTCGTTTGCATCCAGCCATAGCAGCGACACAGACACACAGTCACCCATGCACACACAGTCACACACACAGGGAGCTTCACCTGTGTTACACATCCTGATGTAAACGGGGTAATGAGCACTCTCCGTACTTCAAATCAGTGTGTGTGTGGTGGTGGGGAGCACTGACTTGCCTTTCAATTTAAAAACTCAGTCCTGCTGCCATGGGAGGGCACCATAATGAGAGGCCACTGCCCTGGGTTCCATGTCATGCTCTCACTTTGCACCAGGCCTGGTTTCTTTCCCTGGGCTCCCTGCTGACATTGGAAGTGAGGCCTCCACCCTGCCCGGTGTCTACCATGGATTCCCCATCTCGGAGGTTGGCTTCAGAACCACAGAACATCTCAGACCAGGGTCCAGATTCCTTCCAACCAGGGCTAGTCAGCCAGTATTTCTATTTTGTGGGGTATAAATGATGAACGAAGGTCCTGCTGCTAGAATTCACAGTCCGGCAGAGGCAACAGCACAAACATTCGAGTAATGGAAATATGAAATGGCCTACTGGCAGGGCCACGAAGCTTCGAAGGTCAGCAGAAGAGGTAGGATGCCAGCTGTGTGTCAAGGTAGGCTTCCTGAGGCCCAAGGGCTGGGCAGATACTTGACAGGTGGAGCTGGGGAAGAGGCATTCCAGGGGAAGAGGTCCAGCACATACAATAGAAGACCACACCGGGCCTTGAGCACCGCGGAAGGTGAGCTTCACTTGGGACTGGCACTGCTCACAGGGGACCATAGGTAGTGAGTGGCTGTCCTGCTGGAGGCCTTCTGGAAATAGAACCAGCTCATCTGGCTGCTCTTGAGTGAGGGAGCTGGCAGAGAGACGAGCCTTGCCTCTTTAAAATGGCTTCTAAAACCCCCATTGCTGGGTGCCCATCCCGGTGTGGCTACCAAGTCACCTGAACTCCTGGCAACTAACTGATCCTTTGGGAGCCTGTTTCCTCAACTGTAAAAAATATATCTTGGCTTATGACGACGGTTCTCCAAGTGTGGTCCCCCAGCCGGCAGCATTGGCATCACCTGGGAACTTGTTAGAAACACAGAGTCATGGGACCCTGCCGAGACCTACCAGATCAGAAACCTGGGGGTGATGTGCCCTGGAATCTGTTTGAAAGAACCTTCTCACTAGTCCTGATTCAGCAAGTTGAAGAAGCACTGCCTGAATAGTCAATTAGGTCTCTCTCTCTCTCTTTTTAAGATTCATTTATTTATTTTAGAGAGTGAGTGAGTGAGTGAGGGGCGGGGAGGAGGGGCAGGGGGAGAGGAAAGAGAGTCTCAAGCAGACTCCCTGTGGAGCCCAGAGCCTAAGGTGGGGCCTGATCTTCTGACCCTGAGATCACAACCAGGCCCGAAACCAAGAGTCTGATACTTCACTGACAGCACCACCCAGACACGCATCAATCAGGTCTCCTCTGATGACACCGAAGAGTCTGCAATTCAGAGGCCAAATATAATCAGTTGTTACCTCAGAGCTAACCTTCCGTCATCCTTCTCCACTTGAGAAGAGGGCTCTGAAAGGGAAGTGGGGTGAGGAAGGGGAGAGGGCAGGGGAAGGACAGGCAGGCTAAGGAGCAGGAGAAAGGAAGGGGCCTTAATAAGAAGGCAAGGAGCGGGAAGGGAAGGGAAGGGAAGGGAAGGGAAGGGAAGGGAGGAAAGGAGAGAGAGGCCCACGTCTCATCACTTGACCGGAGGGCCAGGAGGGGCCCCCATGCTGACCCTTTCCCTGAAGTCCCCACTCAGGCCCGGAGATGGCAGGTGACTCCACGACACCCCTTTCTGCCCAGCCCCCTGGCCACAAGGGGGAACCCCCTTCCACACCAGCTGGCTGCAGCCTTCTTCACTGGGCCAGGCCCCCGCCACCTGCTGTGGCTGCTTTGTCCTGACAACCCTGCCCCCATCTCCTGCAGTCCCCGTTTCAAGGAGGGAGGGAAAAGTGTTAAATCCACACTCTCAAGCTTTGCGAGGTTATGATTACTTGGGCCTATCAAGAATAACCTTCCCACTTTATCAAGCGCTGTGACAAACCCGCCACAATCAGACAGTAGCCATGGCAACTGGGACAAGCTTTGGCGCCTCACAAAGCCCTGAGAGGCAGAATGGAGTCCTTTTATTAGTGACCGTGGCCGGCTGGGGTTTTCGCGGCGGGCACCGCGAGCCGCCAGACAATGGACCGCCCCGCCGCGGACGGGCCGTGCCTGGGCTGCCTCTGTTTTGCTCTATTTTATTTCACTTTGTCACTACCTTAAAGAGAAAGACAGCAGGATTTCTCCCAAACAGTTTTTCCCCTCAGGGTAGGGGATGTCAGCCAGAGGGTGCAGAAGCAGAGAGTCTAAAAGGAAAAGAGAAAACACAACAAAACATAACCCTGCCGGAGAGAGCTGAGGGTTCAGCCTCGAGTGTCACTATCCGGCCGTCACGTGGTGAGCCGCAGCGTAAAGTACAAATGGCAGGGGGCGAGGGGCCACACTCTGCCACACTCTCCCGCTCCCACTGTTTGGGGTGGTCTTGATTTAATTAATGGTAAATGTGGTTTTTCTGTAAGCATCTATCAAAGCCGGTTTGCATACTACCAATACTGCATGAAGATGGCATTTCTAGAATATGACATGAGCCCCATGCAGTCAGTGGAGGAGGCTTTCAAGTCCATTAGCTCAGAAAGGTGGGAGAAAACCTATCCGGGTGGAGGCTCCCTTTGATCTGCTTTCCTGTGACACTCCAGTGAGGACAGAAAAGCACAAACAGCACTCCAAAGACAGCCCGCTTATCAAACGGAAAGACATTTCTTTCTGGAAGTAGGAGCACAAATTTTAATTAACTCTCCACTCTCCTGTGTGGATCCGTAATCTCCGATCACACCTGGAGTGCTAAAAAAATGGAGCATGTCCTGTGGTTTTGCAACTTGTGTAAAAGGAATTCATTTGTATTTATGGCTTTTTCCCCCCTTTGTTCTCTATAATTTCTCCAGTGGTTGCAAATCAACTAAGGAAACAGACATCCAATGCAACCTTCCCTTACCCTCCAAAAATCATGACAACAGAATGTAGAGTTTACTAAGAAATGCTTTTGTCTTTTGATCATTTTTAAAGATCCTCCATGCAGGGAAGTAATGAGGAGGTAGCATACTGGTCCAGTGAGAAAGTTGGTATCCTGAATGTCAGTTTGCTCTTCTCTTTTCTCCTCTTTCAATCTGTGGAAGCAATCTGGGAGAAACGCAGTTTCAAAGAAAAGACTTGGATCCTTCCACATGACTGTGTAGATGAAGAGAGGAATTTTACTTCCCATATCTGAAAAGTGTGTGGGACCAGCACTGGGATGGTCTCCATACCTGGAAACAGTGACTGGGGAATGTTTGCCTCTATTCCTGACTGCCACCAGGCTGGGCCTTCGCCTTTCACGGAGAGGGTGTGTGAAGGTAGAGAGCCCTGCAAAGACACATGTGTGTCTTTTGTAAAATTGCTGCCAAAACACTAATGCCCAACACTTATTGGCAGGGTATGTATATACCACTGTTTCTTTCCTTTCAACTTTAGATATCCTTTTATTTCCTACCATGAGAAGTAAAGGCTTAGCATTCCCATACACATTTTTTCTTAGTGCCCCAAATGGTCACAGTGTAATTCTAATCAAATCAAAGTAGTTTGTGTTATCATAACTTTGCACATGTTGCTCATTGCCAGGGCAAGCAATGCACTGTGACTCTGCCTTCTTTTTCACAGGATACTTTATTTTTCCTGGAGTTAATTATGTCCTCAATTTTTTTTTCCTTCACATGTCTGGTTGTATGTGAACCCATGACTAATATTTATTCCATGCTCCAACAGCTATACTTTATGCCCATCGATAAATATCCCATGTGCCTAAATACATTAATTCTGTGTTTGTTTTTTTCTCCATTAGGGACATCTGGAGCTTTCTACACCCTTGCTCCAATCCTGGTCTGGATGCTTTCCATGACTGGGTTCATCTGCCAGTGCTATCTAAGGCTGGTGTTTTCTCTTTCTTGGGTTCCTCCACATTTTGCTGGACTGCATCCTCCAGTGGCTCCCTAGGAAGCAAATGCCCTGGAAGTCATTTGAATCTGTGCATTCATAAAAGTATAACTATCCTCACCTTTAACTAACAGTTCGAGTAGAGAAGTCTGGGCTGAAATCTACTTTTCCATTAAGATTTTTCAAGTACTGCTTCACTAGCTTCTAGAAATCAGCACTGCTATTGGAATATCTACTTTGATTGCTAATACTTTGTAACCTGTTGCGTGTCATAAGCTTTTAGGATATCTTTCCCGTGAAGTTTCAGAATTTCACAATATGCCTTGGTGTGGGTCGTTTTTGCTCATAGGGCTACACACACTTGATGGCCTCACATTCTGATGGTTCTTGTCCTTCAGTTCTGAAAAGTGTTCTTTGGTTTTCCTTTGATAGTTTTCGGTTTCTCCATTTTCTCCCTTCTTTCTGGATCTTCTGTAAGTCAAAATGGAGGACTGAAATTTTCATGTCATTACCCCTCCCTATTGTCTTACTTGGTCTTTTTATTTTTCCTTTTGAAAGATTTCCTTTATCTTTCAGCCTTTTTATTACATTTTAAAATTTTCTGCAGCTCTATTTTGGAGACCCAAAAGCTACAAAGACAGGAGCTAGTAATCTTATCACAATATGTAAGGATTTTAAACCAATGCCTCTGTTGTCAGTTCTGCTGTTCACTTCTCACCATCCCATGGTCATTTATACTTTGAAAACCAGAGCTTTTCTCAGGTTCTGCAAGAAAAAATGGCTCCTTGTACATTTAGGTGGCAGCTTCCTGCACTTTGCTAAGCCAGTTAGCATCCCTCTATTTTCCTTTTCTAAAAATGTGTTGAAATCAATCCTCTTCTACTTTCCCTTCTTCTAGCCTTTTTGTTCTTGTGAATATCTCATCTATCTATCTGTCTATCTATCTGCAGTCAGTTTTCATTATTCATGGGAGTTATGTTCTATAACGCTGCCACAAGAATTACTGAATACAGTGCTCTAGAGGAAACACAGGGTTAGGTTTCTTTGAGCTTCTTCTGATGACAATATCTTCATCACCTGATCAATACAGAACCTTGTTTTATGTGTGCTTCTGTTGAAAGGCACCTTTTTGAATATATCTTGTTGATTCATTAACTTTGAACTCACAGCTAACAGTACTAGAACCCAAGGCTGAACAAAACTTATGCAACATGTGTCTTTGCTCTGTAAGGCACATTACAGCCTTCTTGTGCCTAGGAACACCAGAGAGTACTTCAGCACTAGGTTTAGGGCTATTTTAAACAGCAAAATCACCAATAAAAGGCACAAAAGTGTGAAAAATGTGGCACTAAGTAGACTGCAAAAAAGGACACTTGTTTATAAGGGCTGAAACAACAGTATGCCTTCGCTGGGGCACGTGAATATTGGCAACTCAAGTTCTTTGCCGTTCTGCATATGCCTACAAGTGACAGTGAAAGCACCAAGATTATTTATTTGAGGATTACAAACAAATTTAAGCAAGTAGGATTTGTAAATATAGAATCCATGAATAATGAGAATTGACTCTATCATCTTTTCATCTATCTACCTACTTACCGATGTATCTATCATTGATCATTCCTTTTGTATCCTTTCACTGGGATTTTTCAGAAGACATAGATGCCTGTGTCCAACTCCCCACACTGAAAACAGTTTTATTATTTTAATTTTAAAGGATCTACTGGAAGCCTTTTCTCAGAGTCTGGAAGCTATGAAGTAAAAATAATAAATTTGGTGACATAAAAACCCTTCTGCAAGACAAGGGACAAGCTATGTAAAGTGAAGAGACAAAAGAAAAGATGGGAAAATATTTGTAGCTCATATTACAGAAAAAAAAAGGAAGAGCTCCTAAAATTTGATTTAAAAAAATCCAGTAATCCAAGTTTTAAAATGGACACAAACAGGAAGAGAGTAGAATCACAAAAAAAGGAAATTCAAATGGCCATTAAGCACACTAAAAAACACCACATCCCACAATAAGAGAAAAGCGAACTATAACTACTGAGATACATATTTTCACCTATCATACTGGTAAAAACCCAGAAGTTTGACAACTACTTTGTTGACAAGACCACGGGGAAGTAAGCATTCTCATATACCGCTGGCAGGAAGGCAAATTGATTCAATCTCATACAGAACAACTTGACAGTATCTTTCAAAATTGCAAATACATTTACCCTTTGACACAACAATCTCACTTCTGGGAACTGATCCTATATATATATATATGTCAAATGTACAAAGTTATTCACTGGAGAACTGTTTGCAATAGCAAAACACTAAAGATTACCCCGGTGTCTATCACTATCAGGCTTGCTAAATTAAATTACGTTTTATTCACATGACTTGGGGGCCTGATTATTGGCTGATCATATGTTGAACCAAGGTGTCCAGGATAAAAAAGACAATGAGAAGGAGTGAATTCCATTTTAGACATGCTGAGTTCAAGGAACAGTGGAAGGTCCAGGAGGCAGCTAGATGAGATGGGGCCTGTGGTAGAAAGAATATACCCACCCACTCCCCCAAATACTTCTATGTCCTAATCCCTGGAGCCTGGGGCTACATCACCTTCCAGGGTAAGAGAGATTGGGCAGATGTGATAAAGTTAAGGATCTCCAGAAGGGGAGATTATCCAGGTGGGTTCAATGTAATCAAAAGGGTCCTCTGAAGAGAGAAGCAGGTGTTGGGGATGGAGGGAGGACGGGGGGTTGGCCAGTTAGGGAGAGAGGTGTGAGGATGGAAGCAGAGGTCAGAGTGACTGGCCCTGAGCAGGACAGCCTCTATAAATTGAAGTCAAGGAACAGATTCCCTCCTACAGTCTCCAGAAAGAATGCAGCTCTGCCAACACCTTGATTTCAATCTCTTAAAACCCATTTTGGACTTCTGACTTCCAGAATGGTAAGAGAATAAATCTGTTGTTTTAAGCCACTACAGCAGCCATAGGAAATGAATACACAGTTAAATGCAGGGGAAGGCAGGATGAAAATAAAGAACTGGAGGGGACAGCCAATACTCAATACTTGGGAGCTGCAAACTCAGGAGGCTTGAGGTTGGTGAGGACAGGATCTCCTGGTGAGGAGGTGAGTGGAAAATAAAGAAAACAGAGGCTGGATGGGGATAAATCAGCTCTTGAGCAGTCAGGGTGGGAAATGGGTTTAAGAAGAAAGATTCACACCATCAAATGTCACAAGAGGGCAAGCAACACAACAACCGAAAGACTTTCTGCAGTTGACAGTGAGGTCTTGGGAGACCACGAGCAAGACATTTTAGAAGGGAAGTGGCAGACGGCAAGAGGTCTAGCATGTGGCTGGTACTGAAGACGAGACAGGGTGTTAGCATGCTGTCAGGAAATGAAGGTTTGCCTTGGCTGAGCCTGGGTGCAGCAGGGGCCGTGGCCACCAAGGGCATGTGGGGAACAGTCATACCCTCATGTGATGGAAAGTAGAGATCCGAAGGCTGGGCAGGAGGGAAATGCCAAGGAACATTTCATCTCTATTTATTCAATGATAAGTGGATGCTTAACACTGGGCCAGTCTTTGCTGAAAACTCAGTGAGTCCTTCAGCATCCCAAAGGGCAGAGCTACACTCCTACCACTCTCCATTTATGAATCTCCACACTTAGTCAAACTGGTTCTTTGCTGGGCACCTGGGAAGCAAGATAGTTGAGGCTCTTCTCCTGCGGCAGGAGATCCCGGTCTGTTGCGGGGGTGTGGAGAGATGAACACGGTTCCCCCACCAGATGGAAGCCACCATGAGCTGTGCAGGAGGGAAGGACAGAGAAAGGAATGACTTGCCCCTCTGCTCTCTGGGGAAAGGGCAAATCCCTCCAGCTGGGGCTGCAGCAGCCCTGCCTTCCCAGCCCTCATCCTCCCCCTGGGCCTCCTGCAGGACCGCTGCCTCTGCCAGCAGGAGGGAGGGGCAAGGACGCTGGGGCCGGCTGGAGATGTTGTTTTCCTCTTTGTTTTACACACAATGCCCCAGAAAAACATTTTCCTGATATGTAATTAGGCCAACATAATAGAGTCTAAGAAAGCAGTCGGTCTCATTTTAGACAACTTTGGCTTTCATAACGTTCAAAGAGAATATGTTAAAAAAAAAAAAAGCTTAGTTCTCAGATGTAGAAAAGGGGGCAGATGATATGCAGGCAGTGCAGTCTTCCATCCGAAGACTCTTTCCCCACCCCCCTTGCTTAATTCACGTCTTTGCCTGATTTTCTCCACCACTCAAGAAAGGTAACCAACCTTAGTGCCCTTTGAGAGCCCAACAAAATAATAATAACAACTGTCATTATTATTTGAGATGCATTGTTTGCAAAAAATGGCCTTAATTATTGTCTCCCTGTATCCAGGCCTCTTTACAACATACCTCTGCAGAAAGAGGGAGAGTCTGTCTCTCCACCCCTTGAAACCAGGCTGGTCTTCTGATTTTTTTCTGACCAAGACAATATGGTAGATGTGATCTTACAGGAGTTCTGAACCTGTGCCCTGATGGGCCTTGTTGCTTCCCCTTGCTCTCACGCAGCCCTGCCTATGTGCTGAGGACATGCCCAGGCGAGCCTGGTGGAGGATGGCAGACATTTGAGAGACCATCTTGGACCTATTAGCTGCTGCCGAGGCATCTGTGTGAGCCCAGGTGGGATTAGTCAAACCGAGGCCAGATCAGCAGTCACCTGGCTGATCTGCAGACTCACTAGCAACAATAAAGGGTTGTTCTTGAAATTCACTAAAAGGTGGCTATTTTATTCCATAGTAGAAGCTAACTATCCTATTCTTATTATTCTAGGAAGAGCTGGATGCCCGAGCAAATGTCTAGAAGGAACACCATTGTAAAAGTCACCTGGTCTAACTTGAGAGAAATAAAACAAAATAGCTGCTACTGAACGGAATTCAGTGTTTTTAATTTTTCATCACACTCAAAGCTGGCACACCCAACCCTCACTTTCTCCATGCCAGACACTCTGTGACCTTGCATTACACCTGCAGCCCTGAAGGCTAATTGGTGATAAGCTACCTTGAGGCCCAGCACTACCACCAGCATATCCTGGGAAAGAGTGATAAAAACCCCCCACTGGGGAAGAGCATCCCAGCTCGAGAAGCTGCTCTGGCTTCTCCTGAAGTACCACCCACGACAAGCTGGCAGGAAAACTAAACCTGCATGTGCAAGATAACACTCTCCTGGATGCGAGGACAAGCGGGGTGATTTGGTCCTGGTATGTGTGGTTTTCTCTGAAGTCACATACGTGGAAGGTGGGAAGGGGTTGTGGGGTGGCAGGTGATGATGGCAAGCCATACATACTACCGGAGCTGTCTGCTGACATGCGCCAGCCTGCGCAGACTGAGAACCACAAGAGGCACGTTACAATATAGGACTCGGGATTATGCTGGAGATGATGAGGTTGGATGTTTTGAGGTTAAGGAGGTGACAGCTGAGCAAACCTAGCTGTTAGTGGGGACAGTCGCTGCCACGGTTCTGAGTGCAAACAGTTAAGCATCTCAGAACTGCTACATCCTGTTGGATGCTCAGCGGGACCTCATACTGTCGCAGCACGGGACTTACATCCTCCAGAAGCTGACATTTCACACACATACTGAATGCATCAGGGGTGAGCATGTCCTCTCCAGCAGACTTGGAAGCAGCTTTGTTTGATAACAATTAAACAAGAAACGCTTTCTCTATCCAGAGACTTGCCAAGTCCCTCCCACTTGCGTTGATGAGTGAGGAAATTAGGCTCTCTGGGAGTAAATGGGATTTGCCACTTTATTACTCTTTTTTCAGACATTCTGAGGTGGATGAAGGATCATTTTCTAACCTTTTTTATGTCTTCACATTATCTACTATCTGGAAAAGAGAGGATTTAAAAGAGCTTTCCCACAGTATATAATTAAAGGGATTTACTTTGGAGTTGGGGGCCTGAAAGTATGTCAGCAAAAAACTCGAACTTTTTAAAAAATTATTTTCTATTTTTTGGGGGGCTAGGAGGGGTAGAGGGAGAGAGAATCTTAAACAGCCTCCACACCCAATGTAGAGCCGACGCAGGGCTTGATCTCACGACCCTGAGATCACGAACTGAGAAAAAAATCAAGTCAGATGCTCAACCATCTGAGCCACCCAGGTGCCCCCAAAACTCTAGAACTTTTAAGACTACATCAAAATTACCACCTTCCTCTATGGTTGAGTCCTGACACCTTACCAATAATCATAAAATGCTAACCCAAAAGATGGCCCAGAACAAAGGTTGGCTCAAAATCTTAACAGCAGAGGAAATGGAAGGAAACTAGCAACAGATAGAGCTACACAAGGCTGGGTGTCTTGGCCTTGGGTTCACTCTGAAAAGAAAGTGGCTAAGACCTTGATGCTGTGGAACGCTCAACACAACAGATTTTGTCTCCTGACTTTCCCCACCTGGTGAATTCAAGGTGCCACAGTCCCACTTTGGCATTCGGTCAATATTCTCTTCAGTCAATTTTCTCTCCACGGTGACCCAATTGTCAGCGTCTTGTTGCTATGGTTACCATGATTCTAACTCAGCCATCTCTCCCCATGTTCCCTGCTCCCTCAGGCTAAATTATGTTACACTAATCCCAGAGCACGCCCTCTAAGGACCCTACTCCTGGTAAGTGGACTTCTAATAGAGTGTCCAAGAAGAATATCCAGCCTTCAGGACATGTCAGATCTCTGACTGTCCAGTACCCCCATCCCATGAGTCCTTCCATTCTCTCTGGCTCCCTGCTCCACTATAGCCTAGAGGTAAATTCTCCAGAGACTGTATCAGCATCTGCACTCACCAAAGGACAAGCTGATGAAGAGCAAACCAAAGTCAAAACAATGAAAACGATCTCAGAGAGACTGGCCAACTCTACTTGGTGTCCTCTGAGAAATCCCCATATCACCCACTGTCCCCTGCCCTATCACTTCATCTTATTGATCACTACTTGGCATGGATTTGTTTACCTACTTATTGCCCCCTCCTTCACAGGAATGGATCTCCACAAAGGCAAGGATTTTATTTATCTCATTGCTGACAAATCCCAAGCATCTAGGCAAGGGTCTGGCACAAATGAGTGTTCAATAGTTGTTGAGTAAATGAATGAATGCACTTGCCATCCCATTTTTAGGGTAGGTTCTCCTGCTGCCATCTTCTACTCTCAAAGTCTTAACCAAAATTGCTATAAATCACATTTAACATTGATGAGAGGAGTTTACCATTAAAAAATGTGACTTAATCTGCCCGGAGGATGTGATACCATTCTCCTGGGTATTCTGTATGTGGGAGCTGGAAGTATATTCTTGTATGAAAATTGAGCACACAGAGTCATATGCTGGTCACCATTAAGGTCACTAGATATTTTAGCAAAGATTATCTGGTAAATTATTAAACTGGCCCCACACCAATTCATCCACTTCCTGCATCTGTGCTGCTACAGAATGTTGCAGATTGTCTATCAGGAGATAGCGTCTTTTTCCCCACCTCTTGAATCTGAGATTGGTTTCATGACTTTCTTCGGCCAATGGGACATTAGCAAATGTGATGCAAACCAAAGCATGAAATAAGCTAGCACACTGGGACTCTTGAGGACCCTGGGACTGACATTGTGTGAATAAGCCCAGTTAACCTCCTGGGCATTAAGATATATAAGACCAAGTTGCCCCAGCCAATGGCCAGGCAATAACCGGCCATGTGACCAAGGCTACCCTGGACCATCCAGCCGTCAGCTGAGGCATAAGAGAGCCCAGGAAAGATTAGCTAAGGTGCTCCAGAGTAGAACTGTTCAGCTGACCCAAAGAATCCTGAGGTAAGTAAATGGCTATTTGAAGCTAAAGACTGGAATGGTTTACTACCGGCAAAAACAAATATAGACTAGAAAACAAAACAGCCAACTACCATTTAATAGAGACGAGTCTTCCTGCTTCTTTCAAAGTTACTTTGTCCTCATATGGGAAGGTGACTCTACAGAATCACCTGTAGATGATTCATGGCCCAAATAAGCTTTAAGTAGGGCAATACTTTTGTGATGAGCCCTGACCTTTACCTTGGGCCATAATCACCATGGCCCAAATAAGCTTTAAGTAGGGCAATACTTTTGTGATGAGCCCTGACCTTTACCTTCTTGCCCAATGCCCTTTCACTAGTAAGAACTTTCACAGTAAAATCAAAAGTAAAATTTGCTTCAGTGGGATAAAAATAAAAAATTGGCTTAAAAAGTATGGACTTTTAAATCAAAAAATGATATGAAGTGTAATGAATGATAAAAGGTAAAGAATATTCATGGTTCAGGCACCTGGAGGGCTTGTCAGTCAATTAAGTGTCTGACTCTTGATTTTGGCTCAGGTCCTGACCTCAGGGTTGGGAGATCAAGTCCCACGTCAGGCTCTGTACTTGGCGTGGAGCCTGCCTAGGATTCTCTCTCTCTCTCTCCACCCCCCCCCACCCCGATTTCTCTCTCTCTCCTTCCTAAAAAAAAAAGAATATTCATGGTTTGCAAGCACAAGAAAATGGAAACACCTAAAATCCACCAATAGGAAGCTAATGGAGCAAATTAAAATACTATTGTTCGTATACTGAAATACTTTACAGCCATTTAAATTGATGAAGTAGAAACAGTATGAACAGTAAGATCCCAAATATGCAAATGTAAACAGAATATATACTACAAGAAAATATACCAAGATGTTACATTGTTATGTGGCTCTCTTCTCAGTGATAATGAGAGTAGGGTTTTTGCTTTCTTTTCCTCATTTGCATTTCCTAAACTGTCTTCAATTACAAGCACCACTTTTTAAAAACATCTTTATTGAGATATAATCGAAATATCTAAATACTCACCCATTTAGTCTTCAATTCAATGGTTTTTAATATAGTCACAGAATGGTGCAACCATTACCACAGTTTAAATTTGGAACATTTTTCATCACCCCCCCCCCCCAAAAATTCTTGTGCCGGTTAGCAGTCACTCTCCCTCTCCCTCCCTCGAAGCAGCACCAATCTACTGTTTCTATGGATTTCTATGGATTTGCCTTATCTGGACATTTAGTGTAAATGGAATCATGCATTACGTGGCCTTTTGTGTCTGGCTTTTCAAGGTTCATCCATTATACCGAAGTGAAAAAAGCCAGTCACTCCTAGAGATGTAAACTCAGAGACATCCCTTCTACCTCAGTTGAAGAGGATGTTAATTCTATCTCATCATGATCCCAGGGTCTGGAGATTGAGCCCTGCTTCGAGTTCCCTGCTCAGCAGGGAGCCTGCTTCTCCCTCTCCCTCTGCCTCTGCTTCTTCCCCTACTCCTGTTCTCGCTCATTCTGCTCTCTCAAATAAACAAAAAAATCTTAAAATAAAAAAATTCTGTCTCAAAGAGGGTGCTCACTTAAAAGCAATGAGCCAACCATGCATCCCAGCTTGTTGAAGTTGGAAGGGATCAGGGTGGTCCTGCAGTCGTGTGGCTCTTGGGCTGGTGGAATGTTTCACGTGGATCTCGCATTTTCCCCTCCAGACCTACAGACACGGAGTCTCCAGGGGTGGCGCCTTTTTAAGTCCCTAGGTGATTATGAGGATCAACTGCTCTAGTGTCTCCTGCCTCTAGAACTGACTGAACATGTGAATCACACTGGTACTTGGTTGTTGACAGCCACAGGCCCCAGCCACCTCCATCGCTGAATTGTTCCACAGGGGCTCTCCAAAGGGACCTAGTTATTTCTTTGCAACCAAGGAAAACAGAGTCTACCTCCTTTATGATAGGTCAGCCTCTCAAAGTTAGGGAGTCAGCTACCGGATTGCCTGTTTTTAATTCTTTTTTTTTTTTTTATAGAATTTATTTTTTTTTAATTTATTTATGATAGTCACAGAGAGAGAGAGAGAGAGAGAGAGAGAGGCAGAGACACAGGCAGAGGGAGAAGCAGGCTCCATGCACCGGGAGCCCGACATGGGATTCGATCCCGGGTCTCCAGGATGGCACCCTGGGCCAAAGGCAGGCGCCAAACCTGCTGTGCCACCCAGGGATCCCTGTTTTTAATTCTTTTAAGATAAATATGCCCAACTGTTTTCAACCATTTCTAAGTGTACCCTCCATCCCTCTCTCTTCTGTGCTCCCTATAGCCTGTGTTTCTCATCAAATATGGCAGTTGTGGTGCAACATGAGGCTTGAGGGCAGCCAGTATCAGACTGGCATGTTCATAAATGTGGCCGGTTTTCTTTTATAAGTAGTAGTAACCTGATGTTGTTCTGTGTTCATTCAACCAATGTTTGCAGAAAACTTGCAACACAAGAGAAATTAGTATGGGAGCAGGGGACATGAATATTAAGGATGGCTAGTTGTCGTTGGGTCATGGAGTGTGCACAGCAATTTTAAAAATTAACTCTAGAGTAAGGTGGAACATGCTCGATGCCAAAAGAAAGGGAGAGCTGATGTTATCAAAGATGATTCCATAAACATCTGGGGCAGGAAGTGTGAGGATCCCCATGGTGAAGACTTGAGATGGAGGAGGGATTCAGCAGAGGAAAGGAGAGAACACAATGAGGGGACAAAGCGACACCTGGTGTAATCTGATAAATCCCACTTTGTCCTAGCCCAGGGCATGTGGAACATCTGGAGGGGAGTAGTAGGTATACTGTTGACCTGTATTAAATTCCTTTCATTAGAATTGTTGTCAAATCAAGTATTCTCCCTTCTGTATGACTGATTTTTTTTGAACTTAAATGTAACTGATTTTTTTGTGATACTTAAATGTACCTCTATTACATTTCATTGGACTGGTCTTGATCCAACATTGACAAATTAAGAGATAATGAGATTAGAAAGGAATTAAAAAGTCACAGAAACCTACTTTAAAAAAAAGAAAGCTGGATTAGATAAGTAATTTTCAAGGTTTCCTGGATTTTTTCTTTCTTTCTTTTTTTTTTTTTAAACAGTGGGGGTACTTTCCACAAATACCAACCGTAATCTAAATTAGAAACTCTGTGAAAACAGAGATTCAGAAAAAGCAGTTCTTGTTGACACTGGCATGGGTGGGTTGTCCAGAATCTCCCCCTTCCCACTGTCAAATGTGCCCTTTATGGTCTTCCTCCCATGCCCAACTGGAATGTTTTTGCAGAGCCCAAGAGCATCCATGATCTTTAGATCCTCAAGGCCACCTAGTATACTCTGTGGCTTACCAGCTTTGGGTCTTTCTCCACAGGCCCACTACTTTCTAGATTTCTACACAAGCCATTGAAAAAGCCGCAAAAGAGGTCAATGCACAAGATGGCATCACAGGGCTCAGGGGCAAAGACTTCCTCTAATTAAAGCACTTCATTGCTGAGTATAGTCTCTCAACCAGTCTCACTCCATCCATAGGCTCCTTTTTATTTAGTTTTATTAAAATTCTTGGCCAAGTGAATTTCAAAAAGGACACATTCAAAGAAGTGGTGATGAATTGATCACTTAACTACAAGAACACCCTTCAACCCTCTATAGTCACTGATTTAATACACTTCATTCTTCTTGGAGAACCATCTGCCCTGTCCTCCTCTGTAGCTTGCAGACTGTCTAAGCATCTAAAAAGTTCTTCTACGGCTATACCACCCTGAAAGCACCTGATTTCGTCTAAAAAGTTCTTAAGGGGGCCACACAGAAAGCATGAGAAGGAATGTGGCAGTCCCTAGGAGCAAAGGCCTGCCCTTGATTGGCAGCCAGCAAGGAAACCAAGACCATAGTACTACAAACGCAAGGAATTGAATTTGGCCAACAACCCGAATGAGCTTAGGAGTCGATTCTTCCCCAGAGCCCCTAGTAAGGAATGTTGACCTGCTAATACCCAGCTTCAGCCTTGGAAGACTCTGTAGGGGAAGCAGTTGAGCCCACCTGGATTCTGACTCACAGAAATTGTAAGATAGTAACTGTCTGTGCATATGTTTAACACTCTTACAGAATTATCTTCCACCCTTCTAATGCCAAACACCCTTGGAAATCTAGAGATCGAGCTTATTTTATCACATTGAGGGTTGCCTCCTTGTCATTCTGTGCTTACAATGAAGGCTTTGAAGCATACTGTTTTTTAAAAAATGCATTTGTTAAAAAATTCTGAAAATTTCAGAATTTTAGTGCGGACTTCACTATCCCTTCCTCTGCTGCAAAGCTCTAAATTCACCTGGCCCTGTGGTCTTCACCAGAACGTACATACACTTGCCTCTCCCCTCTTGCCTGGGGGTCCTGGTGACTTAGTGCCTTTCACCATCCTCAGGATGCATGACGATGAAGAGAAATTATTTATGGGCATGCAAAGGCCAGGGGGTGGGAATTCATTTTTAATGACTGTATTCCTTCTCTCTAGTTAAAGACATCAATCCTTTCTGCCCCAATTCCCTCCATTCATCATTTTTCACAGTGGCTGACACACAGTAGGAACTCAATATTTATTTGTTGAATAAATGTTTTAAAAGGTCTAACTTAACTTGTATTACTAAATTTGTACAGGAAGTGAAATATGGGTGTCTGAGAGAACCAGATCATTGACTTTATGGAAGAAAAACATCAAATTCTTCCTTTTCACTCTCCTGCTATCCAAGCTGTCACCATGTCCAGTTTTCTTTAGCATACTTCCAGGAGCATCCCCCACCTTTCTAGTCCCACTCAGCAGCAAACACTGTTGGCTGTCAATCAATATAGCCACTTGTTAGCCCCGGTTCCCTTTCAAAGTGACACCCTCTGTAGCTCTAGCTAACCATTTCCTTGACAATGATGTGGGTCTGCGACCCAACCCCAGCCAAGGGGACCCAAGCAAACTCTGCTTGAGAGTTTCTGGGAATAGTTTTGCTGGGGGGGGGGGAGGGGAAGCATGTGGCAAAAAACAACCTGTTCTCCCAGTTGTCAACATGTTCACATGAGAAGCTTGGAGCTGCTGCAGCCACCTTGGGCCTAGTGTCCCAAAGAGAGACCTGGTAGGCAGAACACAGAAAGGTGACAGCACTTAGGTCCTTTGCAATGTCCTTAAGCCATCAGAAAAGCCATCGGTTGCTGACTCTGCAACCACCCCACCTTCCTCCAGATCTCCTGCTTGGTGAGATGAGAAGAAAAATGCCTACTGTTTAAATCATTTCTAGTTGGATGTTCTGCTGACAAGCATCCTCGCTGAGACCATGACTGCCACTCTTATTCTCTGACCTTGGGACCTTTTCCCCAAGCATCCGTCTGCCTTTCCCCCATTCCAGTCCATCTCTCCCAACAACATGCCACTTTAGGGCCAACTGTCTGTGGACTCATGGTTCCCTGATGAGATCCCCACCACGGCCCACTTCAACCCACTGCAAACCCAGGTTCTTGCTAGCCCACAGAGTTCCCGGCAGACTCTCTTCCCAAGCAGACAAGCTATCAAATGCACACCCCAAGGCTCCCCTGCAGTTCCATCCATACATGTCCCCATTTCCCAGGACTGCTGTAACAGTGACCACAAACTTGGTGGCTTACTACAACAATAGAAATCCATTCTTTCACAGTTCTGGAGGCCAGAAGTCCAGAAGTCAAGGTGTTGCAGGGCCACGTACCCTCTGGAGGCTCTAGGGGAAAACCCATTTCTGGCTCCTTCCAGCTTCTGGTGGCTGCTTGCATTCCTTGGCTTATAGCTGCATCTCTCTATTCTTTGAGGCCAGCGTTTCCAAATTTCTCTCTACTTTGCCTTCACGTCTTCTCTGTGGGTGTAGAACCTCCCTCTGCCTTCCTCTTAGAAGGATATGTGTGATTGTTTTTAGGACCTATCCACATAACCCAGGATAATCTCCCTATCTCAAGATCCTTAACTTGAATCACATCTGCAAAACTCCTCTTTCCAAATAAGGTAACGTGCACAGGTTCCAGGGCTTAGAAGCTGGTACTTTTGGAGGGCCCTGTTCAACCTACTTCTCATGTGGCTGTGTGTGCCCTCCAACTCTGTTTATCTCTGGAAGGAGCTCCCAGAGGGGACTCTTAGGGGATGGAGGGCCAGAGGTGGGAGGAAGATTCACTTTTTTAATATATGCACTTTTGGACTGTTAAGAGTTTTGTTTAAAATTATTATAAAACCCACAATAATTTTTTATTTCAATTTGCAACATAATTCACATTATCACATGGAATTTTTTAAAAAAGACATATTCTATCTTAGGCCAGTTTCCCCAGAAACAGACCCTGAGAGGAGGATTTGCATGCAAGTAGCTTTATTATAAGGCAGCGTGGGGGTGGGGAGAGGCGGCCAAAAGGCTGAAGCCAAGCAGGGACACAGGTTTATGCAACATCCCCTGAACGGTAACTAAGCCTCACCCCATGGGAAGCTCTGGGGGGTGTCCAGCCTGGAACCAGGGAGCTGGCCTTTTACATACCCACCCTCCTCAGTCACAGACAAGGACCACCCCAGGGGTATCTAAACACCCAGGGACTTCTGGCTCGCCTTTGCCTGAGCACAAAGCAGACGCCAGCAGCCAGGCACAGGTGTCAGCAAAGGCACTCAGGCGCTGGTTGCTAGAAGTGAAAGCACATTGATAAAAAGGAACCCAAGGATCTGGAAAACCACTGACATCAGCTGCTAATGTTCTAATTTGAAACAAAACAAAACAAACAAAACAACACCAACAAATGAACAGATGTGCTTTCCCTTCTGGTCTGCCTCCGCTCTTGCAGAAAGCCCCTCTTCCAACCCCCTTGGCTCATCTGCACCCCAACGGAAGCTGCTGTGTCCAGCAGCCCTTGTCAGTCTCTACTTTCCCAGGGCACTTCTGGCCAGCAGGATATCATCCAGCACTGAGTGCCTTGCTACTTGTAGGAAGTCTTCTTTTCACCTGGATGCTCCTTAAGGTTAGGGGCCTCAGCAAATACCCCTTTGAGTTCTTGTCCCAGGGCAGCAAAGAGCAGTTCCCTCTCTCTGACCTCTGAGGTTTTGCACTTCTCTGGGAGTTCTCTGCTTTGTAGCCACTAATGCTCTTCACCCTTTTTTTCACTCCTACATAACCTTCCACCAAGTACTAGCCATCTCATGGGGAAGCTGGAGAGCTGGTTTTCATCCAAAAGCCCATCATGTGTCTCTTGCTGCCACTGCCACAATCCACCTGACATTTCATGATTCCACGTCAAGCTGCTGCTGCCCAGAAAGAGGCAGAGGGAGAATTCTGCCTGAAAAAGAAGAGGAACAGCCATCCATCCAGGGATCCACTAACCCAGCAAAGGGCCCAAGTCTAAGAGCAGAAGTCAGGACTCAATGACCCGATAATGGCTTTTTGGGGATCACTCTTTTTAAATACAATCTCCATCATTTTGGGAAGAGGAGTGACTTACTTGGGCAAACACAGACCATACAAACTAAGCTGTTCTCCATCAAGTTCCTAATAGCCAAGGAGCAATAGAGACCCTTCCAGGGGCAAGAAGAAAGGGGATGTCAGAAACTCAGGGAAAGTTCACTATGGCCCTATGGCAAGAAACACCTGAAGGGAAGCTGACTCCAGGTAGCAGTGTCAATTGAGGATAAAGTTGCAGCACCTAAGTAAATCAAGGAGTCTGTAGAGATTGATTGAGTGTGGATTTACAAGGACAGAGGGAGGTACTTGACTCTCCAGGGATGGTGACAAAAGTGAGGTAGACCCAATAAAGGAGGAAAGTTAGGCCCAGAGCGATACTAGGTATACGTGACTGCATACACATTTATGCACACACGCACCTTTCAAAACTCTCTTCACAGCAAGAAGTTGTACAATACGTTGAAGATAATAGAAAGTGGAATTATTCAACTCTCATTTTACATCCTTATCTACAAGAAGAAAACAAATATAGCTAAAGACGAAGAGAAGAAAGGATGTGGTGAGACCTAACGACTTATCTTTTAAAATTTAATTATTAATTACCCAAGTAAAATGAATATTTCTCTATGGAAAAATGAAAATGTTAATAGATAAAACTACCTCCCCCTCTTCCATTCCGAGTCACAGAGAACCACTGATATCAGGTTGATGGGGGCCCTTCCAGGGTATATTTACATATACCCTCAGAAAATAGATCATATTGTTTTGTGAAGCTTTTTCCCCCCATTAATGGCATCACACTGTATCTGTATTAGTCAGGGTTGTCCAGAGAAACAGAACCAGCAGGCTGCGTGAGAGACAGAGGACAGAGGCAGAGATACACAGATACAGGTACTTCCCTCTTTTCAAAAGTTCATTTTCTACCACTTCATTTCACTACAAAAGACCTATAATAGTGCCTGTTTTTGCTAATTGCAAAAAAGAAAAAAAATCCAGTGAGGATTTATGCTTTTATGAAAAAAGGCAGAAGGCAAAAATAGCGTTCGGTGGCTGTTGGGCAGCGAGCTGGTGCAGAGGGAAGGCGCATCCAGAGCAGTGAGGGCGGCCCCGCCAAGCTCCCTCCCCAGAGCCACAGAGCCACCCTAGCTTTGACCTGTGTCTGTAAGCACCTCTGTCCTAAGGCATAAGAAAAGCCCAAGAGAGATGATCTTTTGGGTCTGGAAATGCTCAAAACATTTTCTATGTAAATGAATGGCACTCACTTCTTTGCTTTATATCAGGCTTATGAAAGCCTTCATAGGAGTGCTCTAGTTTTGGATAGTGGGGTAGACCTGTATACATATTAGAGCAGGTTGGGGAGGGAGGGATTGATTTTTTTTTTTTTTTTTTGAGGAATTGGCTCCTGCAATGTGGGGGCTAGCAAGTCTGCAGTCTGTGGGGCAGGCCCTCAACTGATGGGATAAGGCCCACCCACATTATAAAGGATTAGCAATGTGCTTTACTCAAAGTCCACTCATTTGAATGTTCATCATGTCTCAAAACTCCCTCCACTGCAACATCAAACTGGTGCCTAACCCAACAACTGAGGTCCACAGCCTAGGCAGGGTGACACATAAAATCAACCATCACAGCATCATTCTGTAACCTGTTTTTTCACTTAACATTTCTTGGAGTCCCTTCCCTGTCAGTTTAAATGGAATGACTGCATCCTTAAGGATGTATCATCCTTAATCCTACTGATGGACATGTATACTGTTTCCTTTTTTTTCTAGTACTCTAATCATCCTGAGATAATGTCCTTCTGTGTGGCTTCTTGTGAACAAAGGCATGTGTTTCTCTAGAAGAGGTGGATGTGAGGCATGGGGGCTTGCTGAGTCATGGGTAGAAGTTGGCATTTCACATTTTTTAAAAAGATTTTTTATTTATTTATTCATGAGAGGTAGAAAGAGAGAGAGAGAGAGAGAGAGACATAGGCAGAAGGAGAAGCAGGCTCCATGCAGAGAGCCAGACGTGGGACTCGATCCCAGGTCTCCAGGATCATGCCCTGGGCTGAAGGCGGCGCTAAACTGCTGATCCACTGGGGCTGCCCAATTTCACATTTTTAATAGAGAATAGTAACCTGCTCTTCAAAGCAAACCTCAAATTTTTAAACAATGAACTTAAAATTTGTCAACCGTAGGTACATTACATTTTAAAGAAAAGGTGCTCAGTCGTAACAGTGCAGTGATGTGCCACTTTCAAAACCCAGGTGGGACACAAGGAATCTGATCAAAGTGAAAGCCCCCAGAGTTGCTAGAACAGACTCTGAGGTTGCCCTAAGCACCTCCCCTCACAGGCCTCCTCTGTGCTGTGATCTGCTCTGGGTTAAAAAAAAGGGCAGAGTTATGGCTTGGCAGTGGGTGGGGAGTGGTGGTGGGTGGGGAGGAGTCTTGCCTTCAGTCCTGGTCAATCATGGCAGTAATCATTTGAGGGAAAATCTGAGTCACAGGAAAAAGAGAGAACTGCTGCCTTTGGCACTCAAGGCTATGATCTCAGAACCAAAGTAATTATCCTAGAGAAACGGTGGCAATGAAAAGAATGCCAGATGGTTTAATAAGGATAAATATTGGCTCCCTTGTCACAGCAGAAGGTGGTGGATGCTAGATACCATAGAAATTGATGTTACTCCCTGGCAAATCCTGTGTGGATTGTTCAAGAGATGGCTGGGAGCCCCTAGAAACAAAAGATGGATCCCTAGAAGCCTTAAAAATACAGAAATTTGTGGACAACAAGTGGGACCGGTGTGTTGTGGGGCAGGTTAGGGGACGAGTTGGGTGGGGGCATGGCCCAGAGTAGATGTCAGTTACAGAAATGCATCCCACTGAGCCTCTCGTGATTCTTTCAGCGATAATGCTGACATGGTAGGTGGAACAAGAGGACCATCTGAAACCTTGGCAAAGGGGTTGGGCATCATGTTAGAGACTAGAGGAGAGATGCCCCCAGCGTGCCAAAGGGCCATGTCCTCCATCTAGTTGTATTTGACATTGGATTGGAAAGAAGCCATCCTACATATGAAACCTTCAGAGAAGCCAAAGCTGAGATGATCCTCCAAAAATGCAGGACGATATAACCATGATCTAAAATGTCTCCACAGGCTGGGAAAATGGGCAGAAATTAATAGGATGAGATGAACTGGGAGTCAGTTCAACAACAGACTGAATGCACAGGGAGCGGATGGGGAGAGCTGACTACATGCCACCTCACATGGCACAGTCTGTCATGGCTGCCCGCAAAGCCCATCCAACCTCCCGCTTGACTAGCAGAAGCTCGGGTCCAGCTGTCGGGGGACCAAGTACTCACAGGTGGCAGGCTGCTCTCCAGGCTGCTCATGCCACCCCACCCCCAACCCTGGTCCCAGCAGCTGAGCAGAGCACAGCAGGCTGACTCCCATGTGTTCCCAGACCTGTGTAGGCCAGTTAAGTTCAACATCATAATTGCAGGTCTTCAGTTAAATTACTTAAACTGATGGTGAGGGTGAAAGAAGTTATTTCTAGGGAAACTAAGTAGAATGCTTTAAAGACTTGACAAAGTACAGTTACTTAAACATAACAACTGTGGCTGAATTAGAAGTGGGGGGGCTGGAAAAGATTAAGAAAAAATTATGAAAACAAGGATTCTGCAGTGTGATGCCTTTCCTAGACTTCTAAGAAACTGACCCAGGACACTGACAAAGTCACATTGGGTGTGGTTTACACAAGAAAGATGAAGTGGGGGGATCCCTGGGTGGCTCAGCGGTTGGGTGCCTGCCTTCAGCCCAGGGCGTGATCCCAGAATCCCGGGATGAGGTCCCACGTTGGGCTCCCTGCATGGAGCCTGCTTCTCCCTCTGCCTGTGTCTCTGCAACCCTCCCCCCCTCTCTCGGGTCTCTCATGAATAAATAAATAAAAATCTTTTTAAAATATATTTAAAAAGAAAGATGAAGTGGAGTTCCAATCAGCAGACCTCAAACTCTAAAAATTGGCAAATATATGTGTACTTATATATCTTACATTTAAATATATGTGCAAGATAGGGATATGATTTCCTTTGGTTCTTTTTAACTTTTATCAACTAACTGGCCAAACACCATGCCAACTACATCCGCCAAAAGTGCTTTTACTGTTATCTGGTGGTCAGTTCTGGCAGCAAATTTCGCAAGAAGCACTGATGAGCTAGAAGGGATCAGGGAGAGGGATGAAGATGGCCTCAAGGGGCACCTGACGGTGTCCACAGCAGTGACGGGCCATCAGGCTGAGGGTATGCAGAAGAGGGTCCCTGCCTCTGTCCTTCCAGCTCTTACTCTTGACCTACTCATCTATGTAGTTTCCCTTTTCCTTTCAAAGAAGGACCCTTTCGGCTCATACTCTGGATTGTAAACACAAAGATGGTAAACAAAATGGGCTCCTGCGTGGCTCAGTTGGTTAAGCGTCTGCCTTCAGCTCAGGTCATGATCCCGGGGTCCTGGGATTGAGCCCCAAGTCAGGCTCCCTGCTCAGTAGAGAGCCTTCTTCTCCCTACTGCTCATGCTCTCTTTCTCCCTCCTAAATAAATAAATAAATAAATAAATAAATAAATAAATAAAATCTTTGGAAAAAAAAGAAGATAAAAAGAATACCTATTACAAATGTTCTATGGATGGGGCAGCCCCAGTGGCTCAGCGGTTTAGCGCTGCTTTCAGTCCAGGGTGTGATCCTTGAGACCCGGGATTGAGTCTCACGTCGGGCTCTCTGCATGGAGCCTGCTCCTCCCTATGCCTGTGTCTCTGCCTCTCTCTCTCTCTCTCTGTGTGTGTCTCTCATGAATAAATAAATAAAATCTTCAAAAAAATGTTCTATGGATGGACTTTTATCATACTACTCACAACTGCCTTTAATTTAGGCCACAGGCTTCCAACTGAGAAAAATGCAATGCGTTTGGCTCCATACTTTCTCTAGCCAACCTCAGCTGTGCTTTCAGAATAAGATCAAGGCAACAGGGAGAGGATCTTTCTAGTTGATGACCCTAGGTGACCAATAAAAGAAAGTGCTATTTACTTACTATATGCCAAGTACTACACTCACAACTTTTAACATATTATTTTCCTTCATTCTCAACTTTGAGAGGTTAACAGTATCTCCACTCATACAACTGAAAGATGGATAAACAGAGGGGATGATTTACTTTTCATATATTCAGTCAGCCGGCTGGTAATTAGAGAACCAGGATGGATTGCCAGGCCAGACTCTAAATTCTCTTTCCAACATATTGCAGTGTCTGCAGAACTGTGAAGAGCTAGGTAGGCTTTCTCATGAAAGCATACATGTGCACAGGTGGACAGGGAAGTCAGGAAGCTGTGGCTAAATGAGAACGTTACATCTGTACACGCCGCTGAGGCTACCAATCTGCACAGGAGTAAGGAGGCAAAAAGCAGCAGGACAGTCCCAACTGTGAGAAAAGGGAAAAAGCTGGTCAGAAATGTTTTGCGGCCAGAGCCCAGGAGTTTATGGGCTGGCCTGAGAGGATAGAGGTTGCCAGAAAGGCAGGGTCAATCATGAGCCAAGAGGGACCTGCCCAGGGCTTGAACAGGAAAGGTCTTTCCGAGATGCCAAAAGGGTGGAGAGGAGAGGACGCCATTGGGGTCTCAAGGGTGGAAGCTGAGGTTGCTGGACAGACGCCCACATACCTGGAGGGGCAAGCAGAAGAGGGGCTGACTGTGGGGGCAGGCGGGGGTGGTCCTACAGAGCCTCTTCAGAGAGCTGAGCCATGGGCAGACCTGCCCTGGACTGGACGCTGCTGGGCCGTGCTGGGACACAGCTGTATACAGGTGGTTCTGCTAAGGCGGAGATTCTCAAGGGTGGGCTTGAAAAGGAAACGCGGTAGGGAGAACTTGGATATCTGTGTGTTTTAAAACTCTCAAATGATTCAAGCTCAATTCTGAGAAATGTATGTGTACGTAATGCTGGATGAACCAAAAGGCTTCAGCCCAATTCAGGAAGCATTTGCTGGAAGCCTTAGAGAACAAAGATGACCAACCCCCAGCCAAGAAACTCAACGTGAAGGAAGGAAATTGGATAAAGAAATCACAGTGATCATAATAGGAATAGACAGGCTTATGCACAGAGAATTATAGAAACACAGAAGAAGAGTCTTTAACTCTGAAGGAGTTTAAAAGGCTTCCTGGAGGAGGAGACCTATAAGCTCACCCTAAGTCTGCTTATACCAGCTTTCAAAGAGGAAGAGAAATCCATATAGGCTAAGGGGTACAGTCTGTCCAGAAGAGAGCTCCCCTCCTTTCGTCCTCCAGAGATGGCAATCAGAGGCTGATGCTGCTAAATGGACAAGGGTCTGTTTCTACTGTGGGAAATCTGGGAACACTCCAAAGGCGCTAGAGAAAAGAACAAGTCTGAAGACTTGTGCAGAGAAAACTGGCGAACACCTACATCAAAACCATTAATCCACTTGTCACCATCAGGAAAATTAAGAAAATGTGTTTCTGCCTAGCTGGATGCCAGCCACACCTGCCTATCATGTTGACGTGTGATAGAATAAAGGCCTAGCCAGTGATGTGCTGCTAAATGCTTACAACTGGTTCTGAGGGAAAAAAAAACAAACCCTGATTTCTAAGGTTTGCCAGTTTTCATGGCGCAGTACTTCCACTGTGGCCAACTTCAAGTTACCAATCTGACTGAATCTGTCACCGAATAGGGAGCTGGGAAGAAATGCACAGACCTGGCTTTGCAAGCTGGTACACACCACTGGGTCAATCATGAGTCTTAAAACCCTAGGTCATTTCCAAGGATCCCTAGAAAAAAGCCACAGCATTCCTGCAGTGAGTGTGTGTGTGTGGGGGGGGTGGGCATGCAGAGAGAAGAAGACAAGGCACAATGATGACACGACTAAAAACTAGTATCACTAAATTAATCAATGCACAAAAATTAGAGATCATGACAAAAGAGTTCAAACATCTCAGAAAGAAATAAAATTAACAAATAAACCTAATGAAAACCAATTTGCCTATCCAGGAACACTTTCTGGGTAAATGTTAATCTTTCCCGATCTCAGCTCTTAACCCATAACATTGATCTCTGAATCAAAAAGACAATCGTGTTCTTATTTCCTTATTTCTTATTTGCTGTAACCTTATCTTCCTCCCACAAACATTTTAGATAGGATGCATTCATTCTAGTTATCCATCAAGGTCTCAGTTAGTTTCAAAGGCTAAAGAAAGCCAAGCCATTGGGGTACTTTCCCCCATCACGACTTTCATCAAACAACACACTAGACATCTGTACTGTCCTTTTAGAGACTGGTTCTTGAAACTGTGGATCAGAATCCCCTGGAGGGCTTGTGAAAAGGGATTGCCAGGCCCTACCCCCAGACTTTCTGTTTCAGTTCATCTGGAGTGGGGTCCCAGAATCTGCATTTCTAGCAACTTCCTAGGTGATGCCAAAACTGCTGGTCCTGGGACCACATTTTGAGGTTTTGGATCATTGCCATCAAGTCCCCTTTCTTGAGGAAACCGCAATGCCCTCCTTCCCTGAACAGCCATGTTAGTGTGCAGACAGCAAGAGATGTGACACATGTCCCGTGGCCTGCCGATCACTTCCATACATGCACCTGTTTCCATGTATGCACCTTCCATACAAGCACCATGTGTGGCTTGCTGTTACAGCCAAGTGTTACAGAGCAAACAGAGTTACTGGATGTTGAAGCACGTGGGCTGTTTCAATAGGGTCCTTAGGATCCTCAGTTGCTACCTCTGTTTTTTTTTTTTTTAAATTTTTATTTTTTTTTATTTATTTATGATAGTCACACAGAGAGAGAGAGAGAGAGAGAGAGAGAGAGAGAGAGAGAGAGAGAGAGAGAGGCAGAGACACAAGCAGAGGGAGAAGCAGGCTCCATGCACCGGGAGCCCGACGTGGGATTTGATCCCGGGTCTCCAGGATCGCGCCCTGGGCCAAAGGCAGGCGGCTAAACCGCTGCGCCACCCAGGGATCCTGCTACCTCTGTTATGTCATATTTTATCCAATCACATGCAGTGGGCTGGATGAGCAGCATGGTCCCATCTTAAATTCAGGAAGCTTCGGGCCGAGAGGGTCTTGACCTGCCCTTGTTGGGCTCTCCACATTATACCGAGCTTCACCTCCTTTGCATTCCATTTCTGGTGAAGGGAGCGGCGGTCCACTGAGACCAAAGTCAGGCAGGAGGAGCTCACAGAGCCTGACAGCAAACCGGGTCATCGCCAGAGTCCTACCTTTCCTTAAGGACCCCCAGCGCCCAACCTAACTGGCCCTGGATGCTGTGTTTTTGGAATTCCTATTGTCTCACTGATTACTATAGTTTTCCTTTGCACTCTTGCTTTCATACTTGCAAGCATCACTGCTCGCATGCAGGCACGCCCCCACCAGCTCCACTGCCAGTCTCACGCCTGCTCAGAACTGGGTTAACAGTGCCCTTGGGACACCAGCTGCCATCCAGCAACCAGGTAAGGGAGTCGCCTGCCATCAGGTTGCAGTTCCAGAAGGCACGAGGGCACGGCATGCACCCAAGGTCTGGTGGGTCCTGGCACCATATACTCCTTGCAAAGACCTGCACCCACATCTGTCTTACTTTGGCATAGAGAGCCCGGTTTGGCAAGGCTCCTCAGGGCAATGCCAACCCTGTGTTCTACTCAAGAAATCAGTTCAGAATTCAGTCCTGTGTGTTCAAACCACTTATCCCTTTATCCAAGATATGGGCTGGGTAAGCAACTAGTCTGAAAAGCCCATCCCCCCTATAGTTGGGAGAAATCTCCTCAAAGTACATACTGGCAAATCTCAGAAATAAATCAGCTCTTCCAGGGTCCCAGTGGAACATGGCTTGAGGAATTCCTCTGCCCACAGCAGTTTGGTGGCTTCGGGGGTCAGTATTTCTCAAAGACATCCCTCAGCACTTACTGTGAAACCTTGGGTCAGGGACCTAACCCCTCTGTGCCTCAGTTTCTTCATCTGTAAAATAGGGGCAGTCATGTGCTTGCCTCCTGGGCTTACTGCACAGAGTACGTGAGTGTATGTGCACAAATTTCTTCTAAGGATACTTGGCAGAGGGAGCCATAGGGTCTAACTCCAACAATAATGCCCTTATTATGGTAGCCACAAACTGTGTGCAGGCCTCATTTATGTCACTTAGAGTTTTCAGTTATAGGCAAATTAGTGAAAGAAGAATCTCCTTCCACCCAATGATCCAGCACACACATGTGTTTTTCCTACAGAAAGGGAAAGTGGGGCCCCAACTGGAGGGTGTGGCAGTATGAAATGGGCCTTGGAGGGTCTACCCAGGTCAAACTGCCTTTCAGAGAAGATCTGCAACAGACACGGTCAGACCCAGCGAGCGGATGAAACAATCACTGTCCAAACAAAAGAAGCACCACTGCCAATCCCACACTTACTTCCAGGACTGTCCATTGTTCGACAACAATAGCATCATAGGCCTGCATGGTTTTGCTATCTTCTGTGGAAACAGCTTCAAAGATGAATACTCCATCTGTCAGGCTGTGTAAGGAATCTGTGGAAAAAGAAAAAGGCGGGGGGGTGGGAGAGTTCTGTAAACCGTCTGTGGCAGAAGCCTTACAAGCAGCGAAAATTTTCACTGCATTCATTAATAATCCCAATCAGAACATCTTTTCAGCATGTTAATTAAAGAAGGCACACACAGCCATAGAGTCTAGCCCCATCAGAATGAATGAGACTAATTTACCTCGCAGTTTTGAATAATATCCTTGATTTTATGAGCCCAAATTTCATTGTTAGCAATCACCATTTGATTTCACGCTTTACCTTCTTCTTCACGCTCCAGCGTCAGGATGCACTGGGGTGAACTTATTCAGGGTAAAACACAGTCATTTAGAGACAGTTTTTAGAAGAAAACTATATTTAGGTGAAAGGATTTTTTTTTAAAGGGGGAGAGATAGAACACACCTGATCTGAGCTTGGCGGATGCATTCTATATGCGCTCATTCTTGGGAGTTCCTCACGATGTGGGCAGCTGAACAGACAACACTTTAGCTAGCTCTTGTCAAGAGGCAGAATTTGAGGGAAAGGGGAATTTTCACAAAGGATTTACCACTGAAAATGTTTCCTCGGGCATTGCTCTGGTCGGTATTCCAGGGTCTGAGTTCCATACAATTCCACAAAAGTATTAAACAGATAACAAGATTCAAGAAGGATTCATGGTCTTACATAATGAGAGTATAAAGAGAACAACAAGGTCCCTACCACAGCAGGAATCATTAAGATAGGTGCTATCTGCCCCTTCCTTTTTCTTAATGGCTCCTACATGCCCTAAATTCATTTAGATAAGAGATTGTGGGAAAGAGGTCTTGGAGAGAGAAGCAGGTGGCTTGGATCCATGCCCTATCATGAAAAGTGATGTGACCCCTTTCAGAGGTTTGGTCTCTCGTCTGTGAAATGGGATTATGGATATAGACTGACTCCTGGACGCTAGATTCTGTTCAACAAAATCAATCACACTGCTATGTACTGAACTGTATCTCTCCTCACCCCAAATTCATATTCAAAGCACTAACTTCCAAAGTGACTGTATTTGGAGATAGGGCCACTAAGACAGTTAATGAAAGTTAAATGAGGTCATCAGGGTGTGCCCTAATCTGATAAGGCTGATGTCCTTACCAGAAGAGGAAGACACCAGTGTGCCTTCCTCCCTTCTCCTTGCACGGAGGGAAGGCCAGACGAGGACCTAGAGAGGGAGGGTGGCTGTCTACACATTAGGAAGATACGCCCAACCAAAAACTGAATTAGGTTCAGTTGAATGTGCTTAGCCAGCACCTTAGCTGTGGACATCTAGCCTTCTGAACCATGAGAAATAAATGTCTATTATCTAAGCCATTCAGTCTATGGTATTTTATTATGGCAATACACGCAGAAATATATTTAATGATATACTATTTTTATTTTAAAAGAATAATTCACATAATAATACGATTTTTTGAAATTTTATTTTATCAGAAAGGGAGGTAAATTCAGAAAATCCTTTGAATCACACTGGAGTTCAGGAACTGCCAGCATTTTCAAGAAGCCACAAAAAAACAAGACTGGCAGATGTAAATACTTAACAAATATTTAGCTTCTGTCTTCCAGTAGACATCATAAACAAAATCGAAAGGCCATTAAGTGAGAAAATTATTTGCAACAAAAAAGATAAATAAATAAATGGCTACGCTTAACATTCTTTATATGTGTATAAAAAGCTTACGGTGCTTAAGGGAATTTTAACTGCACGATCTTTCTGGAGAGCGATTTCACAAGGTCTCAAGAGCCTAAAACAGAAAAGTCCATCCTCTTTGACCCAGAAATCTTACCTCTTTCAGTCTATTTTACGATAATAACCACTAAAGCCATCAAATATTTATCTACAAGGAATACTTATAAAATTACTTGAAAACATAATCTAGGGGCTCCTGGGTTGCTCGGCTAGTTAAGTGTCTGACTGTTGGTTTCAGCTCAGGTCATGATCCCAGAGTTCTGAGATCAAGCCCCATGTCAGGCTCCATTCTCAGCATAGATTCTGACTGAGATTCTCTTTCCCTCTTCCTCTGCCCCTCCCACTCATGTGCTTTATCTAAAATTTTAAAAAATGTTTAATTTAAAAAACATAATCTAAATGCTCAACAATGCAAATATTAAACCATAGACAAATAGTTAAGTAAGGCAGGAGACTTCCATACAATTAAATACTATGTGGTCACAAAAGAATCATGGGAATTTAATGACTCAGAAAAATCCTTAGAGACAATGTTATAAAGAAAAAAAAACAAGATACAAGACTACAGTATGAGCTGTATGTGAATTTTTATGTTAAAAAGGGTTAGACACACAAACTTTAAGGGAACACATAAAATCTAGTGGCAGGTATGAGTGGCAGGCTGAAGTATAATTTTAATTTTTTTAATCCTTTTCTACAAGGTGAAGCAAGAGTTAACACAAGCATAATACAAGTAACAGATAACACACACACACAATAATTTTCTTTTTCTGTCTTCCACATGGCTCTTGAAGACAGAACTAGGATCAAAAAGTTTTAGGAGGGAACCCTGGGTGGCGCAGCGGTTTAGCGCCTGCCTTTGGCCCGGGGCGCGATCCTGGAGACCCGGGATCGAATCCCACGTCGGGCTCCCTGCATGGAGCCTGCTTCTCCCTCTGCCTGTGTCTCTGCCTCTCTCTCTCTGTGTGTGACTATCATAAATAAATAAAAAAAAAAAATTAAAAAAAAAAAGTTTTAGGAACTACAGGGAGAGAATTTTAGTACAATAGAAGTAGAACCTTCCTTAGTCTAAAAACTGGTAGATAAAACTCAGAAGAGTGAGCACTGTGTTACTGGAAGAATTCAAACTTATACTGAAAACCTTTCCTAGTGGCTCATCCATTCATTCCAATGCTTACCTAGCATCAATCTCATGTAAGATACTCCTGTGGTCACCGGAGATCTTGCAGGCAGAAGGACAAATGAAGTCTACGCCCCACAGAGCTTACCTTGCAGTGAGGGAGGGAGTCAATAACATAATGTCAGAGGTAATAAAGGCTATAAAAATATAAAGTAGGCTAAGGGGAGAGAGTGAAAGTGGAGGCAGTGGTTGGCTATTTTTGGAAGAGGTGTCCAGGGCATGTCTCTCCTTTTGAGTAGCAATAGGAATTTAATTAAGCAAGGAAGCCTTATGGATCTTTAGGGTTTGAGAGTTCTGGATAGAGGACAGAGCTGGAGTAGTAGAAAGGCACAGTGAATGAGGAGCAGCCAAGGACCACAAGAATGGTGAAATCATAAGAGAAGAAAGTCAAGACTAACAGAACTGATGGGGAGACCAGACAACTTGGGACTTATCCATGTGACTTGTCTGGCCAATGGCATATTAGCAGGTATGATGCAACAGGTGCTTGGCAGGCACTTGTGTGGTTGAGCTTAACCTCTTCTATCTTTGCCACCACTTTGAGAGGACATGCTCAACTAGCCCATTGGTTCCAAGAAGCTGAAAGACACATAGAACAGAGTTGCCCCAGTGGATCTCAACTGAGACCAGCTGACCCACAAACCTGAGAGTGAGCCCAGCTGAGGTCAGCAGAAATGCTTCATGGGGTTGCTTGGGCCAACCCACAAATACTCGAGAATAAATTATTACTGTTTTAAGCCAATGATGCTGGAGTGGTTTGTTACACAGCATTATTATGGCAATGGTGACTGATACAATGTCCAACCTAAACCTAAGAAAGATGAGACTGGTGTACTTTTGGTTGGCTTGGGGGTATTCTTGATTATTTCAGAATGACAGAAAGGCCTGGCCAGCTCAAAAAACCACAGCTATGAGAGTCATTCCTGTAGCACAGTAGCATTATCCAGATACTATTCCAATCTGACAAGATAATACTGCATTTCAAGTAAGATCAATGTAAGTTAATCAACACCATGCTCCGGTTTCTCCTTTGTTCCCTAAACTGAGAGTCTGTTATTAAACAGCTTTGGCTAAAGTACTAAGCTTGCCTCTCTTATCTGCTCTATTATAAAGTTTTCTCCAAGTGTTTGCTGGATTCCCTCCTGAGAGATATTTTACAGAGGTAACCAGGGAAGAACAGGGCTGCTTTTCAGCTGAATCACATTACAAGTATTTGGGGCTTCAGGATAAGATGGACCAGAGTCAAGCTGATTTTTAAAGTTCTGAGTAACAAAGATCTAGCTGGAGCTCCTGGCACAGTAGGAATGCCCTAGAGAACTGCTTTGAATAAAGCTTCCCAAGTCCTGACCTGGGGATTCTCAAGACCAGAAGGGACTCAATGATTCCATCAGGATTATACTAATACACCACAAATTCCCACAAGCCTTCTACCAAAAGAGTTTATCTCCAATTTCCAAAGTCTTTACATACAAATCTCCTCAATGGAAAACCTGCAAGCCCTTAAAATGTGCCTACCATGCGCTTGACTTACTAAAGAACCCGATCTGACATAACCATGATGATGTGTATTTAGCCTGCCAAGAGCACTGTATGGCTGAGCTGGAGTCCAGAAGGAGAAAGAAGACACTGCCAGTCAGCCAGACTTTCCCTCCTTCCTCCCAGGTCACAGGCCCGGAAGGAGGACTGTGTGGTCAGTGGGAAGAGGTACGGCCAGACCTGGGTATAAACCAGGTCCTTGTTTATACCACCTCATCCACTGTCTGCTTTCCAGCTCTCAGCCAGCTACTCTGCAATTCTGAATACAGAATGCTGATTCACTTAACTATGAAGCAAGTTCAGAATGGCTGTCAAAATTTGATCATCTGTAACAGCAAAAAGGTCAATGAACCACAGAGAGCAGACAGCTGGGCTTTTAAAGAGCCCCTTGTTTTGACGGCCTTGTCCACTCCCCATCTTCTCATTACCTTCTTGGCTCAGCCTTGCTGCAATGTGTGCCGGGCTAGGTATAAATAGGTCTAGCTTAGAGTGAAGGCTCCCAATGTAAAAGGTTAAATCGCCCTACATCTATGGAAAACACTCCATTATCACTGCATTTTTTATTAAAGTAAAGATGCTTCCCTACTGTGCACAGAGAGCTATTTGCCCTGATATTGTATAAATATTTGATGCCAGTCTTTTGGCAAAAGGCCACCTTAACATTCCAAGCTTATGATTTACAAGAAGGATGTGCGAAATGGAGATTTGCCCTATTATTCCAAGAGATAAATTCTAGGGGGCCACTGCTCTGTCCCTGCAACCTCTGAGACCTAGCAAGCTAAACTTTGGGCTTATACTCATGGTGTTCTCCAAAGTCCAGCTGGAAACATGCACACAGTGACAAGTATGTGGCCTAATTTTGTGGGATGAAATAAAAAGTTACCATTCTCCTTTTAACAAGCTAGGCTGTATTAAATTGTTCCCACTGGGGTAGCTGACCTAACAGATTTCCTTGGGTCTCTGAGAGCCCGCCCATTCTCCCCATCAGAGGCTGTGCAGTGCTCACAGCACCATCTTGGTGCCAGGAATGGCACATGACAACTGTATAACCATAATTGCATGTACTCTCATCCTTACCTGTAACCTCACCATAAATGTAATCACTGTGAAGCCAATCCTAGGTCATGGTGCCACGTTGCTCCCCAAGCATATGATGCCTAATTGATATTAACAAAAGAGTGGGTAGGCCTACTGCCTTCTACTTCCCAAGCACTCATGGCTCCTCTTGGCCTGTCTTCACTCCTGTTTTCTAACTTTGAAGTGGTTAGTGATCTAGAGGAGGTATTACCCCGCTTCAGTTACAGCAAGGTGAGCCTGCAAGTTCAGAGCCATTTAACCAACCAGACGGGGAGGAAACGCTCTGATCTGCTTGCTGGATGTGAGGCACATGGGCCAGGCACAGTTAATAGTTTCCCACTGAATCCTTCCCCCAGATCTGCAAGGCTAACCATTACTTCTTGGTGAGTGAGTGAATGGAGGCTGCAGAAGTTAAATCATGTGTCCATGTTCAAATGGAATGAATGCAAGGGCCAGCCTAGATCTAAAATGTGGTTTGTTTGATCCCAAAGCCTATACCCTTTCAATCACTAATGGATATTTACTGAGCTACCATTCTGTGCCGGGCACTGGGGTTCCAGCCCAGGTTCCTAGCCTTATGGAGTTACCTGACTACTATGCCATACTCCACACCTGGCATTTTAGTGGGATCACAGTGAGACTGGCCTTAGGGCTTCAGTTTGGGGCCAAATCTGTGCAGATGCCACACCTTCGTACATGGAGCAAAAGGAAAAAATGAAAATATACTTGGAAGTGGATCAGTTGTACATATTGACACAAGAGATGGTGTATAGCAATGAGAAAAAAAAATGATCTACAATTACATGTAAAAATGTGGATGAATCTCACACATACAATGAGCAAAAGAAACCAAACACAACAAGGGGATTCATTCATATACTCCATTATCAAAAGTTTACAACTAATCTACAGTGTTTCTAATTGGGACTACAGTCACCCTCTGGGGATAGGGACTATGAAGAGGGCTTCAAGGGGACTGGTATCTTCTATTTCTTAACCTGGTACTTGTTACACAGATATACTCACTTTGTGAAAATCTACTGGGCTATTATCTTTATAATGTGCATAGTTTTCTGTATGTGTGTGATACTGCATTAAAAAGTTCATTTGAAGATGTGCTAGGGATACAAAGGAAAATGCATTTATGGTGTAAGTGACCTCTACCCTTCACAAGTGGCTTCTCTGAAACAGAAGCCATGCCTGTAATCAATAGGCCAAACATTCCCAGAGATGGCAGTGTTCCAAGGGAGTGGCTGCTGGAAGCACCTGGAACTGCCTCATCTCCCTTCCTTTCCATTCCGCCCACATCTAGCTCTTTAACTCCCCAGGTTCCTGTGATACACACCCTAACACCAGCTTCTCCCCTCACCTCCACTGGCATTACTTAGCATCATCCAGAAACCTTTATCGGTCATCTTCTGTATACTGCATACAGTATACAAACACTGGGATACTAAGAAGTAGAGGATGCAGAACACGCCCAGGGGTTTTTAAGTACGCCTGTGTAAAATATGTATCTCTGTGTATTTTATTTGAAATATATACATGTATATTTTGCAAATATAAAGTAATGTGGGTCATGCTAGGCATCAAAAAAGATGATATAAATACCAAGTGTCATCTCTTAATGAGATGCAACATGTAAAACTCAACATCATCTGGAAGGTGCTGTAGTCATGGTGCTTAATTTATCAAGGCTGTAGAACTAAATTCCAGTTTACAGAATAGAGAGGCTAGAGAATTAGGTAAATGACATCATGAAGTACCAACCAGACAAATAATACAAGACATTCTGCAGGGTAAGAGGCCGGATTTATTTCAAGCAGCAAGGGTCATAAAAAATGACTCTTTTAGGTCAAAGAGAAGTGAGGCCATGGTCACCACATGCAGTGCATATTGGTGGACTGGGTTCTGGTCTGAACCACTTGCTGCAAAGGACATTTTTGAAACAACTGGAAACATCTGAATGTAGGCTGGATAAGGATCATACTGCCAGAGATGTCAGGAGTATAGAGCTAGGAGAGGGTGACAGGAGGGCCAGGGGAGCTGGGGGGAGGAGAATTAGGACGGGCCAAGAGAGTATAGTGCAAAGGTGAGGTCAGGGAGGTAAGGATAGGGCAAGGGTAGAATAAGGAATGCAGAGCAAGGACAGGGTCAGCCAGGGGACAAAGGGAGGACCAGGGCAGGCAAAGAAAGTTGATGGTGGCAGCAGTAGCATCAGTGGCCTGTGAGGGCAGCACAGATTCTGTAGGCCTGGAGGCCCTTGATGAGAAATCAGGCTCCTGAGTGGGTCTTCAGATGGTGGGCACCCGGCTCTACCTTGCCCTTACCCTTGAGGATACTCACCCAACTCCTTATCAAGAGCAGAAGGATTCCCCTCCCAGCTTCTGCCACCCTCTGGAAGCACAGATTCTGACATTTGTTTCAGTGGGTGGTATTTCTTTATACCTATCTGCCCTACTGTCCGACCCACCCCTGTATGCATCCACACCAGTGGCTGGCAACCCAGGTCCTGCTACTTCCCTAAAGGTGACTCTGGAGCTCTCTTCCTTCCCAAAAGCCAGCCAAGGCCTCACTGGGAGCCTAAACCTCTTGCCAACATGGTCACCTCCTTTACTCCCTCCTCACATGGCTTTTCCCTCCCCTTACCCTTCTTTCTTCCTACTACTCTCCTGCCAATTACTAGCTGGTAACATTAGCAATGACTTAACCAGTCTGTACCTCAGTTTCCACAGATATGTAACAGGGATAATAACAGTATCTGCCTCATTGAGTTGTGGGGAGTAAATGAGTTCCTATGTTTGAACTGCTTAGACCAGCACAAGCACAGAGTGATTGCTAGGTGTCTTTTATCATCATTATGCTTCATTTTTATCTGTACCTTGGCTTGCCAGGCCTCAAGGGCACAGCTTCCCCAGCCCAAGATACCCGGTCCTTCTAAAGCTTAATAAATTATTCCAGGAGAGGAGCTCTAGAGACTGAGCAAGGCCCAAACTTGAGGACCACTCAAGTCTTTCCATGTCCATGCGTGGGCAAAGACTTGAAAACAGAAGCTGGAGTCTTAACTAAATAGGTCTGAAAACAGAAGCTGGAGTCTTAACTGAATAATTCTGGCTAAAACATCACCCTGTTTATGGGACAAAGTTCTCAAGAGTTTTACGACTCTGTGGAAAATATCTCAGAGTATAAATATCTATTTAAGAATCAAGACTGGTGTTTTTCCAGATGGCAAACAGCTTAAAGATATGCTTCTAGCTCTGCCAGCTTTACTTGTAAGAACACTAATTACCTTATTAGAAATAGGTTCCTTTTTATAATTATGATTAGCTTGCCCTTTTTTTTTTTTTTTTAAATTCTGGGAAAAGAGCATATGTATATTTCATCCCTGGCCAATGGAAACCTTGGGCTTTTCCAGAGCAGAAACACCCTAACCCACTGAGTATTACTCCCAAGTCACATTCCCCTCCCATCAGAAGCATACAGGGTGAAATTGCATTTGAATTTTGAGTAGGTTTAAATAAATTTTGTTCTGAGAATTTTGCCATCCCTGAGACAAGCCATGCAGCTGTACTGAAGCCATAGACATGTCAGAGGCTTGGGGCTCAGCTTGCACAGTTGCAGTTGCCAGGGGAAATTTCATGTTCTGTCTTCAAGGCAGGAAGGTTGGATTTAAAGCAGTTAAAGCCAAGGGAGGATATAACAGCATTTCATTTTTTTGTTTATATATATATATATATATTTTTATTGGAGTTCGATTTGCCAACATATAGTGTAACACCCAGTGCTCATCCTGTCAAGTGCCCCCCTCAGTGCCTGTCACCCAGTCAACAGCATTTCAAATGCTCAAGTCAAATCTGAAGAAAAAAACTGCATGAATTATCTGTATTTTTGGACTCAGGGTCAGAGAATGGGGTAGGAGGAAGTAGGAAGCTGTCTTGATTGCCAAAGCCACAATGGCCCAAAAGATGATTAATGGCGTTGTGAACTTTCAAGGTGTCCTCAGTTTGCCCCAGACATGCTGGTCAGCAGGACCAGAGAAAGTTTCTCTTTTGACACCCGAATTCTCCAAAGTGAGGCTGCCTGTGTAGCTGCTACCTTGAGTGCCTCACTGAACATCTTTAAGGTGTTAGGACAACTAACCATCAGTTTCCAAGGGAGAAATTTAAACAGATGTATGGCCACAGAGAGCCTCTACAGGCCTAAGAGCAGATAAAAGGGGTCATTAGCACAACCCAAGATGGGTGATGGGGTGTCTCTGCAGGAAGCAGGAGGCGAAGGGCTCCTCCCTGGCCTTCCCTAACGCCAATGAATCAGGGCTGTAAACATGTGCCCCAAGTAGATGCCACTTGGTGTCTTATGGTGCATTTCAAAACAGACTGTGATGTTTTCTGGTCCAGGACCTTTGCAATCACCCAGGGAAAGCCTCCTTGTATAGAGGGAGGTTGCCAACCTTGCCACCAGAGAACCAAATCGATTCTTCATTAGTTGTATTAATGAAATAATATACTCTAGAACTGCACTAAGATACTACTAGTCAATAAGCACATATAGTAATTTAAATTTAAATTAATGAACATTATATAACATTTTAAATTCAGTTCCTCAGTCATACTGGCCACATTTGAAGTGGTCAACAACCATGTATAGCTGGTGACTACCATCCTAGACAGCACAGAGACAGAACTTTCCCATCATCGCCGAAAGTTCTTTTGGACAGGGCTGCTTGAGGTGTATTCTTAATGAGCCAGCCACCTTTCTTATGTCATTCATCCATTCTACAAATGGTTCTGGCCCCTCATGCTATATAATACCTTCTGCTATTGTATTAATATTTTAAATTATATACTGATATTTAGATAGGAACAAGGGACTCATTTCCAAAATTAAGACCTGGCTGTGCCGTACAATGTTCCAAGGCTTCAGATGATTTAAAGCACACATTCAGAACTAAGACTGATGTCTCTTCTGCAGATGTTTGCTGGCATTTCAAGGACTGCAAATAATGTAGAATCCAAACTCTGTTCCTGACTCGGCTAATTCTTGGAGAGAAAACTGCTCGACAACCAAGACACGGTGCTGTCAATGCCCCCCACCAGGTTTTGCTGGGATCAACAAATTTGGTGTTACGTTTCACTTAGGAATCCCGCTGACTGGCAGCCCTCAGGATCCTTACATGCTGGCATGTTGGCCTCACTCCCCAAACTGCCTCCCAGCTCTGATGGCGGGGAGTGACTCAACTTGCCTTTGTGTTAAGCCCAAACCCTTTCTTTGCCTGACGCATTTCCCCGCTGTGGGCACACTCTCTGCTTTAGAAGAGTGGTCATCAATAGTCCTACTCCATGCAGCAACCCCCAGAGATAACTCATTACTGGGGAGGGGGTACTGGGTGCCATGAGACCCAGAAACAGTGTGTGTGTCTCCACAGAGCTTATAGAAACTAGGTAGTTCAACTGACTTCTCTGGGGTTAATTCTAAGGTGCTGCTACTGCTACATCCAACTGTAATACTGTCTACAAACAATTTGCACTTTTGGAGCAGCATGATCCCAGGGGGTAATTAACAAACGGGGAATAATCTGTTTAAAGCCTTTAAAAGCAACATGGATTGAGACTATCATCAAAAACACAGAATCACTTCCCCTCCTCTGTCATTTTAGAAGATACTGGGCTGACTCCTAGAGAGGTTTAGGCAGGAGAGGTGGTGGATTTTGCAGACAATTCCTCAAAATGTGTTAATTAGAAATCAAACACAACGAGTTTAACGGCTGTGGGGCTTTCTGAATGGGGCAGGCTCTGAAGTCGGGCTAAGAGGAAAAGAGAAGCAGAGTTCATGAGGGCTTGCCCAAGGTTTGTAACTTCCATACCATTGACCATGCCAAGGTAGAAGACTGCATTCACCAGCATGCCTCCTTTCCGGAAGTGGTCACTCATGTGCTCCAACCAGTTGGCGTCCAAACTGCTCACCGTCTGGCCATTCTTGGAGACTCGGAGAGGAATGCTGACAGGATAGTATTGCCGGCACTTCTGCTGGCTCTTCGGTTTGTTGAAAAGGGTGAGGATCTCCATTTCTGTTGGGATTGGTAAAAGAGGCATGAGAGAAGAGGTCAAATTAGTGCTAAAAACCTGCCTCATTGGGTCTAGCGGAATCTTTTACGAGCCTTAAGAAATGATATCAAAGGTAAACTCTGCTAGATTGCACTGTTGCCAAAAAATAAAACCTGATTCCAGCTTATAAATTAGGGAGCCTTGAAAATGACATGGACGCAAAGGTTGAGCTTCCAGTGGGGAATGGGTTTTGAATCTGGCATATAATGAATAACTGTTATCTGGGATCAGTTTGTACAGTCACGTGTTTGTGAAGACATTGTAGACATTTCTAGAGATTCATACAAAGGTGTTTTGGGGAAAAAACAGTGGGCATATTTGAGTAAGAGCTGGTCTTTAAAAAAAAAGGTGAATATACAGAGGTACATAAAAATAAAAATATGGCTCTAATTCCAGGAACCTTGTACACCCCTGAACTATTTATAAACTGCAGTGGTGTTTCCTGGGGCTGAAACCATAATACTTAATCAAGTACCTCAAAAATACACCATTGATATGTAAAAATAAATATGTTCCCGTAAATGTTCCCAGGCAGGAGTGGCAGGTAGATGGTACCAGGAGTGAGGCTCTGAGCTTTCCTTTCCATTCACTTATAGCACAGTTCTTCAAAAATCAATACTCACTACCACCCAGCAGCTGACCCACACCAGCCCTACATGCTGCTGGCCATGAGTGAGCAGTATCAGCCTCGAGGAACAATTACCTGGAATTTCAATGTAAGTCTTGAAGGTCTATTTTTGTGTTACTCATTTAGTCAAGCAATCAGAGTTTACCCGGCTTAAAAAGCTTTGCTTACACAGGCTAGTCAGGAACATGCTTTGGTTTCCAAAAATATCTATTGGAATAAAAAGAAAATCCCCACCCTTCTTTCAAAGAAATATTTTAAAGGTCGTAAACAATGGTTGACATTAGCAAAAAGGACAACTATACTTAATGCTTACTGGAGAGATCTGGCCTAGAGCCACATTCTGGGACATGGTCTCCCATCCCTCAGTATCTCACAATTTTGCAGTATCCAAACACTAGCTGAATTATTATATTTCTAAACAGAATCACTTTCCTTTATTTAAATAAATGAATTTAAAAAGGAAACTTGGCTTTGTGGCCATAAGGGAAACAACTACCACTTGCTATAAACAGAAGGGGATGATGAGGCACATTCACACCAAATATGTCCACCCACATAACATCTAAAATTATCCCACATAGGTACTATATTCCGGGCAAAGGAAGTTTTTTACAGCTCCATCTGAGCAAACAGCAGCAGAGATCTCTGGGGAGCAGTGCCAGGCCATGACACTTTATCATCTGCAAGAGTTAAGCTACCAAGGGGCCATTTCAAGTTATCCATTGGATAGAACCAATTAGGAAAGAAAGGGGCCCATCTTCAAAAGTAGCCACCTGGATTTTAAGGAACTGAATTGAGTCTGTTTATTATCCCCACTCCAAATTACCTTTCTCAGTCCACTTGCCTAACTCAGGAAGCCACCTCTAGCCAGTAAACACTTTCGCACAAGAAATTAGGTCCTGGTGTCCAGAGGTAGTAATCACCAGACTACTTCATGACTTTGAAACACACTTGAGAAATGGAGTCATGCAAAGAAAGGCTTGTAACGGAGGGGAATCAAGCAATGGATTGGAGCTGACGGGATAGGATGTGAACTATATGATTCTCCAGTCCTAGGTGCTAGGGGTTCAAATAAAAGGCACAGCTACTAAAGACGAGGATAAGCAATGCTTTTTTCCTGACTTCATCTAGATTTCTTCCAAACCAAACCCTGTAAGTTTTTGAGTGCCAGTAATTCATTTGGGAAGTGGTCCCAGGAAACAGAGCAAGGGGGCAGGGGTAGGAAATAAGCAAGAGAAGAAAGCCTGTGAAGGATGCCTTCATGAGCAGGTTACTGCTATAGCTATAGGGGTTCAGTTAACAGGAGCCCCTGAGGCACTGTGTAGAACACAACTCAGACTGCCTTACCAAGGGGCAGGGAAGCCAGGGCATTTATCCTCAGGGATTGAGGGCCACTCCTGAGGTCTGAATTCTCTGGGAGTGTCTGGCCTACTGGGGCGTGTCCCCATTCCAGAGAACATCTGCAGACAGAGGCTAAGAAAACTGTCCTCAGGTGATCCCAGGGTGGCCCAGAGTACCAACTACCATGGTGTGCTACGGTCAAGCACAAACACATATAGAGATTTTTTTAATATAAAGATTTTATTTATTTACTCATGAGAGACACAGGGAGAGAGGCAGAGACATAGGCAGAGGGAGAAGTGGGGTCCCCACAGGGAGCCCAATGTGGGACTCGATTCCAGGAGCCAGGGATCACGACATGAGCCAAAGGCTCAACCACTGAGCTACCCAGGTGCCCGTAAACACAAATAGATTAAAAAGAAAAATCACAGCCTCTACATGGGAGAGGCGAGTGGAGAATTTGACGGTGGCCAAAGTCCAAAAATACATGACAACACTTCATCACACCGAAGGATTCCCCACTCATATGGCACGACAGAAACACAACTTTCCCAAATGCGTAATGGAACAGAAAAAGGGGAAGGCCAAAAGGGGAAGGGAGGGTGCCAGATGTGGGGTGAAGGGAAGACAGAGACTGTCCTCCACAAGGTAGGCAGCATGGTGCTGACAGCGCCCCTGCTCTCCCATGGGGTCCTCCCCAGGGAGGAGGGCTGAAGCTAGAGACAGAAAAACATTTTTCCGGAAGGGAAGGAAATGGTGCTGGACTGAGAGCATCCAACACGTTAGTAGCAATGAAATATTGGGAGAAACTTAATGTTGGATGCGTAACCCTTAAGTTAACTCTCTCCTCCCGCTCTATCCGTGGCCACAATCCTCTCACTACTCACATGGAAGCCGGCCAAGAGAAACTATCCCCAAACGATGCTCTTTGATGTTTTAATATTCTGATTCTCCAACACACATCATCACATGAGCGGGCACCAAGGGTTCCAAAAAGGAGTCCCAAAGTTTGTTTAAATTTTCTCAGCTGCTCTGTGACTCTGCCATGACCCCAGCTGGAAGATTTTTCCAGACATGGGACAGAAAGTCCCAAAGGAGGGGGGAAGACATTGTTTCTGAGAATGTTCTGAGAACAGCTGAAGAACTGGGACTGACAGAGCACTCAAGGAGCCAAGACTGTCTTGCCTTGTGTTATTTGTCTTGTCTTTCTCTTTCTTCCTGACTCAAGGGGCCTTGCTGTGTGCTTTGTAGATCCCGTGTGCAGAAAAGCAGTAATATGATGGGGGATACGTACACATTCGCTGGATTGACCTGAGCCAAACAAGGTCAGCAAGCCAGGGAAGGAGGCAGATGGCATGGGGCCTACTGGGTGCTGCCAGCCTGACAGCCAGGTCACTGAGGCCTCGCTCAGCTCCTTGGGAACAGGAAGGAAAGGTCTGAGGTCCATGCCAGGCAGTGGGGGTTTGAGCATGGGATGAAGTCTGCGTCCGCCTGTAAGTATGGCCCCAGAGAGCCTGTGACTGGCAGGTAGCGGCAAGCTGGCTGGGTCCTGGTGTTCCAAGAGACCTCCGGGCTGGAGGGAAGAGAGAGTTCAGAGTCTGGCTAAAGCATGGGGGCTCCAAGGGCCAGAGTAGGAGGAGGAGGAGGAGGCTGGCCAGTTGGCCGGGTGGGGGGAGGAGGGAGAAACAAGTAGGTGTCAGATTTGACCTCGTAGCTGGACTGAGAGCGGGCTAAGGTCTGCTGAGGTCCCAGGCAAGGGGGCTAAGATGAAAGGTCTGCATCAGAGAGCAGGGCTGTGGGCTCTATGGTGGGACAAGAGGGCAGAAAGGCTTGGAGCCCATCCAGATTCCTGACTCTGCGAGACACTGCTGCAGACTTCTGTCTGGGCCTGGTACTACCAGCGGGGCAGCTCCGGGCCTGGGTGGGGGCTATTTGTGAGGACAAAGTAGGGGAAACCCTGCACGCCAAGGAAACCCTGCACAGCCCTCTATGGGAAGCCCCTGGCAAGGACGGCAGCAGCCACGGGCACTTCCACCTCCACCACCTCATGTGACTCTCCCAGCCTGCAAGCAAGGGGCTGCATCACTTCTATGCCCAGAAACCTCAAGTGGATCCCCCAGACATCACAAACTGGAAAGTGGCAAAGCCAAGAGTCTTTAAAACCCCAAACCTTGGGTTGTTTCCAAATCTAACAAGAGGCTCATTTCATCAGTACACAGAAAGCAGGAGCTGCTGACCACGGGTGGGGAGCTCAATAGCTCGTTGTTAATGGACTGAGTGAAAGGCCAAAAAGATGGTGGCAGGTGGCAGGTCTGGGAAGAGGCAGAGCCACAGGGAAGAACCATCCTGGGGGCACAGCGAGGGGAGGGCGCTGGCCCAGCCCGGGAAGGGGCCAGACATCAGAAGGGCCAGACTCCAGAGGACACCTCCTCGCCCTCTCCACACAGTGAGCTGGCTGCCAGGGAGGCCTCCTAAAAAAAAATCCCCTCAGCTGAGAAATACAATTGAGGTCACTGGCTTGGGTTTCTGGCTGGCATTTCTCAGCATTTTTGAGTGACGAGGCACAGGATAAGAAGGGCAGTGCTTCGGAGATGTTTTATCATTATTTCAGTGACAGTGAGAACAATCTGAATTTGTGTGGACCTTTCTGGCCTCCATGTTTCTCTGACTCAAGATGTAGCAACAGAGACAAAGAAGGAAGGACAGAGAGGAACGTTGGAGGCGAGGGGACAGGCGACAGGTTGACATCGGGGGGACGCCTTCCTGACCTTCCACTGCACTGGCCTTCCCCACCTGGCCTGTTCATTACAGATGAAGAAAGCATGCTCCCCATTGACAGAAATGCATCACAAGGGGCCATTCATGCTCCTGTGAGCAGAGCTGCTGGGGTGCCATGTGTTCACCGTAAGGCAGGGGCAAGCACGGGAAGTGCAGCGTCTGAGGGGAGGCATGGGGCTGTCCCAGCACCAGGTCAGGAGATCTCTGCACAGCAGGGACATGAAACCCTCAGAAAATGCTCCAGGACCAGGAAATAAGGCGATGACCAGGAAGAGAACTGCATGATGGATCTCCAGAGGGACCTGCATGGGCAAGGGGGCATAACCTCCAGACCAGAGAGGCAGTTCAAGAGCCCACGGGGATGGGGAGGGCCCGCCTGCCTTGGGTCTGGATGGTGAATCTGCTGGCAAGCCCTATGTGAGCAGTTGCAGCCTAGACCTGGCTCCCCTAGGCCTCCTATAAAGGAAATAAATTAAACGAGGAGAAGGAGGGGGAAAGAGGGAGACTCCCTCTGGATTTTTTTTTAATTGTCTTGCTGTGATTGCCTATTTAAACCCACCTGGCAGAAAGAGGAGTAAAAACACTTCACCCTCCTTAGGGGGCCCTGAGAGAAAGGCAAGCTGAAAGCTGAGCAAGCAGCGGGGAGGGGAGACTGAGAGGATGCCGGGACAGGTTGGTGGTGCAAGGAAATGGCAAGACTTCTCAGGGAAAAGATTTAGGAAAGAGGCCCGGGTCAGGTGAAGGCCATGACCAATGCTGACATGCTCCCGCATGTCCGGCCTTCAGGGAGGCTGGATGCTCAAGCTATGAGATTAAACTTCACTACATGAGGGCATGGAAGGTGACTTTCCTTATCTGTGAAATGGGCTTAATAATAACATCGGCCACCATAAAGCTGTTGTGAGGCACCATCAAGATGGCACATCGGCAGAACCTAGACAGGCTCACCCAGGGTTACCACCATCACAAACTGTTGTCTATTCATCCCCCACAAGGCCATGTATGTGCACCAGCAATGCCTGTGTGTTCATTAGCTGATAAAAAAAGTCCAAAGCTCATTTCTGCCACACAACAAGGAATAAAGGATGGCAGAGAGCTGCCAAAATTTCAGAGACCCGTGGCCTCTTAGCAGAGAGATGGGGGCTGTGTGTAAACAACAGCCAGCCAGCTTGCCCACTGGGTGAGATTAAAGTGGGTATTATAACATCCTCCACAGCCGAAATTCCCATCCACTATTGGGCCGACCACCTCCAGACACACATTAACGCATTACTCCTCAGCAGGATCTGGTTTGTTAGGAGAGAACAGAGACTCTGAAGAAATGAGACACAGGCCAAGACACCTCAGCTGTTGAGGACTCTCTGTGTGTACAGCAATGGAAGGGAGTCTCTGGGTGAGAGAGGCAAATAGCCCCAGGGCAGCATGTGGAGGAAAGGGTCCTAGGGCAGGAGGTCTGGAAGCAGTCTGGGAGAAAGGTGGATTCTGGAGCAGGAAATACCAGAAAAGTCCCGAGGGGTACTTCAGTATTAAGTGTCTCCTTTCTCAAAACCAGGGTTCTGTGCAGGAGTAGAGGTCAGTAGGCAGGGCTACTGAGCCTGTACGCCAAAAATAACAGTTCACACTCAGAGTCAGGCAATGGTAACTGTTTTAAATGTACATCTCATTTAACATTCCAACAAGAAAATATTGCTCCATCTCTATTTTCCAGGGTAAGAAACCGAGGCACAGGAGGGTATTGTGCCCAAGACTGCCTAGGTAGAAGGTGACAAATGGAATGTAAGTCTAGATTCTAAAAGATTATTTATTTATTTGAGAGAGAGAGAGAGAACATGAGCAGGGAGGAGAGTCAGAGGGAGAGGGTGAAGCAGGGGAGTCCGATGTGGGACTCAATCCCAGGACCCCAGGATCATGATCTGAGCTGATGTCAAATGCTTAACGGACTGAGCCACCCAGGTGCCCCTGGAGTCTAGGTTCTTACCATAGTGCTACCTGCCTCTCAAGATTCCTGTCCTTTTCTCCTGAGGGGCCTGTGCCTGCCCTGAACCCTCACCCTGGTATGTTCCTCCAAGGAAGCCGGTCTTCCTATCAGAGATTCAGAGCAACAAATCCAGCCCAACACCACTGAGAAGATGGAGGTTTCTGGAATAAGACTTCAACATTCATCAGGAGATGCACACAGGGTCTCAGCTACTCTGGAGGGACCAGAAGTCTACCTCACCCTGCATGAAATGCCCCATAAATAAAGAACCCCACTTTAGGATCTAGACCTTGATTAAACAACAATCATAATATATCCCAGAATGGAGGTAGTAACTTAATCCCTTTAAGTTAACTTTGCAAATAAGCCCAGAATGAACCATCCCACAATTTTCTTTTTAGGAACTACTGACCTAATATAATAAAAGAAACTGTTCTACCTTCTTTTCTATTCTCAAAGCATAAACTGTTCCTCATCATTAATAAGAGGCTAATTTTGGGATGCCTGGCTGGCTCAGTCAGTTAAGCAACCGACTCTTGATCTCGGTTCAAGCCATGATCTTAGGGTCGTGGGAGCAAGCCCGGGGTGGGGCTCCATGCTCAGTAAGAAATCTGCTTGTCCCTCTCCCTCTGCTTTTCCTCCTGGTCAAATAAACAGATAGATAGATAGATAGTAGATAGATAGATGGATAGAGATAGATAGATAATCTAATTTTAAGAATCAGTAAATGAATCATAACATTAACCAGGAAGGTTAAGGCTAAGGAGAAAGGCCTCCTAAGGCCTGGGGGTCTCCTCGCAGTCTTGTTACTTGTGCACCTTCCAAAGGCTTGGAAAAGACCACAAAACTCATGTGAGAGCCTGGCTCTCAGGAAATGGCTGGACACTAGATTTCTTGGAGAAAGAAGAGGAAAGGGAATTACAGGGAAATGGAGTGAAACGTCACTCACCATAAACTGAGAGCGTCCGTCGATCTTATTACTCTATGAGAGCATCACACAGGGGAGACTGAGCAGAGAGGTGAAATGGGATGGCCGTTAAGGCAGCGGGGCTCACAGACCAGATCTGCCAGTTTCCAGCGTGGGTGAAGATTTACTCTCTAACCTCTGTTTACTCAGCTGTAAAATGGGCAGTGATACCACAGCTGACCCACATCACAGGGCTATAGGGGGAATTAAGAGATCAGTCATGTAAAATGCTTACTGGTGCAGGGCCCGGTACACAGGAAGTATCAATATAATGTTGGCTACTATCATCACTGTTGTATTGTTATTTGAAATTGCCAACCTAAAGTGCATGCTCTAATGGCCGTTACAATGTGATTAAGAGGATTCACATATTGGTGGCCTCTCCTTGGCAGTGTTCTCTCCACAGTGCTGATTTGTCAACTACACACACTCCCTGAAATCTGGTTGTTTACAGCCTAGTGAGTTGAATCACCAGTTTCCTGCACAATTTGTCCTCAAATGGCTTTCTTGATTTCTTTCTTTAGGCAGATATTCAAAATAAACGGACCAAAAGTGGAGCATAGGTTCTACATTGGTGCCCAGCATGTTAACGCTTCCTATGCTAAGAGCAAACTAATTCAAGGTCAGTGCAGGAGTGTGGGGATAAAGATCCCTCAGGTTCTAGAATCCACTTCCAATGTGACATGTTGGAGCAACTACAAGTCAATTTCATGTGGCTGTGCTCTCTCAGAAGTCAAAACCCCAAAAGCAATCAGTCAGGAGGCCCAGAAAAATCAAGTTTTGGATAGACAGCCATCTGTACACTCTCATTCTATTTCTTTTTCCTAAAATGCCATGGGAATTACTGGAAAGCTGTTAGCCTCTCTTTAAGTGGGTCAAGAGTCCCTGTGTGGACATACTTACTTCCCGAAAGTGGCTCCTCATGCACTTCCAAGAGGTCACCATCCGGCCCATCCGAAGTCTTGTTCACCCCATGTGGTGACAATGCTGCACCATCCCCATCTCCTGAGGACAAGCTGGGCTGCTCAGCAATGGGCGTCTCCCCTCCGGGGCCCTGGCCTGGCTCCTGGCTGCTGTGGGTCCCTGCTGGTGCACCTGGCTTCTCATCACCCCCACACCTGCCAGGCTCCTTTTCCGCATCTCTGGTGTCTGCTGGGGGGCTGCTGGCTGCTGGCTTCGCAGGGCAACCGTACTGAGGTATGACACCGACAAACTTCAGGCCCTGACTTGCAGCATCCTGGATCTGTGAACAAAATGAAGGGAACCGATTGAATGGGATGTTCTATCAAAGGGGAGCATGTACAACATCCAAAAACACCTCACTAAAGGCATCTGTGGGTATTTCAGTCTGAACATGAAATCTCTCAGATGCTCCATGTTCCCTCTAGGTGGTGGCCACACCCTAACCCTGGCCCCACTGGGGACAGAGAGCATGGGGCTTGCTCTTTTTAACTACGAGGCATGTGGCTAGACAGGGCTGAGATTACCTCTCTTTGAAATACTGCACGAGTCCCTTCTGGTTATTCTTTTTTCTAAGAGGCTACAAGAAGGTTCTAAAGGGTGGGCTGGAACAAAGAGTTTGAAAGAGGAAGTTCATTTTGGTAAGAGTTTATTTTTTTCGTTATTTTTTTTCTGATGAATCACCTACTTCCTGCCAATGAGGCTACTGTATAATCCAGCATGTCTATATAACCATATACCAACTACCAGATGATATTTTATGACCCAAAGAGCTTCCTCTTTTAAACCATTGTTTTGGCAGAGGAGGGCGGGAGTAGGGGAGAAGCACCACTATGTGAAAGCTGATGCGCACGTTCCCCAGGGCGGGGAAATCTGATGGGGACCTGCTTGGGAGGTGCTCTCCGCCAAAGCCAAAGGCACCTGAAAACGATGCTGGGTCCACAGGCATTGCTTGGGCAGACTCGTGACTCTCTAAGCTATGGTACATACCCTCTAACCTTGGTAACAGGTAGCTTGCTTCTGACTTCCTGAGCCCACGAGATGGGGGGTGGCTAATGGCCACACAGAGTATTGAGGCACTTTAACTCTCCCCTCCCAGACGAATACCCCCAGGCTGTTTAATAGTCCTAAGTGAAAGAAAAATGCAAAGTAGTAGCCTAATAAAATTAAGCAAGAGCCAGCCCAAAGTAGGAAATCAGCTTTAGGGGACTTCCTGGGCAAGGATGCTCAGGTCACTTTACAGATAAATCAGGAAGTGAGGACCTCAGGGTTGTAGGAGTCTTAGTCACCAACCTGAGTGAATGACCTCAGAAAATCTTGAGGCTTCTGCAGCAATCATCCACCCTTATTTGAGAATTGGTAAGAAACGCCAGCATGGAGCTACTCTCTCTAAGGGACAAGCAAGCCATGACAGCCCTCCTTGGATGAACCAGCATAATTTTAAGCCAAAGGTCATTTTAGTTCAACACTGCACATTCTGGAAAGCAATCTAGAGCAGTTACAAATGTACAGTACAGTCTTTCTATAAAGTCTAACCCATGCTAGAAAATAATGACAATAGGAGGAATCACCAGCTAGTGTAGACTTACTGTGTCCAATGCACTGTACTAGGCATTTTACATAAATTGTTCTGTGTAATCCTTCCAAGACCCCACATTGTATCATCATCTTCATTTCAGATGAGGATGCTGAGGCCCAGAGGCATTAAAGTCATAAAGCAAGCAGCAAGTAGCTAAAGTTCAAAGCGAGGTATGAGTCAGGCCCAAGTTCATTCTCTCAACCACATGACCAAGTGGACAGCTCTCAAAGCATCATCAAGCACATACATGTTCTTGGACATATATGTGTCCAAACATATGGCCATGGTTGGCTCAATCCATTCTTCAAAAATTGAACAAAAGGGGTCCACTAAACAGATCCCTTTCCATTCTGAAAATTTTTCACCCACAAATCTGGGATACTCACTTACTTTTATAAATTGTTTTGGAGAGCTTCTGAAAGAAGACACAGGTAACAAGAGTTTTAAAAGAAAAGAGTGGGAGATAATGATTGTCAAAGTACCTTAGGTTAAGGGAAGCTCCTGCATACAAAGCAGAGCTCTGAGCTTCCTGGTGACACAGGCAAAGCAATGGATTTTACAATCCTCAAATGAAATGAGGAAACATGCCAGCTCCCTAAGAGAGAAGTATAATTTGCTGGTAAGGAACCGAGAAGTTCGTTGTAGGACTCTTGTAGAGTCATGGTGTAAGACATGTCTTCCTTAGTTTTACAGAAAATGAAGAGATATTTTTCTCACATCACTTAGGTATTCTTAACCCTTGATAAAAAGCGAGGACATCAGGCTAAAGCACAGATCTTTGAAGGTCCTTCTATGTGGAGCTGAAGCGAGGTGACCCAGGTCTCTGTGGACAGCTGTGGCAGATGGCAGCACGCTGACATGTGTCAGTGCCGGGGAACTGGGCCACATTACCACTAACTTCTCCAATTCCCACCACAGTGGCCAGGGGTAGCTTTTTCTAATCTTAAATTGTTGAAATTTGTCAAGTTATTTCACAAATTACTTGCCTACACTTCTTCAGAAGGGGTCTGGAAACTGGCTTTTTAAAGTTTCAAATACGTTAGGCAAATTCTCAAGGCACTAAACCTGTACTAAAAGTAAACGAAACCTAACTAGCCACAAATTTTCATAGGTGAGAAAATACCATTAATAATTTCCAGATGTAGCTCTTATGGGAAGGACAGTGAGCCATCTTCCCCCAAGCTGCAGACCTCTGTTTCAGCTGTCAGGCCCCTACACTCCAGTGTGGCTTTCTCCTTCACCAACTGCAAACCTGAGCCTCTCCGCTTGCTGTGGCACTGCAGGGACAGGTACGCTGCCGGCACTTGGCCTGCTCACACCTGGCCCACGTGACAGGGGTCTCACTGCAGACAAAACACCTCTGATGGCTGAAGCATTTTTAAAAGCTGGTCTCACCAAGGGCTTGACCCCAGGCCAGTCTCAACCTGAGTCATGGGGCTGGAAGGCAGGAAGGCCTGGCTTGGAGCTCCAGACGTGATTCTGGTACCAGAGTATGTTACATAACTTTCTATGGTTCAGTTTTCTCACCCATAATATGGGGAAATCATACTTCTCTTGCAGTTGCTCTGAAAATCAGACATTGCATATGGCAGGTGTGCTGAAGGAGAGGCACAGAGAAGGTAGTCCTGACTGTTACCGTTGCTCTACCCCCCTCCTTGTCGGTCCCAGGCTTCTGTGACCCTGCAGAGACTGCTGACAGTCACCCAGAGTAAGGAGGTGACAAGTCTGGACACAGGGCACTATTCCAGTCCTCTCCTTCCTTACTGAGACTTGAAATTGGAGAGCTTTGCATTAATCAGACATGCATTCCCACAGCTAACTGGGCAACCGTATTCCTTGGTGCTACTGCACCTCAAACTTGTCTTCTATGCCAGGGGTTCCCAAAGTGGAGTCCCTTATTAGCAACACCAGCATCACCTGGGAAGTTGTTAGAAATGCAAATTTTCAGGTCTTACTGACTCAGAAACCCGGAATCAAAACCTCCTTCAGATTTGATCCCCAAATAGGTTTTGCCTGGCATACTGTATTTCTGGATCATGACATGATCATGACATGTTGGGCCCAGACACTTGTGTTTTAGCAAGCCTTCCAGGTGATTCCAATGCACCCCAAATTTGAGAATGCACATTTCACAAAGGCAGAATTTTGTGCGCTGCTGTGTGCCTGGTGTTAGGATAATGTCTGACATACAGTAAGTGCTTAGTAAGTATCTGTGGAATGAATGAATGAATGAATGAATGAATGGGTACAATAAATAATGAGTAATGAGTGAAGGTAGGGATGAAGCCAATTAATTTTTCAGCTCCCGAATTCAACAAACTGTATTAAGTCCCTACACTGGCCCAGACCAACACTGTATCTAGGTGCTGGGGTATAAAATAGGAATCTCAAATCTTAAGATTCAGCCAATTATTGTAAACAGACTTTAAAAACAACTACATTAATACGGCACAAAAATGCTTACTTTGTAATATTTTATTTAAAAATCAAGATTATAAATTCACACAGTATCATGACAGCTATGTAATATTTCTATTACTATGATTTTTCAAAATTTATCTAATGAGTATGCATATTACTTTTATAACTGAAAAAAAGTAAACATTCCAAAAATTTCTCATTGAGAATGACAAATATAGTAATGGATATAAAGGCATAGAAATGACAATGATTATTCTTGCCTAAAGGGGAGGTCAAAATGTTTCTGACAGGTCAGGGCTATAACAAATGAAATAATGTAATATAACAGGAAGAGGTAAGGAGTGTGATAAAATTGGAGTATGTATGCCTCATTGTACACATTCAAACTAAAAAAAAAAATTTGGGATCCCTGGGTGGCGCAGCGGTTTAGCACCTGCCTTTGGCCCAGGGCGCGATCCTGGAGACCTGGGATCGAATCCCACGTCAGGCTCCCGGTGCATGGAGCCTGCTTCTCCCTCTGCCTATGTCTCTGCCTCTCTCTCTCTCTCTCTCTCTCTGTGACTATCATAAATAAATAAAAATTAAAAAAATTTTTTTCCCCAAAATACTGTGCTAGGCAAAACCTATTTAGGGAGCAAATCTGAGGTTTGAAGGATGAATAGGAGTTCTCCAGACAGGTGAAAAAAAGGGAGAATGGCAATGCAGGTAAAGAGAAAGAAGGATCATCATGGGTAAAAACGTGATGGTTTGCAACAGCCTGATGTATTGAAGTATCTTTTATGAATATTTCTGGATCATGACAGGACAAGCTAGGTGTAGGGGAGAACTGGAAATCAAAAGGGCCATATCGTGGATGTCACTGAATGCCCATGCCAACAAAGGCTGTGACTTTCACACTGCAGGCCAGCATAACCAACTTTCCCACTGTAGTAACTCCAAAAACAGAGAATGGAGGTCTGAGGGCAAAGCACAAGATTTCTTTGAATGCTCACCTTTTATCTTAAACATTAATGAGAAATTTGTATCCTGCACCATTGTACTATACAGTATTGAAACTTTTAAAAAGATGCCAAGGTTAAATGACTCCCTCTTGCCCCCACCCCAACCCTTCCAGAGAAACTCATGTCTCAGGAATATGAAACATCTTGGTGCATAAATCTTTGCAGCTCTCCTTACTTTCTTCGGGTGGATTCCTGGAAGAGGAATTAATGGGTCAAGGGATATTAACTTTTCAAAGGCTTGATACAGGCTGCCAAATTGTTTACCAGAAAGGGGGAGTAGTAGTCCTTTTCAACCAGAGGAACTGCATTTAGATTTTATAAAGATCAATATTTGGCTAGACCCTAAGGGCCCTGACTCTTCTAACTCTAGTACAGCACTTGCTTTTCTCTTTTTCTCTCTTAAAGTCATTTGATTGTTTGTTAAACTGATCCCTGTTTGTTTCTCATGCACTCATTTATTCATTTGTTCCTTCATAACCTTTATGGAGAAAATCTCTTGAGCGTACTAATGGTAGGCACTGGATGCCATTTGTCAGGGTTCACCCTCAGTTACCCAGTCTCCTCACTCTACATCCCCTGTGGTGACCTCTTCTCCTCATGTGGGTTTGGCCACTAGTCATATGTTAATTATTCCCAAATTCGGACTCCCCAGCTGTGACTTTCCTCTGAAGTTCAAACCTATATGACTGATGATCAGAGCTGCTAGGTCCACCATTGTCCTTGTTTCTCAAACTAGAGCCACAGGCTTCTTCCTTAGCTCTTGCCTCTCTCTAACCCTGTGTTATCAGCTCACCACATCCTGACAGATTTATCCCTCAGTGTTTCTGGACTCCCTTCCCCATTCTCCATACATCTAAGATCAATTTACTTCGGTCTCATTGTCTGCTGCTAGACACTGCCATTCCTCCAAGTCCTCATGAGCATGGAGTCAAATCAATGTGGAAGATCAAATCACAAACACCCAGGTCACCTTGTTATGGAATTCCCTGCAGACTGTCACATGCATGCCTATAAAATTTCTCTAATGACTGTGATTATTAAAATAGCAACTGTTAACATTGTATAACTTTTCCACAAAGAACTTTAATATGCAGGATCTTAGGCCCCAAATAATACCTTACAGAAGAGGAAACTGGTTCTGGTCAAACTACCCAGAGCTAACTACACTGGTCAAACTATCCAGGGCTGGTCAAACTACCCACAGCTAATCACAGGCAAAGTCCAGATTCAGCTCAGTATCCTAAATCCAACCTGATGCTCCTTCAGTGGTACCACTCTTTCTATTTTGTGTAATCTAGCCTGTCCCAAGATGCTCAGTATGATACCAGTTTAAACTGAAATACACCTGCACCCACCCTCTCATTTCTGCTACATTTAAAAACCACCACACCCCTGGCACTTCCAGGAGTAACACTGCTAGCTTAGGCAGCAAAAATTAAGTAAGACCATTTTCAACTGATCCGAGACTTCATTCAACTGCTCTGTAATGAGTAAACACAAATTTTATAGTAACTTTATTTTCCCAACCTAAAAATCAGATATTATAGTGTGAGAAAGATATTTTTCTCTTCAAAAAATTTATTTCTGGGACGCCTGGGTGGCTTAGCAGTTGAGCGTCTGCCTTTGGCTCAGGGCATGATCCTGCGTGATCCTGGGGTTCCAGGACCGAGTCCCACATCGGGCTCCTGCAGAAAGCCTGCCTGCTTCTCCCTCTGCCTCTCTATGTCTCTCATGAATAAATAAATAAATCTTTTCAAAAAATTTATTTCTATAAAGTCTTAACTCATTATAAAAACTTAGAGCTTCTTTGGTTATACACATTTTTATTCTTTTTAAAGATTTTATTTGAGAGAGAGAGAGACAGAGACAGAGAACATGAGCCAGGGAGCAGAGGGGCAGAGAGAGAGGGAGAAGCAGGCTCCCCACTGAGCAGGAGCCCAATGCAGGACTTGATCCCAGGACTTGGAGATCATGACCTGAGCCAAAGGCAGATGCTCAACCGACTGAGCCACACAGGTACTCCTGGTTATATTTTTAAAGAATCACTTTCCTGAAAAATCACAACATGACATTGGAACAGTCCCAGAAAATCTAAGACGTGTTGTCTGTTACTCTACTTCCAAAATGAATACCTGCTGCTAAAGATACATACAGGTTTTTCCTACTATCTGAAAGTAGTGTGTTCCTATGAAAACTTTTGTCAGCCAAAAGACACAAAATGAAGAAGCAATTACCATTAGTTTCTATGGAAAAAATCTTGAGCAGACCCAGACCCAAAAAATAATCTCTCTTAAGCTTTTCTGATACATTAGGACACGTTTTGCTAACAGATGCACAAAATAAATCAAGATAAAGCACAGATGCTCACAGACACAGATCAAAGTTATGGAGGCTGGAGGCTGAGATGTTGAGTATAGTTCCTGGGGAAGGACACTGGTGGGGCCACTATTGCTGCTTGGTGTATGTGCTGCCTCTATGATGGCTTGCTGCAAAACAAACAATGAATGCTATTTTTGCTTTTTGCCTTTTTTCACAAAAGCAAAAATCCTCATTGGATTTCTCCCACTTGGTGAAAACAGGTACTAAGGTAGGTTTTTGTAAAAGAGAAGTAGCATAACGTGAACTCTCAAAAAGTGGAGGATATCTGCACTCTGTCTAGTACATGTGTTTCTGTTTTAGAGTATATGTATCAGCCAGGATGAAACCAGTTATAGAGAAATGGAACATGGGCTGGATTTTGTAAAAATGAAAGCTATGTGTAACATGATGAAAGGAGCAGAATAGGATCCTGCTGACTGGTCAATGGGAATCACAGTTCCCACAGACCATACTAAATGGCATATGTGAAGGATCAGAGTCAGTGGAAGACTGTTTTGTCAGAATCCAGTGAAAAAGGTGTTGTGGATAATTTTATGTGTCAAATGGCCAAACTATGGTGACCAGTTGCTTGGTCAACACTAGTCTAGACATTTCCATAGAGATATTTTAAAGACATGATTAACATCTTAATTAATTGACTTTAAATAAAGCAGATTGCCTTCAATTATATGGATGGGCCTCACTCAATCAGTGGAAGGCCTTAAGAACAAAGATGGAGTTTTCCCCAAAAAAGGAATTCTGCTTTTAGACAACAACCTAGAAAATCTGCTCGAGTTTACAACCTTCAGACTCACAATGCAGCCTGACTCTTACCTGAGCCTCCAGCGGGCCAGAGAACCCAGCAGGTTTTGGACTTGCTAGTTCCCACAATCCTTAAAAATCAATCAATTCCAATCTCAGTATCTCTCTCTACAGATAGATCAATCAATAGATAAATAATCCTATTAGGGGATCCCTGGGTGGCTCAGCAGTTTAGTGTCTGCCTTCAGCCCAGGGCATGATCCTGGGGTCCTGTGATCGAGTCCCACATCGGGCTCCCTGCATGGACACTGCTTCCCCCTCTGCCTGTGTCTCTGCCTCTCTCTCTGTGTGTGTCTTTCATGAATAAGTAAATAAAATATTTAAAAAATAATCCTATTAGATCTGTTCCTCCAGGGAATTTTGACTAATACAGAAGGAAAATAGAGAAAGGAAGCAAGGGGTATAAGATAGCACAGGGCAGGCTGATAAAGGTCTCTTAAATCTGTACCCGACTTGGGTGTGAAATGAAGATATGGCCAGGAGCTCCCAAAAGGTAGTGAAAGAGCATGTGCCCCAAACAGAAACAAGACCATTGGGATTTATTCTGACATTGACTTACACTCCCAGAGGAGAGGCTGAAGTATGGCAAGAAGGTTACCAGGTAAAGGAAACTGCCCCACCACATTTTGAGGTGAGAAAAGGTAAATCCTTAACTTCTACAAGTTATAGGCAGTTTCTAATTTTATGATGAACTTAAAAGTTAAATTAATAGAATTAAAATTAAATTCATAACTCATTAGTGAACTAATGCTGGAAAATCAGAAACTCATAGACTTTTAAAAGATACAGAGCTGGGCCATCCAATATGGTAAGCTATTAGCCAGGTGTGACTATTTAAATTTAAAATAATTCAAATAAAATTAAATCAGAAGTTCAGTTCCTCAGGCACACTAGCTATATTTCAAGTGTTCAATAGCCACTTGTGGCTAGTGACCATATTATTGGACAGTGAAGATACAGAACGTTTCCATCATCACATATTAATAAATATTATTGTGAGCATAATAAATCATATAAAATACTAATAGAAACAGTTTTCAACAATGACTCCAGAGGCATGTAACATAGGGAAAAGACTAAGACCTCTCTCTCACACACACATATACACACCCCACATTTACCCTAACCCAGACCACTGCCCACTCTGACCCTCCCCCATAACTCATGGGCCACCATTCTGCAACAGCTGACATTTTAAAGTCTTTGGGGATGTACGAAATATAAAAGGAACCTACAGAAGCATGCACTTATGTCAAGAACAGGCACAAAAATGCTGTTCTGAGTGGCACAGTTACACATGAGTCTTTACGGTGAATATTTTATCAGAGGCATACAACCCTTCTCATCTTTTGTCACCTAAACTCTGTACAGCTATCTGAAAAGAAAGGTTCAAAAATAACACAGGTTTTAGCTCAAGTCTGAAGATGCCCTTAGTTCTGATGTGTTAACATTCAGCCTTAGGAACTGAAACCTTTACTAAGCATTGTTGGGAGTTTAGCGCCATTATCATATAAACCTGCTGGCGTTGTGGTTTTCTCCTTTAATGACTGGGGCTCTTAGAATAAGCCCTGGACAAGAAGTCTGTGACCTACAGCTTGGACCCAACTCTGCCACCTGCTAGCTATGTGACTGGTTAAGCCAGTGGATCTAACTGAATCTCACTCAGTTCCCTCATTTATAAAATAGAGTTACTAATACTCATTCATTCATTCATTCATTCATTCATTCATTCCCTAACTCAAAACCTTACTATGTGCTAGGCACAAGTAGCAGGGAACACAATAATGAGTCAAACAGGAATCCCTGTGCTCTCAACTTATTTTGGTCCAAGTCAAGGGGTAATTTAGAGATTTTGAAGAATTACTGTGTTCAATCTTTCTCAAACTATTGCTCAGTTTGAAGGGCCACTGCTTGCCCTTAAATCCCGGTGGACCTTGGGTTGGGGGAAAGAGGTCATTTTTTTAAAAGATTTTATTTATTTATTTATTTATTTATTTATTTATTTATTTATTTATTTATTTATGAGAGAGAGAGACAGAGAGAGAGAGAGAGAGAGAGAGGGGCAGAAGGAGGAAAAGCAGGCTCCATGCAGGGAGCCTGATGTGGACTCAATCCCGGGTCTCCAAGATCACACCCTTAGGCTGAAGGCGGCACTAAACCGCTGAGGCACCAGGGCTGCCCAAGAGGTACTGTTTTGTTCTCTTCTACTATTAGGGGTGATTTGGTGGGAAGCTCAGAATATGCTGAAAGAACTGGAAAGCCACAAACTCCCTTAAAAACAAAAGAAGAGATGGAGCCCAGCATCCCGGTGGCAGTAGAGAACCGACCATCCTTCAGTAGCTCTCTTCAGGGTAGGCATTTCTGATAAAAGGAGTTTTATTGGCCCTCATTATCTGTGTTAATTGACTTAGTTCTTTCATTTAGAGTGTGCTTATAATTTCATAATTCATTATAAGTGTAGTGCATAGGAGTTCTAAATCAGGAGAACTGAGAAGGTGTGCTGTTTAACTCCTATTCCTCAAAGATCTTCAATTGGTGCCCCCCTGAAAACCAATCCGTTAGAAGACCCCAGCCTGCCAAAAATATAAATCAAAGATGCAAAAGGGAGGTAAACAAGGAAAGGTCTATACATGAGGAAAGACTCAATGGTATCTCAAGTAGCAGCCAAGTGGAGACAATATGGTAGGGCCAGAGCTGGACCTTAGGAAGACCTGGAGCCAGTGTCTTCAGCACAGTCAGGAAACTTTCTCCAAGTTTTGTCCCTACTTTTATTTATTTGTTAGCATCATTCTTCTTTCTTATTTAGGAAAACTTTTCTCCATGTGGCAGGAAATAGGATCATTGTCAACTTCTGAGTTTTCTCCTTACAGCCTAGCCCCTGGAGATAGAATGTCCAAACTTCCTGGTTACACACTACCGAAGATCCCACAGAAGGGCTCTGATTGGCCCAGCTCAAATGAGGTGTCCACTTCTGGGCCAATCAGCTCTGGCCAGGACAGAGCTGGGTGGCTCCCATGGAAGTCATATAGCTGGATTATTAGAACAAAGGTTAGCAACATGAAGAGGTAAGAAAGTGTCATAAATTATGTAGAGGAGAGTAAGTGCTCAGTATGCCTGCACAGAAAATCCATAATCACAAAAGGTTACATTAATTGAGTGCTTACTATGTGCTGCAGACTACTTTAAGGGCCATACATGAGTTAACTCATTTAATCCTTATGATAACAATAATCGATTTTTTTAATCCCCATGTTACAGATTAGAAAACTGAGGCACAGAGAGGTTGCACAGCTTGCCCAAGGGCACACAAACTGGTGTGTGTGCGGGTAGGATTCAAAAGGAGGCAGTTTGGTTCCAGACTCTATATTCCTACCTATTATATATAGTTCAGCATTATACTGTCTATACAATAGCCTATACTCTAACTATGTTATGAAATACCAGGGCTAGGTCATGAAGACTGTTGAATCTTTAGTCTGGACTTTTTACTCTGTAGGTAACGAGGTGCCATCAGAGTGTCAGAATAGCAGTGACACAATCAGATTTCTCCTAAGGAAAATTAATGTGTCCACAGAATGTGGTATGAATTCACTTCAGTGGAGGGTGGTAGTAATAGAAGTGAGCAGACGGGAGGCAAAAAGTGGCTGAGGGGGCCTGAGAGTCACCGCAGAGGTTATGAGAAAGGTCTTTAGAGCTACCCTTGTCTGGGAAGGATAGGAGTGAGAAGTAGATGGGAAACCAAAAGTAGAGACATCAATCTGCCAACTAAAAGGGCAGACACCACAGGCCTCTGCTGTGTTAAACAATTGCTAATCACCCAAAGGAGGACATTTTTGAAAGCAAAGGTAGAACAGTTAATAATAATGCTGAGATGACAGGGATAAGTTGCAACCATCCAAGGAAACTGAGGCATATGATCACCTAGTTAAACGTGATCAGCAGTGAAGACCCAGAGAGCTGCTTTAAAAAAGACTCCAGTGACTGCTCTCTCTCCTCCTTCTTTGCCCAACATGTGGTCTGCTTTCTTCTATCACTTAACTGCTATTACATCCTTGGCTTTCTCAATCTGGCCCCTCTTGCAATGTCAAATCCATCCCACCCATCCAGGGTCACAGCAAGGAAGGTTCAAGGCCTTCCATCTCGACCATGGACCGACACTGTGCCGACCTGCAATCCCTCCATCTACCCCTAGCCAGCGCTCCCATCCTCCCCCTGGAGGGCCTCCCCCACACTTTGTTCTGGCACCTCCACTTTCATGAGCCTTTATTCTTTTATCATTCAAAGTTCATTCCCCTGCTTCTCCCTCTGCCTATGTCTCTGCCTCTCTGTGTCTCTAATGAATAAAAAAGTAATCTTTAAAAAGGGAGGGGGGCTCCTGGGCGGCTCAGTAGTTGAGCATCTGCCTTTGGCTCAGGTAGTGATCCTGGGGTCCTGGGATGGAGTCCCTCATCAGGCTCCCAGCAGGGAGGCTGCTTCTCCCTCTGTCTATGTCTCTGCCTCTCTCTCTCTGTGTCTCTATGAATGAATGAATGAATGAATGAATGAATGAATGAATAATAATAAATCAATCTTTAAAACAAAATGGAACAAAGATCATTCCCTTTGGGGTCTGAGCAGATTGTTCTATTTGGGATGCTGTTCGACCTAAACTCCTCATGACTGGTGTCTCCTTGCCACCAGGGTCCTCTCTTCCCATTTATGGCCCTCTCTGAAATCCCAGTCATGGTCACCTCGTCATGTTTCAACATGCCTCTTCCTTAATTTTCATCATATCACTTACTTCCACCTGTGTCCTTATTAACTTATTGTTCGTCTTTTCCAGTTGAATGAGAACTCTGTGAAGGCAGGAATGTTGTCTATTTTGTTCCCTACAATGTTTCCAGCATCTGAAACACTTGTTGGTACCTCGTAAGTCCTCAATAAATGTCTATTAAAGGGGAGAATAGGAAACATATGAAATTTGCAGCATCTGATGTTACTCCTAAGTGGAATGTCTATGACTCTTATAATTTCAGAAACAATCCATCTGGGGCCAATAACGTTTTGCAAATAACAGTCAATTGAGATTTTGAAAATCTGCACATCATTTGATACTCATCTCATTTTTAACAGTGAAAAAAAACCTAGTCTAGAGAAATTAAGGGGTTGGAGGTCCAGGGCTACATCCTAAGAAAGCAACGTTAAAATAAAATGATTTGCAGCCCTTCGGGTTTCTAGTCCATCTCTTCACAAACCAGGTCAATCTTCCCCTCAGGTAAAAGAAAATCTACAACAATAAACAATTCGTTCATATCAGTACTTCTTATCAAGGTAAAAAAAATGCCTCTTAACTGGGCATTCCTTGGGGCCTTCTTTCTTAAAGGAACTACCTAACACAAGACCATGCATTTCCTTAAAAAACAAAATGAAACAAAACAGCTAGAATTCAGAATCCTGGAACTGCTGAGGTTGACAAGCTCAGTTTTATACTCCGATAATACCAGTGACCCTGGAGTTGCAGGCTTGAGACAAAGAACCTCGAGGGCTTATTAAGACTCCTGAGAATGTTCTGGAATACCAGTTTTAGAGTCTTCATGGAACTCAAATCTCAGCACCACAGTTAAATGTTTGAAGCAAAAGAACATAAGTTTAAAGAACTTTAACCAAGAGCAGATGTTTCCCTTCACACCATGCTGCTTTAACAACCAGTATTTGTGATTTTTTTCTCCCCACCATTCCCTGATTTACATAGGCATCCAAAACATTGATGAAAGGCACTTTAACAAAATGTTGAAATGGTGTGGTTGGACCAGTACTATCCTAGTTTTACCTCTTGGTTAAAAAAAAAAAAAAAAAAAAAAAAAAAACCCAAAACCTTTTCTATTCCCATGACTTCAGACCAACAAAAATATAACACGGTCCTAATGGCATTTGAAACCCCCATGGTAAACAGAGCAGTTAAACTAAGTACTTGGGGATGGTTTTCATTACAATGTGCTAAAGAAATGAATGTTTTATTGTTCCTTTGTAAATACCCTGGAGAACACTGGGATGGTTCTTCTGGAAGATGGAAATGATTTGAGGGAGTTTCAGATCTCATGAAGATATGTGATCTCTTTTGAGTAACAAATAGGATTTATTTTGGGGGGGGTGCTTTGTATTCACAACTATTGAGCATTACACTTAAAGATTATTTTCAATGTCCAATAACCTTTCTACTCAATACTCAATTCTACTTCTTGCCTTCCTTTTTATTTTTAATGTATTCCATATTTGCCCTTGCATGGTCTCAAAGCACTCTCCCAGGAGAATGAGCTGTAAATTAACATAGCATGTTCAAATTCATGTATGTGGCAGACTGTATGTTCCAAAGATGGCCACAACAGTTATTTCGCATTCCAAATGGTCTGCAGGAACTGTGCCACTCCCCCATCAAAAAGCAGAGTTTATGTCCCTCTATTTGAACCAGTATGGGCTTCTGTGATGATTTTGACCAATACATAAGGTAAAAAGGGTGCTATATGACTTGAGGCCTCGTCTTAAAAGTTCCATGAATGCTCACTTTGTTCTCTTGGGATGCTTGCTCTTAGGACACAGCCATCATGCTTTGAGGAAGCCCAAGAGTCTGTGGAGAGGCCTATAGCCAGCAACAACTTATCAGCCATGTGAGTGCACCATCTTGAAAGTGGCAGCCACTATCACTTCAGCCATGTGGAGCAAAGATTAGTTAAGTCTCCCCAGTCCTGCCCAAATTGTAGATTTGTGAGCAAAATGAAAGACTGTTGTTGTTTGAACCTTCTATGTTTTAGGATTGCTCATTACACAGCAGAATAGATACCCTCTTAAAATCCTCGCTAACCTATGGGAAGATACCAGACTACAGTAATTTCTTAAGGTAAAATCCACATCCTTTATAAAGGATGCAATTAGCAGCACTCTCAGATATGCAGAAATATAAACAAGGATACTATGAATACTTCCAAGGAGTGGGCCTTGAGGAATATGCTTTAATCGAAAGGTAAGAACAGTTTGTAATTAGCTTCGCAGTTTGTGATGATGCCTCGAAACTGCTGGAACTAGCGGGTACTCGGGAGGTAAGCATTGCCCCTGCAGTGTGCCTTACATTATTAATCGGCTGAGCAAACCTGTAGACAAACATGAGCTCAGTTTTTGTTTATCACAAGTTACAAATGTGCAGAATGTGAATTAATGATGATGTTTTACTATTCAAGAGCGACACAGAATAATGTCCACGTTCCCAGGCACCATCAGAGTCAGAAGGGATTGTAGAGACCTCTGCTAAGCTTGAGGCTTAGTCAAAAAAACAAAACAAAACAAAACAAAAAAACAAACAAACAAACAAAAAAAAAACATGTGTGTTATCTTCAGGTGTCCTAAAGAGAATCTTCCATTGCCCTCTGGAGAGTGTCTCAGAAGCCGAGTAGCAGCTACAGCTCTCATTCAAAATGAGAAGTCACTGAAATAAAGTTTCTATGCCAACTGAATGATAAAGAGTTCCATCAAAAGCTAACTTTATTTCTACCAGGAATATATGTAAACATTTTCTTTTAAAGTTTTCCCATCTTTTCAGGTATTTTCTTTTGACTTCTACTCCCTGTATCCTCCATACCCCAACCTTTTTCTCTCTGAAGAAGCTTTCTTTATAAAAGCTTCTCTGCCTTCTGCTCAATAATATCCCTACCACCCCTTCGATAACATCCCTAGTTCTGCCACCAATAACATCCCCTATCTAAAGAAGATGTGGGGGCAGCCCGGTGGCTCAGTGGATTAGCACTGCCTTCGGCCTAGGGCCTGATCCTGGAGACCCAGGATCAAGTCCCACGTTGGGCTCCCTGCATGGAGCCTGCTTCTCCCTCTGCCTGTGTCTCTGCCTCTCTCTCTCTCTGTGTCTCTCATGAATAAATAAATAAAATCATTAAAATAATAGAAAGGAAGGAAGGAAGGAAGGAAGGAAGGAAGGAAGGAAGGAAGGAAGGAAGGAAGGAAGGAGGAAGATGTGGTATATGTAAATGGTGGACGATTACTTAATCCTTAAAAAGAAGGAAATCCTGCCATTTGCAACAACATGGATGGACCTAAGTGAAATAAGTCAGGCAGAAAATGATGAATACTGTATGATATAACGTATATGTGAAACCTAAAAAAGTCAAACTCCGAAAACAAGAGTGGAATGGTGGTTGCCAGGGGCAGAGGGTAATGCTGGAGAAATGGGGAGGTGGGGGTCAAAGGGCACAAATTTACAGTTATAAGATTAATACATTCTGGAAATGCAGTGCACACCATGATGACTATTGTTAACAACACCGTTAATACAACACATTGCATAATCACACAAGAGATAGCTGTTAATATTCTCACTACAAAAAAGGTAACTATGGATATGTTCATTAACCTTAAGGTGGCCAATGATTTCACAATATGTAGGTATATCGAATCATCATGTACACCTTAAATTTACACAATGTTGTCACTTGCAGCTCAATAAAGCTGGGGAAAAATAATCTTATTTTTTCCCATTACCCCCAACAATATACCATTACTATCACCCCCATTGGTAATACTGCTACTATTCCAGATAATAACGTCCCTAATATCCCATCAGATTTCATGCCTACTACCCATCTTCCCCAGCTGCATTTTCAATACCTAGGAATACTGCTGTAAGACTCACGGAATGAAGATATAGACTAGGAAGTAATTAATTAGATGGGAAACCTTGGTTTGATCCATTTTCTCTTATTGCTTAGGCTAGATGTATAATAACTGTTATTAGAGTACTTGGGCCTTTTGTCCAAAAATACATAACTTGTATTACTTTTATAGACTACAGCACCACTCATATCATGATAATCTTATTTTTTAGTCCTGTAAACACTTAAGTCAGAAGTGATCCAATGAGTGAATCATTTGAAGTCTTGATTTTCCTCACAACATGTTTTTTTTTCACTGTAGTCTCACTCAGATGGTAACATTTACTTGAACCTTAAAAGAAGAAAAAAATGTGCAAACATAATAGCCCTTGTATTAAACTCCAATCCCGGCTGTTAGCTAAGAAAGGGGAAGACAAAAACAGTTATCACTCAACAAACACTGACTTACTGGATGGAGGGCACAGGGTATAGTAAAATGAGCCCAGCAAAATGTACAAAAATGAGAACGTCTGGCGCTCAAATTCAGCGTGCCACCATCATAAACCTGAATTAGCCCAATATGCCTCCTTTTTTTTTTTTATTTTTTATTTTTTATTGGTGTTCAATTTACTAACATACAGAATAACACCCAGTGCCCGTCACCCATTCACTCCCACCCCCCGCCCTCCTCCCCTTCTACCACCCCTAGTTCGTTTCCCAGAGTTAGCAGTCTTTATGTTCTGTCTCCCTTTCTGATATTTCCCACACATTTCTTCTCCCTTCCCTTATTTTCCCTTTCACTATTATTTATATTCCCCAAATGAATGAGAACATATAATGTTTGTCCTTCTCCGACTGACTTACTTCACTCAGCATAATACCCTCCAGTTCCATCCACGTTGAAGCAAATGGTGGGTATTTGTCATTTCTAATAGCTGAGTAATATTCCATTGTATACATAAACCACATCTTCTTTATCCATTCATCTTTCGTTGGACACCGAGGCTCCTTCCACAGTTTGGCTATCGTGGCCATTGCTGCTAGAAACATCGGGGTGCAGGTGTCCCAGCGTTTCATTGCATTTGTATCTTTGGGGTAAATCCCCAACAGTGCAATTGCTGGGTCGTAGGGCAGATATATTTTTAACTGTTTGAGGAACCTCCACACAGTTTTCCACAGTGGCTGCACCAGTTCACATTCCCACCAACAGTGTAAGAGGGTTCCCTTTTCTCCACATCCTCTCCAACATTTGTTGTTTCCTGCCTTGTTAATTTTTCCCATTCTCACTGGTGTGAGGTGGTATCTCATTGTGGTTTTGATTTGTATTTCCCTGATGGCAAGTGATGCAGAGCATTTTCTCATGTGCATGTTGGCCATGTCTATGTCTTCTTCTGTGAGATTTCTGTTCATGTCTTTTGCCCATTTCATGATTGGATTGTTTGTTTCTTTGGTGTTGAGTTTAATAAGTTCTTTATAGATCTTGGAAACTAGCCCTTTATCTGATATGTCATTTGCAAATATCTTCTCCCATTCTGTAGGTTGTCTTTGAGTTTTGTTGACTGTATCCTTTGCTGTGCAAAAGCTTCTTATCTTGATGAAGTCCCAATAGTTCATTTTTGCTTTTGTTTCTTTTGCCTTCGTGGATGTATCTTGCAAGAAGTTACTATGGCCGAGTTCAAAAAGGGTGTTGCCTGTGTTCTTCTCTAGGATTTTGATGGAATCTTGTCTCACATTTAGATCTTTCATCCATTTTGAGTTTATCTTTGTGTATGGTGAAAGAGAGTGGTCTAGTTTCATTCTTCTGCATGTGGATGTCCAATTTTCCCAGCACCATTTATTGAAGAGACTGTCTTTCTTCCAATGGATAGTCTTTCCTCCTTTATCGAATATTAGTTGCCCATAAAGTTCAGGGTCCACTTCTGGATTCTCTATTCTGTTCCACTGATCTATGCGTCTGTTTTTGTGCCAGTACCACACTGTCTTGATGACCACAGCTTTGTAGTACAACCTGAAATCTGGCATTGTGATGCCCCCAGATATGGTTTCCTTTTTTAAAATTCCCCTGGCTATTCGGGGTCTTTTCTGATTCCACACAAATCTTAAAATAATTTGTTCTAACTCTCTGAAGAAAGTCCATGGTATTTTGATAGGGATTGCATTAAACGTGTATATTGCCCTGGGTAACATTGACATTTTCACAATATTAATTCTGCCAATCCATGAGCATGGAATATTTTTCCATCTCTTTGTGTCTTCCTCAATTTCTTTCAGAAGTGTTCTATAGTTTTGAGGGTATAGATCCTTTACATCTTTGGTGAGGTTTATTCCTAGGTATCTTATGCTTTTGGGTGCAATTGTAAATGGGATTGACTCCTTAATTTCTCTTTCTTCAGTCTCATTGTTAGTGTATAGAAATGCCACTGACTTCTGGGCATTGATCTTGTATCCTGCCACGCTACCGAATTGCTGTATGAGTTCTAGCAATCTTGGGGTGGAGACTTTTGGGTTTTCTATGTAGAGTATCATGTCATCGGCGAAGAGGGAGAGTTTGACTTCTTCTTTGCCAATTGAATGCCTTTAATGTCTTTTTGTTGTCTGATTGCTGAGGCTAGGACTTCCAGTACTATGTTGAATAGCAGTGGTGAGAGTGGACATCCCTGTCTTGTTCCTGATCTTAGGGGAAAGGCTCCCAGTGCTTCCCCATTGAGAATGATATTTGCTGTGGGCTTTTGATAGATGGCTTTTAAGATGTCGAGGAATGTTCCCTCTATCCCTACACTCTGAAGAGTTTTGATCAGGAATGGATGCTGTATTTTGTCAAATGCTTTCTCTGCATCCAATGAGAGGATCATATGGTTCTTGGTTTTTCTCTTGCTGATATGATGAATCACATTGATTGTTTACGGGTGTTGAACCAGCCTTGTGTCCCAGGGATAAATCCTACTTGGTCATGGTGAATAATTTTCTTAATGTACTGTTGGATCCTATTGGCCAGTATCTTGTTGAGAATTTTTGCATCCATGTTCATAAGGGATATTGGTCTGTAATTCTCCTTTTTGGCGGGGTCTTTGTCTGGCTTTGGAATTAAGGTGATGCTGGCTTCATAGAACGAATTTGGAAGTACTCCATCTCTTTCTATCTTTCCAAACAGCTTTAGGAGAATAGGTATGATTTCTTCTTTAAACGTTTGATAAAATTCTCCTGGGAAGCCATCTGGCCCTGGACTCTTGTGTCTTGGGAGGTTTTTGATGACTGCTTCAATTTCCTCCCTGGTTATTGGCCTGTTCAGGTTTTCTATTTCTTCCTGTTCCAGTTTTGGTAGTTTGTGGCTTTCCAGGAATGCGTCCATTTCTTCTAGATTGCCTAATTTATTGGCGTATAGCTGTTCATAATATGTTTTTAAAATCGTTTGTATTTCCTTGGTGTTGGTAGTGATCTCTCCTTTCTCATTCATGATTTTATTAATTTGAGTCTTCTCTCTCTTCTTTTTAATAAGGCTGGCTAATGGTTTATCTATCTTATTAATTCTTTCAAAGAACCAACTCCTGGTTCTGTTGATCTGTTCCACAGTTCTTCTGGTCTCGATTTCGTTGAGTTCTGCTCGAATCTTTATTAGCTCCCTTCTTCTCTTGGGTGTAGGATCTATTTGCTGTTTTTTCTCTAGCTCCTTTATGTGTAAGGTTAGCTTTTGTATTTGAGTTCTTTCCAGTTTTTGAATGGATGCTTGTATTGCGATGTATTTCCCCCTTAGGACTGCTTTTGCTGCATCCCAAAGATTTTGAACGGTTGTATCTTCATTCTCATTAGTTTCCATGAATCTTTTTAATTCTTCCTTAATTTCCTGGTTGACCCTTTTATCTTTTAGCAGGATGGTCCTTAACCTCCATGTGTTTGAGGTCCTTCCAAACTTCTTGTTGTGATTTAGTTCTAATTTCAAGGCATTATGGTCTGAGAATATGCAGGGGACAATCCCAATCTTTTGGTATCGGTTCAGACCCGATTTGTGACCCAATATGTGGTCTATTCTGGAGAAAGTTCCATGTGCGCTTGAGAAGAATGTGTATTCAGTTGAGTTTGGATGTAAAGTTCTGTAGATATCTGTGAAATCCATCTGGTCCAGTGTATCATTTAAAGCTCTCGTTTCTTTGGAGATGTTTTGCTTAGAAGACCTATCAAGTATAGAAAGAGCTAGATTGAAGTCACCAAGTATAAGTGTATTATTATCTAAGTATTTCTTCACTTTGGTTAATAATTGATTTATATATTTGGCAGCTCCCACATTCGGAGCATATATATTGAGGATTGTTAAGTCCTCTTGTTGAATAGATCCTTTAAGTATGATATAGTGTCCCTCTTCATCTCTCACTACAGTCTTTGGGGTAAATTTTAGTTTATCTGATATAAGGATGGCTACCCCTGCTTTCTTTTGAGGACCATTCGAATGGTAAATGGTTCTCCAACCTTTTATTTTCAGGCTGTAGGTGTCCTTCTGTCTAAAATGAGTCTCTTGTAGACAGCAAATAGATGGGTCCTGCTTTTTTATCCAGTCTGAAACCCTGCGCCTTTTGATGGGGTCATTAAGCCCGTTCACATTCAGAGTTACTATTGAGAGATATGAGTTTAGTGTCATCATGATATCTATTCAGTCTTTGTTTTTGTGGACTGTTCCACTGAACTTCTTCTTAAAGGGGAATTTTAAGAGGCCCCCTTAAAATTTCTTGCAGAGCTGGTTTGGAGGTCACATATTCTTTTAGTTGCTGCCTGTCTTGGAAGCTCTTTATCTCTCCTTCCATTTTGAATGAGAGCCTTGCTGGATAAAGTATTCTTGGTTGCATGTTCTTTTCATTTAGGACCCTGAATATATCCTGCCAGCCCTTTCTGGCCTGCCAGGTCTCTGTGGAGAGGTCTGCTGTTACCCTAATACTCCTCCCCATAAAAGTCAGGGATTTCTTGTCTCTTGCTGCTTTAAGGATCTTCTCCTTATCTTTGGAATTTGCAAGCTTCACAATTAAATGTCGAGGTGTTGAACGGTTTTTATTGATTTTAGGGGGGGATCTCTCTATTTCCTGGATCTGAATGCCTGTTTCCCTTCCCAGATTAGGAAAGTTTTCAGCTAGAATTTGTTCAAATACATATTCTGGCCCTCTGTCCCTTTCGGCGCCCTCGGGAACCCCAATTAAACGTAGGTTTTTCTTCCTCAGGCTGTCGTTTATTTCCCTTAATCTATCTTCATGGTCTTTTAATTGTTTGTCTCTTTTTTCCTCAGTTTCCCTCTTTGCTGTCAACTTGTCTTCTAGGTCACTCACTCGTTCTTCCACCTCGTTAACCCTCGTCGTTAGGACTTCTAGTTTGGATTGCATCTCATTCAATTGGTTTTTAATTTCTGCCTGATTAGCTCTAAATTCTGCAGTCATGAAGTCTCTTGAGTCCTTTATACTTTTTTCTAGAGCCACCAGTAGCTGTATAATAGTGCTTCTGAATTGGCTTTCTGACATTGAATTGTAATCCAGATTTTGTAACTCTGTGGGAGAGAGGACTGTTTCTGATTCTTTCTTTTGAGGTGAGGTTTTCCTTCTAGTCATTTTGCTCAGTGCAGAGTGGCCAAAAGCAAGTTGTATTGGGAAAAAGAGAAAAAGAGAGGAGAGAAAGAAGGAAAGAAAAGAGAAAGAGAAAAAAAAAGGGAAGAAAAAGAAAAAAAAAAAAAAAACGAAAAAAAAAAAAAAAAAAGAAGAAAAAGAGAAAGAAAAAGAAAGGAGAAAAAAAGGGGGGTGGGGGAAGGAAACAAATCAAAAAGCAAAACAAAACAAAAACAAAAACAAAAACAAACAAACAAAAAAAGAACCACCGGGGAGTATCTTCTGATTCTGTGTTCTTTAAGTCCCTTGGCTTCTCCTGGAAGTTGTCAATCTAGCTGGTGTTCTGGGGGAGGGGCCTGTTGTGCTGATTTTCAGGTGTTAGCAGTTGGGGGAGCTGCTGTGCCCCTGCCTGGTGCAGGGCTCGGTGGGGGTTGTTTACCCCGTGAGGCCGCAGGAGGAACAGCCCCAGTGGCGGGGCAGCTCTGGAAACCTGGAGTCAGCTCCGGCAGGAACTCCGTCTGCAGGGCCTGGAGGCTCCGGGGCGGGGCCGCTGCTCTGCTCAGCTGGGGCAGGAGCGTCCTTGCTGTCCTGGGCCCTCCCGGCCTCTGCCTGTCCCGGGGGAGGCGGGATCCTGGGCTGTGTCCCGGCGCCCTGTGCTCCGGAGCCTGCGCTGGTGGATTCGCGCTCCCGGGCCGCGCAACCCCCTCCGCGGAGCTGCCGCCCGAGCCCCTCCGAGCTGCTCCTGGAACCGCGCAGCCCCCTCCGCACGGAGCCTCTTCCTCTGCCCGAGCCCCGCCGAGCTGCTCCCGGGGCCGCGCAGGCCCCCTCCGCGGAGCCGCCGCCCGAGCCCCTTCAGCTGCTCCGGGTCCCGCCGGGTCCCGCCGTGCGCGCTGCAGCCCTTAGGGAGCTCGGCGCACTCTCCTGGGTGCGCAGTTGCTGTTACTGTCCCAGGGAGCCCGAGGGCATCCCCGCCCTCCTGGGTCCTGCTCCACCTCCCCGCGAGCCCCTTTCCCCCGGGAAGGTCGGTGCAGCTCCTGCGTCTCCGGGACGGGGCTCTCCTGTCCTGGGGACACTCGCTCCGGCCTCAGCCCGGCTCCTCGCGGGGCCCCTCCCCCTTGGAGGCCTTTGTTCCTTTATTTCTTTTTCCCCGTCTTCCTACCTTGATAGATGCGCGAACTCTTCTCACTGTAGCATTCCAGCTGGTCTCTCTTTGAATCTCAGGCCGAATTCATAGATTTTCAGGATAATTTGAAGGTTTTCTAGGTAGTTTGGTGGAGACAGGTGATTTGGAGACCCTACTCCTCCGCCATCTTGCCCCAATATGCCTCCTTGACGGGGGAAATCATCCCAACTCAGACCCACCATAAAATCGCAGAATATTTAGAGATCGCCAATGTGCAAAAGTCTCATTTTACAGAGAAGGAAACAACAAATTCAGGAAAGTGATATGCCTTGCCTAAATGACTGTTACTAGCAGGTTTCCTTTACCGGAATCAGGACAAAATTCTGGAGTTGGGCTTTTAAAAAGTTCCAGAGTTCTCCTTGAGGAGGCAAGGCAATTTCAGCAAAGGAGTACTTTGTGTCCAAGTGCTTTCCTCCACCAAGCCATGTGCAGAGCTCATCCTAATGCTGAGAAGGATGAGTGGGAATTCTCCCAAAGGCAGAAGACCCTCGGAGAGTCCACATGATCCGCAATCAAAGTGAAACCTTCCACTTGCAGAGGAAGATAAAACAGGCAGCCTAAGCGCTTGGCAGGATAAACTCCATTTCTTAGAGGAGACACCCCACCCTCCACACGCCGCCGCGAGGTCTGTCCAGATTCCCACGTTCATTGTCTGTGCTGGATCCCACACAAATCTGGCAGACAGGAGGTCTCGCCGAGCAGGGGCGTCCAGCACCTCTGAGCCACGCACGCGGGCAAGTTCAGCCTGTGCTGTGAACCCGTCAGCTACCACATGTGTTCACTGACGGTGCATAATTAGCACTCAAAACATGTTCCATCTCATAAAGAAAGAAAGATATATATATATATATATGCACGCATGCCACTTTGGAAACCTTCCCGGTGAGAACAGCAATTTCCATATTTGTAAACGTGTCTGCCGAGAAGTATGAAGCAGAAACGGGTGACACAAGAACCTTCACAAATCGCTTCCAGAAAGGGTTTTACTCAACAGGTTTCAAATACCCTGAACACTGGAAAAAGCTCCTGCAAGTTACAGGAAAAGAGAAAACGGGTGAACGTCTGTCTACTTCATCTTCGCTGCATTACCTCTGAAAGCATCTGTCTACACGATGCTGATACCGTTCGAGCCCCAGAAATCCACGGGCTCTCGCTCTCTTCATTCCATAAATATGTACCGAGCATCTGCTATATGACCTACTCTCTTCTTGGCATGGGAACAAGAGACAAGAAACAATAAACATACTAAGTAAAAACAGTGAAGTATCTCTGGGAGTCAAAAAGAGCTACAGATAAGAGAAATAGAGAAGAGTGAAGGGAATCAGTAGGCTGGGGAGTGGCAAGGCATAAGGGGGGGTTCCAAGATTTTGTTTGTTTATTTATTCATTTATTTGTTTGTTTGCTTATTTATTTATTTATTTGAGAGAGAGAGAGAGAGAGAGAGAGAGAGAGAGAGAGAGAGAGGAGGCAGAGGGAGAGTGAGAAACAGGGTCCCCGAGGAGCAGGGAGCCTCATGTGAGACTCGATCCCAGGCCCCCAGGATCAGGACCTGAGCCGAAGGCAGATGCTTAATTGACTGAGCCACCCAGGTGCCCATCAGGTGCTCTTTTAAAAATGGTGGGCAGGGTGGGTGGGCTCAACGAGAAGGTGAACTTGAGCAGAGATAGGAAGTGAAGAAGTCAGCCAAGCAGATATCTCAGGGGAGGAAGGTCCATACAAATCATCTCCCCTGTCAAGAGTGACACCAGTATTCAGCAACGGCAACATGAGGCCCTTCACCACGGTAAGCTGAAGGGGGAGATACACCGCCTCATACATAATCACACCCTGCATCTCCTGGATATACCCTGGGTCTTACCCTCCAAACTGTTATTTCTCAGGAAGGAGGGAACTTAATTACTTCACACACTGGCCGACTTTTACAAAGTTTCTCACAATATAAGGGCGCTCTGTCACTTTATTTTGAACAACAAAATGCTTACTAGGGAAAACACATTAATCAAAACTGCCTTGGGACCTTTATTAAAGTCATCTGATGGACTTAATTTTTTAGAGGGAGGGAAGCACATTTAACAAAATTTAAAATAATTCCTGTGGCATGAAACAAAATTTTGGGTGCTACAGTGTTCATGCTTCTTTAAAGACTGCATTTTAAAAAAGCAACGTACAGGGAGGCCTGGGTGGCTCAGTGGTTGAGAGTCTGCCTTTGGTTCAGGGCAAGATCCCGGGGTCCTGGGATCGAGTCCTGCATCGGGCTCCCTGCAGGAAGCCTGCTTCTCCCTCTGCCTGTGTCTCTGCCTCTCTCTGTTTCTCATGAATAAATAAATACAATCTTTTAAAAAAATTTAAAAATTTAAAAACAATGTACAAATTCTGTACACAAATGAAAATGAACAAACTACCAGGACCCTGATGTGGCTCAGTGTTGAGTGTTGAGTGCTGAGCAAAAAAATGCCATTTACGAGAGATTCCATGTAAAATTCAAAACCAGGCGAAGTTAACCTTTGGTGTTAGAAATTAGACAGACTATCTCTGGGGAGAAGGTGGGGAGAAGTAATGGGAGTGGCCAAAGGGACGGCTTTGGGTTGTTCTATTTCTTGACTTGGGTACTGGTTACCCAGGTGCATTCATTTTGTGCAAACTCACTGAGCTGTACACTTAAGATTTATGCACTATCCTGTATTTATGTTATAGTTAATAAAAAGAGAGTTGTTAAAAAGGGCAATGCAGAGTAAGGGGTTGCATTACAGAGATTTCTCATTCACCTCTGAACTGGATAAGAAAAAAAACAACTATCCTAGTGCTAAATGAGTATTTTTGACTTAGGGTAAGTCTAGAGATGGCATCACTCATGAATTTTTAAAGTGCTGAATTCCAAACAATTTGGATGAAAGTAAATATAATGAACTTGAAACCTTATTTTAGATGGCCCAAAAACTCACTCTGGTGATGATAAAGACACTGAAGGCAAAGATACATAAGAAGTGTAGCAATAAAAAGTGTTTTGTGGAATATAAACATGGGGAGAAAAGTATTATTTCCAAATGTATATATTTTATATATCTAAAAAAGGGCAGTTATAACTAAATTAATAATTAATATTATAAACAGAAATTTAATTATTTCAAATATATTCCTAAATGGCTGTAAAGTTGGCTCCAAACTGTGTTCTGGATCATCCCACATGGGAAACTGTCCTCTCTTATCCAATATATGCTATATACTGATATTGTTCCTTGCTCCTTGTGGCTGACAAGACTCATAACCACCAAATTTTTGTGTCAACTGGAAAACACGGAGAACTGAAACTATTTAAATAAACAAACCCTGCAGAACTATGCTGTCCACACAGCAGCCACTAGCCACATGTGGCTAGCCATTAAGCACTCATAATGTGGCTAGTGCAATTAAGGAGCTGCATTTTTCATTTCACTGAATTTTAATTAACTTCAACTTAAATTTAAAAAGTGAAGGAGTAGAAAATATTTTTTCTATTAAACACAAGTTTATTTTGTAGGACATTTCACTTTAACTATTGGAAAGTTAGCATCCAAATTGAGATGTGATACAAGTGTAAAATATATACCAGATTTCAAAGATTTCACTTGTGGAAAAAAATATAATATAAAATATCTCATTACAGGGGTACCTCGGTGGCTCAGTGGTTGAGTTTCTGCCTTCTCAAAAGTCCCGGGATCGAGTCCCACATCAGGCTCCCCACAGGGAGCCTGTTTTTCCCTCTACCTATGGTCTCTGCTTCTCTCTCTGTGTCTCTCATGAGTAAATAAAATCTTTAAAAATTAAAATAAAATAAAATATCTCACTATAAATTGAAAACATAGTATTCTGGAGATATATATATATATATATCCATATATATTTTATATATATAAAATATAGTACTAAACTTGGTTAAATAAAACATTGTACTAAAATTAATTTCACCCTTGTTTTTACTTTTTTAACACAGCTACCAGAAAATTTTAAATTACATGGGTGGCTGAAATTATATTTCTATTGGACAGCACTGCTAAGGAATAAAATGCCACTTTTGATTAGTGACTATAGGGGAGAGATAAAATGAGAATGAGAAATCAAAGCTGGAAAACCAATATATTTGAAGATCTGATTAACAACTATGGTGGAGGGCAGGATGGGGGTGGGGGAAAGGAAGGAGACAAGGGGAAACATGCCTAAGAAACCAGTGCTTCTTTTAAAGGACCATAGTCAGATAAGTGGGGACGGACCCAGACAGCAGAGCAAACACTATCTATGATTCTACAGCTGTCAACAAATCCAATGACCTAGTTTTGCTGACTACGTGTTAGAAGATTGCCATGTGTGTTATTAAAAAGCAACAAGAATGACAGAGGTGCTGAGCACATGTCTTTCTGGAGTGACAAAAGAGAGGAGGGAGTTTTAAATTGCTCTGCTCCAGATTTCCCCTTCATTAGAGGTTTCGTGGAAGATTACAAAACACCAAGTATCTGGGCATAAACACTTATTTTAGCAGAACCAAGAAAGTGCAATAAGACGCAATAAAGTCCTTCACTCTTGTGAGCAATTGCCGTCATGTACAGTTGGGGGACAATGTTAGGAATCCCCTGTAAAAAGAAAGGAGATTGACCCCGCTGCTGCTAACTACCTGCAATTGTCCATGGTGGTATAGAAACAGGTGTTTGGGAAAGAGGAGAAGTAAGGGGAAAGTTCTTAAATTATATTTGAGAAATGCTGAGGTAAGGTAAGTAAGCAGGTTTCTGACTGCAGACCTTTTCAGAATCTTGACTCTTTTAAGGAGCATCACGACTTTTCCAAGAGGATTTACAACATGCATGTTTCCCAAACACACTGGACCACAGAGCCTCTTTTGCTGAGGAGTATTACAGGAAGGGCACATTATCAAAAAGCGCTGGCTTAGAAGGAAGAAACTCCAAATCTTTGGCTCTTTGTTGCTTCACCCTCAGCCCTAAAGGAACATTACTATCTGCTACACGCATAGTTCAGAGGCAATTGGAACTAGAACCTGGTGGTTAACGGAGCTCATCCATCACCAGACTTCTTCTGAGGACTATTTCAGTAGCTGTGACAGCAAGGTATATCTCAGGTGTCCTGTGGCCAGAGCTGTGTCTTGGAGAAGTACCCATCTCCTTCATCTTCAGGACCTCCCAGGCTGGCCTACAGCCAACCAAACATCCGGCCTCAGGCAAAGTTATGTGCGCCCTGGCATCATCAGCCTCCTACCAACAAGTGGGGATGGAAGAGCTATTAGCCTGCCACAGGCCAAATGCCACCCAGGAGGGTGGAAAAGTATCCTGAGAAGTATGACAACCAGGCTGAATTTCTCCCTAGAACAAAGCATTCATGGCACCTCTCTTGGAGCATCTTATTTCCCCTCCAGTCTTTTGTCTGCTTCACTAGCTTCTAGAATATTTTTCTGATTCCTTGGTTTTAGGGCAATTTCTCTGCAGAGACCACAAAGGAATGAAGGCCTGACAGCCACGGGCTGCCCACAGAGTCCCCAACAGGCCACTTTCTGTTCTAGGCACATGTAAATGCCATTTTTAGGAATCCCAAGTTAATTTTATTTCTATTTTACCTACAAGTTTGGTTATTTTATTATTTCATGTGATATGTGCTGCAAAAGCTAAAAATTACAGAGAATTGTGATGCTTCATATGGGCAAGTCCTAATCCCCTAGTCAGGTATTCAAATTCAGTCGCTTAATAAAAAATTGCATTAAGGAGAACAATGAAGATAATTCAGCAAGCCCATGGAAAGAAAGGACATCTTAAATTTAAAAGTGAAAAAAAAAAAAAAAAAGCCTGGAAGACTGGAAATGTCAGAACCATCTTAGGAACACAGAAACACACATGAATCCTATGGGGTAAAGGACAGTGGTTTTTAATTATAACCCAAAGACATTTTGGAACAGGCCTTGTAAAATACATGCTGGAGGGGGAGAGGCCACCAAAACAGCTTCCATAAAGATTGCCAATGACCTCATGACCACAGCACGATCATGGGGTCAATGGCTAGTTCTGATTTTTAGTCTTAGGGCACCGACACGGTTGACAACCCCTCCATGCTGAGACACCCTCCACCTCCATCACCCACTCTTTTTGAATTTCCCTCAAACCTTTGAGCCACTTCCTTTCTGCCTCTTTTCTCTGCATGGCAGTCAGGGCTGGAATTCCCTGGGGCTCAGCTCCCTTCCTTCCTCAGTTATTTCATCCATGACCAAGTTTCAATTAGCATTTGCCAGCCGGGGTCTCCAGCCCAGAACTGATGTCCTGGTCCAGTCTTCCTGATCTCAGCAAAGACCCCTATTCATCCAGTTGCACAGGCCAAACCAGCCGGTCCCCTCCCTCTCTGCCATACCCTATTACCCAATCCCTAAACCCTATTACCCAAACCCTGGGGAGCTGTATGGCTCCATAGTTCTTAAATCAAACCACCTCTCCACATCTCTACCCTGACTGCAAGCTTAAGCTACAATCTCTAAATGTCTATAAAGTAATACTCCAACAATGTCCTAACTGCATCTACTCCTGCCCCCAATCCAATCTTCACATCTTTTCCCAAAGTATACATTTGGTATCACTCTTTAGCTTCTTCTCAAAACTCTCCAGTGGCTTTCTATTTTTTTTTTGTAAGATTTTATTTATTTAATCATGGGAGACACAGAGAGAGGCAGAGACACACAGGCAGAGGGAGAAGCAGGCTCCATGCAGGGAGCCTGACATGAGACTCGATCCCAGGACTCCAGGATCATCCCCTGGGCTGAAGGTGGCGCTAAACCGCTGAGCCACCAGAGCTGCCCCCTCCAGGGGCTTTCTATTGCATTTGGGATAAGATCCAAATCCTGAGCCTATAGGTGAACCCTACCTACCTCCCCAGCCTCCTCATGCAGCACTTACCCTTCCTTCTCTGTGGTTAAATCACAATGGCCTCCTTCCTATTCCTTGCAGCAAACATGCTCCATCCTCCTCATGGCCTTTGTCCAAGCTATTCCAATAACCACTAACCCTGACTCTTCTTCACCTGTTTGACCCCTTAGATCAAAGTGCAAACACCACTTCTTAATGGACCGCTTCCTCCTCCCACTGCCAGCCTGGGTCCCTTACTATGTTCTGCCCTAGAGCACTTACCCATTTGTGATGATACTTCCATCACTGACAGCCTGCTCTGTGTCTGTGTCTTCAGCTGCACTGTATGACTCATGTGACCAGGGACATTATCTGTACTGGCTCACTAAGGTACTCCTAGACACTACCATAGAGGGGTCATCAAAAGATCTGTTCAAAGGAGCATGAATGGATTCTGGCTCACTGCTACTGGGTCTTGGATTCATGCAGAGAGACAATGAAGCACAAGAATTTGTCTTGTTTCTTGGAGAGTGATCAAGACAAACATAGGCCCCCTCTCTCCCTGGAGGCTCAGATTAACTTCAATTTACTTCCCTAGACAGAACGGGAAGGTGGCAGGCCAAAGAAAATAGCAGGAGACAGAGGATCAAGAGGGGCTAGGGCAGGAGAGTCGCTCGATAAGAAAACAGAGGCCTTCAGACATCAGGGCCTACATTTTTTTTTCTCCATTCTGAGCATCTAAGCCTATGAGGTCCACCTACCACCTCCCCAAGCCTGAGGAACAGCCGATGACTACTCTGTGGGCTCACCGCCACCCCCCACCCCTGGCCTGCCTCCCTCTTTAACTCACCTATGACTTTAATTTTCTCCTCTCTACTGGTATCTTTTCACTCCTACTTAAAGCAAACAAAACTTCCTCCACCTGTACTCTGTCTGAAACACCACTTCTGCTCTTTCCAAACTCATGTACTCTTAAACCCATGGAGGGAGGCCTCTGCCTTCTCCAACTCTTGAAAACTGCTCTTGCAAGATTTACCAGTAGACTCTGGTGACCAAACCCGGTGGGCCACCTAACCAGTGGTTTCTGACTCGACCTCTTTCCTGCTTTTATACTATTCTCTTCCCCCAGATTCTGTAACATCATGTTCTTCCTTTTCTCCCCTTGCTTCATAGAAGTCCTTTCTTTTTCTCTGGGTCCTCCCCAGAGCTCTCACCACGGTGCTTTTCTCTTGCCCCTCTCCAAGAACAAGTTCTCAGGTTCTCCATCCTGTCCCATGGCTTTGGCACCTCAACCAGTGGCTACTCAAAGTGTGGTCCTCAGCCATTGCTGGTCCACTGACTTTTTGTTAACAATCCATGACAAGATATGCACATGAAGTGAGAGTGAGCAGGTAGACAGTTTTCTAGCCACCATGTTTTTATTGTATTTTCAAAAGTATCATTTAATAGACTAGAAAAAGAGCAAACCAAATAAAAAAAAAAAAACAAAAACTGGTCCTCCACCACAGATAATTTGAAAAACACTTATCTAGCCTTACAGATTTATTGATTGATTGAGTTATAAGATTTTATCTATTTATTAGAGAATATGAGAGCACAAGGAGGGAGGAGTAGTAGGCAGAGGGAAAGGGAGAAGTAGGTTCCCCTATGAGCAGGGAGCCCATGCGAGGCTTGATCCCAGGACCCTGAGATCATGACCTGAGCTGAAGGCAGATGCTTAACCGACTGAGCCACCCAGGTACCCCTAGCTTTTATAGTTTTAAACTGGTTGATTAGCTTATTTGGGAAAACCAAGAGACTTCACAGTAAGAAAATAAAAAAACATTTTCAACTTCTCTAAAACAAAGCAAATTGACTAGGCAACCGAAGTACAATTGGGTTGGTACTTCCACCTGGGAATAATGAGTTGATTCTAGGTGGCAGCTGCCCCTCTGAGGTGGGTATGTGGCACCTAGATAACCACCTGAACTTCATTGTCTCTTGTCATTTTCCACCCTGTAGGCCTCTAGAGCATGTGCACCTCAGACAACTGAATTCCAGCCCAACAACCACAACTGTCTTCTGCAATGTTTCCTTGAGTGTCCCATGAGTCCCTCAGTCCTAACATGTCCATCATCAATCTCATTACCTCCCTAGCTCTGAATAGTTCCTCAAGCCCAGAGTTCTCCATCTTCACAAGTGACCATACTTCACATTTGAGTCACCTGAGTGTTATTTTAGGTTCCTCCCTCCCCTTTTATGATATGATCTTAGTGATTCTTCCTCTGTTTTTCTCTTTTAATTTGTCCATTCCCTCGATAAATGTTTATTAAGTTCTAGAGACACAACAGCAAACAAGATAGCCCTCTCCACCAGCAACACCTCACAGGTCACCTCTGGCCTCTTCTCTGCCCTTCTCCCCCCTCCCCTCCCTGCCCCTTCACCCTATCCCCCCATCCCCGCTCTCTCTTCCACTCTGAGGACATGCTCATTTATACACTATTTTGCCTTCATTCCTTCCCCACTCCTGCCAGATACCTTTTTAAAATGTCACAATCTTTTTTTTTTAATAAATTAATTTTTTATTGGTGTTCAATTTACCAACATACAGAATAACACCCAGTGCTCATCCCATCAAGTGTCCCCCTCAGTGCCCGTCACCCACTCACCCCCACCCCCCACCCTCCTCCCCTTCCACCACCTCTAGTTCGTTTCCCAGAACTTGCTTCGTTTCGAACATACATTCAATTTAGTGAAATAGAATCGGTCCATCTGATTTTTTGAGTGGGTTAGCCTCTCGACTTGGCTAAAGCCACGGTTTTTCAACCCAAGGTGGTGTGTTTGGAGGGTGGTGGGGGGGGCGGGTAGTAGGGAATTCCAGATCTGAATCTACTAGAGAGACTTCTTTTTTTGCTTCAAAACACACCTGCTCAGGCTTCCCTCACTTTTGGTTGCTTTGGGGGTCCCGAAGGGGCACCTCGTTGAGAGTCTTTGAGTTAAAGGGCCACATTCAGGCAATTTGAAAGGCCTAAAGATGGTTCCCTGTCTTCAGCAGTTTTAATAAAAAAAAATTTTTTTTTAAATAAAAAAAATAAAATGTCACAATCTGCTTGGCTTGGGGGTAGGTGAAGGTGTAGGGAAGATTAAGGGAAACCTTTTTAACATATTTCTCCTTTCATTCTGAATCGGTGTCTTACACTAATTAAAATTAAACTCTGCACTCCACTTGTAGAAATGAGGCCCTAATGCTCAGCAATCAGACAGAAAAGCAAATGATGAGTCATTTATATACTAGAGGCAAACTTTCATAATCCTGGGGATTTGGGATCTTCCATTTCATTAAAAGAAGCCACTTAGATTTTAAAGATCTGTCAGGTTCTTTTCTTTAGGTCAAGATGTTAAGCAGCACCATTTGGTTCTTGAAAGGGCAATGCATCTAGCTTAATCCAAGCTACTGAATTTCTGAGGATGAGTTGGCCCCCAAAGGACAAGGCAGGGAGGGATCTGCCTCACGACCCCTCCACTACCTACATTCTGAAGTCTCCATGGTCCAGGAGAAGACAAATTTAGCTCTAGGTAGATCATGCGGGTCAGTGCTCACCCCTCCATCATAAAGTGGAGTGACCCTAAGGGGCAGAGCCCAGAGCGGAGGGCCTGAGGGCAAAACCCCTGAGGTCTCACCTGGACAGTGGCTGGGAGTGTGGCTTTCTCCAATGGGTAGTGAGGCCTAGAGACCCAGTCTCCACTGAGGGGAGGCCTCCGAGGTGCTCTACAATCTGTGTCTGCCTTCTATGCCACCTCTCCTCCAGCTGAGACAGCCCCTCTCTGTCCCTGAGCACTACCCAGAAGAAGCAGCATGGCCCGATGATCATGGATGTGGCCTCTGGGTCAGACAGGCTGGCTTCAAACCTTAGTTCTGGCTCTCACAGTTGTAACTGGGCAAACCATAAAGCTTCTCTGTGCCTCAGTTTCTCTACCTACAAAACAGGGATAAGCCTTCAGAGGGGGTGAGATGAGAGTTAAGAGTACAGAGTGTGTAAAGTCTGTCAGTACAGGGTCTGCCTGGCACACAGAAGGATTCCCTCTGTGCAGTGAAATCCCACTTAAAATTCAAACAAAATGGCTCAGTCAGTTAAGCGGCTGCCTTTGGCTCAGGTCATGATCCTAGGGTCCTGCGTTCAAGCCCTGCATCGGGCTCCCTGCTCGGCATGGAGTCTGCTTCTCTCTCTCTTCCCTGCTTGCGTGCGAGCTCTCTCTCTCTCTCTCTCAAATAAATTAAAAAATAAAATAAATAAAATTCAAATAAAACCTGCAAATACATAAATATGGACCAGCAGCATATAATACAACCAGAGCGCCTAATCTTTTCCTCCTCTCTCTTTTCCTCTTGGGCATGGCAGGTACCTTCCTGTATTCTGTTGCAGGGGCTCCCAGCCAGTTTCTGTATCTTTGTAGGAAACCCTATCTGATGTACTGCACCTTAGCTGGCTTGAGTACGGCTCTATGTCACGTAATTAAAAGAACCCTGCCCAGAACAGGCTCCCTCTTCCCTCTGTTCATCCCAAACTCCAGCCAAACAGAACTTGACTCTCAGCCTTGAGCTTTCATTCCACACTCCTATCCTTACCAAAACCAGTACTGTCTGCTTCACCCCTCCATCCATCCCTCACTTTTCAGGACCCTCATTCTATACCACCCCTCTCCAAAACCTTCCCATTTGGCCACAGAACCTTCCTGCTCCACCCAAGTCCCACTGTACCCGTTGGCGCCTCTCTTGGAGAAAGACCTGGTCAGGCTGCACAGTCTCAGCCCCTGGGCAAATCTGTCATCCTCTCGGAGCTCTTTCCTCCTGTCTAAAAGGGAGCCACCACTGCCAGTGTGACCCCTTGACCAAAATTACTGTGAAGCATAAACCAGAAAATGTATGCAATGATTCTGGAATCATCAAAGGGCTTTCCAAACATATGAGCACTTTCCCAAGAAGCTCCAAAGAATGTAAAGGAATTTGAAGATGAACATGTAAGCCCTTTATCTGACATCATTCTGTCTCTTTACAATCCTCTGGGAACTCTGAAGAGCAGGAAATTCCAAGGGGCCCTACACATCCACTAGCCACACAAGACAGGCTCCGGAAGTACCTGGCAGCCAAACCTTTGTCTCAAAGGAGCAAAGGCGGCACCTCTGCTCTCCAACAGCCTTGAGACTCTTTGTCCCTGGAGCATTCAGTTCTAGGACTTGGAACACACAGTCTCCCCAAGCCTGCCCATAAATCTGCCCTTTAAATGTTCTGTGGTCCATAATAAATAATTTATATAAAGGGCTGGTTGGATGGAGCACAGCAGGATACAAGAGGGGAAAAACAAAACGCAGTAGCCCAGATTTAATTTGAGCAGCTAAAGTGCTCAGAGAAATCATCAGACCACACTGAAAGGAACAGAGTCATCTTTATATAATTCCCTTCGCCCTCTGTGGAAAATCATGATGGAGAGAGCCTGTAAATTATGGCACCTTCAGCTAATTTTACATGACACAGATACAGATGATTTTATTTTTCCTAATTGTGGAAAATAATGAAATCTTCTTTCCCTCCTTCCATCCATGTTCTCTATCCCAAAGTCCTTCTAATTTAAAACATTCAGTGGAAAAATAATACCGGGCCATTGTTCTTAAGAAAAAAAATCTAATCACTTTGAATTTAATTCTAATATGCAGAGAATATGAGCTTATCCTGTGTGATGGTACAATGACAAAATGAGTTAATTACCATCTCATCGTAAGACGGATCTGCTTGTCATAGGAACAGGAGCCATTATTTCACACAAAATAATGACCCAGATAAAAAGTAATGACTGTACACTCTAGCCGCCAGTGGCGCAGCTTCATCTTGGCCTAAGTGAATGGCAATTAACAAGTGTCACCACTCTCTATATATACAAATAGGGACCAGGCTGGCTATTCATTAAATATTTACTGAAAAGTCACAAATGGTTTTTAGCATATTTCTTCTCAGGAAGCTCTGAGGATCTTCTACTTGTGTGATGACAGAAAAATTTACACATATGTAAAATTCTTCTATCAGCTGGAATAGCTGTTGATCCTAGAGAGGGGCATTCAGTTCCCCTCCACTCTTTGCACACTGAAGCAGTGTTTTCTCCAGCAATCTTGTCCAACAACAGAAAAGAGGAGCAGAAGGAAGGAGGCCCAGATCCATCATTTTGTCCCTCTTCTGCCTATCATGGCCACTGGCTGAGAAACTAAAGCTACATCCTACACTGATAGCCAGAAATACTGGATCCTTCCAGGTCGTGCCCTCAGCTGCAGTGGACAGTGAGGGACAAATGGTGGGATGATCTCAAGACTCCTGAGTTGTTGGCAGAAAACTTTATGTGTACCCACTGACCATGACCATGAATCACCTCTCTACTGAGAGGAACAGAGGGGAGAGATTCTGGGAGACAAGCTCCAAGCTCCAAGACAAGCTCCTAGAAATCTCCTAGTGTGCAAACTGTCTAGTCTGTCTGGACCCAATGCTTTTTGTTTAATCAGGCATATTGCAGGAGCAGGATGGCACCATGGACTTTTTAGGGTGTATAATTTTCAAAATGTTAAAAACAATTTTTATACAAACATAGAATGAGGGATCCCTGGGTGGCGCAGCGGTTTAGCGCCTGCCTTTGGCCCAGGGCGCAATCCTGGAGACCCGGGATCGAATCCCACGTCGGGCTCCCGGTGCATGGAGCCTGCTTCTCCCTCTGCCTATGTCTCTGCCTCTCTCTCTCTCTGTGTGACTATCATAAATAAAAAAACAAAAACGAAAACAAAAACAAAAACCACTTTCTTTCTGAAAAAAGAAACATCGAATGAGCAGGTGTCAATGATTTATTTAAATAATACTAAAGTGAACCATCTAAAACTGATATGCACCCATGCATGTAAACACACACATACCACACAGATGTCTACCTGCATGACAGATGCTACACACACCAGGATCTGAGAGCCCACTAGTCAGGCTATTTTCTCAAGACCGGATACGGGCACAATGTAACAGGCCAGTCATGCAGTAAGCTTGTTTGGTTAAGACGAAGGTACCAAATCATATGGGGTTTTTGTTTGTTTATTTGTTTAAATATTTATTTATTTATTTATTTATTTATTTATTTATTTATTTTTAATTTTTTTATTTGAGAGGGAACATGCATGTGTCGGGGGAGGAGCAGAGGGAGAGAATCTCAAGCAGGCTCCCTGCTCTGTGTGGAGCCTGACACCGGGCTTGATTCCATGACCCTGAGATCATGACCTCAGCTGAAACCAAGAGTCAGCTGCTCAACTGACTGAGCTGCCCAGGTCTGCCCCAGATCATATGTTTTTAAAAGAGATACTTGATAGTATACACAGAGCCTCATGCACTAATCTTAACCCACTTAGCCCTCAAAACTTCCAAGCATTCCAAGTCTTGTTTACAAGCCTATTTCTAAAATGACTTTTCCCAGTACTCAGATCATGGGGTAAGTTCCACCTCTAACATATCACTACCCAAGTTTATCAGAACATTTTATAACAATTCACAAAAGAGGACCCTATTTATACAGATGTGTGAACAAAATTTACCTTTTACCCACATTTCTGAGATAATGATCTGAATTCCACCAGAGTAGAAAGTCTCCACCATCCTAGTAAAATTATCAGAGACACTGACCTATGATGTCATGTGACTCCCAATCTGCAGGTCTTGCTCCTCCACACACACACACACACACACACACACACACACACACACACGAGGGGCTAACCCTAGGGCTTTGTCAGGCCTGAACACTCAATAAATGTTGAAGGGAGGGAGGCAGGAAGGGAACAGCAACAAAAGAGTTACTGGGTGGGGAGCCTGGGTGCCTCAGTGGTTAGGCATCTGCCTTTGACTCAGGTCATGATCCTGGGGTCCTGGGATTGAGTCCTGCATCACATCAGGCTTCCCACAGGGAGCCTGCTTCTCCCTCTACCTATGTCTCTGTCTCTGTCTCTGTCTCTTATGAATAAATAAATAAAATCTTTAAAAAAGTCACTGGGTATTTAACAAGATAATATAATTATTTCATTCTTTTGTAAAAATCCTCTGAAGAGCCTCTACTGCATTTACAGCAGAGTCCTGGCCCCTACCACCATCCCTTAGACTCCCTTTCTCTCCCAAAGCTTGATCTTTTTGACTCCCCTCACTTGCTCCTGCACCACACCTTCACACATGCTGCTCCCTCTGTTTGTAGGGCTCCCCAACCTTCCCTGGGCAGCCCCATCACTAGGTTACTCCTCCTCATCCCTTCTTAGTGCAGAGGGACCTCCCCAGACCACATGGTGTCTACTTGCTCCTCTGCCTTGCTGCTTCCCTGCTGGTAATGCTCATCACACTCCTCCAGGGTCTGCCTTCCAGGTATGACGACATGAGGGCAGGGGTCACAGCTATTTCATTCTCTGTGTCCAAGCACCAAGCAGGCAAGTACTATTTCTGGTCCAAAGTTGATGGCCATCACTTCTTATTAATGAATTTACTAACTGACAGATCAGATCTCAAACAAACCATAATCACCTCTACAGGATAGGGAACTGTCAAACATTGTGCAAGACTGGGTGACAGAGAAAAAAGCATTGAGGAATGAACTTAGCCCCAGTTTGGGCAAGGACATTCCTTCTGCAGTAGATGTCACATTGAAAGTGGACCCTGCAATTCGGGTAGGAAACCTCATATGGCATGAAGAGAAGTTCAAAACCAGACAATTTCTGGGCAGAGAATGATTCTCCTGCAAGTGGGCAATTTTCCCTGATATAACTGCATGCCAATGGATACAGCATTCTGGGATGCTCTCACACTAGAAGGAAAGATGGCTCATGGCAATGAAGACCCACAGGATAAGTAGAAGGTGGGATCTGGGCTGGAGGTGCTATCACACCACCGTGAAGGTTTGAAGGGAGTCCCAGCAATGGGTCCACAGGCCTGTCAGCTATTAATGCCACTACAGCTTTAAAAGACAAGGTCCAGGGACCTGCCTGCCCAGGAAGGGGGGAAGCTACCATGTTCCCAAGTCATCTTCAGCCTGAGCAATGTGTGTAGTGGTGGGGGTGGGGTGGTTTGCACCCTTGCAGGACTGCTCAAAGACCCACATTCAAGAAGGCACAGGCTCTGCCCCAGCCTGTGAAGTGTGGCTGAACTAACCAAGTTAGCCCCAGCCAGTTTGTACTGCAAACCTGTTCAGTTGTCTACAGGGCTCACCTTCTTAATGAACTCTGGGATGAGTTTTTGGCCTGTCAGGTGGTCTAAGGAGGAACAGCAATCTAATTCCAAGATGTAGCGTTCATTGTGGAGATCACTTTTCTGAGATCTGAAGAGAGGAAAAAAACACACAAAGATTAAGATTTTGTACTACACACACACACACACGCACACCTGAATGAACAGTTGGGTATTTAATGAAACCCCAAATTCTTTCCTGAAAGTAAATGTCAAAAAGGCACTACTGAAAAATAATTTATGGTAAAACTCAAATTTTACACACACACACACACACACACACACACACACACACACATAAAATTATACACATCATGGAAAGACCTCTAAGACATAGTATCAAGTTATAGACATTTAGCACAATATAGTGTATGCATTAAAACCACACACACACACACTCCCATAATGTTTATTTCCCATGTGTTTATATCTACCAAGGCACAGACAAAGAGACACACCAAACCAATAATAGATTTACCTCTGGGGGATGGAGAGGGTCTGCATGGGAACTGGACCAAGGGGTGGTGTGGTACCTGAAAGTAACTGTAGCTATATCCCTAATTTTCTTTTCACTTTTTTTTTTTGAAGAGAATATATTCTTACAGCACTTAGAAAATTAAAATTAATTTTAAAAGACTTTTAAAAGGTCTTTTACAAATCCTTTTTTTAAAAGGTTCATCCCCTACAGAAGGCAATCTGGCAAACTCTATCAAAATTAAAGATGCACTAAAGAAAGAATATAAAGAACTTTAGTTCTGGGGAAAGAGTGATTATCAAGGCTGTTTGTGGCAAACAACTGCAGTCTTCTGGTCGGTGCAGAGGTGTCCAGCACAGCCCCGCCATCTCCCCACACAGGGGGTGTGGCCGCCTCCCTCTTTCCCACCATGTAGATGTGCAAATGATACAAAACTACGCACATTCAGGAGAGCCAGCAGCAAGGGATCACCAGAAAGAAAACCCACCACTTCATGCCATTGTTTTGAGGGGCTCCTATATGACACTTACATAGGCCTGAGGAATTCCCAGAAGCCACATGATTATCAGAAATGGAAGATGATTCCTTGGCCCACTGAGTCAGGCATAAGGCAAGAGAAAGTGGATTGCTGCTAAGTGTCAGCAGGGCATGTATGCTCTCTCTCTCTCTAGGTAGCTGTCATGGAGATCAGGACTCAGGACTAGGGTCCTGGGCTCTGCCCAAGGCTTCCAGCACAAGCACAGCCACTCCCCACTGGCTGAGAGGTGAACAAGGCTCTCCCGGCCCACTTATGAGGAGCTCTACCAAAGAGGGGCCCATGCCAGCCCCTGTAAGAACAGGTGTGGCCATAAAATTCTTAAAGTGGGGACTTTCACACCAAACTCCTGATACACACGTATCCTGCCAAATAAATGGCTTCTGAATGCATATTTGCTACATTTTAAAAATGAATTTCTAAGATTCTTCTATATTATTAAAATCAATTTATGCTACCGTTAACTATCTGGGTATGATTTACATAAAATTCAAAAGTGCAAAAATTTTAAAGAGGATTTGGTTTTTCACAGGTGTGCAATGGGGGAAGCAATGTGAATTGCATTATCTTGACTTTATTTTTCCTTCCTGAAAGGAAACACATCCTTTCAGGAGTAGGGACTGAGATATATACTTTTGATATGTAAAAGAATAAACAGACTTAAAACTGCTCAAACTGGAATAAACTAACTCTGAAAGAAGAAACCAGTTCTGTGCTCCAGACTTCTTGCATTAAGACTTTGTCAGACTAGACGCATGTTTTCATCCTTCCCCCACATTCTCATCCTCTACCACCCCAAACAGAAAACATATTAAGAGAAACTAAAGCAGAAGATTTCAGACTTTTGAAAGAGAAGACTTGGTCATGATACACAGTCATGGGTATTGTGGGGTCTCAAACAATGAAGACAGGCATGGGAGGAGAGTGTTCTAAGATGTGAAATCCCAGCTGCTCTGTCACATGAAGACAAATGTCAGACCTTGGAGGTTATTTATAAACACCCACTAAGATTTTAAATGAGTAGGTTGAAAAACGGTAATCATTTTAAGTAAGTCGACACTATAGCCACTCAGTAAAACACTCAGAAAATTAATGGAGTCGGTCTTTCAGCAAATCCAAACCAGGTTCACAAGGAATAAGCTCTAGTACAGGATCTAGTAACCACCATCTTTGGTTCTAGAACCAGAAGTAGTATAGGAAGGAAGGCAGCTCTGGTTCATTTTAGCAGATAATTTACTCAGTTATATTTGAACTGAAATGAGCACAAAATATCTACAAAAATAGGCGTTGACAAATTTTCTAGATAAAACATGAAAAATACACATCTTGACCTATTGTCTTGGCAAAGCAAATCCAATGTCTACTGAAGGAATAGATGAGCAAATAATAGGTCGTCTCTTGCCTTTAGGAATTACCTCCAGAATATTTAAAAAATATTTTATTTATTTCAGAGAAAGAGAAAGAGAGAAAGAGCACACAAGTGAGAGAGAGAGCATGAGAGAGAGCACACACAAGCATGGGGGAGGGGTAGAGGGAGAAGTTGACTCCCCGTTGAGCAGAGAGCTGCATGTGGGACTTGATCCCAGGACCCTGTAATCATGACCTGAGCTGAAGGCAGACTTTTACCTGACTGAGCCACTCAGGCACCCCTATCTCCAGAATTTAACTACAGTAAATATGGTGGCTGTGGTGAACATACCCCTAAGGTGACCCCTTCCTCCCAATCACTTCCACCTGCTGTTCATGCCTTTATAAAACCCTCCCCTTGAGTGAGGGCAGGACCTGCACTTCTAACCACCAGAATTTGGCAGAGGATGGGGTGTCACTCCTGTGATTACACTATGCTGTAAGGCTCCATTCCAGCGGGCTGGGGCTACATATTCCTCTTGCTGGCTTTGAAGAAGTAAACTGCCATGTAATGAAAGGGTCATGTGGCAGCTCCTGGCCAACAGTTGACAACAAACTAGGGATTTTTGTTTGCAATAGGATGACTACAAGGATATGAATCCTGTGAAGAACCTAAGGGAGCAGTGGAAACAGATCTTTCCATAGTTGATCCTCTGTTGAGATTATGGCCCCCGCCAACACCTATATTGTAACCTAATGAGACCTGGCACAAAGAACTCAGATAAGCTACAGGAATGTGTGATAAATAAGGCATGTTGTTTTGAGCCACTAAATTTGTGGTAATTTATTACAGAGCATAGAAAAATAATATAGTTGCTGAGTAGGAAGACACGGCAGCTTCATGCTCACAATAAGCCTCCCACTGGTGACTAAGTCTAGGCTCAGGCACACAAGATCCATTCAGACACCTGAGAGCAGTCACTAACGGTGATGAGTGCTCCATGTCTCTGAGGGTAAGGATCACCCTGGGAAAGAGAAGCAGACACTCAACAGAAGTTGCTCTAGGTGTCAGGGTGTGGCCTGTGATCAAGGGATCACATCAGGAAGGAATAGATACTCTGCAGTCAATCAAGTTCCTATGGAAGAAGCATTAACATAAAACTCTCAGCTGAGAAGGCATTTGCCTCCTGTGAGGAAGAGAAACACCACTTAGGTTTCCCCAAAGGCCATGTCCTTGTGTTATTCTGGAAAAGGAAATGAGAAACCATCCAACTTCCCCTGGACCAGAAGCTGTGATGGCTTCCACTTCTGGAAAGGACAGAGGGATCTGGATTTAAACCATAAGAAAAAGGAGGGACACAGAATGTGTTTTGGAGATGTAGGATTAACTACCTAAAGTCTCCCTCATCTGGAAATTAACACCTAATACTCTGAGATTAAATGTGAGCACTCAAAGAAGAGCACTGCTAACAGTGAAATGTGCTTTGCCACCTCCCTCCATTGCCTATTCCATAATTTCCTCCAGATTTATCATTTATAGGCTACAGGTGCTAAAGCAAACTAGAGGTGGGTTGCTGACCATAAATAAATATTTATTTATCTACTTATTTATTTATCTATTTATACTTCCTGTGTCTTGTTTCTTTCACCGTTAAATGGGAATATTATTAGTAGCTGTCTCTTAGCATCATTGCAAGGGTTAAATAAGACAAAAGCATGTAAAGCCCTTAGCATAGGGCATGGCAGGAGGTCTGGCCTCAGCAAACATTAGCCACTGCTGATGTAGTGACTATCATCTATAACTGCATTCTTTACTTTTCAAACACGCATCATAGTTTATAATTACTCATTTGATAAGTACTGACCACAACTACTATTATGCGCCAGGCACTGCTCTTCAGCATACGTCAACAGACAGAAGAGACAAAGATCTCTGCTCTCGTGGATCTTACAATCTAGTGAAGGGGGACAGGCAAAAAACAATAAACATACATGAGCACATAACAGAGTATGTTCAGTGGTGGTAAGTGTAGAAGAAAAAAGAAACAGAGCAAGGTGAAAAGAATCAGGAGTGTGTGAGAGGAAGATGTGGGGGTTTTTGTTGTTGTTTTTAAAGATTTATTTATTTATTTTAGAGAGAGAAAGAGAGAGAGAGAGAGAGCACGAACAGAGGAGGGGCAGAAAAAGAGGGGGAGAGAGAATCCTCAAACAGACTCCCCACTGAACATGGAACTCGATGTAGGTCTTGATGCCAGGACCCTGAGATCATAACCTGACTTGAAACCAAGATGTGGCTGCCCAACCAACTGAGCCACTCAGGTGCCCCTGGAAGTTGCAGTTTTAATGAGGGTGGTCTGGGCCTTGCTGAGAAGGTGACATTTATAATACAAGATCTATGAGAAGTGAGGGATTTGGCCATGCTGATATCCAGGATAAGAGTTTCCAGGCAGAGGGAATAACCAGTACAAAGGCCCTGAGGCAAGACAATACAAAAAGGCCCTGTGGCTGGAGCTCAGTGAATAAAGGGCAGAGGAGGAGAGAAGACATGGCTAGATAGTCAAGAGCAAGGTAACATAGATCTTACAGGCCACTACTGTAAAGACAGTAGTTTTTACAAAGAATGACAGGGGAAGCCCTTGGAAGTACTAAACAGAAGTAACATGATCTGATTTATTTTACAAGGATCCCTCTGGCTATAGGAGGCAGCTAAGAGATTAACTCAGTCTTCTAATGGGGAGATGATGATGGCTCAGGGTAGGTTGTTAGCAGTTTAACAGTAGTCACAAAGGCTAGATTCTGGATATATTTTCAAGGTGGAACCTTTAAGACTTCCTTATAGGGTGTAGAGGGAAGAAAGCAGATCAGGGTGACTAAGAATTTTTGTCCCAGTAACTGGGAGAGTGGATGAAGTTACCACAGCTATGATGGGGAAGGTTGTGGGTGGCACAGTTTTGGGGGAAGGTCAACAATTCCGTTTCAGATGTGCTGAACTTGACTTATGCAGCAGACGTCTAAGTATAGATGTCTGGTAGACAGTTTAATACATATTTCAGTCTGGATTTCTGGAGATACAAATTTGAGAGCCATCAGCTTCCATGTATTTAAAGCATAAGATTGGATGAGATTTCAATTAATGTAGAGAAAGAACTGTCAAGGACTGACCCTTGGGACCCTCCACTGTGAAGACATTGGGAGAAAAGAGAAGAAAACTCAAAGAAGAAGAAGGAGAAACCAGAGAGGAAGGAAGAAAACCAAAAGAACATGCTGTCTGTCCTAAAAGCAAAATGCAGGAAGCATGTCAAGGGGCAAGGTATGGGCTACCCTGTGAACTGTTTCAATAAAGAAATTCATAATCTTCTCTTCAATTTACCAATGGTCTTGAAATCCCCAAAGGGAAAGTAGATTTAGTCCACCCTATGGAAATAAGTGCAAAGAAATCTGTTTATATTATGATTAAATTATGATTATTAAATTAACCCATCGATTTGGGTTTCCAACAGCTTAGTTCCTTGAAAAAGTAAAAACACCTTCATGCTGCTAGGCCATTTCTCAAAAACTGTGTGTGGGGGAAAATTAACTAAACAGCTCTAACCCATCTCACATCTTGAGGCCCCCACTTGTACACAGCATTGGAGAATTGAGGTGGGCTTACTTCCATTCCAAGGGGATTTTCTGAAAGGAAGAAGAATAAAAAGGATATTACTGAGCAGAGGTGTGATGCGCTGGTGGTAACAAGGCACATATACACGGCAGTCCCGACTGCTCAGGATGCTGGAGAAGCAGCTAAGACTTCACAGCCCACTTAAGTTTTAAAAAGGCATCACAACAGGACAACTAAACGTAGCGTGGTACCCTAGACTGGGTCCCAGAACTAAAAGAGGACATTAATAGAAAAATTGATGAAATCCAAATAAAATCCACAATTTAGTTAACAGTAATGTATCAGTGTCAATTTCTTAGTTTTGACAAATGTACCAGGGTAACATAAAATAGTAATGCCTGGGGATCTCGATGAAGTGCATAAGGGAATTCTCTGTAATTTCTTTGTAACTTTTCCGTTAAATCTATAATTATACCAGAGTAAAATTTATTGTTTTAAAAGAAAGAAAGCCATTCTAGACTTTTGGGTATGTGTATTTCCCATTTTGACTCTGTAATATTTATTCTCCAAGTCAGTGTCTCTAGACTAAACTATACCTACACCTCTGCCTGCCTATACTTCTCATATCAGAGACCCCTCAAATCACAATGGGGCAATGTCTAAAACAACTGGGTCTGGAGGAGAAAATGAAATGACCTTTGATGTGCCCCAACTTCAGGCACTGGAACATTCTAACAAGCAAACCTTGGGCTCTGTAAATCAGATAGGGTTTCCCACAGGGCAGGCATCCTCAGCCTTAGCTGCATTTAACTTTGGAAGCACTTTGGGAGCTCTCATAAATTCTGATTAGTTTTAGGTATGGCCTGGGCTACAGGATTTCGGAAATTCCCAAGTGATTCTAATGTGGAGAGTGAAGAACCACTGCCCAGGTAGGGTATGTTGTATCTGCCACTGTCTTGGAGATCTTCCCTGGACAAGAACTGAACAAGTCCATGGAAAGAGAAAACAGAAAAAGAATGACTTGTAGAGACCAATAATGTAGACTCCTATACCCCCAGAAGAAAACAAACCTTCAAAAAAAAAAAAGAGATTAAAGAAATACAAAATAGAAATGAGGACCTTTCTCTATGCCTCTTTTGGTCAAAAAAACTTCGAAAGGATATCTGACTTCTTGCTCCCTTCTCTTCATTTTTACTTTTTTATTGTGGTGAAAATATACATAACATAACATTTATCATTTTAGCCGTTTCTACATGTGCATTCAATGTCATTAAGCACATTCGCATTGTTGGACAACCATTACTACCATCTATTTCCAGAACTTTCCTACGACCCCAAACAGCCCTCATTTATTTGACACCTTATAAATGTGATGCAGGCCAAAACTGAATAGAGAATTTTAAATAAGCACTTGTAGGGGCAAAATTTTTAAATAAATGTTGTAGTGGATTGAGCATCTGACTCTTGACCTCAGCTCAGGTCTCTATCTCACAGTAGTGAGTTCAAGCCCAGTGTTGGGTGCCATGCTGGGAAGGTTTTTTATAGAAAAAACCAAATGCTTGCACAACACATAAAAGCAGATTTAGAAACTGAGCATTTGTGCACAAATTTCTCCTAATTGTAGGGCAGGAGAGCAAAAAGCCCCTTTGCTAAATGAAGTACCTCAGATGTCAGCCCAACTGGCCACGGATGTCAGAGTTGTTTAAGACCATAAGACCACCTATTCCGTGTCGTGTTGACCTCATTACTCACACACAAACATCAACTGTAATAAAAACTGCAAATCAGAGCTGCACTCATTACAACAATCACGTCTGCCAAGGGTTATGCAGTCACTCCCCAGGCAGCCAGAGGGTCAGAAAGTCAAACCAGAGATGCAAACTCAAAAGCCCACAGGCAATGAGGGGAAAAGGATATACTGTTGACCCAAATACATACTCTAGACACTTTGTTCTCATATAAAAGATACAGGAATGGTCTTCCTGTCCATGGAGAAGCAGGCTCTCTCTGCTTTTCATTCACACAGAATCCTATCAGATGCCCTCTCGCTAATGCCATTTCTGAGAGCGATGTGGTTGGAGAAAACCTGTCTCCATCATGAGAAGAGTCACCAGTGCAGGAGTGACCTTAAATGGCAAGCACCATGGCACTACAGTATTGGGGAGACAGTGAGAATTGTGGAAATCAACGTAACCTGGGCAGTTTACATCCCAGCCATCACTAAGGATTCTAGGCCAGAGTTGCCAAAACTTCTAGTTTTTTAAAATAAGTCATTAAATTGTGTTTTATGTCAGCTATAACTGTTAAACTGTGGCTCCAGACAATGTTTTTTAATGTTACGTTGGCCAACATCTTGGGATTGAATTTGACCTCTTGGTCACCAGTCTCTGGCCTCTCGGTTACATACACAAAGCTCTCATGTGAGTCACAGAAGGCTGGATGCCAGGGAAGAGATAAGAGTGAACAGATGATCTAACTGTATCATAATCAGAATAACCAACCCATAAACCCAATCCAGATAGTTCATTTCTTGTAATGACTCAGCAGATTCTTCCCCTCCATGCTCTCTGCTAACCCATGATCATGACCAGTGCATTCACACAGCCTCTACCAGCAACACAGCTCAGCCCTCTGCTAAGCCATTGAAAGAGCATGTATGCGAGCAAAGACTGCACTGTCTATGAGTACTTTAAATATTCAAAATCAACTAGGGCAAAAGGGTTAATCTTCAAATTATACTGACAAAATGCCAAGCAGTTAATTAAATATCCATTTTGGTTTCATGAGCAGATCTGGAATGTCTCCTAAAAAACAAATGCCTGTCGAAAAACTATTATAAACTCTACTTTTAAAAAATAAACATGTGAATAACTACTACCATACACACTACTTTTAAATAATAAACATGTAACAGATCTCACTTCAACTCATAAACCCCTTAGATAACTTCAAAGACCATGAGTTTAAACAACATCTCCTCTTTCCCAGGACTACAGTCCCAGTTTGAACTTGAGTTGTGAAAAGAAAAGAGAGGATGTGCAGTTCATCAATAAAACAACTTTTGCTTCACTTACAAATAATCAGAAAGAAATGGTGGTAAACTCAAACTTAGATTAGTAGGCACTTCTCCAACCAAAAAAAAAAAAAAAAAAAAAAAATTACTGAATGTCAGTTGACAGAAACAAATTCTCTGTCTGGGAAACAGGAAGGATTTTTAAAATATTTCCCCCAAGGCAATCCCAAGTTCAAGTAGAATAATCAGAATATTTTTTTTAAGTAGTAGTAGAGAGGGAAATGAATTACAGATCTGAAGACTTGTCAATGTAAAAAAATAATAATAATTCTCTAGTTTCATTAAGTAATGTGAAACTAATGACAATAAAACAACCTGTGTATTCATTCATCTGTTCATCACTTTCCTGACCACTGACCACAAGTAAGGCACTGAGTTAGATCCTGCCTTCAAAAAATTACAGTCTATGGGCATCTAACTATGCAATATCGCTATCTACTGTATGTAAACTGTATAAAAACAGAGGTGCCATGGGAGTTCAGTTACTTTCAGTGTCAGGGATCAGGAATTTTTTTAAAAAGCAAGAAGTGTGTCAGCTGAGTCTAAAGCTGAATGGAAATTAGTCATGGGACAATGGATAAAAGAATATTCCAGGCACCAAGAACAGAAATTAGTAAGCATATATGTGGAAACAAGCATGAGTTACATAATGGAAATAATAAATAGGTCAGTTTGGTAAAAGGTGAGGGCTGCCTATCAGGATCAGTGGGACCAATAAATATGAGCCCAGCGCACATCTGGATATATCTGCTGTTAGGATGGACCTGTGATGTGTCTTACAGGGTGGGGCAGCAGAGAAGTGAGGACCATGGTTGGAAAGAAAGGATGAGGTGGTCGCTACAGGATGGGACTGGACTTCATTTTGAGGGAAAGGAGAGTCAAGCATGGTCTTAGAGAAGAGAAGACATGAAAATACAGACTTTAGGAAGATTAAGCATGCAGCATTGTGTACGATGGAAGAAGAGGGAAAGAATGTTTCAGGAGAGCAGTAATGAGCTGAGCTAAGATTTTGTAGAGGGAGTGGACGGATGGGAGACAGATTTTAGGTATTTCCCGTCCCTGCAATTGGTGGTAGTTGGGGTGGAGTGGGGAGGGGAATAAATGCTGCTTCCCAAAGATGCTCTCCGAACAATGGGGAAAAGATTTCCGATCATTTTATGACTCCTTCCCCTTGTAAAATAAATCAAATCTACTTAAAAAAAAAAAATGCAGCTGCTGGAGTCAAAAGCTTCCCCTAGTAGTGAAACTTAAGAAATGCTTCAGGGGAAAAAAACAAAAAACAATCCCCAAGTAAACAAATCCTAGCAAATCTTTACATAAAGCACCTAACTATACAGTCTATCAGAGGAGCTCTGAAGTAGGAAGTAGAAAGAAGGAGAAGAATGAACTCATAGATGGGTCACTGCTTTTCTTCTGATTTTCTCTTCCTCTTTCACCCACAGACGTTCCCCACTTCTGATAAGGGTTTGATATCACCAGGAACATTCCAGAAATAATGGGGGGAGGCTGTGCAAATGATACCCTAACCACACACTCTCTTAGGAAGCTGCACACTGCCAAGTATGAGCAAGTTACTGTGGGCATCTAACTATCCAGTACTGCTGTTTATTCTAGAGAAATCTTGCCACATCCTGTCTCACTGTTTACAGTCAGAGCTGGCTCCCTGGTAGATAAACTGCCAGTGACTGCGCAACCCAAGGAGCTCACCATCAATCTTAAAAGCAACAGGAAAACAAACAGGCTTTACCCCACTGGTCCCTGTATAATGCAGTATTTCAATCCCCATCAGGCTGGACTATAGAAAAGAGAACCTCAAGGAATGAGATCTGGGGCAGGGTCCTGCTTTCTCTGGGATCCTAAAAGTTTCCCCATTTACTTTGAAAACTGTGGAAAGGACTGATCTTCGTATTAATGCACAAATAATATTTTATCACAAACATAACACTGAATGAAGCAGGTCTCCCTGATACTTAACTGCTTTAGAAAAGTCATGTTATCCACAGACAAAACTAACAGTAATAGCACCCCATACAAATGTTCTTCATGACTCTCTCATGGGCTATGTTCAACTGAGTGACAAGAAGTCTCTTCTCTGTTTATATTCAATGCACATGTTCCAAATTAAAGTCTGTTTATTGTTTCCTTCTTTTCTAGATCTTCCTACCCACACCCTCTAACTAAATTAGATGATGGAATTAGATGATGGAAATTAGCCACTGTCCAACGCAGTAGCCACTAGCCATTGTTGCTATCAAGCACCTAAAATGTGGTTAGTGCTCCTAAGGAACTGAATTTTTAATTTTATTTAATTTAAATGAATTTACATTTACATTGCTACACTTGGCTAGTGGCTACCTAATAGGAGAGCACAGCTTAACTCTCTTAAACTTTAATGTGAAAACATCACCGAGGACCTTGTTAAAATGAAGATTCCAATTCAGCATTGGCGGGGCCTGGGAATCTGCATTTTCAAGGAGCTCCCAGGTGATGCCAATGCTGCTGGTGCACGGATGACACTCTGAGTAGCAAAATTCTAACTGCTTTGAGAACCAGTGGCGTGATCCAGAGGTTTCACGAATCAGAGGTTTCACGAATCAGTAGTCTCCAAATTTTTTGATCGTGGACTAGGTCAGTAAAAACTCCTGACTACTGCTGCACCAACAACCTACATAGGTTACATAAACTATACACAAAAGAAATTTTTAAAGATGAGAAGCAAATGAGATAAGCAGTATTTTAAAATTATAATCACAAGAAGTTCATATTATGAATAGCTAATATTTCAAGACTTAATATACACTTGAAATGAGATTCATTGTTAGCAATAGTGGCAACATTAACCCACATTTCAAAATGTCTTCTTGATGAGTCCAAATTTCTTTGGCCATCTTCTTTTAGATCTGAATAGGTATATAAATACATATATATATATAGAAAGCTCTTACAGTGAGAAATGGGTCAGTGTGACATTTTTCTGTGTGTGAGTGTGTGTATGTGTGAGAAAGAAACAGACAGGGACAGAGAGAGAGGGAAAAAAGAGACAGAGAGAAGGATTTTACATTTATATTTCTGGTGTGTTTTCCTGAATCTGCAACCACATTACAGGATTTTTTTTAAAGATTTTATTTATTTATTTATTCCTGAGAGGCACACAGAGAGAGAGAGAGAGAGGTAGAGACACAGGCAGAGGGAGAAGCAGACTCCAGGCAGGGAGCCCGATGTGGGACTCGATCCCAGGTCTCCAGGATCACGCCCTGGGCTGAAGGCGGCGCTAAACCTCTGGGCCACCAGGGCTGCCCCAGGAATTTTTTAAGCCATGCGTATATTTCATGAGGGTTAAACTACAAAAAATAATCCACAATCCACTTCACTGAGTTTTCAAATGAAAGTCTTCCTCTGAACCCAGGCTCTCAGGATACCTCCTGCTTCATATAGACAGGTGACTTCTGACCTCTGCAAGCAGCCAGGGAACCACCTTCAACCTGAACGTTCAATATTAGTAACACATAACTTTTTTCCTATTTTTTTGACATAAATAAATATACACAGAAGCCTCAGTACTCCTTCAACATGGGTATGTACCTCACTTTGGTAATACAGGCATACATAACATGTAGAAGTCTCAGAACGATCACAAAGCTCTAAAATAAAAATTTACCTCCAACACTAAGAGTGAACTCTATGTTCCTGAAAACACACAGTAGAAATTGTGTTGTAATGTAATTACAGTTTTTAAAGAATTTACTGGGAATTGGAGAAAATAGCTTTAGACTCTGTATCAACATGCAAATCAACACGCAAAGGTTGGAAAATCCTGAAAAAGAACAGTGCCTTGATACTAATATACACTAAAAACTTATTGTAACAAAAATAGCATGGCATAGGACAAAAATCAATAAAGAGATCACAGGAACAATAAAGAACTGGGAACAAACTAGGGTATATACAGAAATCCAAACTATGATATACAGGTACCCTTTCATTCCATGGTAAAATCAGGCAAATGCAATAAATGCTGTTGACAAAGGCAGCTATCTGGAAGAAAAAAAAAAAGTAGATCCCTACCTCACACCCTAACATTAGCTCAACAGTTCTCACCTAGAGGCAGTTTTGCCCATCAGCAGACATTGATAATATCTGGAGACATTCTGATTGTCATTAACTGCAGGGCCAGGGGTAGGGGTGGTGGTGTTTGCTACTGGCTTCTAGTGGGTAGAGGCCAGGAATACTGCTAAATATCCCACAGTGCACAGGATGGTCCCAGCCCAAACTGTCAATAGTTGAGACACTATATATAGGCTGGGAAATCCTACCCTACCCTTACAATCTAACCCTAATGGTTAAAAAATTAAAGAGGAACAGTGTTAGTAGTAGACAGCTTCTGATGTGAATCCTGGCTCCTCACTTACCAAAAGCATGACTCTGGACAAGTCAAGACGGTCTCATCTTCTTCATCTTGCTTTCAGGAGTAAAGATAATGTATATCATGAAGCAATGAGCAAAAACTCGGGCCAGACACAGTAAATGGGAGTTACTATGGCTAGTGCCATAAATAATGAATCACATTAAGAAATGCCTGCAAACATGTACACATTCTTCACAAGAAAAGTGGGCTTTTTGTTCCTAATAAGATCCAAGTTGCCTGACAGAGCCATTTTGGGGACTTTAACTATAAAAGTCCAAAAATTAAAATTTCAACATGTTGGGTATGTCATCAATCTCCCCAGAGCAGGGATTGTGCTCATCTCATTCTCTCTAACAAAGGCTACTACCTTAGAAGATACAAGACACCTAATAAATACATTTGGGGTTTTTTAAGTAAAGAGGAAAAATAATGCACTAAGGGCCTCAAAACCATTTGCACAGAACTGTTTAGTGCAGAAACTGACAAGATCCAGCCAGCCTGCTCAATGGAGCCACCCGGGGCGCTCAAATGGTTTGTAGTGTCAAAATGCCCTGAAACCAGTTTATGCATAACCAGGCCTCTGGTCCCAGAGCCTAGCTATGGGGGCTGAAGATGCTGCAAAGCCTAGAGGATACTGGGAATTCTTCAAGGACCCTTCTATAAGCTCTAGGGATCCTGGGCTGAAAGATGGTGTATTTCTGAGCCATGAGCCTCAAGAGAGAACTTAAGCCCCCTACCCACCAAACAGTCCCGCTCACCCACCCCACACTTCAATACTAAGGAGTCATTAATAACTTCTTCAGGCTAGTTTTCCTAGGATGTGAAATGGGAGGTGGGAGCTAAGGCAAGAAAATGGTGCCTTTCTGTTACAAAACAGAATTAAGTCTAAACTTCCATTGAATGCATGATGTTTTCAACAAATATTCATAACAAAAACAACCATCATGAGGACATAGTGAGAATAAATTATAAGACTTAACACATAGGAGTGAAGCAAAAGTGCTCTCAAACCCTCAGAAACAGGTGTTGTATGAATACAAGTTACTAATTTAGTTTTTAAAGCCTTTGGAGCCATTTTCAGTTCCAACTCATGGTTGATGAATGGGAGGTAAATGAAATGATGTACTCCACTAAATTGTATTTATGGCATTTACCTCTTTGTAAAATGGTTCCATCTTTCAACCACTTAAAAAATTATAGAAGACAGTTAGATAGATAGAAAGATAGTCATTATATCAAAATCCTAAGAACACTGAAATCACTGATAATGTATTTATACGGATCTGAAAGTTATTTCTCACCTGCTGCTGCATTCATAGCTAAAAATGTAAAATTAACTTAGTACTAGTCTTTTCCAGAATCCAACACTGGTAATGCCCATGTATTTCTCAGCTTGAAAAATACACACAATCTAATTTAAGCCTGATTGACAAAGAAGAGAAAAGACAAAAAAGACTGCCAGGAATATTTAAAGTAAGACAATCTGAGTTCCTAAATTTAATATGCAATAGGCATATAAATACAAAAATCTAACACTTCAGTAAAAGTATTGCAACTAAATTACCTACACTGTGTGCACCAAGCCCTCAAAATAGCGTATAGGAATCCCTACAGCCCACCTGTAATGCCTCAGAATAAATCTTTCATTGTTATTGAAAGACTGTGTGCTCTGTGGGAGGAAGGGGCCTTTATTTTACTTTAAAACAAATACAGACATTTCGTGGTACTCTAGTATTTGCATAAGATCAACAAGGAATTTCAAAGAAATTTCATGCTTGTGCCTCTGTGTCTTGGGTACCTGCTCACTATTCTCTGCCATTCTAAACTATTGGGAAAAGACTGGAAATCACTAGTATGCTAATTCTCTCTCTCAGAGGAGACAAAAATAAGTAAATAATAATAATAAAAAAAAAAACAGAGAAAGACATAGGCAATCAAGAACGGCTATAAAACAGGGGTGGGGGTGGGGGAGGGGAGGCTCTCCCTGAACAACGCAGGTTTGTTTCTCTTGTTCCCTCCACTGGGACAAAGGCCGACACTTTGGAGGTGTAGAGTAAGAGTAACTAGGCAAGCCATTACGGGTGTGGATTGAAAAAAATTCTCTTCCCCCAAGAGAATGTGGCTTTACACCAGCATATTAGATTGGAAAGTGCAAACACAATAATTAACAGTGAATCCTGATACTTCAACACACCAGAAAAGGGTGTCACTCCAGCGTGAGATGGGAAATAGGAGGACTAAATTAAGGTAGTCTTCGGTGATGCTGGACAGCTCCTTAGGGGGTACAGTGGCAGCCCAAGAGAGCTAATCAAGTCTTCCAAACACCTCGGGAAGCTTGAGAAAACTGCTGAAGGCTGATACCACGCCAACAATGAGGGGCAGCTGCGATCCCAGAGTGGGGGCCCTTTCTATATCTGAATCTAAAATAACGACCTCCATGCTAAACAAACACTCTCGTATTCTCCGCTCTGATTTAAGAATAGAACTTTGAATTCACCTTCTTCAATTTCTGCTGTCTGGGAATAAACCAGCTGCTGTGGTTTCTCCACCGCCGTAACACATGTCAATCACTGCTAAACCCAGTGTTACTTTTCTTCCCCACGTGTGATTCCAACATTCAGCACGCTCCAGGGCTGAACCCCAGCCTCCTAGCCTCATATGGGAGCATTTTCTAGGGCACACCTCTGTAGGCTACTACCCCCTGTGTATTTCGTTTAATTATGAAACCTCTTTCTAGAAGCCCTGTAATTCTCCCAAGAGTCAAAGTAATTGGTAGAAATTAGACATGAAGAGACACAAGGCCACTTAAAGAGGACACCTTCGATTATAATTTTTTAAAGAACTTTCTTTTTAGTACCAGTATAATTTTGTACTTTCCCAATTTTGCCCTTTTCAAATGCCAAAGAAAATGCTCATGTTATCTTCTGGGCTATAAAAAAAAGGCAATGTAATGCATTTGTACTTCACTTAAGGTGCACAAAGATTTCCTTTTCTTTGAAGGCCATCCTTTGGATGTTTTTAAAAAGGAAAAAAAAAAAGAGTAAAAAACCTATACATATACCCTGTGGCAAATTACTTTTGTTTGGGCAATGAAAGGATTGTGTGTGTGTGTGTGTGTGTGTGTGTGTGTGCGCGCGTATGTGTTTTTCTTCCTTGGGGCCCATGCTGTGTGGCTACATTATCAAGATGCACTTTTGGCACTGGTAAATATGTAAACCAAAACCAGATCCATTTTGCAGTGAATTTATGGCCTTCTAGTGAAGATGGTAGCAAAATTCCAGAGCATAGTTCTATTCCACTCAATTCAAGAAAATTCTATTAAGCGACACACATACTCACCACCTGGCACTCTACGTAAGTAATGGGCATCCACAGATAAATGAAGATTTAGCAAGGGGGAAATAGGGTAGGTGGACATTTCCTTCAAACAATAACAAGAGTCTGAGAAGTATGATGATTGCTGTGTGTGAAAGGAGACGAGATAGCTCAAAGGGTGAATGATTAACTCCATCTAAGTAAGAATCATACAGAAATCTTAAAGATTGCAAGATGCAGCCATTGGGGTAGGCTAGGGCTGCACAGTGATACTCTGGATTCAGTTTCAGACCACCACAATAAAGTAAATAGTGCAATAAAGCAAGTCAAATGAATTCTTTGGTTTCCCAGCATTATAGCAAAAGTTATGTTTACACTGTACTGCAATCCATTAAGTGTGCAAAATCATGATGTCTAAAAAAAAAGTATATACCTTTTTTTTTTTAAAGAGTATTTATTCACGAGAGACACACAGAGAGAAGCAGAGACATAGGCAGAGGGGGCTCCCTGTGGGGAGCCTAATGTGGGACTTGATCCCAGGACCCCAGGATCACACCCTGAGCCAAAGGCAGACGCTCAGCCTATACCTTAATTAAAAATACTTATTGCTAGAAAATGCTAATCATCATATGAGCTTTCAGTGACTTGTAATCTTTTTGCTGGTGGAGGGTCTCCCCTCAATGCTGATGGCTGCTGACTGATCACAGTGGTGTTGGCTTAAGGCTGGAGTGGTTGTGGCAATTCCTTAAACTAGGGCAACAATGAACTTTGCCACATCCATTGACTTGTCCTTTCACAAATTATTTCTCTGTAGCATGTGATGCTGTTCGATAGCATAGCATTTTACCCACAGAAGAACTTCTTTCAAACAGGAGTCCATCCTCCCAAACCCTTTATCAACTGCTGTTTCATCATCTAAGTTTATGTGATATTCTCAATCCTTTGTTGTAATTTGAACAGCCTCCCCAGCATCTTCACCAGGAGTAGTTTCCAAATAAAGAAACTACTTTCTTTGCTCATCCATAAGCAGCAACTTCTTATCTGTTAGTTTGATCATGAGATTGAAGCAGTTCAGTTCCATCTTCAGGCTTCACTGCTAATTCTAGTTCTCTTGAATTTCCACCACATCTGCAGTGCCTTCCCCCACTGAAATCTTGAACTTCTCAAAGTCAGCCATGAGTGCTGGAATCAACTTCTAAACTCCTGTTGATGTTGATATATTGACCTGTTTCCACGAATCACAAATGTTCTTAATAGCATCTAGAATGGTGAATCCTTTCCAGAATGTTTTCTTTTTCTTTTTTTTAAAGATTTATTTATTTATTTATTCATGATAGACACACAGAGAGAGGCAGAGACACAGGCAGAGGGAGAAGCAGGCTCCATGCAGGGAGCCCAACGCGGGACTCGATCCCGGGATTCCAGGATCGCGCCCTGGGCCAAAGGCAGGCACCAAACCGCTGAGCCACCCAGGGATTCCCTCCAGAATGTTTTCAATTGGTTTGCCCAGATCCATCAGGAGAGTCACTATGTCTGGCAGCTAGAGCCTTTTGAAATGTATTTCTTTTGTTTGTTGTTGTTGTTGTTTGTTTTTTTCAAATGTATTTCTTAAATAAGATTTGAAAGTTGAAACTACTCCTCGATCCATGTGCTGCAGAACGCACGTTGTATTAGCAGGCACAAAAACAACACTAATCTCATTGTCCATCTCCATCAGAGCTCTTGGATGACCAGGTGCATTGTCAATGAGCAGTAATATTTTGAAAGGAATCTTTTTTCCTGAGCAGTAGGTCTCCATTGTGGACTTAAAATATTTGGTAAACCATGTTGTAAACAGATGTATGGTCATCTAGGCTTTGTTGTTCCATGCTTAAAAGCAGGCCAAGTAGATCTAGTATAATTCTCAGGGACCCTAGGATTTTCAGAATGGTCAATGAGTATTGGCCTCAACTTACTGTCACCAGATATATTACCTCCTAACAAGGAGAGTCAGTCTGTTCTTTGAAGCTTGGAAGCCAGGCGAGGACTTTTTTCTAGATATGAATGTCCTAGTCAGCATTTTCTTCCAACAAAAGGTTGTTTCATCTACATTGAATGTCTGTTTGGTGTAAACACTTTCGCTAGTTATCTTAGATCAATCTTCTGGAACTCTTGCTGCACCCTTTACGTTAGCACTTGTTACTTCACATTGCACTTTGATGTTATGGAGACGGCTTCTTCCCTTAAACCTCATGAACCCACCACATCTGCAGGCTTCAAACTTTTCTTCTGCGGCTTCCTCATCTCTCAGCCTTCATAGAATTGAAGAAAGTCAGGACCTTGCTCTGGACTAGGCTTTGGCTTAAGGGAATGCTGTGGCTGTTTTGTTCGTCTATCCAGACCACTCAAACCTTCTACATATCAGCAGTAAGACTGTTTCACTTTCTTATCATTCATGTGTTCATGTGTTCACTAGAGCAGCTCTTCTAATTTCCTTCAAGAACTTTCCTTTGCATTCACAACTTGGCTAACTGTGTGGTGCAAGAGGTCTAGTATTCGGTCTATGCTGGGCTTTCAACATGGTTTCCCACTAAGCTTAATCATTTCTAGTTTTTGATTTAAAGGGAGAGACACACAACTCTTCCTTTCACATGAACACTTGGAAGCCACTGTAGGATTATTAACTGGCCTGATTTCAATGCTGCTGTATCTCCAGAAACAGGGGTGCCCAAGAAGTGGGAGAGAGATGGGGGGATGGCTGGTTGGTGGAACAGCCACAACTCATATTTATCTATTAAATTCATTATCTGACATGAATGTGGTTCATGGTGCCTCAAAACAATTACAGTAGTAACATCAAAGATCACTGACCAGTTTATAATAACAAAAAAAATAATAATGAAAAAAAGTTTGAAATATTGCAAGGGATGACAAAATGTGACAGAGACACAAAGTGAGCAGCTGTTGGAAAAATGGCATTGATAGACTTGCTTGACACAGGATTGCCATGCACTTTCAATCTGTAAAAACTGCAGTATCTGAGAAGCACAATAAGGCAAAGTATGTCTATATTTTGAAAAAAGGGAGGCAATATTTAAAAAAAGAAGTTCTCACATAAACATCCAGATTTCTGGGTTTTCTTGAAAAAAAAAAAAAAAAAAGGTACAAGACCTGATGACACCTGGCAACAACAGGACAGAGTTAGGTACTGACTCTCTGACAACCCAAGAGCCCCCACCCAAGGTTCTGGCCCCTGGAAGCATCTGAACTTGCAAGCCCTGCCTTAGAAAAAAAGGCAGTCTTCAGGATTTCAGATTCCCAGCCCCAAAGGGAAGAAGGGGTAAAGGCTAGGCACTTCCTGATATTTGCTTTCCTGGAAATAAAACAGCAAAAAGCCAAAAGTATCGTCTCTCACTGCATCATTTGACACTGGGCGGCCAGAGCTGACTCATCTAGCAATCTGTGCTGCTCGTAAGTACTTGGGAGTACAGCTTGCTGATGCGGTCTGAGAGGAAAAACTTCTCAGACTCCAAGCATATGGTCAATTTGGAACCGGGCAGCTCACTTACCACAGCTTTCGGCAAGCCACAGCGTCTCTTCTAAGAATTACTAGAGGCATCTGGTATAGGGAACAAGGACCACAACAGGCTGAGCTCAGTCAGCAACACTGAAATGGGCCTGTCCTCGTGGGCTCACCACAGCTTCACACAGTTTCCCATGGCCTCACTCAGCTCAGACTTCACTCCTGGCTCCTGACTGCAGACACCTGCCAGGGGACATCCCGCCCCCAGCAACTGCCCACAAACACGATGCAACCAAACCAATGCTACTCACATTCCTTCTGAGGTGGATGCTGCCCACGCTCCACCGAGATCCCCTCCAAAACCTCTCCTGGCTCTGTGTGTCCTCCCCCTACGTTCTGCATGCTTTAAGTTCTCTCTTGGCCATTGGAATTGCCCTGCCGGGAGGTGCCCTAGGCCAGGGAAGTGTCTGAGGCAGCTCATGGCAAATGGCTGCTGAGGGCAGAAGCATGAAGGCCCCTTCCCAGCCTCAAGATGGACTCACTGCTTCCTGGGGAATCAGACTGAGACTGACACTGTACCCTTGCTGGCTTCCTTCCCTGCCCTGTCCCATGTCTCCACTCCTAACTGAGGCTTCTTAGGAACACTTCCCTGATGATCCTCTCAGGATCTGCTCCAGGGAAACCCCACTAAGACAGAGCCCTTCCCCATCCCCTCCCCTCCCTCCTCCAGTTAATCCTCCCAGCCCCTCAGAGTCAAAAATGCACTTGTATTTTGATTCCTCCTCTTCCTTCACCCTCTCTGCAGCTAAATGTTAAATCTGTAACATTTCCTCCCATCAGAACCATCTCCCATCCAACTCTGCCTTAGTTCCCACCACAGCCCACCTGAGTCCTTCTAGAACTAGCCACCCACTGGCTCCCTCTAGAACTGTTTTCTCAACCTCCATTGTCTTTCCCTCTTTCACTTTGAAAACTCAGACCTTCTAAGGGTTGTTCCTACAAAACAAAACAAAACAAAACAAAACAAGACAAAACAAAAATATTGCAATGGTTCCCCAATGACCTCAGGATAAAATCAAACTTATTAGCCCCACCATCAGAGGCCTCCTGGTCCCGGCCCCTCAGGCCTCTTCTCCCTGCTTCTCTCTGACCTGTGCTTTGTTCACCCCACACCATCCATGGTCTGCTTCCTCCAGGCTCCCTCGGGCCAGTCCCCCTGCCTGGAAGACCCTCCTCACCACTTGTCTCCCTGTACAAATCTACCCATCATTCCAGACCAAGAGCAAAAGGGGGCCACAGATCCTCCTTCTTCTCTAAAGCACCCCCATTAACAAATTCTGGGCGAGAGGTGAAAACCAAGACCTATAGATTTAGCTGGGCATTCACATAATTTGCACCATATATATTTGACAACTCCCCTCTCCGCAGTAGATAAGTATCTTGAGAGCTGAGAGCTCTTTAGAGTCATCTTTGCATAGTGTAGCTACACTGCACACATTTATCTTAGACAAATCTAACTGCAAGAGGGGGCCGTTTACCACTTCAAACGTGCCAGTTGTTCTACTCAACAGGCAGATGTGTCCCAGAATGGATGTGAGACAGGAGGCATGGAGATCCTGTTCCCTTCACCACAAACGGTTCCCTAAGGGCAGCACCTCACCCCCTCAGCACACTCACTGTAGGCCGAACCAACTTACATCTGCCTGGGGTTCATTGTTGGAAACACAGATCTGATCTCGTCCTGAAGGAAAACATGGCATTGGTCAGGTAGAGAAATGCTCCAGTATTATACTTTGTGGGCAAGTAAAGAGATTTGCAAGGGCAGTTTTCATTATATGCATTTTCCACCTTCCAGGAGGGCTTCTGAATCCTGCCCCTTGCATTAGCAGCAAGCCCCTCTGTGCACCCTACCCCTTCACCCAAGGCCTCACCTGATGAATGTGGACAGGGTTCACAGTTTTCTTCCCTTGTACCATATAAGGCTGATATCCCAGGGAACCTGGACCCAAATGGTTTTGACCCATTAGTGATGAAAAACACATCACAGATAACCCTGAACTGGCTTTATGTGTGAACAATGACGACACAGCAGCTGAAAAATGGAGAGGCACAATGGGGTTTTGTATTTATGCCTACAACCATAAAACGGCCTAGAATTAAACCCACACTCACGAAATATCAGAAGTGACATGCTAATAAGTGACTTCTCTTAGCCATCAAATTTTAAGATCTTTGGCAACTCATTTTAAGGAAAAGTATCTGAAAAAAAATGAAGGACAACTTAACTGTACTTAGAATTCAGAATGAATGAAACTATATTAACTATCCTGGTCTGTTAAAAATCACTAAGTGTTCCAAAGAGTTTTAAGAAAGTAGCACAAACTCTCTTTCTACTTATTCATGAAATATTTCAAATTTAGCTACTCATTCTTCAGACAGTTTTCAAAGTAAATTCAACACATCTAGAATCAAGAACAATTTGTACTACAGTGTGTGGGTTGGACTGACATCTTAAAATGAAATGGCAGTTATCAGATTTTTCAAGGAAAAATGATCAGGTGATTTTTCATGGAATTAAGTAAAGCTTGTCTGAATGGTACAGGGCTCACAGGAATGTTACTGCACTGAGCTTTCGGAGTGACTCATTAACAATGCAGTTCAACTCTCAATGGTGCTCTCAAATTATCCAATCTCCATGAGGAGACACTGTAATTATAAGACTCAAATAAACTCTTCCCACCTCATGCACATCACTCCCATTTCTGCCCCAAAGAAATCAGGACCAAGTTAGAAGCTCTTTCCTCCAGAAACATTCCTTCCTCTCCTTGCCAGTGGGAGGTGACTTCTTTTTCCCAAATCTCATGGCATAAGGCAAATGCCTCATTTTCTCAGTTAAATGACAGGTGTCTAGAGGGCAACCTCCATGTCTGGTTGAATCTTGCACCCTCTGCCTCCTCACCAAGTAGAGCTCCCAGCAAAATACCTTACAAAGGGTAGAGTTGAGTGTTTGCAAATGAATGATGAAGGGAGTGAATGCAAGCTTGTAGGGTTCTGTCCTTTCTCCTGATCTTAACTACAGATCCCAAAAGCCAGTATGTTCACCTTTTAAACATATGAAAGTTTGTATCCAGGTTTCAAGTTGCCACCCGTGGTTAATTCTTGCGAATGAACTTGATTTGGACTGACGCTACTCTAACAAGTTTACCCATAGCTCTTTTGGGATGGTCCAATTAGAAAATATTAACCAGGCATTTTACTTCCTCTTTGAGAACTAAATCATTTCATTTAACAGCATCTACAGCTCTCAAAACTTTGGCAGACTTTGTGAAAAATACCATATTAACTTTATTAAAAATTCATCATGTATTCTCCTTGTTTCATTTCTACTACATAAACTCCCTACTGATACAGGAAAAGCTCTGTTGCTTTTTGTTTATTTATTTTTAATAGTGTGGGGTGTCCTTTCCTAAGGATGCAAAAACACATGGTTATTACATTTGCTAGGAGATAAAAGCCCTGCCCTTTAAAATGATATTGTATAATGACTGCTTTCCACCACCACTCCTCCCACCCAATACTAATGGGGAATGGAAATAGGGGAAATTCTCTTGGTCATTTTTGCCTTGAGAACGGTAAGTTACCATTCTCATTAGCATGACAAATTAACAAACTTTAGTAATTTCCTTTAAAAAAACAAACACAACAGGGTGGGGTGGGATCAATTTCAAAAACTTGGCACAAAGTTATCCAAGGAATTTCTTTCTCTGAATCTGCTTCTTAAGAACCCAGATTGTTCTATAAAGTCATCCAGCAGTATGTAGACTTCAGGCACTATCTACCAGAGTAAACTCAAATCAAAAGAGAATGCCATCTTCTTCTTGAAACCCTCCTGCACACCCATGTCTCATTCTTCCTAATGGCTTGATCCATTTTCCTTTCCTGGAAAGTAAGTTTATTAGCTCAGGGACTGTCCTCAGTCGAAGTGAAAAAAAAACCTACTGAATACCTTTAGGTCCATTGCTGGCTGGTTATGGACTATTCCCCAAAGTGATGGTTCTTCTAATGCTTATGAGGAGCTTTCTCACCCACCTCATCTGATCAGATAACTGAGGTTAGTTAGTTCAGGCCTTGCAAATCATTTAGTACCAGAAAAATCCACTAATGTGCCCCTGACCCTATAGCACTTATTCACAGGGGTGCAGTGTAGAACACAAGCCCTCCAACCAGAAGCCCTATGTTTCTTCTCACCTTTCCTGGTACTCAAAACTCTTCCTAGCAGTAAAGAGGCGATCCCCATGAGCTCTGGTGAGTATCGGCATGGAGCTGGACAAGAATTTGATTCTCTCACCTTTGTTACTCTAAGTGTGACCCATGGACCAGCAGCATTGCTATCATCTAGGAATGTGTTGGAAATGCAGAGTCCCAGGCCCAACCCTAGACCTGCTGAATCAGACTGCACTTGAATAATATCCCCAGGAGATTCACAGGAAGCACATCAAAGTTTGAGAGGTGCTACTCCATAGTAGCATCTTCATATGTAGAGTCAAATTCATTTATGACGTGCTGACTTCATGCCAAACCCCACACTAACATCACCTGCAGTAGAATTACACTGAGAGATACTCTTGTGACCTGACCAAAGTGGACTTTCCCTTCTGCTCATCAAGTCCAATGCAATGATATAAGAAGCAGAAACACCGATGCCCAGTGAATGCCTTGTATAATCTGGAAGGTATGTGGTAGGTTGGTTTTATTTTATTTCCTTTCTGAAATTCTTACTTATTCTGAGATTATTGAGTCGTAATATGGAGGAAGATGGAATAATGAAATTACTACCTCATCTAAAAATCAAAGGTAGCTTCCCTGCTTTTTCCATAAAAGGGTTTTCCACAAGAATCATGGGTGCAGGAACACAGCAGGTACTTCACATCAGGGTTCAGAGGGGAGGCAGCCTGCCTGGGACCAATCAGAGCTCTACTTGCTGCCATTTGTACAACCTTGACAAGTAAGTCAACATTTAGGCTTCAGCTTCCTTTCCTTTAGAATGGAAATAAAGGGACTCAGTGGTTGAACCTCTGCCTTCAGCTCAGGTCATGATCCCAGGGTCCTGGGATCGAGTCCTACATCAGGCCCCCCGCAGAGAGCCTGCTTCTTCCTCTATGTCTCTGCCTCTCTCTCTGTGTCTCTCATGAATAAATAAAATATTTAAAAATATAAAATAAAATGAAATAAAATAAAATAAATAAGTGAAAATAAAAGCAGTACCTATTTCAAAGACTCCTTATGAGAACAAAATGATACCTGTAAAGCCTGGCATATTGTGAGCACTCAGTACAAGTGACTTATGATAATTACACATAATATTGTGTGTCAGTGGAACCTAAAACCATTGTGGCTCTTGCAACAATTTCCTCTTGTGATTGATCTAGATATAGTAAATCAACATAAAGAAATGAAGAGTCAAAAAAGACAGACTTGAGAAAAGTTTCACTCTATGAAAACCATGGTAATTCTGGACGTTAGCAAAGGTGGCCACCATCTTTCACTTCAAATTCCAATGCGTGTGGACTCAAACTAAGCGTCCAGAGCTTGATCAGCCATGAAGAAATGAACACTACCGGCCAGGAAGGAGTCTATCTTAGTCACCCAAACCTCCATCTCACAGCTGCCTCTGGTGAGCTCACTAGCCAGATGTCTGTTTACCAGGCAAAGTAACTTTTTAAAAGACAGAAAGAGAAGCAATCATTCTGTACTCTTTTTAAACTATAGCGCATTGTCATTCCTCTCATGATAACTGGCCAAAGGACAGATCTGATTTCTTTTGCCAGATTTTATTTCAAAATAAAGCACAAAAACATATCATGCTTACTATCCCACCCTCGTTGTTTTTTTAAATCACTTAAGATTAATATATCTCCTTTTGAGAAACCAACCTCTACCTCTCTTTTCCTAATTAGACTCAATAAAAATATAAGAATAACCATTCAACTGGACAAGCCACGCTGAAAAACACCCTGAAAGCCTTGAAAACTAAAATGAAGACAAATGTATCACAGCACTTGATTCAAGTGGGTTTTGTTTTTCTTCCCAAGTGACTGACGGAACATACGGTAAGTTTAAAATATCCAAGTATTTCTGGAGTTTGGAGGAAGATATTAAGTTTGTATAGTCTTCAAAAAAAGAGTGTGCTTTGCAGCCATGCATTTCAGATGGACAGTATGATACTCTCACCAGCTGCATCATCCTGGGAGTACACCTTTTCAGACTTTTCAGAGGAGGCCTCTTTTTAGTCAAGTGTAATCCAATAAATTAAAGGAGGGTCAGGATATATGGAACTCTCTACTCATGCAGTGAGGACAGTTGCAGGACACTATGAGACTTCTCTCTGGTTGTCTGACACTTTGTCTTACCTGTCAGAGAGCAGAGGCCCTGGGGAGATCATGAAAATTTCAAATATATTCTCTACCTCTAGTCTTCTCACTTTCCCTCCTCCATTCAACACACATCAGCCACCTCCTAAGGCTCAGCTAACGGTTCACCTAAGACGACTTACCTGTCAGTTTTCTTGATCAGGATGGCCCTGAAGATGTGCTCGAGGGGGGTCTTCTCCCGTTCATGGGTTGGCTGCACGAAGGGGTGCAGTGCCACTAGTGAGAAGCCCTGTTGGTACAGCTCCAGGAGCTGGGCGGGCAGGTCATGCAGGGAGGCCAGCCTCACCGCTGAGGACCTCGGGAGCTCCGCTGGAGGTAGAGAGAGGAGAGGCTCATCAGGAAAGCCACACCAGGGCCTGCCCTCCCCATCCAAGTCCTTCTCCCCTTGCCCTTGCACACTTCCAGGTTACTTCTCCCTAAAAATGAGTTTATTCCTGTCTTAACTACTGTCAAAGAGAACTTAAAACAGCAGATTATTTTCCAACTCATCCAAAGGGGTTGTCATAATTGGACGTTTTAAACCAAGAGTCAATCTTCTCAGAGATCACATTGGAAAAGTCATTTCCACCCTCTCAAAAAATAAAAAAAGAAAGAAAAGAAGGAGGAGGAGGGAAAAATGACAACTGCATGCAAATATAAAATTCCCCAGCTGGCAAAAAGCAGCACTGACAAAGTCAGAAGACAAACTGGAACAAAATTTCTGGGACACTTAAGAGAAAGGGGTAATTTCCTTAATTTGCAAAGAAACCACTGAAACAGCGAGAGAGAAAGAGACAGAGAGAGAGAGGAAGGAAGGAGGAAGAAAAGGGGAGGAGAGGGAGGATACGGAAGGAAAGAGAAAGGAAGAGAGAGGAAGAAAGACAAAATATACAAAGACTCAACTGCCTAAAAAACAGAAAAAGTTAATTAATATTTGGGAAAAAACTCAAATTAACTCCACATTACAACTATGCAAGACACATATTTTTTTCACCTACTGAATTAAGATTTGAATTTAAAACAATTTTTTGAGATGGACAGACATAATACCATAGATTATTACCATAAGTAATGTTGATGAAAAATACGACTCCTACATAATTTCACATGGATGTACATAGAGTACATCATACCCAGGGATTCCATACCTAGGAATTTGCTGGACCAAAGATAAAAGTATTGTACTTTTTTCATATATGGCCAGATTTCTTCCACAGAGTAGCATGGATTTACCTCCTATCAGCAATGTATAAAGGCATTCCTTTTCCATGTCCTGGCTAATTTCATAGTGAAAAAAATGATCTCTATTGTGGCAATTTGTATTTCTCTTACTACATAACTTATATTTTTTCTTACTGAACATCTCATGTTTAAATACTATCTGTGTCACCTTTTCTATTAACTGTTCATAATCTTTGCCTAGTTTTCTATTGGGTTATTGGTCCTTTTCTCTATTGATTTGTCAAAACTCTTTATATATTAGGAAATTTAGTTGTCATTGCAATAGCTTTCCCAAATTTATTGTTTTTTGACTTTGCATAAGGTGGGTTTTGTCATAAAGAATTTTTTATGGAGCTAAATTACTCAATATTCTATGATTTTTTAAAGGTTTTATTTATTTATTCATGAGAGACAGAGAGAGAGATAGGCAGAGGCAGAGGGAGAAGCAGGCTCTACGCTGAACAGAGAGCCTGACATGAGGCTCAACTCCAAGACCTGAGGATCACGACCTGAGCTGAAGGTGGAGGCTTAACCAACTGAGCTACCCAGGCACCTGCCTTCAATGACTTGAGTTTTATGTCATAGCAGAGAGATCAGGGATCATAAAACAATTTTCCTGTTAAGACATATTTCATTTTTCAGATGTGAATCTTTGAGCCAACTTGGAATTTATGCAATATGAATTCAACATCCCACCCCCTTTTTCTCATTAATTTGAGCTGTCACCTTTATCATATATTCTTGAACATATAAATTTATTATTGTGATCCATTAATCTGTTTTAACAATTTTATTTATTTATTTATTTATTTATTTATTTATTTATTTATTTATTTATTTTTGTTTTAACAATTTTAATGTCATGTTTTAACATCTGGTCAGGCTATTTCCTGAAACTTCTTATTTCCTTTTTAGTTTCTGAATCTTCCTTTCTTTTTTTTTTTTTTAATGACCTTTAAAACTAACTCATCAAACCTTCCTTCCAAAAAAATCTTATTGGTATTATTATTGGATCATGTTAAAATTATAGCTTAACTGAGGGAGAATGGATATCTTCATCACACTGTAAGTTCCCATCCAAGGACAAGGATAATTTTTGTTTATTCAAGATTTCTTTGGGGTCCCTCAGGCACATTTTAAAGTTTTCTTCACATAGATATTGTACACTTATCAATTTTACTCTTATTTATCTTACTGTTATTGGAGTAATAGAATTTTTTTCCCCTTTTTATTCCTATGCTACCCATTCAGGCAAGAATGTTGGGGAAATAGCCATATTCATCATGGTGATGTGGTGAACTTCTCTGGAGGGTAATATAGTGTGTTTGTCTTCAAACCTAAAAGTACACACACCCTTTGTCCAACAATCCCACTACTAGGTATTTTGCCTATGGCTGGACTCATAGAATCAAGATATACGGACAAATATACTCACTACAGGCTTGTTCCTATAGCAAAAACTTGAAACCAAATAGTTCTTCATTGGAGGGCTGGCTAGCTAACCACTGGGACACCTCAGTGATGAATTCTATGGGCCATTTAACAAGACTAAGATAAATCTGTTATGTACAGATGGAAATGTATCCAAGGTAAGTTTTTAAGTTAAGACGCGACGTGTCAAACAGTGTTTATGACAGTCTTGTATAAAAATAATTAGAAAGATAGGGAAGCCCTGGTGGCTCAGTGGTTTAGCGCCGCCTTCAGCCCAGGGCCTGATCCTGGAGATCCAGGATTAAGTCCCACGTCAGGCTCCCTGCATGGAGCCTGCTTCTCCCTCTGCCTGTGTCTCTGCCTCTCTCTTTCTGTTTCTCTCATGAATAAATAAAATGTTAAAAAAAAAAAGAAAGATATTTTTTTTAGAATAAAATTTTTTTCTGAAATAAAAAACATATGAATGTAGGAGAAAGGGGCTGGAGTATAGAGGGAAGGAAGATGGTTTTTATTTTGTACTCACAGTACTATTACCATCCACAGGGGCCATTGGGTGGAGGGTCTATGAGATATTTTAATTTTCTTATTTATATGCAAAAACATCATTTAAAAGTTTCGCATATATTTCTGAGAATAACGTATTATTTCTTTTTTAAGATCTATTTATTTATTTATTTATGGTAGACACAGAAAGAGAGAGAGTGAGGCAGAGACACAGGAGGAGGGAGAAGCAGGCTCCATGCCGGGAGCCCGACGTGGGACTCGATCCCGGGACTCCAGGATCACGCCCTGGGCCAAAGGCAGGCGCCAAACTGCTGAGCCACCCAGGGATCCCCCAATGTACTTTTTTAAAACACAAACCTGGGCACCTGGGTGGCTCAGTCGGTTAAGCATCTGACTCTTGATTTCAGCTCAGGTCATGATCTTAGGCTGCTGAGATTAAGCCCTACATCAGGCCAGCTCAGCACACAGTCAGCTTGTCCCTCTCCCTCTGTTCCTCCCCATGCACATGCGCATGCACACTCTCTCTCCCAAATAAATAAATAAATATTTAAAATAAATAAATAATTAAGCACAAACTTAAAAAACTAAATCTAGGGCTACTTAAGAATACTACTTAACATCAGCTACTGCTCTCATTTCCATACATCATGCAAGGAATTTACAGGAAAAAAAATCTATAGCAATGATTCACTCTAAAGCAGTGCCCAGCATCCTGGAGAAATCTCCATTAATAACAATGACAAATAGAAGATTGGCCAGGAAAGTGTGCAGTCTTTTCCCTTGAAGTGTACCTTCTGGATATGCAGCTAGTCAAAAAAATCTAAAGACAGGTCTGGTAAAAAAAATGCTGAGCCCCTCTGAATTCCCATGCAAAGAAACCCGCCAAATACCTCCTTAGACCCAGGCAAGGGGTCTCCCACCCTGGACCCCTTGCTTTAGAGCAAGGGTCCTCCAAGTGTGCTCCTTAGTCCACCAGCAGCACCAGCAACACAGAGATTCATTAGAAATACGGACTCTAGGGCCCCACCTCTGACCTGCTGACTCAGAATCTGAGTAATCTACACCTTCATAAGCCCTCCCAGGAGACTGAAACGGAGAACTACTCTGCGGAGGGTTCCTTTGGCTCTCCTCGCCACTCTCCTTTCCTCTCCCCTTCTTGGGTGAGGAAACCAGGGACCTAAGTAAGACATGTACCAACCTGTCATCCACAGCCCAACCTCACATAGCCAAGAGCTTGGAATTCCCTGACCTTACAACCTCGGGCCCACCATGCAGTTCTGAGCAGCCTTCTTCAGTCTGCAGCAAAGGTGGATGGTGCCCATGTGCGCACCCCCAGGCCCCCAGGCAATCAGGAACTAGGGTGTGATAATCTGTGGGGAGACACTGCCACGGGAGCAAAATTTAAGGGCCACCGAAAACTCAGTAAGCAAGATAAATAAAAATGTAACGCAATATGTTAAAAAGTGAAAATTCATGCAAAATCCATAATAAAAAAATATCAAAACTTTTCATAAAGAGAGGATCAATATTACGATATTTTCCCTTTTTCCTTAAGCTCCAATATGGCTTAATACAGCACTTTATTGATCTTGTCTTTTTTTTTTTAATTTTTTTTTAAATTTATTTATGATAGGCACACAGTGAGAGAGAGAGAGGCAGAGACACAGGCAGAGGGAGAAGCAGGCTCCACGCACCGGGAGCCCAATGTGGGATTCGATCCCGGGTCTCCAGGACCGCGCCCTGGGCCAAAGGCAGGTGCCAAACCGCTGCGCCACCCAGGGATCCCTTGATCTTGTCTTTTTAAAAAACTGTTGCCTCACCTGCCTCACCCTAATGCTGGCTCATGCCCAGTATCTCTTGCACTCTTGACCTGGGCCCCTGCAAATGATAGAAGCAGGTCTGTATGCAGGTTGTGCCCAGAGAACAGGGGCAGGTTTCCTCTGCTGTCAAGAGATTACAAAGTGGCTGACCTGAACAAGCATCACTGTGTGTGGCATAGACGCTGGCTGTTTCGTTTGCAAAACCGAACAGACTTTTGGTAGGTGGGTAAGCCCTTTTCGGAGGGTAATTTTACAATGTCGATCAAACCTAAAAATACCATGCAGCATTAAGCTGCCCCCTCTTTGATGAAAGCATATATGAAGAGCATCTGTGAGTCAACCAATATGAGACCACCCACTCAGCCGGTCTCCACAGCACAGTGTTTTGTAAATGTTTCAAGTATTTCAAATTCTTACTGCTATAATAAAATAAGCCTTTACTAAGATTCTGATCATTTATAGATTTGTTCCCCCTTATACATTATGCTGTAATAAAGAAATAAAAGTAGTCGGTGTCTTTAGAAGACTTGGGATTCTAACTACATTCTTCACTGGTATTAATCCTGGGCATGTGAACACCCAGTTTCCTTGTTTAAGATGGGCATACTAACATCATACCGCACCTAGAAGAGTCCAATGGGATGATGCATGTGAAATCGATGAAGCTACAAACTACCACTGTCAGTGGTGGTAGCAGTGGTGGATGGGAGTTGGTCAGGGATACTGGTCAGCTGAGGCCAGTGATGACACCATGGTGCCAGGCCACTAAATCATTCTCCATTTCCTCCCATACCCCATAACCACCAGGCTTACAAATCACTGTATTAAAAACAGTAGTTGATCAACCACTTTACAGTTAAATGCTTCCTGAATAAAACATAATACCTTTAAAATTTTCATCTTAAAATCTAAAGATGTATCTCTTGTCAAAACTCAGCAAACTTTATGGTTTTAATTTTTTGGTATGCATGCTGGCAAAGTAAGTTTAGCTTCATGGCTAAAAAACAAATAAAAATGAATCTCAACAATCTTGTTGCAATAAAAAAAAAGGCTCTTGTTGTAAATATGATTAAAGGCCTTAATTTCTTGTTTCTGTTTGAACCTTAACCTTCAGAAAAACGCTAGTTCTTATAAACTAACCAATCCCCCAATATTATTACCAGAAAAATAAAGGAAAAAATGACTTATCTGTTTGGAGGGACATACCAATTGTAGCCTCTTGGTCTATTTCTCACCCCACCCACCAGGATAACCTCTCTACTATTTTTGTTTTGTAAGATTTGCCTGACTTCGTTGACAAATTATGTAACCTTGGGCAAGTCATATGACTCCCACCCCATCTCTTGGGTCCATTCTTTATAAAATGAAGACCCTGGATCGGCAATTCTGATAGAAGCTTCCAACTTTAAAATGCAATTATCTCATTATTTCAATCTGAAGAGTAACATCCAGTTTCTAACTAAAAAATGACATTGGATAATATGATAAATGTTCGCAAAGTGAACTCAAAGAATTCCCCTAAACTAGAGCCATAATGGGAATAAGGAAAAACCGCACGTGTGGGAGAGATGGATAGAGGCAAGGACCTGCTGCCACTGTGGCAGATTAAAAGCCACTGTTGTTTTTGAGGGTCCCAGTCTTCTACCCATCTCAGGCACTAGACTGTCCGCTCCGACTGTCCTCAGGGGGTTGGGAAGCTTTCCGGGGGCATTCTAGGGAAGAAATGCCTGCACAGTCATGGGAGAGAAAGGGGATATTTTAAGAAGCATCCCTAGGGACGGTGGGTTCCTCTCTTCCTAGCAGAGAGCTAGGAGGACAACAGTGTGAGTTATCTGCAGTTACTGTGACGTCCTGGGATTTTATTACGATTCCACTCCAGGACTGAACTATGTACACCACTCATTGTAAGTTGAAATTTCTAATTATAAGCCTTCATGTTCTTAAGATGAGAGACACTGATGATGCTGTCTTGGTCAATGTTTCTCCAGTCTGAGGCAATGCCACTGTTACGGCCCAGTATCTGCCTGAAGATCACACTCTCCTCTCTCTCCACTTTCCAATCAAGTTCCCAAGTCTTTATCTACAGTGATCAGTCTTCAAGCCCAGGGACCAGGCTGGACACCCCCTGTGCTCCTACTCAGTGGCCGCATCTTCCTTGCTCACAGGGACTTGGACTTACAGCGTGCAAAGGCCAGTTCTCCAGCTGGCCTCTCCGACCACCCTGGCAGGAATTGGCTCTTACCTGGTGACCTGGTAGAGGGTCTGGGGCAGATCACAAAGCCAGGAACTGGGGCCCTCGGGACTGGAAGGATATGGTACAAGAGACACAGCTACGGGAAGAATAATGAATACTAAAGCCCCATCTCACCAAGGGGGCAGCATCGTGTTCTTCCAGCCTGGTCCCTGTCAATGGGAACACAGGCCCAAGAACTTCATATTCTTACCTTCAAGAACTCAGAAATCTTGGTCCTCATGGAAACTCTCCTCATCTTTAGATTTGGCAATTAATTCCCATTTTATTTTCAAGTCCATATGGCCCAAAGCCAAGACCTGTAGGTTGCAGAGTCTGGATGGGGCATTTAATTAAGTGTAGGGAGATGGATTCTCCTTCCTATCTCTGATCTAGCACTGTCAAAGCATGGTGTGAGCCTCGGTCATGTACTGAAGAGCTTGTGATTCTGTTCATTCTCACATCATCACGATTTACATCAGCATTCAAGGATACATCTGCACGTATTTGACACAGCCCCCTATTTCCTAATTCTTCTCTCTTCTATGCTGATGTAGAGATGAACTACAAGTTTAGAACCATATAATTATGTTTTGAATCCTCTGGAAATATTTCTTTCCTTCATTCAATCACCAATAACAGGCTTTTGATTTCTAAAAAAAAAGTCAAAATATAGAAAGTACTGCTGGAAAGGTATTTTGGGTGGCATGAGAGTCCAAAGATCTTTTAGAATAAGGATTTTGTTTTCCTTTCAGAAAATAACTCCATATAAATAACTAAGCCATTATTCCAGGGGTAAAAAAAAAAAAAAAAAAAAAAAGAGGAATGCAAACAGGGGGAAAGAAACCTCATCCACAAAACCACACATTTCTTAACACTCCTGGGATAAAGTAGATTTCGTTTTTGCTATGACTATGTTTTGTTTAGCAAAAACATTCTGCAGCCCCACTTATTCCCTGGAAACGAAGCCCTGCAGACATCTGCAGAAGAGCCAAAGCGACGGCTTTGCTCCTTTCAAACTTTATTCCTGGGAAAGTGCCAGGTTCAAGACAAGGAAACCCCTGGTGTACAGCACCCGCACACTTTTCTCCTCTGTACAGGAGACAACGGCGTGCTGAACTGCAACAGCTTCTATTATTTTGCTCAGCCATCATTTGTGACTTTAACCTAATTATTCAAAGTCCGACTCCGCTTTTCTAATTACATCTGCTAATGGATCTGTCAATACCAGGGAACGAAACACGAGAGAATGACACCATCTCCCTCGGGTAATTTCCCTCACAGGTAGAGCTGATAATGACACTGTTCAACCAAATCTCTCTCTCTCTCTCTCTCTCTCTCTCTCAAGTTCCTTGAAGGCCGCTATTTCTATAACATCAGTCGGCCTGCACTTTGCAATAGATCCAATTTAGCGAAACACTAAAATCAATCATTTTTCAATGTGGGGTTTATTGTATAGGTAAGGAACAGGAATTCAATTTTTTAAATAATGCTTGCAGCCCAATATCTTCTGTCTGTATGTCATTTCTAAATCTGCGGAATAAATTAAAGCTTGCATTTTGAAGCTTTGCAAATTCAGATTTCTATCATTACTTGTCTTATCAAATAAATGCATGTTTTTGAAACTTACATAAATAAATGAAGCCTATCCAGGATAGGCTCAGGAGACCACACCATTAAAACACTATTTATTCTTTTTTATTTTTTTAATTGAAGTGAAATTCACATGAGATCAACCATTTTAAAGTGAACAATTCAATGGCATTTAGTACATTCATAAGGTTGGACGACCATCACCTCTCTGTATTTTTAAAACATATTCCTCACCACAAGGAAACCCCATAGCCATTCAGCAGTTACTCCCTACTCTCTTCTGCTTATAGGCTTTGGCAACCACCAGTTTTCATAAAACACAGTTCTTAACACCTTATCTAAATCATGGATAAACTCAAGGGGGAAAATCTTGGTAAGTCTAAAAGCATTTCTTTAAACTTATATAAACCTAGGATTCTACATTCAATCATGGAGTAATTGGCAAAGCAACAGACGACACCTCATCAAATGAGTTCTTAAGATTTTTTGTGGCCACCAGACCACAAATGACTGGGAAGCATCAGATGATCAAAGTGCTAGGATAACAGGTGTGTGTGTCTCTGTGTGTACATGTTTGTGTGTGTGTGGGTAAAGCAAAGGGTGGAGGGAGACAGGAAACTTGTTATTGGTTGCTGGTCATTTCAAAGAGTCACGCATAGTCACTGAATTATGCACACACAACATCATACTGTAAAAAATTCAGTGTCTAGAAGTTGTAAGGAGAGTGCTGAGTAATTCCCATTGACTGTACCCATTAATCAAACCCAAAGGACGGCATTACTGCTCATCTCACTGGTCCATTTTGACAGAGAAGACACAGGCAAAGATTCAAGAAAGCTCTTCCAGCAACACCAGGCCTCACGCTGCTTAGATTTCACAGTGGGGTATTGAAATATTAAAAAGCAACTGGCTAGAAACTGAACTCAGAGTATTAATAAAATATTTCACACACTTAAAAATACTTCTTATATAGTGAAGAGAAGATGTAAAGGATCACCAAGTCTTTAGAATTTCTATTCCAACTGGTCCATACCAAATCCAAGGAGAGCTTAGCATGAGTCAGAAGAAAAGTTAGTTATCAATATTTTATGCCACTTTCCTAATTGAGCATGATATCATGATAGCTGACACTCTGAGCAGTTCTCTTTGATTTTGAGAGTACAATAAACTGATTGCATCCAAGACCAGCTACTAATGAATATGTGCAAACAATATGGAAATGAAACTGTTTAGAATGTAAATGGGATCTTATATAGATTTCTATGCTAAAGTCTAAAGATTTTTATAAAAATAATCAGTACTGAAAAAATAATGTCAACTGTGGCCAAGTCCTCAGAGAAGGCGTATCAGAAAAATAATGCACCTTTACAAGGAGCTGTAGGAATCAACTAAGAAGTGTGATTGCTCTAATGCCTTCAGAGAAGCCAAAGGAACCGAAGAAGCACCTGAAATGGGTAGCATAGTGAGCCAGCATATACATTCTGAACCTGGAGACCATGTGGCCCCTCACTCCCGCGCACGTTCTTCTCTGTCCGCCATGTGAAGCAGCCCAGCTAGAGCCAGGCAGGCAATCAGCTCTTTCAGAACAAGAAGGGACATGGTGCATTTTTTATCTGTAACAGCCAAATGCCATTTTAATTCCTTCCCTACATGCACACGATGAAATCCATCAACAACAGTATGGCTGAACGGTTATGCTATGGCTCATCCATACTACAGACTATTAAGTAGCAATTTAAAAAATGAGTTGGATCCATACCTCTGACCTGGAAGAAAAAAAACAAAGGTTGGTATGTCACTGAAAGCAAAGAAAATATGCAAAAATCTCATTTTGCATAGATGGCCAAATAATGACAGGACAAAGATTGTGGTTATATACAAGAAGTGACTGGGAATCTAACCCTGAACAACATAAAATGTGGAAAAAAAAAAAAGAAATTTTCCCAAGAGTATGGTGCCCCAAGGGCATGCACACACTTCAATTTGGCACAAGAGAATACTACTGTTTCTTTTTACTTTGAGTTATTATCACAAGGGTCTCAACTCTATAATAGAGTTTCACACTGGTATATCAATAAAGTCTTTATGTAGGAGAATTTTTTTAAAATTTGCAAATATAATATGATAAAAATATATAAAATTATAAAATAATGCACTAGAGAAACTGCCGGAAAGCACAAAAATTCACCATGTGCAAGAATAGTTTCAAGATCTTATGACAAGAATAAATTCCACCATCTGGGGGCTTAGCACAACATCTACCCACAAAGGAAATCCACTTGTTGGTTCAAAGACACTACTCCCAGACACACCAGCAAATTCACCTCAGTGGCCTCCCCTTTTCTTTGCTGTAGTGGAGACACACCATATATTCAGTGGCACTGTCACAAAGACATTCATAAGACTTACAAAAAGTTCCACATATTGGAAACGCGTTTTAACAAAAAATACTCTAAGGTATATGACATTGCAAAAGATTCAACAAAACTCTGTCACATGACAACAGGGCCAGACAGTTCCCTTACTCTAAAAAAGGCTTCCACACCTGCATTTTCAGCTTTGCATGAACAATTACTGCATTCATGCGCAAACTCCCAAATTGGTGCATGGAAATAGAAAATCATACACACAAGTTGAGCAGCCCCGGGCTCCGCTAACCAATTTGCATGCAAAATTGTCATCAGCACTCTCTGGTTTATTTTTTGCCCGTGGAAGAGATGAGGGTCTGTGATGCCTGAGGCCAATTTTAAGAGGTATTTTGGTTCCCACTATAAAAATGGAGTCCCGAAGAGTGTCTGGGGGTCTATGCACGCCTGTGTGCCCCTCTCAGCTGCCTTCCAACAGATCCCCAAGGAGGAGGAGAAAAGCTGGAGAGTGGGATTAAGTAGAAGAGTTAGGTGAAAGCAAATGGCCATGGGAGGTTCTTCAGAATAAGAGAAGAAATGTAGGAGGGTGGAATTTTTTATTTACATCCAGAAAAATGTCATCTATCAACAACAGTTGGCACAAAAAGAGGAAGATAGATTTAACCAGGGAGGAGAAAGGATTTTCCTGACTTGTCAGTGAGAATTTATAGAAATGGACCACCAGAAAGTGTGGCCTTTGAGATTGCCAAAGAGGGTGTGAGAGGCATCTATGTGCTCATAAAGCATCTTGGGGTTTTCGCTAACAATTTCTACCCTCCACCCCTGTTTCTTTCCTCCTTTCATGTGTCACTACTGAGCACTCAAAATGTGGTTAGCCTCAAAGGAGGTGAGCTTTAAGTGTAAAACAGACATGACTTCAAAAACTTCATATGAAAAAAAAAGAATAAAATATCTCGATAAAAATTTATTGATTACACGTTGAAATGACATTTGGAACACACGGAGTTAAATGAAATGTATTAAAATTAATTTACCTATTAATTATTAATGAATTAATCTGTTATAATTTTTTAATTTAAATTTTTTATGAGAGGGGCACCTGGGTGGCTCAGTGGTTAAACATCTGCCTTTGGGTCAGGGCATGATCTCAGGGTCCTGGGATCGAGTCTCACATCAGGCTCCCTGCAGAGATCTTGCTTCTCCCTCTATGTTTCTGCTTCTCTCTATGTGTCTCTCATGAATAAATAAATAAAATCTTTAAAAAAATAAAAATAAATAAAATTTTTATGAGAAAACTTTAAATGACATCCATGGCTCACATTATATTTCTATTGGGCAGGTCCGTTCTAGAATCTCTCATTTTAAATTAGACTCAGTTTAGCCCAAAACGTGTGATCCCTTCACCAGCCACCTTTATTAAGGTGTCTGTTTAATTCCTTACTTAACATCCTATAGCTACAACTATGAGTAAGGCCACTTCTTTTCCCAAAATAAACCTGTAACACCAAGGAATGGGGAATGCCTGCAAAAATCTTTACAATGTAGGACTGAATGGGTAATCTTCCTTCAGGGATACTAAATCTTTTCTTTTTACCAATTGTCACCATTCCAAATTGGCAGAAGAAAGCAAAACTTTGGGCTGCCTTCACGTCTGATGTTTTTAGTCCCTGAGACCCTTGAATACCTGCTCTTTAAGAATCTCTGGGAAACCAGTCACACCGGCTTCTGAAGTGTTTACCTCTCTGGAGCCAGTGGGTTCTCAACATTTTTGTGTCCCTACTGCACAACAGATCATACACCCTCCTGAGTCACACATCTCACCCGCTAAGGGAACTCTCAAGCTGAGAGTCATTGCTCTGGCAAAACTGGAGATAAGAACCAGAGGCCTCCAGCCAGCCAGCACCCCAGCTGAGATTATTCCTATCAGAAAGTTCAATGGACAGTGGACCCTCTAGTCTGTTTCGCCGAATCCCTGGAAAGTGCTTCATATTGGATTTTCTGGATGATTTATATTACATTTCAGAGATGCAAATTCCCTCTCATGCCCCTAATAAACTCATCTATGTGGTCTTAATGCTTGGACTTGACAGAGCTGTCTCCTTCTTGGTGCTTCCTTGCCTGGTTTCTCTGAGGGTAGGATGGCAGCTTCATGCTGCTCGGAATTCTCACATATTGTAAGAAGTGAGTATTGTTATTACTTTGTTATAACTGCAGTGTAGTTTGTCTTACTTCTAAATGATGCAGATCCTATTAGGCAAATATAAAACAGAAATCTGGAATTGAATTATAGGGTAGAAAGCCGGTGATGTATCAAATCTGGCTCAGGCAGAGAGATGGATGGTGTGCTGGTCAAGGTTCCCTCTCTGGAGCCAAAGTACTTGGGTTTATTTTCTGTTTTATTTTTGTTTTTTTAATTAAAGTATAGTTGACACACAATGTTTCATTAGTTTCAAGTGTACAATATAGTAATTCGACAACTCTATACGTCCGGCTGTAGCAGTGTAGCTCCCATCTGTCACCATACAGCACTATTACAATACCACTAACTACATTCCCTGTGCTGTGCCCTTTATCCCCGTGACTTACTCATTCCATAACTGGAAGCCCATGTCTCCCTCTCCCTTCACCCATTTTGCCCATCTCCCCACCAAATCATCTAGGTTTAAATCTCAACACCACCCCTTCCTAGCTGTATGACTTTAGGTGAGTTACAAACCCCTATGGGCCTCAGTTTTGTTTATGTCAGATAAAGGTAATGTCAATCATATTGGGCTGGGATGAGGATTAGGTGAAATAATGCATATGAAGCACTAGAACTGGACCTGGAACCTGTAACACTTCTGTATATAGGAGCTGCTAAAATAATTATTCTCAATATTATTATTATTAATAGCTCTAATCATCTCCCCACTTGTTAGCAAGCAATGACAGGTCTCCGTGTCCATAAATGGATCCTTATGTCTGAAATCACTCCAGTTGTACACTGATATTCTTTAGTTTTCACATATGACTTTAATTTCTCAGCCTAAGCCACAGGCCTGATTTTTTTTCCCTGCAACTTTCTTTTATTTTTTTAAAAAAGATTTTATTTATTTATTCATGAGAGATAGAGAGAGAGGCAGAGACATAGGCAGAGGGAGAAGCAGGCTCCCTGAGGGGAGCCCAATGCAGGATTTAATCCCAGGACCCAGGAATCAGGACCTGAGCCAAAGGCAGATGCTCAACCATTGAGCCTCTTTTAAATGCTGGTTTTAATTTCTATTGGTTTCTAAATGTGAATGCCCAATAGGTCTAGAACATCAAGACTCAGAAAAATAAGAGAGGCAAAAAGCATATTGAGGGGTTCCATGATTTATGCCAGATCCTACCACAAACTTTGGTGGTATCAGAGAATGGGCATGGGGAGGAGGGGGTGAGGGCATGGCTGCAATGGGACTGGAAAAGCCTGGAGAGCCAGTTCCAGAAAATGGCACCATCTGTTAAGAGTAGCCAGGAACCAGTGGGAGAAGGATAGCAGAAGGCCCCAGTGAGGAACATAAACCACATTCCAAAAGGAACAAGAGAATAAAGGAGATGACTGAGAGAAGAGGTGGAACCACTTAAAGCCTTTACCACAGAGCACACCAGGAAAAGGGAGATGACGAAGGGATGGTGAAGAGGAAGGCATCGGGCAGGCAAATGTCGCCCCCGCCCTGACTACTCTCCACGCCTGTCTTCAATCCATCCCAGATTTGAGAAGTTAAATGTGCAAAGAAAAAATACTTCTTGAAGGAGGCATAAACCCAGGGGTAATTCCAGTCTCTTCCCTTTGTTTCCTCATCTATGTGTCCTAAATTCCTCTCCTAACTGCCACCGACAAGGACTCCTATGCTAAGTTCTCCTCCCACCTCAGGCCTGCTCTGCCTGCAGCTCTACTTGGAAGCGTTTCAGGCGTTAACATTTAAAATGAGAACAGAAGCCCTATGAGTTTGTCCTCAGCTAGCACAGAGAAAGGGGAGGCTGAACCGATAGTGTCTGGCCACCCCCAGACACAAAGGGGTGGCAGTCTCAGGGAGGGGACGGGCAACCACTAGGTGTGGAGGGACGCAGCTAGAAGCAGGCTGCAGACGGGTCAGTTGCCACCTGACCGCTTCACTGCCTGCTCTTCCCCAACTACCATCCTCTTTCCTCTTAGTGTTCCAGACTTTATTTATTTATTTACGGTTTTTTTTTTTTTTTTTAGGTTTTATTTATTCATTTGAGAGAGACAGAGAGAGAGAGCTCGAGCAGGGGGTGAGGCAGAGACAGAGAAGCAGACTCCTTGCTGAGCAGGGTGCCCAACACGGGGTTCAATCCCAGGACCCCAGGTTCACGACCTGAGTTGAAGGTAGACACTTAACCAACTGAGCCACCCAAGGGCCCCTGTTCTAGACTCTAAATACCGCTTTTGAATTGCTTTTCTAAGAATCATCGTTTCAAAGGATTTTACAGCTGAAAGAGCCCTTACAGAGACAAGGATAGGAGAATTATTCCAGAAATAACAGCAATGATGACAACACTGATAGCTAGCTTCTACTAGATTTATGCTGTACCGAAGATATTGTTTTATGTGCTTTACTTGCATCTTCCTTTAATTCTCAAACCGCCTCTCTAAGACCTCCATTTTAAAGATAAGGAAACTCTGGATCAGAGAGGTTGAGTATTTTCCTAAGGTTGCACAGCCAGTAAATGGTGAACCCAAGACTCAAACCCAATCATTCAGAACCTATATCCTTAACTATGAAGTCTTCCTAATTACTTAAACCAGTCCATTCATTTTCATGGATTATAAAGTGACATCCGCAGGGATTAAACAATTAGCTGTGGACATATAGCTTGCAGCAGAATCAGAACTATAATAGACTTCTGGACTCTCCATCCAGTGCTCTTTGTACCATACCATAAAACTATAGTGAGTGCAGCAGGATCACAACAAAAGAATCCTCAAGACCAACACACTGTCTCCTTGTTTCTCCACAATGGTGTGCCTCCTTGGTATTCCTTCTTAGGCTCTGTATTTTGTTTAAGTACCATCCATACTTTACTACCTAGATCACTGTTTTCCCTGAAAGGCTGATCACAGGCAGGTAAACAAAGCCTTTCTTAAAAATATAATGTTTATTTCTTCAATAAATTTGATAGTGTATTCTTGATTGGGGAAAAAATACACCATGAATGCAAGCCATGCGTTTAGCGCCACATAAGTTTATAATGGGAAAACCAGAAAAATAGGGATAACTACATAATGATTATAAATAACCACCCGAAACCAGACTTGTTTAATTTCAGGGTATGACACAAGAAAATAAATAAAGCAAATGTTTAAAAGAGAATCCACTTTTCAAATTGAAATTTTAATAGTGATCTTCAAAGACATCAATAATGTGGGGGCCGAGGCATTTCAGTTGGGCAAATCCAAACAACACGTTATCAACCTTCCCCGTGTCTCTGGACTTCCTGCCCACAGTGCAGAAGTGGGAGGCAGATGATAAACGTCTAAGCCAGATTAACGGTATGTCGTGGCAGACCTCTGTAATGAGTATGAACAATACCTGGTGTGTGCCTCCCCTGGTGGGAGATGGGGGTGCCACCCTAACAAAGCTTCCTCCTTCACCTCCTGATGGTAATAATTTTTAATGCTTTTCTAGAACCCCATGTTCATACGTCTTCATAGGCAGGGGATTTAATAGCAATTACCAAATTGCCCTACCACTGTCTTACTGATCTGTGGAGTGAGACCATGCCTATTTCCCCACGGTACCAAGTCGATAGGTGAAAAATGATATCGTTGCTTTATTCTGAGTTTCTATAATTAGTCATGAGGTTGAGAATATTTTTATATATAATCCATACAAATGTAATTAGGTATTTCTTACTCTTCAGCTGGGATCCCTGCTACCCATTTTCCCATAACACAGATTATCGTTTTCTTATTGATTTGTAGTACAATCTTCTACAAGAAGGGTATTAGTCCTTAATCTGTTATGTATATTGCAATTTTGTTTTTCTTTCACTACAGTAGCAGCCCCCTTATCTGCAGGGGATATGTTTCAAGACTTTCAATGGATATGGGAAACCACAGATAGTACTATACACACTATGTTTTTCCCTGTACATACAGACCTATGATGAAGTTTAATGTGTAAAGTAGGCACAGTAAGAGATGAACAACAATAAAATAGAAAATATTTTATTGCTATAGGAAAAGTTGTATGAATGTGGTCTCTCTCTCAAAATATCTTATCATACTACCCACCCTTCTCCTTCCTGTGATGATGAAAGATGATAAATGCATGATGAGATGAAATGAGGTGTAGGACGCAGGCACTGAGATATAATGCTAGGCTACTACTGGCCTTCTGATGATAACTCAGGAGGATCATCTGCCTCTAGGCTGCAGCTGACTTTGGGCAACGGAAACCCCAGAAAGTGTAACCATGGATAAGGGAGGACTATTATACATAAAAGTTTTATGTGGTCAACACTAACTTTTTTTTAAGTCTTTTTTTTTTAAGATTTTATTTCTTTATTTCAGAGAGAGAGCATGAGGGGTAGGGAGGGGCAGAAGAAGAGAGAGAAGCAGGCTCCCCACTGAGCAGGTGGTCTGATGAGAGGCTGGATCCCCATAATCATGACCTGAGCCAAAGACAAACCACCAACTGAGCCACCCAGGCGCCCCACTTCCAAAACTTTTAAGGCATCTGGGCTACATGGCATATTTAGAAAGGAGTGCGCTTTACATTTACATTGATCTTTATATTGAAAACTCCCTTAGAAAAAATTAAAAATAGAAAAAAAAATGAGGAAAAAATAAAAAGAAAGAAAGGAAAAAAAAGAAAACTCTCTCTATAACTAAAAATGATGTCACTGGCCCCTAAGATATATAAGTGCTTTGAACTAGATTCCCAATGATGATGGCAGGTCATGACTTGGCCTCTAGAATAGTCTTAGTGAGCTGGCTGTGCACATGTGCTGAAGTCCAGGAAGAGAGTGTCTGAGCAGGGCCAACAGCCTCATAAGAGAATGAACCAAATACCCAGGATCCACCTTCCTCTAAAATTACTGAGGTATCTAATTACTCCCCTCCCCCATCTCTTCAAATTTAGATCATAGATTCCTTGTGTTCATGCCCAATATATTATTTCCTGGCAATTCAGAAAACATACTGTTGGGACTTTAGAGCTGGAAGGGACCCTCATTTTACAAGATGGAGAGGGGCACCTGGGCGGCTCAGTTAGTTAAGTGTCTGCCTTCAGCTCCAGTCATGTTCTCAGGGTCCTGGGATCGAGCCCCTCGTCAGGCTCCCTTCTCAGCAGTGAGTCTGATTCTCCCTTTGCCTCTCCCTCTGTGATCTCTCTTACTCTTGCTCTCCCTCAAATTAATAAATAAAAATTTTTTTAAAACCCAATAACAACAAGATGGGGAATTGAGGCTTCTCCCCTTCTGGGCCCACACCATTTGGGCACTGCTGGAGAGAATCATAGTGTTGGGAGAGGCATGGTCTCTGACATCAGCAGGGCCAGCATTGCCCACACCTCTGTGGCTCTCTCTCTCTCTACCAGCCCTGGAGGAATTCCAAGCCTGAACTACATCTCATCCACTCCATGACCCCAGCATCACTTCCTTCCAGACAATTCCACGTGCCCAACTCACCTAAGTTTCCATCTCCAGAGCTCCAAACCCATCTCTACAGCTGGTTCAGAAAAAACTCCATCTGCAAATCACACAGGCAATTGGAACCTAACATTTTTGGAACCAAACCTGGCCATCTTTCCGAAGCTTGGATGTCTTCTGCATCTCATCATAGTCCATAGCATCACATCTGAGAACCGTGCAAACCTGGACCCTGGGAAAAACAGGCAGCTCCCTCTTCCTCTCATTCTTCTCTACACCCAACTCGCTGCTGCAGCTTGTCAAGTCTCTCCCTTGGACTCTCCTTTCTAAGCCTTCTTCCTTTCCACAGCCCGGCTTTCAGCCTCAGGTGGTCTCCTGTGGCTTCCAGATCACCATTCCCATCTCCAGGCTACATGCTATCTACACCACGAGCCCGGTGATCTGCCTACTACACAAGGCTGGCATACCTTTCCCCTGCCAAAAACCCAGGACCCCTCATTTGGTCCAGTGGTTCCCACAGGGAACGGTACTGCCTCTTAGGAAACATTTTAGAAATTCGAGGGAGGCACCCTCAATTACTGCAATGACTGGAAGGTCACTACAGCAGGTGAAGGCCAGGCATGCAAGACACCTATAAGGTACAGGGTAGCCCTACAAAGAATTGTCCCAATCCCTACACAATTAAAAAAAATCCCAATGGACAGGCTTTGTAGGCGAAAAGCCTATCATTATCAGAGCCTAGAATTTCAATTTGCTTTAAATATAAACAAAAATAATGTTGTAGGAATGTACTCATGTAAATCAAGAGATCAACAGCCAGAAAACTATTTCCCAATACTACTGTCCAGCACATCTGCACCAGGGTCACCTGGGGCGGGGATGGGGGGTGGGTGGATGGGAGAGCATGTCTGCTTAGAATGCGTATCCCTGGGCTAAGTCCCAGATCTATAAGTTGATCTGCAGGGCAACGAATAGGGTCATTTACTTCTTTTGCTCACTCAAGTTTGAGGCAGATTGTGTGAGAGGCTGTCGGGAGCTGCATTCTGAAAAAGACCGTCAGGCCCAGGACAAGCTCACCAGGAAACAGTTCGCAGTTGATTAGTAATGCCTGTATGGTGGCAAGAATGGGTGAATACAAGATCCCAAGCTCTCCTTCCTCCTCTCCTGCTCACTCCCTACCTGTTCATTCCTCATCCTCCATGACTCTTTCTAGAAGAGTCTTTCTTCTTCAGCCTGCCTGAAGGCCTCTCTCCATATCTCCAGGCACTATCTAGCACTCTTTTGTTCAAATAATAGTTTACTAGTGTGTCTCTCTCAGGCAGGCAGGGACTTTGTCTTGCTCACTTTCATGTCCTCACAACTAGTCTCTTTGCCTAGCTAATAATGAGAATTCAAGAGCTACTTTGCAAATGAATAAATGATAAAAAGGAAGGGAGGGAGGGAGGGAGGGAGGGAGGGAGGGAGGGAGGGAGGAGGAAGGAAGGAAGGAAGGAAGGAAGGAAGGAAGGAAGGAAGGAAGGAAGGAAGGAAGGGAGGGAGGGAGGGAGGGAGGGAGGGGAGGGAAGGAAGGAAGGAGCAAATACATAGCCAGTTACTGGGAAGGATAAGACAGGAAACCTGTGTCTTTCTCTACACCATGTAGCTTCGCAGCATGATCCCTGGCTCCTCTGAAGATGATGAAGACTAGTGCCCAGCAAAGCCTCCCACTCCAGCCCCAGATTCTTGTCTGGGCACTCATGACGGGGACCTCCAGACCATCAAGGCCTCTTTGCTCACGTACCTGGGCACTGGAGATCAACCACCAGCTGCAGAAACAGCCGCACACCAGCATCCCCATTTGTTTAGGTGGTGCTTGTTTGTAAAAAGAGCTTGCTCTGTGGTGATTCTCTTTAACTATGACTTGGAGGACTGCTGTTATTTTTAGAGGCCAGGGGACACTAAAGAGGCTTATCTGGCAAAGAAACACAATTTGTTCGCCTGAGCTTTGCGTGTGTATGTGAAAATCCTCACGCTCCCGGCCGGCAGTTCTCAAATCCACTAAGAGACTCCATAAACAGGATGGGGGCAGGAAAACAAAAACCCCAGGATGACAAGCGTGGAAATTAACCCTGGAACCAGGCAAAGAACTGGTGTTGACAGACAGAAGGCAATGAAGTTGGCCATATGTAAGGATTAGGGACATTTTGAATAAGAGAACATTTTGCACAAAAGTTTTATTAGGAGAAGACATTAACACTAGTCATTTATGGTCCCCGAAGCCCAATATATTATCATCGGGGGAGGAGATGTCCACTGTGTTCAAAGGACCAGGGGCCCTGAAAATTCAAGACCCAGAGATGTTCATTCCTCTGAGCTCACTCCTCCAGCTAGCTCTCAGATAATCAGCTAATAGAGACAAAATAATCTAATCATGAAGTAATAAATGCACATGGCAAAAACACAACGGATATACTATTCAACAGAATTATACATCAGCTGTTCTGTCAAGATGATAATGAAACATCAGACAATCTGTGAGAATAACATGCCAAGGAGGAGAAATACAAATTGGGCTCCTCCATTCCTCATGGAAATTAGAAGATTCTAAACTAATCAATTAGCTCAACATCCCCCACTACCTCCACCCCATCTCTGCATTATCATTGCTCTTCATGAAATTTCCTGGGAATCCACTTACTATTCTGTGATCGCAGATATCAAATGAAAATCAAGTTCTCTGCTGAACACAAGAGAAACTTTACATTGTAATGTAAGATGAACTGATTAAGAGCACTTAATCTGTGAGCAGCTAATTCTTAAAACCTCCTAGCAGAGTGGATGAAATGTCAGAAAAGAGAAATGCAGCTTAGTTTTGATCACATAGGAAAAATGGATTCTGGCACTCAGCAGGCTGCCTTATTACCAAGTACAGTAACGGGGGCTGTTCTTTCTCAAATAAGGCTCTGGAGGTTAGAATGAAGAGCCAATCTCTGGAGAACCAAGGTAGGAAAAATACCTTTTCTTTTAGGAGATGAGCTGCTCAGGGCTTTGAGAGGACCCTAAAAGATGCAAGGTAGCTCAAAGAGAAGAACGGTTTACCTTTTTAAGGCAAATTTCATCTTACCCAACCTCTTACACGTTGTAAAGGAATTACAAACTCGGGCATATTTGGAACAAATTAATTGTAAAAAATAGTAAACACTGTCTATTGAACAAACTCCAAGAAAAAGGGTCTCAGAATGGCTTTTCCTTCTTAAAAATTCTTGAGGGTTCCTTAAGAACTTTTGTGTACATGTGTTACATCGGTCAATATTTATTATATTGGAAAATAACGAAGGCATTTTCTAAACAAGAGTATCCAAGCACACATTAATTAGTGACGATGCCATCATCCGCCATGCAGCCCCTGGAAAAAGACTCCACTGTGTGCTTGTGAGTGAATGAATGAAAAATGCAAATAAAAGTCTTACTATTATTTTGTTGGTTTTTTTTTTTTAAAGATTTTATTTATCTATTCATGAGAAACACACAGAAACAAGCTGAGACATAGGCAGAGGGAGAAGCAGGCTCCCTCTGGGGAGCCCAACGCAGGACTTGACCCCAGAACCGTGGGGAATCACGACTTGAGCAGACACTCACCCAACTGAGCCACCCAAGTGTCCCTGACCTTACTATTATTTTGAAAAAAGTTTTGCCCTTAGGAACTCCTGGAGGGCTTCAGACCACACTCTGAGAGCTGCTAGAGTCATGTCTGGCTGACACAGAGATGTTGTCTGTCTCAAGCACCATTTCCCTTTGTATTTGTAAAAACAAAATACTCCATGCATCTTATGAGTCAATAAAAAGTTTACAAAATGGCAGATGCCAGCTCTATAAGAACTCTAACATGTATGTGTGAAACTTTTTGGGAGAATGACAGGAACACTGGCTCTTTCATCTTTTATAGTTCACCACATTTGTTTGATGGCCTCTGCCAGTACAGATGACTTATTGCTTCTACACAGGGTCATGAGATGCCTCTACCACACCAAGGGATGGGCTTGTCCCGGTAAATTCAGTTCCTCCAATAAAACCTGCATGTAAGTCAGCCACTCCCTAAAGGCTGTGTACCCTAGAGGCTAGGAACGCACTCTATGGAGGGAGACTCCTTGGGCTCAAACCCTGGCTTGGCCACTTGCTGAATGATGTTGGGTGAGTTCTTTCAATCTATTTGTGCCTCTATTTCCCCAAGCCTAAAAAGGGACAATAATCAAATTGCCTCACGGGAGCTTGATAGAAAGCAAAAGGATTAAATGCCTAAGACATCATAAATGCCCAACAAAAACCAGTTGTTATTATACCTTCTTTTACAATATACACACAGTTGCCTAAAAAGTCTCAAGGCAGTTTTAAGCTCAAATTTCAGAAGTGTGAGCTCTATAAACTTACCAGAAAATACCATTATTTAATTCTGTTACTTAAAAATAAAATCTTGGGACTCCTGGGTGGCTCATCAGTTGAACGTCTGCCTTTGGCTCAGGAAGTGATCCTGGAGTTCCAGGATCGGTTCCCATATCGGGTTCCCTGCATGGAGCCTGCTTCTCCCTCTGCCTATGTCTCTGCCTCTCTCTCTCTCTGTCTCTCATGAATAAATAAATAAAATCTTTTTTAAAAATTAAAAAATAAAAATAAAATCTTACTTTTTTCTTTCAGTCTTCTGACTTAAAATGGTAAATGCTACCTAAAACAAAAACTAAACTGCTAATCTCATAGTGGGATGGGGAATAAGATGAATGTATAAATAAATAGATAACTATTATATATAAGTATTTATTTATAACATATAAATTTACATGTTTATAACATATATAGTTATTACTATAATATAAATATAAATAATTCTTATAAAAACAAGATTTTTTTATCATTAAGACTTAATTCATTAGACACTTATTGAGCACCTGCCATGTGCCAGGCTTGTATGAGGCGCCAGGATAAAAAAAAAAAAAAAAAGAAAAGAAAAAAAGCAGCCCAACTGGGGCTTACACAGTCTAGTGGGGGCAGGCATGGAAACAATTCAATATAGCATGCATGCATCCTGCTGTATTACTAAAGTCTAGTTCTGCTCAGGGTGTTGGGGCCTCAGGTAGTTAGCCCAAGTGAGGACAGAGGGAAGGAAGAAAATATTGGCCTTGCTGACATCTGGAAAACATTTTCCCTACCAGTGAAGTGAACTTTTCCTTTCACTTGTCATTGATTCTGTTCATCCACAAGAAGCCCATCTATCTACAGCACTCTTATCGCACCAGCTCTTTAATACAGATCTTTATTGAGCTTTTCCGTCTTTGTAAATCGTAAATTGTCCTTTCAACATCCATAATGACAAGCATTTCGACCCATACGTTCTATTTACATATCATAGTAACAGCCTCTTATTTAGATGTCAAATTCCAGTAACTAAAAAACTCAGATGCATACAAAGAAAAAGCACAAAAGATGCCGAAATAATTCTCAAAACCATGGCTACTTTCCATAAACTTCAGTTCTCTTTGGAGAGTGTCTCAGGCTATACTTACTCTTCTTTTACACAAAGGTATAGTGAGTTTGTACACTTTTTTTTTCTAACACATTGGAAATACAGAAATCTGAAGATCAATTGAAAATACGATGCTCAGCTCCAGAAGTTCTTTAAAGTTACCAACCAGGACTTTAACCAAATGAAATTAGTCTTCATGGGACCAGAAAAGACTAAGTAACGTCCACAATGTATTTCAGACATCTAAACTCTCACAGGAGGAAAGATTTATTCTTATGAAAGACTGATTTCTATTTTCCCATTATGTCAAAAGACTGAAAATTAAAATCAAACTTAAATCTACACTCAAAATTCTCCTAAAATGTTTCTTGAAAATACTAGTCCATGCTCAAAATTCCCTTTCCTGAGTAGCTGTCCCATATCTCTATAGTGACTTAGTCAATATCATGATGGCATAAAAAAAGGATGAAGAGTGAGTATATTACTCTAGAAATGTTGGCCATTGTTTGTTTAAATGCTAGAGAAAAGTAAGCTCTGAGATTTATGGATAATAGGTTTTGAGAGAGGTTTATTATTCTGTAACTTTTAGTTGTTTGACATTTGCAGACTAAAATAGAAAACTCAGAAAATTCAATGTGATCTTTTTCTTCTCAGATAACCACAGCCAAGATATTTTTAAGAGCATGAACTTTCCAAATGATTGGCTCATTTCAACACTGTATGTGGACATAGCCTTGGTCTGAATGTTTGTGAGTTTTCAAGATGATCCAGATATATTACATGAGTATTATATAAAATCAGATAATGTAGTTTGTAAAATATACTTGTAGAAGGAGTAAATTATGTGGATTCTTCTGGCCCTGCAAAACATCAGAATTGTCTCAATTTCTCTTTTTCCAGTGTGATTTTTATCTACTGTATGTTGTTTTGATATGTGTACTTTTATTGGAGGCTGGTGGGATAAGCTGTACATAGGGAGCTTTTTTCTTTTAAACCATATTTGGTTTTCATTTTAGGAACAAATTCCTCCTCTCCTCATTTTTTCTTCCCCCGAGGTCCATTAGGTTTATAAATAAACTCAAAGCCCAGAGGGAAAACTTCAGGAGGCACACACAGGTGGACCTTTCATCTGAATTCGCTGAGCCCACTTCTGTCTGAACAGCTCTCATCCTCTTCGGACCACATCTGGGCAAGCAAAGTGAAGCAGTAAATATAAGAAGTGGATCAGTGATGTCAACCACCAACATCACTGGCCAAGATCGAAACCTCACATTTCAATCAGAGGCTGGATAGGGAGGATATTTTTTTAACTGAAATGTTCTTCCCAGTTTTCTCCTTTTTTGGCTAGGGTAGAAGTATCATATCAAAGGGCTGTTACACAAATAACGGATGTGAGAGACAAATGAGCAGACATCACTTTAGCCTCATTTTCCAAGCCAAAATTCAGGATGTAAGATCTAAAACCAGAAAGAATATTTTAGAACCAGAAAGTTTCAGAACATCTGAGACATGTGGCCTCTGCAGCTATGACATGGTCCACTCCCTCCCACCCACTCACCCCAGAATTTCTTACCCTTTGCAAGGCAGCCCCCACCCTAAAAGAGCCAGACTTCTCAAACAAAATGACAGACAAAGCAGACTCGGCCCCCATATAAATCCGAGAAATCTCAAAACACATTACTCAGTCGTTTGAAAAGTGAGCTGGAAAGGCCCATGGAGGCACTTCAGACAGCCCAGGCTGAGGGACAACACGAGCCTGTGCAAGCACATGAGTGCTGTGCAAGCACAAGTCAAATGTCTGTGATCTAGAGCAAAATCACAACATAGATCCCACTAGGCAATACTTAGGAAGAAGCTAATGAACTGAACCAAATTTTCCTTTGACCATTTTTGATGAGAAACAAGCTCTGCTATAATAACTTTCTTGGAAGATTTAAATATAGACATGACAGTAGAGTTCAATAAAAAAAAAAAAACTCTTATAAAGGGGAAACCATCTCCTCAAATAGACTCTAAGGTGATTTACCTTGGAGGCACATTTTTCTGTAAAACTCTTACATGAATTATCAGAAATAATCAACCTTTAAAATACTCCCTATACATTAAGGAGAGCACAAGATGAGATGAACACTTTATGTTGGCATACTGAATTTAAATAAAATATAAGAAAATACTCCCTAGGGACACCTGGGTGACTCAGCGGTTGAGCATCTGCCTTCAGCCCAGGGTTTGATCCCGGGGCCAGGATTAAGTCCCACATCGGACTCCCTGCATGGAGCCTGCTTTTCCCTCTGCCTTTGTCTCTGCCTCTCTCTCTCTCTCTCTATCTGTGTGTTTCTCATGAATAAATAAGTAAAATCTTTTTAAAAAAATACTCCCTATATTACCATTTTCAGTTCTATATATACACATACATGTGTGCACACACACACACACATAAATACATACATTTATCTGTATGTATTTTCACTAGGCAACCCAAGCCAAGTACTGGGGTTTGTCTGAAATAATCTAATACACTAAAACCCAATGGCCAAGCTACAGACAATAGCAGGTGCATCAAGAGAAAGAATAGAGCCTTTTCAACCAATTATAGAATTATACAATGTGACCATGTTTACATTATCGAAGGGAGGCAGACCCAATTACCTAGCTACTTCAAATTAATAACCCCATTTACCTCAATTATCTGGCAGGCAGGGTCTAAGTAATCTAAGCAATTACCTTGATTCACTCAGATGGTATAGATTTGGCCTGTGAGTCCAGAATAATTTTTCCTTCCAGAATGCCTCCACCATCAGCAAATATCAAAATGCACAACAGCAAATTCACATCAGCTTCTTCCATAAGGATTAAAAAACAAATTCTTTCCACTGTCTGCCAGATTAAAATTTGCTATACTTTAAATAACACAGGTTTGAGGTTTTTTTTTTCTGACAAAAACTCATAGGACTATAGGATTTTACAGCTGGAAAGTACCCCAGGTTTAAAAGCCACTTACTAGTGGCAGTATCCAACGGGAAATCCAGCTACTGACTCAGAGAAACGAAGTAAAGGAGCGCTAAAGCCCAAACACTTAGGTTCAAATTTTGGCTCTCCCACTTAATAGCTGCAAGGTGACCTTAGCAAGTACTTACCTCTCTGACCCTAAGAGTTCTCATCTGTACAAAGGTGGTAATGATGGCACCTACCTTATACTTGGTACTAGTGCCAAACGAAATAATGCATTTAATGCACTTGGCAAGTTCTTGGAACATACTACCATTTTTAAGAAGCTAAAGCACTCAATATTATCATTGCTATAACATCACCACCTGCAATGAGCTCAGTGATGGCCCCAAAATGATAAGTCCACATCATAATCCCCATGACCTGTGTATAGTACCTTATATGGAGAAAGATGCAAAAGTGATTAAGGATCCTGAGAGAAGGAGTTTATTCTGGATTATCCAGGTAGGCCCTAAAAATGCAATCACATATATCCTTATAAGAGAGAAGCAGAAAAAGTTTTAAGACAGACACAAAGAAAATAACACAGACATACAAAGCAGAAGGCAATGTGAAGACAGAGCAGAGAGATGCAGCTACAAACCAAGGGGTGCTGAGAGCTGCCAGAAGCTGAAGAGGTAAGAAACAGATTCTCCCACTAAGGACTCCAGAGAGAGAGTATGGCACTGTCACCATGTTTTCAGATTTCTGGCCTCCGGAAATTTCTGCTGCTTTAAGGTTACCATATGCAGGGTAGTTTCTTATAGCAGCCCTAGTAACTACGTCACCTAAACAGATGCGTCTCTTGTCTGGCCTTTAAACTGTGTCGAGATAATGCCTCTCCCTCCGCCTAAGCCTGTTAGCCCATAATGCTAACAATGACAATGACAAGGTAAGGATGCCTGGCACTGGAAATGCCAGGGGCTGGTGTTACGGGACTGAGCTTGACAAAAGCAGAGAAGCAGGAAAATGCAAGAGACAAGAGGTAAACAGGTTTTGTTTGAGAACAGGGGTCTGGGAAGTAAATGCATTAAGCCTGAGGCTGGAGGCCCACCCTGTAAATGGGTCTAATCCACCAGTAACAGTAACCTCAAATGTCAGTGAATCGTTTGTTTTTAAATGACATCCATATCCACTCAACACCCTGTGTTTTTTCATTGTATTTTCACATCTTGAATCTGTGGGTGGATCTCTCTAATAAATTTGGGTAAAATTTTTAGCCATTTTCACTTCAAATATTGCTTCTGTCCCATCCCCTCCTTGTCTTCTTCTGAGAATCCAATTCGACCTATCACGGACTACTCGTTGTATCCCACTTCTCTTATGCTCTGTTTGGAATGTTCCACTTTCTCCTCTCTGCACTTCAGTTTGAATAATTTCTATTAACCTTCCTTCCAATTCCCTTTTTTCTTCTGTTCTGTAGGGTCTTCTGTTAAACCCCGCTCTACTGAGTTCTTACTTCAGATATTTTCACACTAATAGAATGCCCATTGAGTCTTCATAGATTCCGATTCTCTGTTGAAATTTTCCATCTTTTCATCTATTTTCCCCATTCAAAAAATTTCTTGAATAGGAATCCCTGGGTGGCTCGGCGGTTTGGCGCCTGCCTTTGGCCCAGGGCATGGTCCTGGAGTCCTGGGGTCGAGTCGCGCATCAGGCTCCCTGCATGGAGCCTGCTTCTCTCTCTGCCTGTGTCTCTGCCCCCCTCTCTCTCTCTCTCTGTGTGTCTCTCATGAATAAATAAAAATCTTTAAAAAAATTTCTTGAATATATTAATCACATCTAAATCTAATTAGTAAATTAGATTTTTTTACTAAATCTAATTAGTAAATTCTAGATCACCTGTAAGTCTGTTTATATTATCCGTTTCTCTCTTGTTTTTCTAGGTGACACTGGCATGCCTAATAAATTTTTATTCATACTAGACCCCATGTATGAAACAAATAAAGAGACTTTCGATGAAGTTACCTTCCTCAGGAGATGCCTCTGCCTTTTGCTGGCAGATGGAGCTGGGGGGAGGAACAGTTGAATACCTGAACCAGCAAGGGGCTGGTACAGGACTAAACTTCCCCTGGGTCACTCCTGTTCCCAGGACATGGTCCATCAAGGCTTTCACCTGAGAGCCTGGTATATTCACTCCATTCCCTACCTCTTCTCACCTCCCAAAGCAGGTCCTGTCTGCTCATCTTTATCTTCCCAGCACCACGACTGCTGAACTTCTCTTCTGTTGTCCACAGGCCTTCTGATAAGCCTTTATCTTCCCAGCCCACACAACTTCAGGATTTAGCAACTGTTTTGAGAGGAAAACATAATTGACTCTCCAATTTTGTCTCTCCAGTCCAGTCCTATGAAGTCACCAAAACTTCTGCTGGTTTCTCCTTCCCAGAGCGGCAAGGCTCCAGCCAGGCAAAGATTTCCGGTCCTTTGCCAGAACTCTGAACCAACAATGTCCCTAGGGGTAGAGTAGATCTGTCAGCTTATCTCCTACTCACCTCCCTTCTGACACCTCAGCATCTCCTACCCAGTCCTCATTGTTTTAACACCTCTCAGGTACTTTTTTTCCTTATTTTTCTTTTTTAAAATTTATTTATTTATTTGAGAGAGAGAAAGAGAGAGCACACAAGCAGGAGAGGCAGAGGAAGAGAAAAAGAGAATCTCAAGCAGACTCCACATTGAGCATGGAGCCCTGGGTGGGGCTACATTTCAAGACCCTGAGATCACAGCCTGAGCCAAAACCAAGAGTTGGATGCTTAACCAACTGTACCATCCAGGTGCCCCAACACCTCTCCAGTGCTTTTGAACAGAATGGTGTGTGTGTGTGTCTGTGTCTGTACAGTGTACTGTATATGGCTTTTCTTGCTGTTCTTGGGATCATCAGTATGCCTCAAACTCCTCAATATTACCGAGAAGCAGAAATCCCTCCTTTATATTTTTCCAAGTGATTTCGCTACAATACTTAATTTCCTCTTATAAACCTATGGGGGGAAAAACAGGGCAGTATTTATCATTCGGGTCTTTTAGATGAGGGGTTGGCAACTATGGCCTACAAGGCAAGCCCAGCCTGTTGCCTGTCGGGGTGAATTTTTACTGGATTGCAGCCACACACATTCATTTACATATTGTCTGGGGTTACTTTTGCAAATGACAATGGCAGAGTTGAGTAGTTGTGAGAGAGACCACAGTGCCTCCAAAGCACCAAATATTTACTATCTGTCTCTTCACAGAAAAAGTCAGTCAGTCCCTTTATATAGAGGAAGCTGAGGCTCAGATACTTTCAGAGACCTTTAAGTTAACTCGAGACAGAACATTGCATCTAAGGTCCCCTGATGTTTATTCTAGCCACCTTGCCACTGTTCTAATTCTCTTCCCATCACAAGAGTATAATAATTTTTTAAAGATTAACACAACTCTACATCTGAAAATAATGACTAATTGAATTTAGATTTTTAAAAAAAGGATTAACACAAGCAGAGGGAGATGAGTCTGAATCAGACAGGCCCAGTACAGAAAGAGGAAGAGTCCCAGAAAACACAATTAAAAGCCCCTCTATCTTTGGAATATTTAGGGAGTTTCAGCAGTCACCTTGGAAATCTGCTGAAACAAATAAATACAAGAAGGCAAGCATTCAAAGATGCCACTCTGAGCAAAGAAAGTCTTACCATCTCATGGGGGGTTTTGGTGGTGGTTGTTCAGAAAATGAACATGTAAGGCAGAACAATGAAAAGAATCCTGGAGAGTATATTCAATTTTCATCCACTTGATTGCTAAAAGCTATCATCCTGGCAGTCCCTGAGCTGGAGGGAAAAAAAGTTCTCCAAAAGAGGATGGCAGCTCAGACAGACAGACATACAGAAGCACCCAAAACACACACACACACACACACACACACACACACACACACACACACTATATATTAACCAAAACAATAAAACAAGAAATTCTGATACAGTTCCACACTTTACAAGGACTTGAAAGACCATCTTTCTCTTTTTCCTCTTCTGCTTAACACAACGCATGGCAATTTGCTTCCTTTTCTGAAAATTGTACAATCTGATGAGGGGTGCAATTTAGCACCCCATGTCAATTATGGATGCTAAGAGTTTCAGAATCAGGAGATCGCTGAAATTAATACACACACACATACACACACGCACGACCTGCTGAGGCAGCTAGTCTTTTCATCACCTCTTATGCAGAAGGCTGTGCAGGGCATGTCTACATCTTGCCAACTACCAAGCCCCATTTTTCCAGAGAAAATGGATTTACAGCTGAAGAGGGAAAAGCAAGGTATAAGAGAGGAGAAAGACTACTTTATAAAAGTAAAAAAAAAAAAAAAAAAAAAAAAAAAGTAAATACAAACTCCCCTCAGAGGAAAGGAAAACAAACTCGGGAGGAAGGAAAGTCTCTCAAGGCCTCCCTGACAGGATCCCAACGTTGATTCTCCCAGTGCTCAGATTTTTTTTGAAGACAGAAAGTCAAAAGCAGAAGTTAGCTCACACTTCCATGAGTGAGCCACTTAAATGCCCATCATTCTGTGTCACTCGTGCTCTGAATTCCTCAATGGTCCCCAACACCCAGTACTGGCGTCCGAGGCCCTGGACACAGCATATACGGTGCCCTGCAATCCCATGTCTCCCCTCAAACTCATTTTCCAGCCACATTCTGTCTCGTCCGTTCTGCTCTTGTAATAAAGAGCGTCTTCAAAATGCATCATCCCACCACCCCGCTACGAAGGAATCCAGTTTTGCTGGACAACCAACCACATTTCTACTTCAGAATTCAACATGAAAGAAGTTAGAATATTCTACTTGATTTTAAAGTTGTACTACCTATAAAATCTCTATAGTTATTTACTGATGATATCATGTGTGAATATTGCAAAAGTTACTTCAAGCATTATGAAGCTCGAAGAGATCTCCCACATTGTCTACTCCAAGTTTCCCATCTGGTAGCTCACGGAGTCCATAAAAAAGGGCAGAAGATTCTTTTTGTTCATTGATAAAAACCACAAAGAAAGCAGCTTCCCGGAAACTGGTCATTCTCTCATCTCCTTCTGAGCCTGACTTTAGGCTCGTACTTGACTTTCAAGTAAAACACCAAGTACCCTCAGAAACCAATACTTTTTACAGCAGGAGCTTCTTACACCTTGTTAGCCAAGAATTTCAGAAACATATCCCTTGTTTGCCAAACAAGGCTCGCAGCTCCACAAAGCAAGGGCTACACTGAGGTAAATAAGTATCTACACCCACACTCACTTCTCACAGCTGCAAACAAGGAAGGCAGTTCATGGCTTACCATGAGCAGCTACAAGACACAAGACTCTCAAACATAAAACTGAGTCTCTGAGCCCAAGGAATATATGATGTAGTTGAAGGATTAACACACAGACATACATGAACTCTAACCACTGTAACATATATTGTTTGAAATGGGAATCTTTTTGTTTGTTTAAAGATTTTATTTATTTATTCATGAGACACACAGAGAGAGGCAGAGACATAGGCCGAGGGAGAAGCTGGCTCTCTATAGAGAGCCCAATGTGGGACTCGATCCCAGGACCCCAGGATCATGCCCTGAGCCCAAGGCAGATGCTCAATCACTGAACCACCCAGGTGCCCTGAAATGGGTATCATAAATATTAAACAAGGATTGTGAGAAAAGTAAGTTAAAAATCCTCAATATGTTAAAAAATTATTTATAAAAAACTTTTAAAATTGGTAAGAAAAACATATGCATTCAAAGCTAAAAAAGCTAGAAAGCAAGCTGAAGACCAAAAAAACAGCTACCAATTTTTTAAAATACAAATGATTTGTAACTAGATTTTTTTAAAAGTTCAACCTGGCTAGTCAGCAGAGAAATGTCACCCAGGAGAGGGAAGGGGTTCAGGGCAGCAAGGATTTTTGTGGCCTCCCACAGGTAGATTCATTTCTAGCACATTTAATTTTTCTGGAGGACAGCTCAGAAAAAGGTCTGATCCTTGTTTGCATAATAAGTACTCCAAGGACACAGTAGGTATTCAGCAAACGCAGACTGAATGAACGCAGGCTCTATTCTTGCTATAACCACTGATACTGTAGGCCCATTTACTGGCATATTTGTTTACAAAATTGGCTGTTCCCAGCTCCTCCCATGTCTGTAATGTGCATGCCACTATTCCCATCAAGAGGGAGGGTCTGCTTCCCCTCCCACTGAATCTAGGCTGGCCTTGCAACTTGCCGTATCAACAGCATGTGGCTGAAGTGACACTGCCATTTCCGGGCCTGGGTCTGGAAGTGTGGCAGCTTCCACTTTCACCCTTTTGGGATACAGCTCAGGCCCAACTCCTGAATGAGGAGACACTTGAGGAAAACAAGACCAGGAGGGGATGCATCAAAATGCCCCAGCCAACAACCACTGTTATCTACCTGAGAAGTGAATAGAGCTATCTTGGGACTTCCAGCCAAGCTCCTAGCTGATTCAGCCATATTGAGTGACCTTAGGTGATAGCACAGGAGCTGAAGAACTGCCCTGCTAAGCCCAGCAGACTCACAGACTCCTAAGAAATAAGGCATTAGCCACCAACTTTGGGGTAATGTTTGACACAGCAAAGGATAACGGAAAAACATGTATCTAGTTCTTTCTAGACAGTGAGTTACCTAACACAGGTCAAGAAATAGTAATTATGCTACAGAAAAAGGCAGGCAAGATACTGGGGGGCCACTCTCATTAAAGCAGGGAGCAAAAGGGAGGTGGAAACAAAATGACAGGCCTCAAGACCAATTCTTACCATGTTGGTATGGAGAAAAATGAGTGTTGTGTTGATGCACAAAACAAGAAGCAGGGGGTGAGAATTTCAGTAGAAGGGAGTCACTACTGCAATCTACTCCTGCACTAAAGGCCTGGGCCAGGGACAATGGGAGGCATGTGACGGAGGGAGGAATAGAAAGATGATGGAAAAAAGAATCAAGTAGATAGGATGGTACTGGACACAGCAGGAGAGGAGACAAAAAGAAAGTAGAGCATCTTGATCTTTCTGGGGAGATAAAGAGCAAAAGGGCAGTACCTCACTTACACAGTGGCCATGCAGCTCCCAAGCTCAGCCACCTGGAACACAGTCAGCCTCCATTCCTGGGCCCCATGAGGGAAAGCCATACTGCTCCAGGCCCTGCCCACAGGACTGGCCCTGCAACCTCTCACCAACTGCCTACCACTCTCTTTCTCTACCTGGGCCAGACACACCGGCTGCGTCCTGTTCCTCAACATGCCAGGCACATGCCTACCCCAGGATGAGACTCCCGGAAAAGAAGAGGGGCAAGGTGTGACCCCTGGGAATGCCCAGGCCTAAGGGTGAGGCAGAGAACAGCACAAAGATGAGCTGCCCAAAGAGATGGAAAGGAAGCTAGGGATTCAAAAACCTAGCTGCAGTTCATGAACATCAAAAGCTTTGGGAGATGAAAGTCGAGGGAAACAAAGTTCCATTGAAGGAAGGAAGGAAGAAATGGATGAGAATGGTTCAGCCTTGGCAGTCTGAGCAGGGAGTGAACCCACATAGGAAGGCAGTTGTAAAGCATGCTGTCCCTCACCCCACGGCGCCCGTGTGTCAGCAACACCGGTGTAGAAGGAAGCTGGGAGAAGCTGGCTCACTCTCACTAACCCTAAATTAATTCCTAGCAAACCTTTCCCATTCATTATCGTCATCTTTTCTTCATAAATCAAGCCTGCTAGACTCAAAGACTGGAGCATTCAGGAAGTGCTTACTCAAAGCACAGAAACATCAATATGGAGACTACAGACCCCAGAACGATAACAGGGTGAGATATATTTATATCCCACAGTTGGCCATGCCTCAGCACACTTTTCGCTTTCTAGAAATTCCGTCAGCTTAATTTATGTGGCTCATACCTCATTCCCTTTCAGGCGACAAGCTTTTTATCTTTTTCATTTGGAAACTTATCTTTAGTATTTTCCAAATCCTTACTGTCTTTAATTTTTGATGTAGTGTGTTCTGTCTAGAGTTCCTTGTAGATAAGCAGGGCTCTTTTAGATGCCATTTGTCTACACCCCATGGCTGTTGAATGTGCTCCACCCCGTGATCCACCCTCAGATCCTAAGAGCACTGACAGAATGAGGGGCAGGGTTCCCTTTTTCCTGTTGTTTTCTCTTCCAAACCACTAAAACTCTCCCAGGTGTTTGCGTCCTTACTAGCTTTAGATTAGATACTTAATGCATAAGTCAGCCCAAGTAGAGCGATAGTGTATAGAAAAAGGCTGAACGTGCAACCTAGGATTTGGGAGTTTATTTTTTCTTTTTTTTTTAATTTTTATTTATTTATGATAGTCAGAGAGAGAGAGAGAGAGAGGCAGAGACACAGGCAGAGGGAGAAGCAGGCTCCATGCACCGGGAGCCCGACGTGGGATTCGATCCCGGGTCTCCAGGATCGCGCCCTGGGCCAAAGGCAGGTGCTAAAACCACTGCGCCATCCAGGGATCCCAGATTTGGGAGTTTAAAAAAACAAAAACAAAACAAACTTTACTCAGGAAAAAAAAATAGATAAGGCTAAAACCAGATCTCAGCTTAAAACTGGTATGGAAATTGCAACTAGCTTAAACCAATTCAAGCTGGGCCAATTATCACCAATCATAAAAGATGACTTATAAGAGGCCCCGATGCCCCAGGACAATGGAGCAATTAAAACTTTATAACCGAGACAGAAAATGCCACATAATTAGACATAGCCAGAAAGGAGTATGTTGGCTTCTCCTTCCGGTGGCTGACCCACGAAGGCAGGCATGCAGCCATCTCTATACTGGCAAAAGCCCGGTCCATTCTCCTATCACTCAGCCTGCCTGAACCACATCCGACAGCAGGCCACTAAGGTGGAGTTTCCTTTGGCAGCGAGCCACTAACAATCTTTGGGTCTCTTGCCTACTCCAAGTCCAAATAAACAGAAGAACTACTATGTCCCCACCCAACAGGTACCCACCTGGATATGTGCATTAAAAAAAAAAAAATCTAGCTGTTTATTGAAGTGGTCAAGCTTCTAGAGCAAGGTACCTAAGTTAAGATTTTGGCTGTCCTACTCCCCAGCAACATTTGTTTGTGTGTGTGTGTGTGTGTGTGTGTGTTTAAAAGACTATTTATTTGAGAGAGAGTGCACAAGCAGATGGAGGGGCAGAAGGAGAAGCAGACTTCCCACTGAGCAGGGAGCTAGATGTGGGGCTGGAACCCAGGACCTTAGGATTATGACCTGAGCTGAAGGCAACGCTTAACTAACTGAGCCACCCAGGTACCCCTCTCCCAATAGAATTCTTATCTGTAAAATGGGTAAAATCATAATACAAACTTCATTGAGTATTATAAAGATTAAATGAGTTACTGTAAGTGGAGGGTTTTGAACAGTACCTACCTAGCACATAGTAAATGCTACATGAGCTGGCTGTGGTTGTTTTTACTATTAAGTATTCCACAGTGGTGTCACTATTATTATTAAGCAGTTCACAAGAGCAAGAATTGCCATTAGCAGCCAGTTGCAAGGCTATGACATGCACCCAGGCAGGCCAAACCCAGGGCATAGGAATGAACAACACAAGCCAATGCTAACAGGCAGTGCAAAGAATATCCACAGGCTTCAACAAAAGCCCGGCGCAGGAGGCAAGAGAACTGGAGATGCGGAACTCCAGGGAAGTGGCACGACAGGGTCCCTGCAGGGAAACAGGGAGAAGCCCAGTTGCTCAGGACAGACATCTGATTCTGAGGCCCCTCTAAGACTTTCAGAGAGAATGGTCTTGGCCCTGGCAGATGCTTGCTCACTTTGAACATGAAGCTTATTCTTTTCCCTCCTCCCACATTTAACACTGACTGGACACAGAGCCAAGGTTGGCTCTATAGAAAGATAGGACAATGAGTCACAGAAAATATACCCCCAAGGACTCTTTCTGTTGACACAAAGACATTTCCTGAAGGTCTGCTCTGTCCCAGGGCACTCCAGATAAGTTATCTCATTTTACCCTGACAATGACCCTGTGTTGCTACAGGCACAGAAAGGCTAAGTAACTTGCTCAAGATCATGGGGTTAGCAAGAAGCAGAGTGAAATCTGAACCTTGATCTATCAGAGACTCTAAAACATGCTCTCTCCACCACACACCAAGTGCCTGCCCTTCAGTAATGATCAGTTTATCAGTGTCAGCAGGAGAACCTCAGGTATATTGTCAATAGCATTGAAATGGAAAAGAAACTTCCTTTGTTCAACTAAGTCAATCTGGATGAGCAGAGAGATAGCTGGGAAGGGACAGAAAGGAAAAAAGAGGACTAGGCTACAGACCCAGAGACTTATATTCAGTCATTCTTAACAAACTCAAGAGATGTGATCCCTTGGTACTTTCATTTGTCCATCTATAAAATAAGGATGTTAATATTTGCCTTTCTAGCCCAACTTCTATATGGCTGAGGAAGCTCCTATCAGATTAATTCTCCTGCAGATGATAACTATAGGCTCTGAACAAAAACCAAAGCTAGCTGAGGGCACTGGAGAGTGAGAACCAAGGCAAACAGACACTGGAAGGGAGTCATCACTTAGAAGAAAGGTACTAGACTGAGTAGGTTTATGTATGGTCTCTATCTAAGAGCAAGTCCTAGTCTGTACCTCAGAGGAAGCTAAAACTCAGACAGAAACCTGCAGTCTTACTGGCTTAGAGAAATAGAATCCAGGGTGACTTCAGGCGCTGGAAAACGAGAGGGGAGTCTCAGGAAAGAGACAGCCAGAGATGAGGTGCCTCAAATCCTGTGTCTAATCTCTGTCCATATCTCTGGCTGACTCCTGAACCATGTATGTATAAAGTACTCTCCCAGAAGCCTGGCTGAGACTGAGCCACTCAAGACACATAGTTTGCAATTAGAGTCAAATCAAGTAAAGTACCTGCTAATACAAACAATTAAACAAAAATCAACACTAACCAAAGGAATATAACAGAATCTAGAGTCTCTACAACATGACAGTCACAATGTCCAGGATATCATCTAAAAATTATTCCAAAATATGATCTAAAATGTGACTCATTCTCAAAAACAATGACAATCAATGAAGACCAATCCCATGTTGACTTGGAGGTAAGAATTAACAGGCAAGGATTTCCAAGAAACTTTTATAACTGCACTCAATATTTGTCTAACCTACCTAACAATTATTTAAAGCTAAAATATGGTGAGGTGGGCAAAAGGTGCTTTGAAAAATTTTACACTGCTACACCTACAAAATAAAAATACAGGTGCTTCCAACTTTCCTTGTCTATTACCACAAAACATACAATTAAGCAAACTGTTTTTTTTTATTTTTTTTAAATTTTTATTTATTTATGATAGTCAGAGAGAGAGAGAGAGAGAGAGAGAGAGGCAGAGACACAGGCAGAGGGAGAAGCAGGCTCCATGCACTGGGAGCCCGATGTGGGATTCGATCCTGGGTCTCCAGGATCGCGCCCTGGGCCAAAGGCAGGTGCCAAATAGCTGCGCCACCCAGGGATCCCACAAACTGTTTTAATATGCATCACCTTTCCTCTAGGAATAAGTTATATTCAAGAACTAAATTTCTGATCAAAACTCTATTTTTAAATAATCAGTCTAATAATGTGTTACTTTATTTTTTAAGATTTTATTTATTTATTCATGATGGGGGGGGCAGAGACACAGGCAGTGGGAGAAGCAGGCTCCATACAGGGAGCCTGATGTGGGACTCAATCCCAGGACTCCAGGATCACACCCTGAGCCAAAGGCAGGCACTAAACTGCTGAGCCACCCAGGGATCCCCTAATATGTTATTTTATGCTTATGATAAGCATAAAACATAAATCATTTTTTAAAAACTAAGCCATACATCTTAGCTTATTTTATGCAGAGGGAGGGGACAGTATATATATATATAAGGCACCATTGTGGTCTTAGGTAACAGACAGACTGGACTCAGATCTTGGCCTCATGACACAAAATCTGTGTCTCCTTTAACGAGTTACAAGATGCTTTGCACCTCAATTTCCTATTGGAAAATGTAGATAATCATAGTACCTGCCTCACAGGATTGGTGTAAGAATTCACATTTAAGGCCTATGCAGTGACTTGGTACAGAGTCAAATGCTGAATAAACAGGTGAGAGAGGGGAGGTGGTTGGACAAGCATCGTCCAGCAGGCCAATTACAGAACTGGGAGTAGAGCCCAGACTCGTCCCTTCATTTTTTTTTTTTTTTAATTTTTTATTTATTTATGATAGTCACACACAGAGAGAGAGAGAGAGGCAGAGACACAGGGAGAAGCAGGCTCCATGCACCGGGAGCCCGACGTGGGACTCGATCCCAGGTCTCCAGGATCGCGCCCTGGGCCAAAGGCAGGCACCAAACCGCTGCACCACCCAGGGGTCCCTCGTCCCTTCATTTTAAGTCACTTCCTCATCAATGCTCTTTCGTTAGGCACAAATGCAGTGTAGATTGATTATTCCACATTCCCAAAGACTTAGAGAATGAGCAAAACACATAAAAAGCACAACTCTGCCAACTCACAAATTTGATCAAAATATTGTCTAAAAATCAGAGTATATTAGTTTCAAACTTTTTAACAATTCCTTTGAATTTGAAATGTCTTCAGATGTGGTTTAGAAAAGCACTGCTCCTTTTTAAAGGTGACCTTGAGAAATTTACACAGGTGTCTTTTTTTTTCCCCAATCATTTTCATTGGTGCCCACACAGAGCCTCAGAATTCACTGGACACATACCCACAAACAGCATCTTTATACAAGGGTATCTGCAGCTGTGAAGATGGTGTGGGCGTGGGAGGACCAAGCACCTCCTGCTTATGCTTCTTGTATTTGCTGTCTTTCTTTTTTGCCCCTTTTCATCTCTCCAACAGCTAACACAACATCAAGGAATTTAAGCCGAAAAAAAAATTGTCTAGGATTTTAGGAGGGAAAGTCACATTTCTTTGCCCAAATGACATAAGAAGTGCTATAACTTTTTTTAAAAAGATTTATTTATTTATTCATGAGACACAGAGAGGCAGAGACATAGGCAGAGGGAGAAGCAGGCAGGACTGATGTGGGACTCAATCCCAGCATCCTGTGATCATGCCCTGAGCAAAAGGCAGATGCTCAACCACTGAACCACCCAGGCATCCCAAGAAGTGTTATAACTTTATGAAATTTGGGATTTTGCCTTAAAAAAAAAAAAAGAAAAACAGGCATTGGGATGCAGAGCCACTCAGAGAGATGACGTATTTTTCCTCACACAACCCTCCTCCTTCCTATGACCAAGGACAGGATTTGAGAAATAAAACACAGGAATCCATTAAACACTGGCTATATAAAAGCAACAAAGATCATCTACACAGGTAGACAAAACCTGAGCCAAAAGCCCAGGTCTCAGACCTCATTTAGTGAGGAGAAGAAATTAGAACCTTAAAACATGTCTCAGAACAAGAGCCCAGTCAAACTACTAAGTTCAGAAGGAGAAAGAAGAACATCAAAATGCCCAGGGGTTATAGCTTCTGACAGAGGTACATGAGATGACTGGCCAGGAAACATCCCTGAGGGTTCATCTGGAGTGTTCTGGAATTACAAGAACACCCTGACTAAGGTGTGGAACCCCAGCAAGGCAGAGACCGTTCTGTTTCCAATTTTAGGAGAACACAATTTCCTGTTTGAAAGAGGGACTTTGTCTCAACACATAATGACCTTTGCAGGCCTTTGGTCAGTCCCCTAATTACACAGGGGAGGACATCTGAAGTTGAACTGATTAACACAATGTTAAAAGCTGAGGAACGTGGCCAATTTAGGGCCACGGTGAGACTAGGAGTCGCCAGAAAATCTGGATTTTTCCAGGGGCTGGCGCCACCAGGTTGGCTGGCTGTGGGCAAGCTCTTTCTCCATCAGTGGCCTCAGTTTCCTCATCTGCACAGGGTCATACCTGGGTGGGGTGACCTCAGAGGCTCCTCCCTCTTCTAAATGCTGGGAAATCACTGTTGGCCATAAACCTCCTCATTGCTAAGAGCCAGTTCCCATGATGTGTGAGTGCATGTGAGCGTGCGTGCGTGCACACACCACACACACAATATTTTCAGAATGCAATTACCTTGTCTATTCCTTTAGCTCTGCCCATTCAACACTGTTAACCAGAGGAACCTACCTCAGCTCCAACACTGGGCAGGATGCCATGACACCAGGTCACTAGAGTAGTGCAAGACACCACATTTTCACAAATTGATCACTTTCTTATCTTACCTATACATAAACTAAGACTCAGAGTTCCTTATTATTGAATGATTAAATAAGAGCCACGAAAGCACTCTGCATTCTCTTGCAAGCCCTCTATCAATACGAAGCACTACTATTTTTCCCAAGGCAGCCAGCTTCTACCTCTGATGGGGAACTTTTCCTTAGGTTTCCCCACTTTTCTCTATCCTGCCCTGTCCTTGTCTGGTGTCACCTGGGCCTAAGTGCGGCCCTCACCACTGACCTTTCCTCAGACAATGCTTATGGTCCTCATAGTCTAGCTTGTGCCACATTCCACACGGTTCTATCTCACAGTTACCCACTCAATGCAGTAAACTACTGTCTGTCAACATCCTGGCAATGGGGGGGACCTTCTCGAAAGATCAATTTGGACAAATAACCTTATTTTGAAGATGGGGCCATGAAGGTCCAAAGAATCATTTAAATCATTCCTGTCTTAGGCAGTAAATCTTGTCAGGTCTTCATGGACATGAGTCTAACCTGACTCTTCCTTGCATCTGGTATAATAAAAATAGCTACCATTTACTGCATCTTATCTACAGGCCTACCCAATGTCATCTGATGATTTCATTCAATTCCAACAACCCAGGAATACAGTGCCATTTTACAGGTAAGAAACTGAGACCTAGAGGTGCTAAATAACTTACTTGAGGTCACAAAGTGAATGAGACAGGATTCCCACCATATCTGCAGGCCTCACTCTTGATCTGTGCCCTTAGTCACTCAACCCGTGCTATTGCATGATGTGCGTGGGGGATGAACGCATACACAGTTACGGACTAATTAGTTAATGCTGCTGCTATTCTCCTTCTTCTCTACAAGATAAATACAGGCTAGGCTGATCCTGGGGCCACGAGAAAGATGCCAGCACACCCCCAGGAAGCCAACTATGGTGAGAAGTATACCAGGGACAATGGCCTGGACATGTCTGGGCATCTGATGGCCACCTTAAAGCACTCAAGAAGAGGTGGCTGAAGAAATGGGCTTCCATCCAATGCAATTTTTAAACCACTGATTCACCATGAAATGCAGAGTTGAAGTCGAAGGAGCCTTTGCCATCACTATGTTTGGAAAAATTTATATACTCTTTGAAAAAAAAAAAAAAAAGCATCAGTTATTAGCCCAACCTTTCCCATGTAGCCAGATGAGAGAAAACATCCTGACAAGTTGGGAGTTCACTCTTTCAGGACAAAGTTCTACCACAGCCAGAATACACAGTTCTAGCAATCGAGGGAGGGGTAGAAGAAGAAATGGCTCTTCTTCCTACTAGACCCAACTCTTAGACCTGCTGGTTTGGAGGTCCTCCTTGGTTCTCAAGGAAGGAATACTTCTACCAGACAACACAGCAATGGGTTCACTGAACTGGCAGATTGGCAGGTGAGATAGCCAAATCGGACTGCTGCCATAAAATGGAACCCACGGCAGTCTGTGGAGTGCCTCTTGATACTTCCATGTCCAATAGTAAATAGTAATGGAAAACTAAGGCAACAGGGCTTGAGGACCAATAAGGATTTGGATTTCTGGATTACCCCACCAGGTGATGAACTCCAGCCAGGTGAGGTGCTGGCTGAGGGCAAAAGCTAAGTCCCAATACTCAAGGCATCCACAGCTGAGCAACACTGCAGTCTCTTCCAGCTCCAGCAGTCCCATATAAACATTCTGTATCCTACAGGCTGAACTAGAAAAATCACTCATGTCACCCAGAGAAGGACACTGTACCAATTGGAATTGTGTGTCTCCTCTTCCTGGGGAGAAAGCAAGAGCACTGTACAAAGAGCAGTCACATCTTGTTAGGCAGAAACGTTGTTGTGTTGTCCTGTCAAGTTTAAAATGTGCAGGAAGATATTTAGATGCTGGGACTCTGAAGGGGTGGGCTGTGCTGGTCATTCAGTTGCTGTCCCTCACGTCCATCTACCCTTCTAGACTCTGATCTGTGTTGTAAGCCAGGAATCTGAAAATGGCATTCCTCCTCGTCTTTTAGGTTCCTATCAGGTTCTACCAGTGGGGGCTCCAGATAGACATTAGATGGAGAGAGAGGGGAGAAGGGGCCCCCTTCTCTTGTGGCACTTCCTCCAGGTGGCAGCAGCCGATTCCAACCGCTAGCACATTTTATTATTCCCAGAAGCAGCGTCATGTAGCTCAGTGGCAGATGCCGAGGCTGGAGCAGTTAATGAGATAGAAGCAGCCTCTATCTTCAAAGTGTTTAAAATTCATCAAGGGAGAAGACATTGAACAAATAAGGAATTGTGATCAATGTTGTGAAGATTTTCTTCTGAGAGCTTATCACAGAAGAATGATATGTCCATGGGATGGTTACATTTTGGGATTTCTGGCTATTGGCACAAATATATAAGGATAATGGCACCAAATCACATTCAGAAGATCCACTCAGACTGTGTCATCCACCTGAAATCAATATATCTTTAAAGAAGGTTGATGTGCACATCTAAGATTTTTTTTAAATTGCTTTGCATTATGCAGTTTTTACACCCATCATTCATTCATTCAGACATTCAATGCCTTGGCATTAAGGCTCTGATGACAGCAATGACAAAGGCAGAGTCATGCCCTCCTGGAGCTTATATTATGGTTGGGGGACACCATAAATAACATCAAAACAATAAAACAGATTCAGATGCAGACAAATTCCATGAAGATAGGAAGACAGAGAGTGAAAGTTAAAAGTGAATGGGGCAAGGGGACCCTATTTTAATCAGAGTCTTAAGACAAGGCCTCTCTGAGAAGGTGGCTTTTAAGCAGAGACGAGATGAAGAGAAGGGATGAACCAGGAGAAGATGTGGGAGCAGAGCCTTCCAGGCAGAGAGGTTCCAGAGTACCATCAGAGAGAAATCCTCTGGTCACATGATATCAGAGGTACTTGAGCAAAGCCATTGTGGAAGGAGACCCTCCATCTTGGGCAGAAAGCTGTCCATTCGTTTCCAGTGAATTCTACATGTAAGACATAACTCAGTGGCTGAGTTCATGTCCCCACTCTGGCATGTGGTTATTTTTCTTTACTTTCAATTTACATTGCAAGCTGGAGAGAAATGAATTACATCCCCCTGGGTTTCTCTGTTCCATACAATTAAGAAAACCTATTTCTTAGTCAAGGCGGATGACGACACCAAGATTTCCCATTTTCTCTCTGCAGGGAGGCTATCATCACTCAATATTAATTGATCCTACTTTTCATCCATAAAGGGGTTGGAACAAATTTTTGGTCACAAAAACAGCAACTATTACACTATTAAGATAAATTATTAATGGGTCTCCATTAAAGCACACTCTTGTTCACATGGCATCAGCTGCCTCAACTCTTACAGTGTTTCTTTAATGGGGAAAAAAATGAGCAAATTATTATATTCCTTCCTGATTGTGGATAAATCGCTGGTGCTTATCTTATTTAAGGTTGCCAGGGATTCTCTACCATTTCATCACAACTAGAAACACACAGAAAGTGTGTAATATATCTTGGGTTCCCAGCAGGAGAGTATGTCAATCGAATGCAATTTTATTTTCCTGCTAGAGAGCAGATAAAGTGAAAACAGCAAGAAGACACAAGAAATTCTCAAAAATCAAGGAGAGCTAGTAGCATCATTTATATGCATTTTTTTCTTTCTCCAGACAAAAATTTGATGCTAATTTTTAGAGTATGTGTTCAGATTAGAGGGATATAGTGAAAGGAAGGAAGGAAAGAAAGAGAGAGGGAGGGAAGGAAGGAGGGAGGAGAGAAAGGAAGAGAAAGAAAAAAAAAGAAAGGAGAAAAGAAGTAATCCAGTTGCATCATCAAATAACCAGCCCATAGTGAACTGGGGACATTTGGTTAGAGCCAAACATCATTATTACTGATGGGGGATGACTAGGTGCTGGCATCCGGTAAAGATCAATTCTCAAATTTAAGAGAGGGATTTGGATACCCATCTCTTTCATGCCCTTCTTGATCATTTATTTATATAGGTGCTAGGGCTTTGTAGAAGGGTATCCACAGGGCATTTACATTTCATCAATATGTTTAAATGTCACAAATCTTGACTTTCACAATTGGAAGGCCGACTTAGCAATTTACATCCCAGCTGATATATAACTGTGGTCAAAGCAAAAGGCTTTTCTGAAACATATAATTTAGTCTTGAGAAGAGATATGCTCTGCTCAACAGGGCCTATGGCATGAAATTTGAGAAATGCTACAGACAAAGCTCATGACATCAAAGAAAGGGCAAAGATAGAAAAATGAACAGTAATAATTTGCTTCCGGACTAAGGGACCTATACCCCCATCTGCCAGGTGCTGTGTATTGGCTGCCCTTCCTTCTGGAAAACTGCCCTCAGATAAATGGGAGCCACCTGGTCTGGGCCATGAGAGCACAAAAGCCACCAATGTTGCCCTTTCTTTCTTTCTTTCTTTTTTTTTTTTTTATAAATTTTTATTTATTTATGATAGTCACACACACACACACAGAGAGAGAGAGAGAGAGAGAGAGAGAGAGGCAGAGACACAGGCAGAGGGAGAAGCAGGCTCCACGCACCGGGAGCCCGATGTGGGATTCGATCCCGGGTCTCCAGGATTGCGCCCTGGGCCAAAGGCAGGCGCCAAACTGCTGCGCCACCCAGGGATCCCTGCCCCTTCTTTCTACTTACTGTGGCAGAAATTGTGGATTCTGTCAATTAAAACCCATTTCCACCTCCCTTAAGTTAGTCTTCCTGGACTATAGAGTCTGAAAGCCAAAACTACAGTTCCTGTTTACAGATGAGGAAACAGAGACACAGAGAGGTTAAATGACTTTCCCAAAGCCACACAGCTAAGTGGCAGAACCAGAATTTGAAGTCTAGCTCAAGGGTCTGTGCTCTCAACCACTCCACAATGCTGCCTATCCTAGAAGAACAAAGCTTTTAACATAAACTGCCTGTATTAGTTATACAACAATGTGTTACCCACGGATTTAGTGGCTTAAAACACAAACATTACCTCACAGTTTCTGTGTGTCAGGAATCCAGGTGAGGTTTTGCTGGGTGTTTCTGGCTCAAGGCTTATTATGAGGTGGCATCATCCGGGGCTAAAGGGATTTCAAGGATCCACTGGGGGTAGGACCTACATCCAAGCTCATGCACAGGGGTGTTGGCAGGACTCAGGTCCTCCAGGGCTGCTGGACAAGTGCCCAGTTTTTCACTGGCTATTAGCAGGTGGCCTCCCTAAGTTCTTTGCCATGTGGGTCTCTCCACTGGGCTAACAGCATGGCATCTGGCTTTACTCAGAAAGAGAGAGCAAGAGAGAATCCTAGATAGAAGCCACCTTCTTTTTGTAACCTAATCTTAGAAGTGACATTCCATTACTTTTATGATATTGCATTCACTAGAAACAAGTCACTAGGTCCTTCCACACTCAAGGGAAGATTACACAAGAGTGAGAATGCCAGGAGGGTCACCAAAGGCCATCTTGGAGGATGCCTACCGTGCAGCTTACTATCACGGCATATTAATAATAACAATAAGCATAACATTGATAATAATAATCAGCATAAAAGCTGAATTTAAAGTTGTTTTTAGGGCAGCCCTGGTGGCTCAGTGGTTTAGCAACTGCCTTCAGCCCAGGGCATGATCCTGGGGTCCCGGGATCGAGTCCCACATTGGGCTCCCTGCATGAAGCCTGCTTCTCCCTCTGCCTGTGTCTCTACCTCTCTCTCTCTCTGTTTCTCATGAATAAATAAAATCTTTAAAAATAAAAAAATTTAAAAAATAAAGTTTTTACCTCAGTCAACTTGGCTTTCAACTCATATTCCTCCCAGTTTGAACAACAAAAGCTTGGTTCCTTCACCTCTCTGGGGCCTTGGCCCCATCACTTGTCTTAAGCCACATCTGACTCCTCACTTCATAGTAAAGCAAGTAAAAGGTATTAGGAGAAAAGATAGTTTTTTCTTGGATTTTAGTTATTTTGGTCTAATCCACTTATGTGAAGTCCATAGTAAATACTGCCAAGTAGAAATAAATTTCTGTTTGAATTTATAGTTTCCAAATTCACAAGAAACAATGGTAAGGGATAAAGCAAGGCAATCCTGAAAACCATGAATGCCCTTCTCCCTGTTCCTAGTCTTGGTCCTGGCATTAAATCGGCCCAGGCTGCTGCAAGAAGCAGCAAGAACTTTTCTTTCACAGGCTTATCTCACCCTGGCCAAGCAGACCATTGGTCACCAAGAAAGCCATAACAGACTGAAGTCCAGGGCATCCTGGATGCACCTACTGAGTCCCCATAAGCTCAGCTGTGTGCACGAGCAGCCCAAACAAGTCCCTCACCCCCCCAAAAGCTGGCTTGATTGAGACACTAACTCAGGGGTTTTCTGAGCTGCAGTCAGTGGGTCCAGGGATCAGACTTCAGATCTTATTTCCAGGGCCTTCCTGTGCCCACCAAACAGTAGACAAATCTCTAGCCATGCAGCGCCCACCAAGTCAAAGATAAATCATGGTAAGTCAAGGCAGATGCTCTTCTAAGATAACACACAGACTCTATTAAGTGTGCCCACACTGGACTGGTTTCCAGATACAGGAAAATAGACACTAGGCTAGGACATTAATAATGTAGACTTGGATGGGACGTTTTAGACACTGGTTCCTACACTGAGGGACCCTGCCTGACCAAGAGCAGGTAATCAATAAATATCCAATGAATTAATTTTATTGAATAAGCCTGTCAGACAAGACTGATTTCTCCGTTAAGGAAAGTCCACCAACCAAGCATGCCAGCTCCCTTAGGAATGAATATATTACCAACCTTAGATCAAAAGCATTCCCTCCACACTGTGCCATATTGTGTTCATGCTTACTAAGCAACTCTGAATATACACCTGGGATGCCAAACTGAAATAATTTCCATCCTCTTTCGGAAGAAGAAGGCTGTCAAACTAATGCATCCTCCTCCTAATAAATCCTATGTACGCACCTGAAAAGTATGTTTATACAACAGAATAGGAAAATATCTCAGCTGCTGGTTAAAGTAGCAGGTACCCATCACCTACGTAGTTTTTATTTATCAGATGACCTGTAAACAAAGAACAGCTTCAGGTATGTCTAAAACACAGAACTGAGGAAATTACTTTCTAAACATAATGACAGTGACATGCAACTTGAAGCCAGAATCCTCTGCCTTTCCACACCAGAACTGCTTTTGAAAAAAAAATTTCTGAGGCAAAATTTAACAAGCCTCCTCTCTTTGAAGCATCAGTGAAATCTGGTCAAAGTGTTGGAGAAAGCCTCTTTATAAAAATTCTTTGAAGCACTATCGCTAGTAACAATAATTACTAGCATACATAGAACATTAACTTGTTTTCTGTTCCATTTTAACCAAATTAGATAAAAATTATTCCCACTACAGCACCGCTTTTATGAATTCTGCAGAAAAATAATTTGGTTTTGCTTTGACAGATAACAGTCCTCACCAAGAAATATCATTTTACTGAATGCAGCCTTAAATCGCTGAAATTTACTGCTTGCACACAGGCACAGGCACATATGGACTCACACCCAAACCTGAGCCTATTCTCACACAACACTGAGTGCTGTTTCTTGGTCTGGCTTCGGAGTAGCTGGAAGAAGAGCAGAAGAATTTTTACATTAGGAAAGGAATGCAAAGAATGCCTTCCTTCCTCTTAAATCTAATCTTATTACCTCCATTAGTGAATATTTAACAATAAAATTAATACTAATAGACTTGTTTGCATTATCAAAAGCAACAACAATATAGAAGATGTATAGAGTCGCTTTGCTCGGAAAAGCTTAACGCCATGTCACCCATATTATCTCATTTATCTTTAAAAATCCCCACAAACTCTGTAAAAGCATATTTATCTGCAGCAAGACATGTTTTATGGGAACCGATTTCCTTACCACTCTGCATCTTCTGTATAAAAACAGGGTCTGTTTTTAGCACACCTCCCAACCAGAACCTCAACCCATAACTCATGCCACTGACTTCCTTTCATAAGTCTTAAAAACAAAACAAAATAAAAAAAAGCAACCAATTCTTAGCAATTACAGAAACTGAAACAAAAATGAAACACGGGTAGGAAATAAGTTGATAGCACTCAACAATCGCTGTTGCCCAACCTGAAATTAAATAAATATACACACACGCTCTCCATGAAAACTCTGCTACACAATTTATTAATGAATGGTGAAAGAAAACAGAAGCCGAAAGTGGGTCAGGAGAAACTGTTTAATCTAATAGTCTGGAAATTATACTGGGAGGAACAGATGGTTTCACAGAAGTCGATGCTACCTAGAGCAGCAAGGAGTGATTTTCTAGGAAAGAAAAATGTTTCCCTACCCTATTGCACATACTATTTTCAGCAAAGGAGGAGTCTATATTCAGCACAGGATAACCTCTGGGCTTGGCATATTGACAAAAATGGGACTAAGCAGCAGCCATCCCACACACCCGAGTTCAGACTTGGCCTTCCAAATCTGAGCTAAAGGTCAAACAAAGCACCCTATTTTAAAACCAGCAACACATGGAAGCCAACATTATACTCTAGTGGGTTATTAGCCACTTTCATGATCTTGGCAAATAAGAAAACAGTTCCCAGTCCATGATGGACAGTATGGTCTTCTCATGGCTTCTAAGCCCCAGACTCTGAGGGTCCTGGGCAGCAGCAAGAAACAGGCTAAGTGGAGTCAGAAAACTGAAGGTGAAGCTGTGGCCCGCACATCCACTCTGTGACTGAGCCTCTCTATCTCAACAATAAAAAATCATCTATCAAGTTGTAAGGACCCCTTGAGCTCAAGTATGCAAAGCTGCACAGCAACTGTACAGTGTAATGCCCAGTTGCTGTTTTCATCCTCACTGCCTCATTTACCAAAACATATAGGTAAGTTCTCCCAAGAGCAGAGCTCAGTTGAAGGGAGGGCCAGCATAGTGGGGCCTTCAAATGACAGGTCGAAGTCCACCGAGCCTCAAAGCTATACCAGAGAGACCTATGGTAGAGCCAACACTGCTTATAAGCAAAGGAGTTGAAGAATGCAAGTCTGAGTTCTGATTTTAGCCCTATCACCTATTTGCTGTGCAACCACGGGCAACTTGGGTAACCTCTCTGAGCCCTGTTTACTTATTATCTGTAAAATCAGGATCCTAGGGGATTAATTTGCACAGAGCACAGTGCATGGCTCATTAGCTGTTATTACTGTTGCTATTGTTACCAATAATAATAATGTTATTATTATTACTGTCATCATCCAAGCCCATTGCTCCTGTCACAATCTCATTTGCAGGGATCCTCAGCAAGCCATGATAAGATACGGGCATAGAACAGCCTTTCTGCCATTATGATTACAGTCTGCAGCAGGAGGACCTCCCTCAGGGATGAGCTTAAGATTTAGGGGATGTAAAAAGCCAACATCCCCAACTCAGACCAGAGAATTTCCTGCCTTATTCTATAACATCAAGGGCTGCTTTGGGCCTTCCTTCTATCCATCCTCCTCCCCTCCTTCTTGGCTTCTGACATTTTGTTTCAAGGTTGATTGGTTGGTTTGTTTCACCCAAAAAAGAAAAAAATGTCATCAACATCAGTGACTTTATGTTCAATTCTGCTGAAGAGCTGCAAATATTATAGATGAGTTTGTTATGTTCAAAAGCTGCAGGTATCATATTTAGAGAGAGGTAATAAATACCTCATTAAGGATGGCAAAACAAACACTTGAGGGCACTTGAGGCTCCATCTAAAGGAACCCCATGATGAAACCCACTTTAAACCAAGAATCCTCCTGTAATGCAAATAACCACCCCCATCCCCCTATTCTTTTCCATTCCTTCCCTACCTTCCTGAGTCAGAGTCAGACATCCTTGTAAAGGGGGACTCACATCTGTTGGTCCCCTGCAGCCAAGTGTCACTTCTAGCCCATGTCCTGATCCATTCTCCATTCACACTTGGTCTAGATTTTCAATTCTAGCTCATTTGTACAGAGCCTGGTTAGGCTGGCAAGGACAAGGCAAAGGCACAGAAAAGGAGTGCTGAGAACAGAGGTAGTGGAGGCCTAATTAAGGCAAAACCTTCCAGAAAAGAGCCCAGGAAGACGCTGAACCACGTGACTGGTGGGGCCCAACCACAGCTTATAGACCTTTCTAAGGTGGCATGGTTACTGCTAAGTGTGATGAGCTGCATAACTGAAAATAAAGGTCTATCTAGATATTGGGGATATATTCGGGTCCCCAATATGCCTGGTGTGTGTTGGCCAGAGCCACAGTTCTGACTGGAAAGCCAGAGTATGCCCCTGGGTCTTGATGAGTGAGTGAGAAGGGTTCACTAAGGCCTCTGAGCCAAGAAAGAGTTTTCTGCAGACCCCAGACCACAGGCTACAAACCTGTTGGCCAGGAAGAAACTGTTCCCTAAACACACCTCTCACTCCTCTTCCAGGAGAGTGCCCAGCAACTGCCTGGCAGACACTAATTCCCACTGATGCAGCCTCTCATTCTCGAATCCTTCCCTCCTGTGTCCTCCACTGTCCCCTCCACAGAGGCTGGTCACCCCTAGGGCTGGGTTTTCAGGGAAGAGAGCCTGAAGGAGATGAAGCTTTCCATGGACCTTGAAAAAGAAAGAGCACCCAGACTTGGAGTGTGGTGAAGGGGCATCACTCCATATGAGGAGCAGTAGACGCAGAGAGGCAGAGGGGTGGAATGTGTGGTACCACCGTGGGAACAGCAGGTAGGTTCATAAACGACTGTCAGGAGATGAGGGTAGGAATGGATAAAAGGGAGCCAGTCTGAGAAGGACTGGCTTTTCAGATGGGATGAATAACCATTTAAGGCTTTAGAGTACCCTGAGGAGGTGGGAAATCCACTGGGGTTGGCTGGGTTTCAGTTACAACTGAGATACGGAGAACTTGGGTAAGAAGGAGGTTTTTGGCTGCTGGGGGGCCTGTGACCTAACCCCGTAGTTTTCAATGTCATTCCAGTGGGAGCAAAAGCAAGCAGAAGCATTACCTGGGAACTTGCTAGAAATGCAAACTCTTGGGCCCCACTCCAGAACTCCAGAAGGACAAATTCTAGAGGTAGAGGCTCAGCAATCTGTGTCCCCACAAGCTCACCACGTGATTCTGGTGTTGTTATAAAGTTTGAGAACTGTTTATTCCAGGGCTTCCCAACCGACAGCATGTCACTCAATCACTCAGCACTCTTGGGAAAGAAACTAGACATTGAGGACCTGGAAGCAACCTGCAGGAGATTCAAATAAAATCTCAACACATGTGACCCACTGAAGGTAACCAGTTGGGGTACCCACACTTATACCTACCACCTAGCACTTTACAAATGCCCACTTACTCATTCTCAACCATAGCCACATGCTGGTATCAACTGTAGTTTCAAAAAATGCTGATATCTGAGTCCCTTCCCCAAGACTGGACTCGTCTGGGATGTCAGGTGGGCATGGGAACTTTTTAAGCAAGTTTGAGAATTATTGTGTCAGCTGGTACTATTTTTATCTTAGGAGTATGGCCTGTCCTTCCAAATATATTATAAACTATTTCAAGGCAATAAATTATGAGCAGGTCATTATATATTGTTAGGTATATAAGGATTTATTGAGTTTATTTTATGCTTAAAAAATCAAACCTTTTTTTTTCCTGCCCTCTTCACTCAGATAAAAGAAATTTGTACTCTACCTGGTCTTTGGAGGTTCTCCAAAAACGAATTCCAGACCAGCCGTATCAGTATCACCTGGGAACATGTTATGACTGCAGGTGCTCCAGCCTTGCCCCAGACCTAATGAATCAGCAACTCTGGGGCCAGGGTCTGAGTTTCTGGGTTAAAGGCCCTCCAGGTGATTCCGATTCACCCTCAAACTGGAGAACTATGACTTGAAGGAAATGATATGTTCTAAAGGCTCACAGTCTTTCCGTGTAGGTTAGCATTATTTTGGATGGCATCTTAGACCTTGCTATCACCTCCCTTCATGACCCATGAAATCTGACAGGCTAACAATGCCAGGATTTACAACTAGCCATTAGGCACCCAATAACCCCAAAACACTTGAATCTCTTTGTTTCTTGGTCTTAATGTAAATTATGATCCATCCTTTTAGATGAGTCTTTTTCCTGGTTGTGGAGCAAGATTAAAAGGACTACTTACACAAAGATTACTAGCTGCTTCTGCAGCTGCAGTGAGGGCTAAGGTTGCCCAGACTGGAAGTTAAATAAAAACTGGACCCTGAAAATGACTCAATGAACAATTTGCATGTTTTGAATAATGTATGTCATCCTGTGTTATTATCATGACTACCCAAAATTTACATACCAAGCCGAAAGGCTAAAATGCTGGAAGTCAAAATCCAAGTATGAGTCTGGTCAGCACAATGTCAAAGAAAAAATCCCAAAGGTCACTTCTTCAAGACCTTTTGGACAGGAAAACCACAGAGATGGGAATTTTTAAACTGTGGCAATGTGGACTAATCTTAGAAATTGTAATGCATGTCATGGGAATTCTTTATTAGCAAGAATTTAAGAGAAGAAGCAGAAGATGAGCCTGAAGAAGATATGCAGTGGAGCAGGGAGGGACTTTTCAACTTTTTCATGTTGAAGTCCAATTTCGCTTCAATCCCCCCAGTGTGCAGGAAATTCAGAAACCACGAGAGCCCAAAGTGATGGCCTCATGGTGCTACAAACAGCTAACATCTTGCTGGCCTAGAATAAGTGGATTTTACAACCCCTTGAAACTCAAGATCTCAATTTATTCCTCTATACCATTAAGGTAACTAGCTAGCTACCCTTCTAAGATTGTTGTTAGTTTTTAAAATTGATTAATACAACACTACGTGCTGAATAAGCAGTAGCTCTCATCATTACATGTGAAAAAAATGAAGCTACTAACTCTCATGCATTGTTGAAAATGTTCAATGGTACAACTATCTTGGAAAACAGCTGGCAGTTCCACATAAAGGTAAATATGCATGTACCAAACAATCCAGCAATTCCACTCCTACTTCTTTACCCAACTGAGATGAAAACGTAAGTCCACATAAGACTTGTTCACAAATGTTCATAGCAGATTTAAAAAAAACACATTTTATTTATTTAACAGAAAGAGAGAGAGCACAAGAAGGTGGAGCAGTAAGCAGAGGGAGGAAAGGGAGAAGCAGATTCCTCACTGAGCAGGGAGCCTGACACAGGGCTCCATTCCAGGACCCCAGGATCACGAGCTGAGCTGAAGGCAGAGGCTTAACCAACTGAGCCACCCAGGAACCGCTCATAGCAGTTTTTTATAATAGCCCCAAAGTGGAAATAGCCCAAATGTGCAAAAGAATGATTTAAACCAATCATGGCACATCCAAACAATGGAATATTATACAAAAACAAAAGGGAATGAGCTCTGATACATACAACAGCACAGATGAATCATAAAAGCATTACACTGAGTCAAAGAAGTCACAAGTTAAAGAAGTCAAAGATGACACAAAAGACCATACACCATATGATCTCATTCCTGTTATTCTGAAAGAAGCAAAAGTAGGAATGCCTGGGTGGCTCAGTGGTTGAGCATCTGCCTTCAGCTCAGGGTGTGAACCTGGGGTTCTGGAATCAAATCCCACATCTAGCTCCACACAGAGAGCCTGTTTCTCCCTTTGCCTATGTCTCTGCCTCTCTCTGTGTGCCTCTCATGAATAAATAAATAAAATTCTAAAAAAAAAAAAAATCTTGTGTTAAGAGAGTTAAAACACTGGGTGCTGGTACCACTTACTACTTACTACCTGTCAAGGTGATTTTCGGAAGGAAGGAAGGAAGGGAGGGAGGGAGGGAGGGAGGGAGGGAGGCTGGCAGGCCGGCCTTCTCTCTCTCTGACTCCAAGGGCTACTTGGATATTGGAGTGAATATATTATTTGAAAATGCTTTAAAGCAGAATCTGAGCATCCAGTTGGGCCGGTGCCCTACACACCATCCATTCCTCTAGTACCTACTCTCCCTTACCTGCCAGTCAGTCCTTGGGACCACTTCCTAATCTGTCCTGACTCTCCGACCCACTCCTCTTATCCCCACTGCCACTCCCTCAGCAGAGGCCACTTTCACCTCTTGCCAAATGACTCCAGTGGCCTCCAAATGGTTTCTCCTTCCCCACTTTTACCCGTTCTATTCTCCTTCATTATAAATCCAGAGCAGGCTTTCCAGAATGTGAATCTGATCATGTCATCCACCCTCTCCCCACCTTAAAAATCTCCAGCATTCTGGAGAAAGCTAGACTCCTCAGTCCAAGATCTAAGATCTTTAGTCATCTGGCCTCCACTTACTTTTCCCAAAGGTCACACTCTAACCAAAGTGAACTGCCTACAGCTTCCCATATATGCAATGTTGTCTCCAGGTTCTGACCCTCCCATAGGTTGTCCCCCTTGCCTGAAAAAATAATCTCCTTATACCCTTAATCTTCTGCTAATTTAGCTAACTCCAAATCCACCTGCAGATCTCAAGTCTTCCTCAACACACACACCCTTCCAACAAGACTGGGGTTACCATGTCTCCTGTATCACCATCACACGGGCTAGCAGCAAATCCTAAAATTGCCTGGTTCTTCATCCATAAGAGATATGAATCAATCTGAACTAGTAGATTAGACTGACACTATGGACTGAATGTGTCCCTTCGAAAGCCCAACCCCAGTGCCACTATTTGGAGTAAGGAATTAAGGTTAAATGAGGTCAAAAGAGTAGGGCTCTAATCTTATAGGATTCATGTCCTTATAAGAAGAGATATGACAGAGCTTGCTGTCTGTCCCTCTCTCAGCCACGTAAAGACACAGCTAGAAGGCTGCAAGCCAAGAAGAGGGCTCTCACCAGGACCCAGCCATGCCAGCCCTCGGATATCAGTCTTTCAGCCTCCAGATCTGAGAATATAAATGTCTGTGGTCTAAGCCACCCAGGCCAGAGTATTTTGTTAGGGCAGCTGAGCTAACTAAGGCAACTGGGAACACCTCCTGTCTGGTTCACCCATATTTCCTCAGGACATAACGTCTGGCCTCCAGTCACCGTTAAGTATCTGTGGAATCAATGAACTGTCATCTTATGGGCCCTAGTGGACCCAGGGGCAAATGTTCATAATAAAAATGGCTCACTAGGGATCCCTGGGTGGCGCAGCGGTTTGGCGCCTGCCTTTGGCCCAGGGCGCGATCCTGGAGACCCGGGATCAAATCCCACATCAGGCTCCCGGTGCATGGAGCCTGCTTCTCCCTCTGCCTGTGTCTCTGCCTCTCTCTCTCTCTGTGACTATCATAAATAAATAAAAATTTTTAAAAAAATGGCTCACTAGTCTGAAATAGAGATGCAGATTCAGACTGGAACTAAGTTATCCTCCCCTGAAAACAGACTAGAACAGTATGGCCCCATAGAACTTACCATGATGTTGGACATGTTTCTATCTACACTGTCCAATATGGCAGCCACCAGCCACTCGTGGCTGTTTTTTTTTTTGTTGTTGTTGTTGTTTTTTAAAAGATTTTATTTATTCATTCATGAGAGACAGAGAGAGAGAGGCAGAGACACGGGCAGAGGGAGAAGCAGGCTCCATGCAGGAAGCCTGACGTGGGACTCGATCCCAAGTCTCCAGGATCACACCCTGGGCCAAAGGCAGGCGCCAAACTGCTGAGCCACCCAGGGATCCCCGACATGTGGCTGTTAAGTACTTGAAATGTGGCTAGTGTGACAGAGGAGTTGAATTTTTAATTTTATTTAATTTTAATTATTACATTTAAATGGCCACATGGCTGGTGGCTCCTGTACAGGACAGCACAGGACTAGATGTTTTAAAAGCAAAATCAAGCCCAGGGCACTAACCTCACTATGCAGGTCACTCCCTATGCCAACTGTCCCTGACACCAGACATGTCTAAAACACAACCAATTCTCATGATACAGGTAGCTTTCAAGTGGTATCAGAGTGGCCTGGCACAGAGAAGCTGGCAAAACATATGTATAAAAGGGATAACGAGGCACCATTTTGCAGAGATTGTGGTGCTTTATGGGCCTATATTTGTGATGAAATCCATCAAAGGGCAGGTTCATCCCTTGGTGACCAGAGTTAACTGAAAATTTGAAACCCAATCAAATCACTCAGAATTGATATTTTGAGCAGCTTATGTGCTTCACTTTGAGAATCCTGCTGCTTTTCACCTCAGTCAGCCCAACAAGTGAGGCTGCCTATTGCAACATAATCCACAGTAGCTCAGAGCTCTAAGTAAGGGACAGACAAAACAGTGTCAAGTCTGATTCTGACTTTTGTAAAAGTGCACATGTCCCCTTCCTGTCTAAGCCACCAGGTGGAAGAGGCCCACACCCTCTCCCCAACTTATAATTTGTTAAAGTCAGATGAGCAACTTCCCCATGAGAAATAAGCCTATCAAGTGTTACTTAAAAATCTTCTGTGTCTAAAACCCTATGGAAGAGGACTATCCTTATGTCCCTCTAGGTGATAACAAATTTTCTAACAAGAATGTTCTATTTGGTGTTGACACCCATTTGTCTAGCACCTTGCAGTTTATGAGGCACAGGAGTTCTGGGGCCCTTGAGATCTAATTCAAATTCCACCCCAGTCACTTCCTGGTACTGTGTCTTTTAGAAAAGTGACTTAACCTCTCTGAGTGTTGGTTACCCAACCGCAGAAAAGGAATGCATGTACCCATGTAGCTCACTGGGTTTCCATGAGAATAAAATGACATAAGAAGCCACACAAAGATGAATGTTAATTTGCAACAGCCCTAACAGAAACAACTGAAATGTCCATCAACACATGAATGGATAAACACACTATGGTATATCCACACAAGAGAATATACTACTCAGCCGTAAAGTAAGAATGAACTACCACACACAAAACAACACAAATGAATCTCAAAACAAGTAAGCCAAGTGAAAAAAGCCAGACCAAAAAGAGTATGTCCCACATGATTCCATTCATAGAAGATCCTAGAAAATAAAATCAGTGATGGAAAGCATATCACTGGTTGTCTGGGGACAGGGGGCTGGAAAAAAAGGAGTGATTACAAAGGAGCATGAAGAAACTTTGTGGGAGATGGAAATGTTTTGCATCTTGATGAGGTCATGGTTTCATGGGTTTGAACATTTTAAATACCTGCAGTGTAATGTGCTTAAATTATTTTATTTTAATTTTGATAAAGTTGGAAACGTTGGGAAGACCTAATGCACCATCACAGGACTTAGCACATAGTAGGCTCTCAACAAATGCTGGCTCATTCTGAAGCAATAAGGAATGATCTCGTTAGAACTTTTGGAAAAGAACTTGATGGGCTGCCAGGGAAACAGGTGAGCATATGTCACACTTACTTTGGTTGACTAGAACCCAGTTATTCAGGACATGCTATTCTCAGCTAAAAAGTGTGAACAAGAAAGATGCACAGAAAGATAAGCAAGGCTTGATCTCTGCCCTCAAGGAAACACAAATACATTTAATGCATGATGTAATAAAAGTGTCATAAGGATGGTACTGACAAACGGCAGGCATGCCGAAGAGAGTAAGCGTGGCAGGATGGATGTCAGGGAGAACAGTTTCAGGTGGTGGGACTCTGGCAAGCAGTGAGGGGTGGGGCAGACGCTGTGCCACAGGAGCAGAGCAGAAGTTGGGATGGGGGTGGGAGGCACAGCCCACTGTGCTCCAAGGCAGGAGTAGGGGACGGTCCACAAAGTGCAAAGCTGAGCAGGAAGGTCCTCAGCACTGGGTGGAACGTCCACTGCATTTTTCCAAGGGAACCAGCCAAAGGTTTCGGCATGATCAGCTTTGTGTTTTACACAAATAGGTCCTGTCTAGAGGGCAATTTGGCAATTTGTCAAGAGTCTTGACATTCATATCTTTCAACTCAGTAATTCCTGAGGAAATAATCAAAAATGCACGCAAAGATTTATGTACAGTGCTGCTTATCACAGCATTATTTATGATAGCCCAAAGCCCGAAATAACTTAAATGTCCAATAAAAGAAAATCGTTAAATAAATTATGGTATGCTAAGTGATTAAATCATATATAGCCTTTAAATCATATTTTGAGAACATGTGGGGTGACAGGGTACTGCCTCACTCTACAACGTTAAGCAGCAAAAAAGCAGGACACAAAAATATACATTAAGTATTCATTCAACAAATATTTATTGATTATCTACAATAGGTCAAGCACTATTCTAAGTATCAAGGGTACAGCAGAGGGTAAAACAGACACAATCCTGCACTCGTTAGAGGGATCCTACCTTCTAATGAAAGAAGGCAGACCGCAAATAAGCAACAAATAACAATAAGCAAGATATACAGCATGTTAGACAATAGAAGGCATCATGGAGAGCAATCAAGAGGACAAGGGATGGGGAGTTGCAGGGTAAGTAGACATATAAAATAAATGGTCAGGGAAGGTTTCACAGAAAACCAGAGAGCTGAGGGTCTGAGCCAAGGGTATATCTGGGAGGACTTCCAAGCAGAGGAAACAGATAGTGCAAAGGCTCTGAGAAAGCCTGGAGGGTTCAAGAAACAGCAAGACTGAAATGGCAAAACACGCAGGACAAACATCTAGAGGATAAGGATGGACAGTAGTTACTCAGGATGAGGGGAGCTATGCAGGGCTTTGAGCAGAAGAGTGACATGATCTCTAGGGGGACAAGGGTAGAAGCAGGGAGACCAGTTGGGATTTGTCCAGTGGTTTCCTAATTTTTTTTATGATGGAGATATGTTCATTTCATAATCAGGAAACAAAAGGTAATTTAATATAAGGAAGCATAGTGCAGCAAAGCAGTGTGGGTGCTCTGATCAGAGCACAAGGCAGGCAACAAATCAGACGGTGAGGGAAAGAACTCAGGTGTAAGTGATGGAGCAGTACTCAGAGTTCCTGAAGATCTCTGTGAGCAAAACTTACTCTTTTTTTTTTTAAGATTTTATTTATTTATTCATAGAGACAGAGAGAGAGAGAGGCAGAGGCAGAGGGAGAAGCAGGCATCATACAGAGAGCCTGACGTGGGACTCGATCCAGGGTCTCCAGGATCACGCCCTGGGCTGCAGGCGGTGCTAAACCGCTGCGCCACCGGGGCTGCCCCCAAACTTACCCTTCTTAATAATAAAAAATACATAACCATGATGCAAAGTATATATATATGTATATACTTTCATATATATGTGTGTGATATATACTCATATATATATATGAAAGAGACACAATGAAGCCCCCATCTTCTCAGCTTACTAACAATCAATATTTAACATGTTGGCATATTTCCTTGTATTCTTTTTTCCTACACATGCTTTGGTTTTCTCCTTAACCATGGTCTATGATGCCTGGACCGTTGTAGGTACTCACACGTTCACGGAACAAATAATGGATGACCAAATGCTCCAAATAATTTTGTGTTCAGCTTTGCTCATGTTACATTAGCTACATTACAAGCATTTTCAGAAGTAGTTTTAATAGGGCTTGGGTGACACAATGGAAATCCTGGGCAAGGAGAAGGCATGGTCACAGATGACTAAGGTGACAAGTCTGTCTGAGAAGACAGTGGTGACATCATTCACCAAGGACAACAGCAGGAAGGCAATCTGATGAGGAGGATGCAGGGCTCCGTTTGGGGGACGTGCAGGGGTTCACAGAACGTCCCTGCAGAGACGCCCAGCTGGCCATGTCTCTCAGGGCTCAAGAAGCAGGGGGAGCCTTGGCGCAGATGGGAAGAGGAGTGGATGGACACCAGCTGCCCTACTACCTGCCCGCATCATGCAAAGAGCTTCTCAGACCCCTCCTCTTCTGGTCTCTGCAGTTGCCCCATGAGATGGGTTTTATGTGCTCCTTTGACAGAAGAGCACACAGCAGGCCTAGTGATTGGCCCAGCCACTCCAGACTCAAACCCCCAAATAGAGGGCTTTTCCCACGAATCCTCTTCTCTGTTAATAGAAGCTTAAAACATACCCAGCAGCTCAGGGAGAAAGTGGCAAGGTGCCTGATTAGCACTTATGTTTGCATGCAACTTCTAGGGACTGCGCCCTACACCGAAAGAATGATCTTTCCTCTTCTGAAAACATATTTTATGCTTTACATGTTTTCTTACTTATAATTATAGTTTGTTGAGGTATTTTTTTTTCATGTATATGAGTCTTCTCTCCCACTAGGTAAGAAGCTCCAGGAAACCAGGACACACTGCATGACTGAACTACAGCATCAGCCCAATGCTGTGCACACAGTCGGTGCTCAGCAAATACTCCAGGTGAAAACCTTATTGCTTGTCAGTCACTCCAGGGCCACTCGGACAGTGTTAGTGGTGTGACCTGGACACCCTCAGGCTCAGCTGAGGCAAAGCCAAGCCCAGATGGACAAGCACTCTTAAAAGACACCAGACAACAGACAGGTAAATTTGGGTGGGCAGGCACGTTAATAGGAGATAAGGCAAATTCTCCTTTTGCACGTAGCTCACTACGACAGAGTCTGCACACTAGCTGCCCCGCGGGCCAAAGGCAGCCCACCCGCCTGTGTGTACCAGTTGGTTTTAACACCTGGTTTTAACTGGTTACAATTTCAATTAGTTGCTATCTTTTAAAAAATGAAAAGTTCCAAATAAAAATCTAGATTTCTGTAGAGAGTACCTTTTCGAAGGCCCATCTTTTCCAGGTCCCCACAGCCGCCCACCCTGCCCACCTCCCCAGTATATCCTTGTCAGGCCCCACCAGCCCTGCTCTGGGGTGGGAGGGGACCTCAGGTACAGGCTGGGTCCCAGCTCACATGCCACCAGGAGTGTGGGCCACCTGCACTCACCAGCACTCAGGGTAGTGAACTCCAGGAAGCGGTATTCGTAGGACACATCTATCTTGGTTTCCACCTGAGGCCTCTTTAAAGTTGAATAGATATTTCCAGGCCGTTTGTCATCGCGTTTCTCTAACTTGTTCAAGCCGCAACCCATTTCAGCAGCTGCCAGCAGAAACCAAGAAAAGGAAAAGGAGAGTGATTTTTTTTTTCTGAGATTTTGTTTTTAAACACCATAGTATAAAAGACCCCTGACGACTACATAAAGGATCTCAGCCTTTATGAAACCCAGAGTATAATTCAATGTATGACCTGAACACTGGAGGAACTATGCTCAGTACCCAGGCTGGCTTCTCCTTCTGTGAGGACACCATTACCAGCCATCCCACACTCCTGTAATGACACCAAAAGCATACCTGTCTTCTATCTTTTTTTCCCCTGAGAAAAATAATACCTCGGAGCACCTCAGTTCCACTATCATCTGTACACATGATTTAAAAATGAGATCTTAAAAGCAATATGGTACATTATGGTGTCAGCCCGGCTGAGAGGAAAAAACAAAACAAGAGATGTGTCACTTTCACTGTGGTTGCTAAGAGAGGATAATAAGTTGTTGGTACAATTTCCAAACTCCAAAGTCCTTTCTGCCCTCAGCAGTAATTATTTAGACAGGAATTTATGTTCATAAAACATCTCTAAAAGTAGATGGTGGTATTTTTACAGGCCTCATCTAAACGTCCCCCCTTTAATTCTTTTTTAGACCAAACCACAGGAAATAATAGTATGCTTCCATGCTCTTAAAGTCATTTTAGACCAAAATGAAGACTGGTTGAATACTAATAGCAGGGCCAGAGAAATTGGAAGCAGAAATCCACGTGTATTAGAGTGAAGATCTGTGGCTACAGTTTGAAAGAAAAATGGGAGAAATGTTAAAATAATGTGCATATTAGGGTGGGCTCAGCTCCCAGCCTTTCGAGGAATTAAAAACAATCAAGGTTCTCTGTTTAGGCAGAATGACATTCATGAAATGACTTTTTATCTACTCCCCAGACTTCAGCAGAAGATATTTTCCTTTTGTGCACTGAACATGACCAATGTTCCCCCTTCTCTGGGGTACTAGAGCTGCCATCAGAACATATTTCACAAAAACATTAACTGGCCAAGAATATCACAAACAGAAACGTGGAGACCACTTCCTGTTAGAGATAAGAATTTCCTTTTGCTTAGTCCATTCACAAGGTACCCAGCTTCCTAAGGCAAATTGGCAAACTCCAGAAAAACAAAATGAACCTTGAAAAAGCAGTAAGTGTGTGTATGTGTGTGTGTGTGGGGGGGGGGTGGAAAAGGGTGGTGTCGTGACACCAGGCTATACTTTTCAGTAATTAAAAAAAGTCTGGATGGATGGATGAGAACAGGAAGGCTTACTTATGCCTTAATAAGGGAACATTAGTGTCCAAAGGGCCAGGGCAGACATGATTTATGTGCAATCTGCATGAACTGATTACTTGTAAAATACTCTGTAGTTCTGCAGATATAATAGCTGATATTACGGAGACTGCATATTTAACTACTAAAAAGCAAGCCACCTGGCATCTGCTGAGGCTAAGCAGAAGACAAGCGGACAGGAAGGCTCCTGGGTACTGGGGAACAGGTGACCTGGCAAGATGAGCACTGTGGCCACCAGAGCAGAACTGGAAATAACCCAGAGGCTCACCAAGTAAGTCACTTACATACCTACGTCTCTAAGAAAGACTGAGCACTTGGGGCCTTCAAAAAAAGAAACTTCTTCCTTAAAAATCCTCCCATTCTTATTATCCTATTAGGTAAATTCTAGCATTAGAGATTCACTCTCCCTCAAGGATCTCCTTTGAAACCTCAAATATCTCTATGGGAAGGGCAACAAACTAAGCTTATGGCAGCCACTAACGCTTTAGTATGACTTAATTTCTTCTATAAACGACACGTTCCCCTTCTATAAACGACAATAGAGAAAAAAGAGGAGAGGATTACCAGGATAAGTAAAAAGACTCAGAAAAAGTTAAGGAGGTGGAAGGAGATAGGGGACAGTGTGCCAAGAAGCTTCAGAGAAATTCTCCCAATTTACAACTTTGAGTTTAAGATTTCAGTTAGCTTGTCCCAAACATGAAGTCTCTGCTCAAGTTCACCCCAAAGAGCACTGTGCTGGTCTCACAGGACATGACAAGGCTCTGTGCAAATCATTCAAGTGATCTGACACAGAAAAGATAAACAGTACCAGCCAGAAGCAAAACAGTACCAATCAGCAGCAAAAGTGTAGTATTGGTTAAATCCTCAAGGTCTCAAACTTAGGATTCATTTCTTTGGAATACGTGCAACCCCAGTTAAGCAACTGCTTCTACAGCATGGCTCTCTCTGGGAAGGCGGCATATGAAGCAGTTGTGAGCCAATAAACCCTTAGTGTGAATTTGTTCCTCTTACTCTTTTGTGCTGAGTGAGGGCCCTACCTTATTCACTCCCGGCACAAGTGTTCCTTTTAGTTCCTTCCTATGTTGTTCTACCATTCATCCTGCCCCGTCAAGATAGTAAAGGTTTTCATATCGTTGTAAAAACATCTATTACAGGCCCTACTATGCTCAAACAAGAAAGATCTAGCTTACAAAAGGGGGAAAAATAAGATATAACAGTGCTTCACATTACTGTTTACTATGGGAGGTTCCCATGCTCATACTAGAAAGCCCACAAGGAGCTCAGGTATGGGCCTTTGAGGGCGGTGAGAGGTGGGAGGCAGAGGGAAGAGTGGAGGGTTTGGCTTTGCCAGATGCAGGCATTTGGTGCCGCACACTCCCTCAGACATTCAGGGAGTCTTCTGTATCAGTGGAACCATGTCTCCCTCAGGAGTCAAGGTCTCTAGTAGGGCAGAAGGTAAATGGTAAGGACAGTGGTTTTGAAATATGGCCCCCAAATCTTTGACACCCCTGCCATTGAAAGGTGGGGTCTACATCACCTCCCCCGAATCTGGGATCCATGGTTCTCTGACCAATATAATATGGTGGAATGACACAGTGCCAGCCTCTGGACCTGGGCTTTAAGAAACTGGGAGCACCTACTTCTTGATTCTTGGGATGCCTGATTCTTGGATCCCAGCCACCATGCCATGAGGAAACCCAAGAAGCCCCAAAGGGAGGCCCATGTGGAGAGCAACCGACAGCCAGCACCAACTTGCCAGCCATCTTGCTGTTAAGCTATCTTGGAAATTGAGCCTCCCGCCTCAGTCAAGACATTGATACCATGAGAGGCAGACACAAGCTGTTTCCACCAAACTCTGCCAAAACTGCAGATCCCTGAGCACACTACACCATTGTTTCTGTTTTAAGCCTCTAAGTTTTGGGGTGATTCATCATGCAATATATAACTCATTCACCAAGTTTGTTCAAAATGACCATGGCCTGCTGCCTCCTCAGTAGTTGAAACTGCCTGCATCTAGCAGCCCTGTTTTAGTCATTCACCCTTTGAAGGGCATTTGGCTTTTCCAGTTGATTATGAATAAAGTGGCTATAAACAGTCACACAGAGGTTTTTATGAGGACATAAGTTTTCATTTCTCTAGGGTAACACCTAGGAGTGGGATTGCTGGGTTGTGTGGTAAGTACAGGGGTCCTGTTAACAAATGATGCTTCTCTTTCCACATTCAAGGTGACCAGGTGCTGACCCCAGGAGAGGCATGGCAGAAGGTGAGACCCTTGGAGAGTCTCACTCTGGAGCATCAGCTCATGAGAGCCGTGCTATTCATGGTTATTCCTCCTTTTGTTGTCTATTTTTGTAAGGGATGCATGATATAAATCACTCATGTGTGATGAAGTCTTCCCATGCTTTATCTATGGTCTATCTAACCCCCACAGCTCTGCCCTTCCATATTCCTACAGTCACCTCGCATTGACACCTAATGTAAATCAAGTTGCTCATTTTATGTGTGATCAGATGACTGGGTCAGCTTTGATTATCTGACAGTCACACAGGAGGTTTTTTTTCTTTCTTTTTTTTTTTTTAATTTTATTTATTTATGATAGTCACACACACACACACACACAGAGGCAGAGACACAGGCAGAGGGAGAAGCAGGCTCCATGCACCAGGAGCCTGACGTGGGATTCGATCCGGGTCTCCAGGATCGCGCCCTGGGCCAAGGGCAGGCGCCAAACCGCTGCGCCACCCAGGGATCCCAGAGGTTTTTTTTTTCTTTTGTTTATACCTCTGTCTTCCCAGAATACATCCCTGCACCCATGTGTATGCATCTCTCTAGCATCAAGGGACCAAGAAAAATCTTCCAAGAGTTCTTCAAAGGTAAAGCAAAGAGAGGAGGTCTTTCCCCATTCCTGTGGTGAGACAGTGGGAAAAGAGCCAAAATAAACATACAGTTCTCCGGCAGAAATTGGCTAAAATAATTAGGAACTGGATGCTGATTAGGGAGGAAAATAAGGTAATCACCGGGAGGTTGAGACCCTAGATGCAAGGAGACGTCGTTAGAGATTGCAAAAGACCAGAAAGCAGAGAGCCTTCTGATGGACTGATGTTCTGGAAAATCAGTTCTTTCCAAATCAAATCTAGGGTGAGGTGTGTTTTTGAGACACGATGGACCAGCTTCATGCAGAAACTGTCGGCTCCACGAGGAAGGGAACTTTCCCAAATTCATGCATATGTGCATGCACTCATTCATCACACATTTATTAAGATCTACTTTAAATCAGGCCCTCCATTAGGAAAGATAAAAATGGGAAGACCAGGCCCTGCTCTCAGGGAGATCAGAGGTGAAAGTAGGAGAAAGACAGTGAACAGATGCATACGGTGCAGTGGGGTGGGCTGTTCTGGAAGTCTGAGCAGAGTGCAGGACACTCAAAGAAAATTCCTGTGATAGAAAACAGACAGCATATCGCTACAGAACCTGGTTCCAGAAGAAGCTGATCAGCAATGGGCCATGATGTCCTGTGTCATTTTCAATGTTGAAACCTTTGTATTTTTATTTTAAAGTATTTCTAATTTATTTCTGAAATGCTTCCCAAGATGCTCATAAGACACTGGAAAGCCACTTCAAAAAAATCACTCCTTAAAAGATTATTTTTCAGCTAGCATTTCTAAAACTTCAGTTTAAAGGTTCATTTTTACTATCAACTAGCCTACAGGCATTTAAATAATGGGGGCAATAAATGTAGTTATATTTTCAAATACAAATTAGTTTCATTAAGAGGGAGTCTTCATTTACCACACTTGCTGCTAATCTGTGGCAGACTGTAAAGCTAATTTTAACAATTGCCAACAGCTCATGACAAGCAACCAGAGATGGGGCAATTATATGCAATGATGCTGGATCAGCTGGCAAACTCATTTTTTATTTCTACACTCAAATCCCGTATTTGAAGCCTCAAGCGTGTTTATTACATCACTCAGTCACCCAGAGTAAGAACTGATGATCCAAATTAAGACATTTTTACATGATAGGAACATCTCTCTCAACCTAGAAATGTAAACGAAAATGTGAAAATTCAAATACTATCAAATCTTGATATCCTACACACATGCCCTAAGACACAAAACCAAGGATAAGTAAAATTGAGGGACTGGGCCAAAGAGGTGAAGGGGATTAAGAGGTACAAACTGCAGTTATAAAATAAAAAAGGCAAAGAGATGAAAAGTACAGTATACAATATAGTCAATAACACTGTAGTAACATTGCATGGTGACTACACTTATTGTGGGGAGCACTGAGTAATGTCCAGAATTGTCAAATTACTGTGTTGTACACCAGAAACTAATACAATGCTATACATCAACTACACTTCAATAAGAAAATTTTACCCATTCAAAGTGTTCCTGATTAGATGCCAAGTATAAGGAACAATCTACATGAAACAGTATTATTTGTATGGTGCTACTTTTTCTAAATCAGTGAATATATATATAATTTATATATTCCATAAACTTATATAAATGATAACATACGGTAACATGTTACATATATATCTTGTATCTGGCAAGACACAGGCCACAATGTTCCCAGAAACTTCCTCTAGGCCATGAGATTATGGGTGACACCCTATGGTTTTTTACATTTTTCAAGTTTTCTGTGCTATCACCTACATTATTTTCTTCATTAAAAACATAAGTATGACTGCCAGCCTCCAAGATGACCTTCAATAATCCTGGCAGCATTCATGAGGGGTCTCCACCCACAGTGAACAGGGCTGACCCGTGTGGCCAGGAGAGTGCTACAGAAATGATGAGTGTCATTTCCAAGGCTGGGTTACAGCTGCATCGTGCGTCCTACCTTGCTCCATCTTGGATCTCTCACTCTGGGGACAGCCAGCTGCCACAGTATGAGGACACTCTATAAACCCTGTGGAGAAGTCCCAGGACAGGGAACTGAGGCCTCCATCCAACAGCCAACACTGTTGATTAATTCAACACCCATGTGCAAGCAGATCTATCAGACCCAGAACGGCCTCCAGCCTAGTCATCTTGATGACAACCTTATGAGGCACCTAGGTCAGAACCACCCAGCTAAGCTGCTTCTGGATTTCTAACCCACAGAAACCCTGTGAGATGGTAAATGGTTTTGTTTTGTTTTTTTAAATATTTTATTTATTCATGAGATACACAGAGAGAGAGAGAGGCAGAGACACAGGCAGAGGGAGAAACAGGCTCCATGCAGGGAGCCTGATGTGGGACTCGATCCCAGGTCTCCAGGATCATGCCCTGGGCCGAAGGCAGGGGCTAAACCACTGAGCCACCCAGGGATCCTGATGGTAAATGTTTATTGTTGTTTCTGGCTGCCAAGATTGGGAGTAATTTGTTACATAGCAAAAGATAAGGAACACAAGGGGTATTTACATTACCAAAGGAAAACACTTGTTTACTATCCCCTCACTCCCATACCTCAGTTGATCCAGACCACCTTTCTGCCTTCCCACAATCCCTATCACAAACACCCTTAACTAAGCCCAGTTCCCTTTCAGAAGAACCTGCTGCTCAAAGTGTGGTCCTCAGACCAGCAGTGGTCCCAGACTTCCTGGGAGCCTATGAGAAATCCAGAATCCCAGGCCCTCCCAGGCCTACTGAACCAGAATCTATATGTTTGACAAGTGATTCATAAAGTTTGAGCAGCGGTCAAGTCTGAGAAACCCTGGGCCATGGCAGGGGTCCTCAATCTTGGTTGCATACTGGAATCATCTGGAGAGCTATTTAAAAGTCCTGATGCCAGGCATTTGGGGGTGGGGCCCGATCGTCAGTATTTTGAAAATCCAGGTTATTCTAACTGGCAGCCAGAAGTGAAAATCAACAATTTAGGAGCAAGTTTGATTTTCCCCTCTCCAGTCTCGGATCTTTCTTAAGATTCTTAGTCAGGGGGACACCTGGGTGGCTCAGCGGTTAAGCGTTTGCCTTTGGCTCAGGGCATGATCCTGGAGTCCCGGGATTGAGTCCCACATCAGGCTCCCTGCATGGGGCCTGCTTCTCCCTCTGCCTGTGTCTCTGCCTCTCTCGCTCTCTCTGTGTCTCTCATGAATAAATAAAAATATTTAAAAAAACAAAAAGACTCTTAGGGCTAAGAGCCCCAGTCTAGAACATGGCCTTGTGGACCTCTTGATCCCACACTCCCACCTCTTGAACCTTTTGGTACTCAAATACTCTCTTTCTACCTCTCTGTTATCCTCCCAAACACAGGTACACCCCTAAATTTCTATCCCCAGCCTCCTCCTGTCTCATTCTCTTAAAATCATTTTCAGTATGGGGCGCTGGTTGGACCAATCGGTTGAGTGTCCTACTCTTGATTTTGGGTCAGGTCATGATCTCAGGGTCAGGAGATTGAGCTTTGAGTCGGGCTCTATGGAGAATCTCTCCCTGCCCCTCTGCTCCCCAACCACCAACTCATGCTTGCGCTCTCTCTCTAAAATAAATAAATAAAATCTTTTTAAAAAAAATCATTTTCAGTACAAGCCACTTCGGACATATAGATGAGGAGAGAAAATGAGACATCTTGGCTCAGGGCGTGATCCCAGGGTCCTGGGATCAAGTTCCACGTTGGGCTTCCTGCGTGGAGCCTGCTTCTCCCTCTGCCTATGTCTCTGCCTCTCTCTGTGTGTCTCTCATGAACTGAAAAAAAAAAAAAAAAAAAAAAAAAACTTAAAAAAAAATACACAGCAGAGGTTTTGAGACTTTCCACTTCCTGGCACCTTCAGCGTCTCAGTACGTTTTCACGGCACCCCCAAGCTAAAAGCAGTATTTACAGTTCCACTTATTAAGTACTTAGGTCCAAACAACATAATTATTTATGTCCAAACAACTTATTGGCCTTTTGAAAAAAAAAAAAGTATGTAAAAATGGAAAGAATATACCTTTCTTTCATTTCTAAGCCACCAGAAGTACTTACTAATGGGATGTGTACATCTCTTGGGCACTGCACAACCCCTCAAACCTTGGAATCACACTGGACACCATCACCTTCATTGCCTGTTCCACTAGGTGGTTTCTTAGCAACCACCCAAAAGCCAGCTTCACAGAGATAAGATATCATCAAAAGGAATGTTGTGCTGTCTAATGTTTGTACTGCAAACTACCCCAAGATGGTAGGTAGTGTGTTACCTAACATGTTAAATACCACTGCGTTCCCCTCAGAAATGTAAAACAACAACAACAACAACAAAAAGCCCTTTTGTCCTGTCCTTGTGATTTTGCTATGGTGCCTTGGGGTGCCTCAGTATGGAATTTGGGAACCTCCGATATGTGGTATTGTTGAGTATACTCAAAAAACTCACATAAATGCTATCATCTTCCATGTAGCCTTCATATGCCCTCTCATGGGCCCTGCTTTGGCTATTCTTGCTAAAACTTCCAGTCTCCCTCGCAGCCTGGTGAACTCCAGGTGAACATGCCCAAGGACCCATTTCAACATCTTAATCTAGACCTTCCCGACATTCCTGATGAACATACTCCAAAATGAACTCAACGCCTTGCCCATCAAGGCCTGTTCTTCCTCCTGTGTTCTTGCTTCTGTGGGTAGTACCACTGTCTTCGTAACATCCAGGCTCAAAACACCAGGCATCAGCCTGTTCCGACCACTGTCGTCACAGCTACCACTGGCATGGTACTGAGTTCTGGTGGAGGCCTTAATGCCACTGCTTCATTCTCCTTGCCAACCAGCTCTCTGAGAACCATCAAAGGCCTTCCTTACATCTGGTTTCCTTTGGTCTCTCACCCATTAATTCCTATCACAGGCTAATGCCAGATTAACCAGTTCTGTGCCATGCAAGTGGCTCAAAGAGCCTAAGAAACATATACTGTCCAGCCTCAACCTCACCCCCAACTGCCTTCCTCCCAGGTCTCTGGCTATTCCTCTTCTTATACCCTGGAGTCAGGCTGTATGAAGTCAGGGCTACCTTTTGCACATTGAGTGCTCTCCAGACATCATTCCTTTATCTCCACACAATCCCCACCTGACACTCCTTTCTCTTCCATCTTGACCCTCTGTATTAGGGCTGTCCAGAGAGACAAAACCAATAGGATATACAGAGAGAAGGCAAGGCAGATTTAATTTTAAAAATTGACTCATGTGACTGTGGGAGCTGGCAAGTCAGAAATCTGCAGGGCAGGACAGTAGGCCAGCAGGTCAGAGACCTACAGAAGAGTTGGTATTACAGTCTTGAGTCCTAAAGCAGTCTGGAAGCAAGATTCCTTCTTCCTTGGGAGACCTCAGGCTTTTCTCGTAGGTCCTTCAACTGATTGGGTGAGGCCCACCCATGAATAATCTGCTTTACTCAAAGTCTACTGATTTAAATGTTAATCACGTTAAAAAAGAAAAATAACCCACAGCAACACCTAGACGTGTCTGACCAAAAACTGGGTACCATAGCCTAGTCAAATTGACACATAAAATTACCCATCATACCCTCCTTTATTAAGCACTTACTGTATGCAAATCACTGTTCTAAATGCTGAGGATACCAAAGTGATACAAAATACAAAAAAATAAATAAGTAAATAAAAATGAACAACCTTGCCTTCATGAAGGACCTTACCTTCTGGAGCAAAGAAACAGAATATACAAATAAAACTAATACAGGAAATTCAATTTTAAAGTATGTCAAATAAAGAATAATAAGGCAGGGAGGAGGGAGAGCCAGCACAGTGGCAGAATATACAATAGTTAAAAACAGGATGATCAGTCCTCACCCAGAAGGTGATGTTAAGCACAGTCCTACACAGGCCATGGGATGAGTGGGGGATGGTGGACTGGGCAACGTGGTAGCAAGTGCAAGGTTCTAGGACCTACTTGGGGAATGGGGGTGGCTATGGGGGGCACATGAAATCAGAGAGGCATGGGGAGACAGGTTGTGCAGGCTGTGTAGACAGTGGTAAGGACTCAGCTTTACCCTGAGATGGGAGCCCCTTGAGGGTTTCAAGCCAAGAGTAGACATGATCGCTCTGGCCATGACTACCATGGAAATGTGGAGACTAGTTGATGATGGGGTAGGAGCAATGATCAAGTTCTGGATCTATTTTGAAGTAGAAAATGAGATTTATTGGTGGTTTGGAAATAGAGCATGAGAAAAAGAGGGCATCCAAGACACCTCTAGGGTTTGTGACCTGAGCAACTGGAAGGCTGGAGTGGCCCCCTTCGGAGCCAGGGATGGCAACAGGAGGAAAACAGGAGCTTATTTTAGATGTGGTAACTCCATCAAGTGGCGGTGTGGGGTAGGCAGCTGCAGGGACAGTCCTGAGCTCAAGGGAGAGCTCTGGAGCTTTCACTAATGCCTCATACGCCCATGTGACAAGCCAACTTCCCAAAGGTCAGTTATGTCTTCTTCCTCCCCAGCAGCAGCTATCCCAATGTCCTGCCACAGATGCACAATAAATACTAAACCAACATCTTTGAGGACAGGGCAGACACTTACTACCTGGTAAAAGATGGAGATTTGAGAATATTTGGAATATTTGCCTGTCTCTCTCAAGTTCATCTTCTTGAACAGCATAGCACAGGGGTTGGGTGCACAGGTTCTGCAGCCACACTGTCAAGGTTCAAATCCCAGTGTGTCTAATTCCTAACTGTGTGATCTCGAGGAAGCATCTCAATCTCAGGTTCCCAATTATAATATGGGGATATCCTCAGAATCCACTGGCAGAGTGAGGATTAAATAAGTTAATACAGGACAGGGCTTAGAAGAGCTCAGGCACATAGAAAAAGTAGTATAAACATTAACCATTATTAGAAATACTACTGGTATCACTTGTTATCCATTGTAAAGATTCCTTTTGACCTTCCTATGGCCATAATTACACCATACTGCACAGGGTGCTTATACGGTGTTCTGAGACTGAAAAAGTTACAAAAGCCCTAACTTACAGAAGTATTTAAATGAACAATCTGATTCCTTGTACTTTATATTTCCAAAATTTGGTAATACATGATTCAGACACATTCCATTAACCAGAGTCTGTGATTAACCAACTCTCTTATCCAACTTTATGTATGAGGCCTATTACAATAATTTCTTCAAACTTAGGAATCTGGGAGCTATTCCATAAAACCTGAAGGATTCCTCAGGAAGTATTTCCTTGGGGTAAAATAACAAAGTAGGAAATTTCAAAACACACACATGTGTGCCCATACACACGATGGAAGCTGATAAACCTCTGTAAGAAATAAATGCTAAAAAAAAAAAAAAAGAAAAGAAAAAGAAAAAAAAAGAAATAAATGCTGACAATCAAGGGGGTCTGCCTTGAGAACAACAAAATGGGACACTGGAGTTATTAAAGCCAAAGAAAGTTGTCACTGAAGTGCAGCTGGCTTCCTGGTTGAAAAAGTGTAGAAATATCCAATGACAGTTTATAAAGTAACTTAAGAATTGGTCTGGGTGCCTGGGTGGTTGAGTCAGTTAAGTGTCTGCCTTCAGCTCAGGTCATGATCTTATTAGGGTCCTGGGATCAAGCCCCGCTTTGGGCTCCCTGCTCAGTGCTGAGCAGGGAGCCTTCTTCTCCCTCTGCCTCTGCCCCCTCCCCTGCTTATGTTCTCTCTCTCTCTCTCTCTCTCTCTCTCTCAAATAAATAAATAAAATCTTTAAAAGAAAAAAAAAAGAGTTGGTCAGTATCAGATGAGCTGGGCAAAACACAGCTGATGTGGGCCTTCTACTGGCTGGTGTTGATGCCTCATGACACGTGAGGACTAGAACCCTCTGTCCTTTGAACCACAGAAGAGGGGTAAGCCAGGGCACCATAGTCCCCGCCCCTTGTCCTGTGCAACCAGGACACAGAAGCTCCCAGGCCCCCTCCAGCACGCCCAACACCAACCATAAGGGCAGTTGGACCCAGGAGAACTCCAGAGCGAAGCCCTTCATACCCCCAAAGAGTGTCTCCTCCATCTCAGTCTTGGCAGGTAGCCATCAGGCGTAGAATGTGACCTGATTTCCCAGCTCTTTGGTTCTGGCCCCGCTGAGAGCCGATTCTTCTTCCTGAATTCAGCCCAGGTGGGGAGTAAGTCACACAAATGCATATTTAAAAGCTGAACGGAATTCTTATTTGGAGAGCAAGGAATTAACAGGGCTCAAGCAGTGGCCATCACTTGCCTGCTGTACCGATCTTTTCACAGAAAGCATCCTGGTTAAATATGCAATGATTATAACGAAAGCCCCTTTGGGGGCCCAGGAGCAAAGGGAAACTCAAATTTATGTCAAAAACTGAATGTGAATTGGAGAAAAGATTACACACACATGCAAAACCTTTAAAAGGTAAACATAAAAGAAATGTCTGGCTAAATTTATCTCTTTGTCAGTGAAAAATAGCCTAAGCCTTTGCCAAGTGTGTTGCCAACTCTTCAGTTGAAGGAAAAGACAGAGATGCTGACTGTAGAGCGGCACTGTCAAGCAGGACCCTCAGCCCTGGTGAAAATACTCTGCCTCTGCACTGTCCAAGACCCATGCCGGGAACCACATGTGGCTCTAGGGCACTTGACAATGTGGCTAGTGGGACCAAGGAGCTGAATTTTTTATTTTATTTCATTTTAATTCATTTTACACTAAAATGCACATAGCCACACACAGCTGGTGGCCAAGGTATGGGGTAGCCCAGCTATAGACACTCCAACTCAACAGCTGATAGCGTTTTTTCTCCCTCCAATAAAACTAAAATCACAGTCAACCAACAATATCCACAACTGCCACCAAAACACTTAGTACCTCTCTACAGGCTCCGGCTGCCACAAACTCTGAAAACTTCAGAGCAAAAGAACAGAAGATGAAAGGAAGTGATCCCAGTGTGTCATTTCTGGCCACGGTGCTGTACCACCCGCCCCCCCGGTTGATGTGTCTATTATCCCACAGCTTCACAACTTTGGCAATCTGTGCTTGCAGACGTAACCTCATTTGCAAAACCAGAACATCACAGTCTCTTCTCTATGCCTAGGAAACGTGAAAAAGTGAACTTGGGGCAAGTTACTTAACCTCCCTAAGCTTCGGTTTCCTCAAGGCTAAAGTGCAGATAAGAATAGTCCTCGCTTCTCATGAAGATTAAATTCAAAGAATGCATGTAAAGTGCGTAACAGTGCCTGGCAAAGAGTAAAGTGCTCAGCAAGTGGTAGCTATAATGATCAGTTTGTTAAGAACAATAGTAAAATCTGAAATTAAAAAAAAAACCAGTGCCACTAAAGTAGAAGTTTACAGTCGGCAAGTTTTCCTAGGCTGAAACACTTTGAACCTGTTTACCAGGCTATGGTAAAGTATCCTCTAGTGAAATACATCTTGGGGACATCTCAGCATTCACTGTCAACACACAGATGGGCAATCACCCACCCAGTCACGTACCACGAGTCCCCAGAATGGCTCAGCCGGTATTTACCATGCCCCTTACTCTGTGGCAGGCACTGTTCTAGGCCGTCAGATCAGAACAGTTCCCAAACACAGGCAACATCTCGAGATTCTGTGCCACCTCTCATCTGACCCCTCAACCTTGGCCAGATGAGAATATTTCATTCTGGGGTCCCACGCAGTCGGAGGGGGGCTCTGTTTCTGTTTCCTGCATCAGCCAAGGCCAGGTTTGGCTGCTGGTCCACAGAACGGGACTGAAGGGTAAGAGAACCTGAGGGGAACCAGCCCATTTTCTCAGCCAGGACAATGAGAGGGTGTCGACAGGTCATGTTTCTCACTGACAGGCCAAATCACTTTAACAGGAAAGCTGTTTTCTGAGCCTTCAAAAAGCCAAATCTGATCTGCCTCACAAAGCAAACATAACCGCTTTCAGCAGCCAGCTGCGCAAGCCAGTGAAATCCAATGGGAATCTCCTCCACCAAGTTCACATCAACCAGACCAATACGTCAGAAATCCCCCCAGGAGTGGCTAAGCAGAAGTGTAGTGGAATTCTGTGGGTTTGGGGGGTTATTTTTTTATATATATATATAGAAAGCACTCAATCAATCTCCTTTCACAACCAAGGGTACATTTCCCTGTGGAATTCCCTTCTCTGAAGATCTCTACAAATAAAATATTTGTCTGATAATCTGCAATAATTTAAGTGTAAACTCACTCACTGGCAGAGTCAGAGATTTCTCACAACTCCTCCAGCTATAAAACAACATGCTTCGGACTGTCTCGGGGGTCCAATTTCTGCACCCCTCCACTGGAACACTGGTCAAACCATGCTCTTGACTTTGAGATAGGAAAATAGGGTTGTCATATCTGGAATCTCATACTTGTGTTCTTTGCTGGTAGGACTGTAAAAATGGTACAGCCATGTTGGAAAAGGATCCAGCAGCTCTTCTAAGGTCACAGACACCTCTTCTTCAACCTACTGATTCTACTTCTAGGCATTTACCCAAGAGAAATGAGAACATATGTCCCCGAAAGATTTATACACAAATATTCATAGCAGCTTCGTTCCCTCTACCCCCGAAAACTAGGAATAACTTGTGTGTCCATCCGTAAGGGGGAATGTATTAACAAACTGTGGTATGGACATATCCTGGAATATATAACTCAGCAATAAAAAAAAAAAAAAACCACCACCAAAATACTGATATACACAACATGGATGAAACTCAAAAATAGGCTGAGTGGAAGAAGCTTTACACAATACTGTAAAATTCCACTTACAGGAATTCAAGAATAGACTAAACTAACAGAAACAATCAGCAGTGGTTACCACTGAAATGGGGGCAGGGACTGACCGGGAATGGGGATGAGGAACTTTCTGAGGTGATGGTAATACTCTCTATCTTGCTAGCAGCTAAGTTACACAGGTGTACACAGCTATCAAAACATTATGCAAATATCACTCTCAAGATTTGTGCATTTCACTCTAAGTACATATATTCTACCTTAAGCAAATCATGAACATATATTGAACTCTGAATAATAAAATGTGTGCTGAAACATCTAGGAGTGACCTGTGCCAATGTCTGTAATTTCCTTTAAAGTGCATAAAACAGTAAGTTGGGACTTATTGATGGATGGGACTTAAATGAGACTTAAGATGGATAGAGGCATGAGTAAGTTGACAGATGTGTAATAAAGCCAGTACCGCTAAACTACACTCTAGATACGGGTATTGGGGTGGTTACCATTCTTGCAACTTTTATATATTTTTTAAAATGAGATAGGTGGTGAAAGAGTCATAATGCCCTCTCCTTAGCCCGCAATTTAGAAATTTGGCGAGACACCCATGCCCACCAAGCCGTAGGCCCATATAGTTTCAATTCTGCTGAAAAGTGAAGATTGGAAGAACACAAGTAGCTTTACAGGAACTCCCATCACTCATGCCAAAGATTTTCTGCCTGTTTCCCTACAGACAAAGCAATTATTTGAATGGAAGCCAAAAATTCCTGCTCAAGAGGGAGAAAAAGAACTCATTCCCAATTTGTTCCCTTTCAATTCCTGTACCAAACTATTAGCTAACTGCACAACACTCCACTTCCATTTGCCCCCACGTGCATCAAGCCAAAAGACTAACAAAGAAAAACCACCCCAGCGACTTGATAAAACAGAGGATGAGGTCCAAGCTCTCAGGACCAGAATCCCAGCTGAAGGCAAAAGAGGATGCAGAGTCACTTCTGAGGTTAAAGTGATTTCACTGAGGTTAGCACACACGCATGCACCAAAGAGCCCCAAACAGCTTGTTGCTTAACCCCTCTGTGGGGTCTGGTGACATCTGGGGTCACTTGAACTTCGTAGGGAATTCAGCTGTTCAGAGGTACAAATTAGGAATCCCGGCAGCCAGGGACACGTGGGGGTGCATAGCGTGCCCTACCCACAGGCCCAGAGGTCGCTCGCATTACCCCGCCTTCCTTCCTGGCAGGGCCTCACTTATCCTGAGATGACACACGATGGCAGGGGCTGAAGACGCCCGGCCTGACTGTGCACCCAGCATCTGAAAACAGCTGTACCAATTACAAGAAGGAACTCTTGCTGGAAACCCAGGGCATTTGTCCCAGACTTAAAAAACATAAATATGCTTTTTGTTTGTGTAAGCCCCCCCCCCCCAACAACTCGCTGCCAGCACCCAGGGTCCCTGGGGATCACCCACAACCACACAGGGCAGCTAAGCATGAGCACGGGGAGGCAGCAGGGCGCGCGCCTGGTGGCACTTTTGGCTTCCAAGAGGTTCTCGCTGCCAAGACGGCGATATCCTAGGTCAAGGGCACGGCCCTGGTCCGGGGAGGGCAGGAGCGCCGCACGCCGACAATCGGGTTTTCTGGCAGGGACGCCGCCGCCGCCCCGCCGCGGCCCAGACCCACCCCGGCGTCCCCGGAGCCCGCGAAAGTGGGTTAGGACGAGGAGAGGAAGCCGCTTAGGGCCGGGGACTCCCGCGCCGCGAGTCTCGGCGCCTCCGGGGGCTGCGGCGCGTCTGCTCGCACGTACCCGGCACCCCCGCGCCGCACCCACCTGGGGGGGGAGCGCGCAGAAGGGCAGCCGGAGCCGCCTCGCCCCCGCCCCCGCCCCCAGCCTCGCGCCCCCCGGGACCCGCACCCCGCGTCAGCTCCTGCCCGATCCTGGCCAAGGCCCCCTGCGGCAGCGCCCCAGACCCACCTGTGGCCTCGAAGCTTCCCCCTGCTTCCCCCCCCCCGGCGCCCCCGAGCCCGCAGAGCCCACGACCCCTAACAAACTGCTCTAGGTGCGTCCCCCACAGCGTGCCAGTGTGAGGATTTTTCTTTCTTTTTTTTTTTTTTCTCCAAAAAAAGTTGGCCAAGCCCGCCGCGTGCGGTGAACGGGCGCCGACCGCATCCACGCCGGCCGGGGCGGTGGCGGCGGGGCCGTGCGGGGGGCGCCCCGGGGCGCGCGGGGTCCGGCGCGGCGCGGTCCGCGGGGCCGTGCGGGGCCGTGCGGGGCCGTGCGGGGCCTGTGCCCGCCTCCCCCGGTCCCGCCGCGCGCCCACCTACCGTAGGGAGCCGGCGGAGGGAGAGGCGCCGGCGCGGGCTCCCCGACACAGCGCGTTCCGTCCCGGGAGGAAAGTTTGTGCCATCCAGAGCCCGCGGCGCGGGGAAGGCGTGGGCGGGGGCGGGGGCGCCGGCGGGGCGGGCGCGGGGCGGGCGCGCTCGGTGTCCGTCCCTCCCGCGATCCGTGCGTCCGTCCCTCCGCGGAGCCCGCGGCCGCCGCGCTCCCGCTCGCTGCGCCCTGAGCCCGGCGCGCTCCGGCTCCGGCTCCGGCTCCGGCTCCGGCTCCGGCTCCAGCCCCGACGCGCCCCCGCCGCCGCCGCGCGTCCGCCCGCTACACTTCCTCTTCCTCTGAACTCATGTGCAAAATATGCCGCGCGGCATCTTCGGGGGAGCCGCGGGCCCCGCGCCCCCTCGACGCCCCGCGCCGCCCCCTGCGCGCGGCGGGCCACCTGCGCGCCGCACACGCCGCGCCCCGCGGGCGACCCCGCTGCCCCTGCGCTGCCCCTGCGCTGCCCCTCCGCGCCGTGCCGGGGCCCAGCGACCCGCCCTCGCGACCCCTCCTAACCAAGGCTGTGCGCCGCGGGGGTGCACGCAGGGCACCGGCTGCCCCCAGACCTGAGCTGCGTGCCCGGGGGTGACTGCCAGCCACCAAGGTGCCGCTGGCTGAGGGTCTGCGAGGATCACTGCGCGCACCTGTCCTCCCCCCACTCCACAGGCGGCCTTTACTACCCGCCCCTCCCCCCGCCAGGCTAAGTTACCCGAGTTCGTGATTAACGAGGGGGATGATGCCACCGGCTCCTTGCCACACCCTATTCCACCCACTTCAGGTGTCCAGAAGGTAGGAGAAGATCTGGCGAGCCATCTTGGCCTGCAACTCGAGGTCGCCCAAAGGAGACAACTACATAAAGAAAGCACCGGGGCAGGGCTGACTTAATAAAGTGAGAATCTGAGGCAGAGAGCCCATTAAAAAGTTTTGTTTTTTTCTTGGAACTTTGTAAACAAAGCAAAAGTACAACGTAGGAGGTTAAAAGCAGGACTCCTAGAGCCCGTTAGGGTTGGCCTAGCCTCCCTACTTACTCCCTGTGTGATTTGGGTAAGTGCCTTAACTGCTCTGGGCCTGTTTCCTCATTTGTTAAATAGCACTTCCTCGTGGGTTTTAATGTGTAGTGTTTAGGAAGCACTCTATAATTTAGCTATTATCATTGTTATTATTAATTTTATCATAAGAGGGCCGCAACAAGACAGCTGACATGATCTTAATTAATTATCTACACTGGTTGGGCAAACAGGGGGCCTTTAGGCATTGGAGCCCACAGAGTGGTGGGCTGGTTTCGGGCCCCAACAGTGTTTTAATGAGGTCCTTCTGGTACTAATAACAATCCCCCCCAGGGGGTAAGGAAGAGCTATTTTGTTTTCAGGAATTCCTGTTTCTCACACAGCCTGAGATTTTCTTCCTTGTTTTCTTTTTCCATAGCCATCCCAGTTCTGTGTTCCTCCCTCCTGCCCCCAACACTATATTTGTTTGCATTTTGCTCCTTTGCCTTTCCAGCTCTCCACTCGCTGGCATCACTCACCACCACCATTTCCAACTTCCCCGGCTCTCCTCAGCTTGCTCTCTGAGAGAAAACAACGAGACCAAGGGACAGCCCAAGTCCAGGTCCAAACAAGAGTGTGTTGGGGACACAAGGGTCCAGTGGCACCACCTCGGTTTTGAACACCCACCTATGAAGCCAAAAGGAGGGACGGATCTCTATGTCATTTATCTGTCAAGGCCTTGAGTTTCACAAGTCAGGGCCCATCTGAAATCTTTCTGATCCTTTCTAATCCTTACCTCAGAGAAAAAAAGTAACATTTATAGGTATTAACCAAAAGTTCAAAAGTACACATGGAGTATTTAAATGAAGATAAAAAGAAAAGTGGGGGAATGTAGCAGAAATGGATTGTAGTTGGCGGAAGAAGTTTTATGTCTTTTAAGCAAATCATTTTCTTTTTTTATTTTTTTTAAGATTTTATTTATTTGTTCATGAGAGACACACAGAGAGAGGCAGACATAGGCAGAGGGAGAAGCAGCCTCCCCGTGTGGAACCCGATGTGAGACTCGATCTCAGGAACCGGGGATCACACCCTGAGCCCAGGGCAGACGCTGAGCCGCTCAGATGCCCCAAGCAAATCATTTTCACTCTATAAATTTTTGCACATAAGTTTTTTTTAAACACCTGATCATTGGGGTTAGTAAATTATTCTGATTCCGTTTTCTTCCACTTGACATTTTCCTGAGCACTAATGATGTGTAAATGTCTGAAATGTCTTTTTCCCCTGCTTGGATCTGCCTTTTTTTTTTTTTTTTTAAGGGTTTTCTAGAATTCTGGACCTTTCCCCCTCGATATTCTGCCACTTCCTAACCTGGGACCTAGTAGGTGTTCAATAAACATTTATGGAATGAATGGATGAGTCATTAGTATCCAGACTTTCAAGGTTCTGTGTAACCTACATTGAACATTATCTGAAATATTCTAATTCTCTTTCACCTGGAATACCCAATGAGGAGTCAACGCTGGGTTCATCTGCGCTGTGTAGAGGTCAACCTCGATTTTCCACTTGGCTGCCATGGACTGGCCAGCCAGGGGATAGACCTTAGGCAACTGGGACTCACCTCTGACTGACCTCGCCTACCCGGCATCAACCCCAAAGATGCTGGAAGTATATCCTGGTGGGTTACCTTGGCAACCTCACAATGTCATCTGTTAGAATGTCCTAGGGCGGCAGCTTTTAATTCTATCACAGCGGTCTCATCGGGGGTCATGTAATAGTGCTGTTTTTCCTCTGCTCACACTTCCTCCCCCTATGATTTAACACTAAGTACTCAGGGAGGGAGCTGAACACGGGGAAAACCAAGCTATTATAGCACGACAGGTCACAGATGGCCCCAGAACTGGGATCCTGAGTGTTCGCAGTCAATAAAATGCAGGCCCCAAGTTAATGGGGAAGCTGGTTCTCCCCACACCCCCTGTGGAAAGGAGAGGAGTTAAACCAGCCTAGGCAAGCGTAAGCAGCAGCCGTGGCCAGACTGTACAATTCTTGCAAAAGCTCAGTTAAAGGAACCCCCCACTGGAGCATTTCTCTCTCTTGGCCTCAGCAGCATCGCCCCACTCTGGAGATGATTAAGGCTATGGGTACTGGCAGCCAGAGCAATTTTGCTGCATCCCAGCTACGCTGAAGCTTGGAGGGAAGGAGAATCCCAGCTAAACCTCTCCTTGTGCCTTCCTTCTCCCCACCTCCAACCCTCACCCCGTAATTTCACCACATTCAGCACCCCCCAAGTCAGCTCAAAATAACTCAGCCCCCCATTAGTCTGTAAAGAGCAATAACAATTTATGCAGAAAGCAGACCCATCAAAAGCTTCAAAACCTGAAGAGCTATTGTCCTGTGTTCTCACAGGGCTGCAGAAGCTAGATCTTGTATAGGGCAGCTGAACAGCAGCAGTTCAGGGCTGACAGGAAAGATAAGTAAACTCATATGTGCCCTGGGGGTACAGGAATTATTCATCTTTATCATCACAGTTAATATTTTAAGTGGGTTTGCAGCCACAGTGAGGTCACAGTTTGGCCAGCTGCTCCACAGTAAATGGCTGCCAGAACCCGGCCCCACATAGGGTGACACTGGTTTCTATAAGGAGGCCTGGTGGCAGAGGCCAGATTCTGTGCCCCAGAGCCAATGGTTTTGGAGGAAACTCTGGCCCTCGGTTCATTATGAAAGGCACAGCCTTCACAGATGTACCCCTTGCAAGTCTGTGGTGCCCCTGGTCACTGTGGAGCAGGGCACGCTCGTCCCAGGCTCCAAACATACCCTGTAACTCCTTTAGCTGTGTGGGAGTGGGGATGGGGACAGGGAGCTCGTTAGGATGTCGCTTATACATGCATTGATTGGCCAGGACCAGGGACTTCTGTCCAAAGTGTGGTCAGACTAGTACTTTGCAAATGCCACCACAGGCGTCACCAGTTTGAGGAAACATACGATTGCCAAATGTTCCATTCGCACCATTACAAAAAATACATATATATTGTTATTTGGCTCCTGAATCCACTCATTTTTCCTCTGAATTCTCAGTCTGTCAAACAGGCAGTTCAGGGGAGCAGGGGCCCTCCTGTGGCTGAAATAGAATTTGCTCTCTGGAGCAAAGAGGCATGAAACTGAATTTCAGCATTATTGTGTGAAGCGTGCTGCAACCTGCAGCCTTGTTCTCATGCAGCCAGAGGAACCCTCTGGCTTTACCAAAATCTATCCACACATAGCTCTTCATTGGTTATTCCGTTCATGGGACATTTCTACTGACTTGCATTTGTGAACAAACTTTATTACTTTATATCCAGAGATTATATATATATGTACATTTATATCACATACATATATATGAATATATAGAAGCCTATATATTCTATAGATGTAAAAAAAGATCATGGAAATAAATAAGTAAATGGAATAAGATTTTGTTACATTAATTGATATGGTTTCCCTCCCACCACCATTCCTTCCCCTCTCCCACTGCATTTTTTGTGATGCTGTACCAACCCTCTCTACATCTGTTTAGACTAGAGAAGATAAAACATGCCACAAGAGAGTTATTATAGGGATACAAGGGGGAAAAAAGTAAAATGGTAAAATTCTTGGCTTTGGGGTTTTGAAAGTTGAGGTCCAAATATAAAATTTAAAAAATACGGAAAAATAGGAAATCAAGTAGAACCATTGTCCCCTATCACATCTCCTTTTGTTCCTTACCCACCCGCTATCCCATACATGCATACACATGCATGCACACACACACACCCCATTCCAAGAATAGATCAATGTTGTCAAGCAGGAGCACGGTGAGCTGAGAGAAACAGGGGGGCCATGTCAACAGGGGGAAATTGGTAGGATTTAGGGACTGAGTATAGTCAGAATTCAGAAACCTACTTCCCTCCACTCAAGTGAGAGTCATCCAGAACAACAACTCTTGGAACTTGTCCAAGAGCTCTACAGGTTTTCAGCAGAGGAAGGAAAAATGCTGTTCCTACATTTGGCAATGATCTCCCATAAATAGCAGCTGGAGCACGACCTATGGGTCCTCCAGAAAGACTAACTCCTGTTCCTCGAGTTCAACCCTTTCTTAGTAGCCTAAGATGCCGTTTAGATGGAGAGTAGGGCTCTTCAAACCTTCAGGGACAGTGCAAAGATCTGAGTACTGAAGATGCTTCTACCTATTCCTGTCAGGCCTGTACTTAGATGGGTGGACCAGCTCAAGATCCTCCTTATAAGGCAGGACTGCAGTGATCATCGTTGCTGTTCCCCAAATATTTCTGGTCCTCTCCTGGTCCCATGGTAGGATTGATCTTCCTAGCCCCTTGTGATTATTTGGGAGGGGTTAGAGGACTGGTTCTGGCTGATGCACTGTGAGCAAAAGTGATGTGTGTCACTTCTGTGAACAATTCCTTGTCAAGATGAGACCCTCCAGAGTTCTCTCTTCCCTCTAGCAAGGCCACTGGCAACATTCAGTCCATGAATAATGGCAGGAAGCTGAGTCCTCCATCTAACCTGTAATGATTATGTAACATGAAGAGGAAATGACTTGGTTAAGCCACTGAGACTACAAGTTTGTTTCTTTCTGCAGCATAAGCTAGCCTCTGCTGATTGATGTCACCTGTTAGAAGCCATAAGCTGTTCTGGAAGGCATCATGAGCATATCTGGGAGCTGGAAGACTAAAGGAGGGGTCCAGTGAGAGGACCATTTCCCACATTGACTTGGAATCTTAGTAATTCTCAAGATATCCAATTAAGGTCCATGATCAAAAAAGCAATAAGAGCTATTATTTATCCACTCATTTCATGTTAATCTATTTATTGAGAACATACTATGTGCCAACACTATGCTAGGAACAGGGATACAGCAGGGAATGAATAGGCACTGTTCCTATTCCTCGAAAGCTTCTGCTTTAGCCACATTGAGCTAAGGATTGAAAGGAAATAAGGGGGGGATCCCTGGGTGGCTCACCCTGGGTGGCTCAGTGGTTTAGCGACTGCCTTTGGCCTGGGGCATGATCTTGGAATCCTGGGATCAAGTCCCACATCCGGCTCCTTGCATGGAGCCTGCTTCTCCCTCTGCCTGTCTCTGCCTCTCTTTCAGTGTCTCTCATGAATAAATAAAATCTTAAAAAGAGAAAAAGGAAAGGAAATAAGGGCCTGGAAAAGTTAAGAAACTTGCTAAAGGGGATGCAGTTAATAAATGGTAAACTGAGGCTTACACTTGAGCTTTTTGGCTCCAAATTCTTGGGCTTTCCTCACCGTCCCCGGCTACTTGAAAACCACAAAATCAGTATCACTTTGAGCCTGCTCTAAAGAGTAGGCAAAATTTAATCCTAGACCACCTTCTGCCTTGCTCTCAATGTTTGCTGACACCTGAAATTTCTTTAATAAGCACAACTTTTCATTCCAGAATCATTACTTAGTGCAGAGCCAGACAAATAATAGGCATTCTCTAAATTTTTTTTAATAAGGAAAACATGCTTGAATGAATCAATAAAGGACATAAGAAGGCTTAACTATTTAAAACTATTTCAATATCAAATAATCTAGCTGGTACTAAACCACAACTAAGTAATCACTCAACATGGATGTGATGCCTGATAGGGAGAAATAGGTTTTTTGAAATACTGATGCTCTTTCCAGTCCCAGCATATCCTGTTGGCCTGCCCCTTCTCTTTGACTGGGGAGCCAGCTAAACTATGTGGCACCCATAGCTCAGGAAATGGTTATTTCAGCAGAAAGACAAAGAAAAGTCTTGGAGGTCTCAAAAGCTTTTGAGTTTCAATTGTTCAAAGAGACTCAAAATTAAAAAAAAAAAATCTTACAGAGGCAGAAAAAGATCTTTCCAACCACCCCAGGTACATAATATCGCCCCATACTACAGGGAGAGAGAAAAATGTGAGGAGGTGCAGGAGTGAGTGGACATTGTGAGTCCCTCAGTAAGATAGATCCCATATCTGGCCCCTATAGCATATGCAAAAAGAAAAAAGTGGGCAAGGTCAAGTAGCTTGTATTGAGCCAATTCTCTACATATAAACTCTACATAAAATCTAAAAACAACTCTCTGAAACCAATGAAAGGCAACTAAAAATAGGTAGAAACTAGAAGGGAGGCTATACTTGAAAAATGGAAACGTCCATGGGTGGGTTTCCCTTTTTTTTAATGGTTTTTCACCAGGCCAGGCGCCAGTTAGCACCCCACAGGGCAGCCCAAATTCAAACGGAAACCTACAGTGGCACCAGCTAAGGAATCAGAAGACAAATTTCAGAGTGAACACAGCAGCCGGAAAGTGAAAGGAGAGACTTCTATAAATGAGAGAGCCACAGATGGGGAGCATGAAACTGTGCTAACTCTCCTCTAACTTCCGGCTGACCCCTTGCACCCACTGCAAGGGAGACCAAGGTTAGAATTTTAGTTCAGCTAAGTTAACTGCTTGCTAAGACGTTTTAAAAATCAATATTCTTGGGGCACCTGGGTGGCTCAGTGGTTGAGCATCTGCCTTCGGTTCAGGTCGTGATCCTGGGGTCCTGGGATCGAGTCCCGTATCAGGCTCCCTGCAGGGAGCCTGCTTCTCTCTCTGCCTATGTCTCTGCCTCTCTCTGTGTCTCTCATGCATAAATAGATAAAATCTTACATAAATAAATAATTAATTAAAAATCAATATTCTTGCAAGTCACATAGCAGAATCCAGAGTCTTGACAATGTATCATTCACAAAGGTCCACAATACCATCCCAAACTACTAGGTGTTAAGAAGAAGTAGAATGTAACCCATATCCACGAGAAAAATTAGTCAATGGAGACCAACCTCAAGATAAGCTAGGTGTTGAAATAAGAGTAAGATGTTAAAGCAGCTATTATAACTATTCTCAAGAATATAAAGGAAAGGTATTTGTGATGAAGGAACAAATATGCAATCTCAGCAGAGAAATACAAACCATGAAAAGAAAAGAACCAAATGGAAATTCTAAAACTGAATATCTGACAAAGAAGTGAATAATAATGGTAGGTGGTATAATAAGAACCTGAGATGTGTTTGGGAGAGCACCAATACAGGAGGGCCTCACGGCTCCTGTGCCAAGTAGAGCTCAGGCTGGTAGCCAAGATGGTACATCTGGGCAGATGGGTCTGAGGAAGCCTCCAGGTTCCCTGGACCCTACCATTCCATGGAAAAAACAGAACAACTCCTGAGCACCCGAAATGGTAAAGGGCTGTAAAAAATCCCTCCAAGATTTCAGTAGTCAGGGCACCTGGGTGGCTTAGTTGGTTAAGCATCGGACTCTTGGCTTCGGCTCAGGTCATGGTCTCAGTGTTGTAAGATTTAGTCCAGCATCAGGATCCATGCTAAGAGCAGAGTCTGCTTGAGATTCTTGGCCTCTACCCTTTCCCCAACTCTCTCTCTCTCTAAAATAAAAAATAAAAAAAAAAAGAAACATAAGGTAAGTTTTGTTTTTAGCATATCTGGGTACCTATTATGCTAATATGAGATAATGTGTGTGATATGAGGGTAGAGATTAGACAGTTGAAGGTTGACATTGTTTATTAGCAAACAAATATAGGGGCCTCCTCCCACTCTTCCCGTGCTGCATAGAAGGAACTCTGAACAGGTAAGAGTCATTTCCTCCCTAACTGCTAGCATGTGGTTCAGTGTGACAGCTTCTCAAAATACCTGTTTTTTTTCCCCTTCCAAATATTAATTTGGAAAAAGGGGCTTCCCTGCAAGAGGGTTTGTTAACTGAGATTTAACTGTATGGCCTGATATGTAGCCATTGACTTCTCTCTTATACCCCCAACTGCATAAGGGTTCTGATCTAGTCATTTCTCCATTTCCTAGAATGCCCTGGCTTATAAAATAATGTGAATGAATGAATAAACAGACAAAGGAATGAATAAACAGGTGAATACCATTTGTCTTAGTCTGTTCAGGCTGCTGTAACTGAAATACCATAGACTGGGTGACTTATAAACAACAAATATTCATTTCTTACAGTTCTGAGGGCTGAGTAGTCCAAGATCATGAGCCTTAAACTCACATTCAGTGTCTGATGAGGCCCACTTTCTAGATGACCATTTTTTCATTACAACCTCATGTGGTGGAAAGAACAGAGTGCTCTCTGGGGCCTCTTTGATAAGGGCAGGAACCCAATTCCTGAGGGCTCTAGCCAAATGACTTAATCAGCCCGGAAAGGGCTCACCTCGTAATACCATCACCTTGGGGGTTAGGATTCCAACAGATGAATTTTGAGGGGACACAGACATTCAGACCATTGCACCATTCATATCAGGACCTAATGCATCTATGTTGGATTAATGTTCCTTGCAAACCCTGCTCTTCCCTCCTCCTAACTCATTCTGTTCTCCTCATTCCTTCTGAAACACATTTCAGGGGTTTAAATGTCAGTGGCTACAGGCCCGCCTCCCCCCCCCCCCCCCCCCCCCCCCCCGCGTTGTCTGTCATCTCTCCACTCAGCTGAAATGGGAGTTCTGGAATAGGGCTCTCCGTCAATCACCGCTGAGGCCTTTTCTCTCAGCCCTACTGTTTCTAGGCCCAAGTATCAAGAGTCAGGCTGACAACCCTGGCCCCTGGCGGTCTGGGGAAAGAGCCTGAGAGACTTTTTAACGGGCCTAAATCTTGCTTTTGGCATGTAGCCTCCACTAAGCAACAGCTGGATGGCACTAGGCCAGACTCAAGCATCTGCCTTCTTCTCCAGGCGTTAGTATCAAGCATCTTTGCTAATGTTATTAAGGAATCATCAACATTTTACAAGTGTTATCATTTTTCAAAGAAAAAAAAAAGTCCCAGCTAGTTAGGCCATGCAGGACAGGACCTCAGTAGTAAAGATATAACAAGACAGGTCTTTTTCTTATTTCTCTTTTCCTCTCAAGGTCATTATGCTGATCTGATTACCTTTAAGAGGAAAAATCTGATTCCAAAAGCCACCTCCACTCTTGTCTGGTCTCTAATCCCAGTTAGAGGTTCTAACCAAGAGTCTATAAGTAAATTTCATTTTAAATAATTAAAAGTTTGCCTGTCAGGGTTCTTGTCGCATGCTAGAGAGATGGGCTCCAGACACCGGAAGGCATAAAGGAAATTAGGAAAAGGTTTTGGGGGTAGTTAATAGAAGCGATGGGAACACTGAGGAACCAGGCTTGGGCAGTGTGGCTAGTTACAGTTTTCAAAGATGGCCTGAGACAATATCTCCCATCCCACATGTTTTTCCAGAGCCTTGACAATCCCCCACCAAAAGGTGGAGTTTAATTACCCTCTCCTTAATCTGAGCAGTTGGCTGCATACCTGTAAACAACAGAAGGAGGCATAGATAAAGCTGTATGACTTCTGTGGATAGAAGATAATGCACTTGCCACTTAGACAGCTGGTGTTCACTCATAAAACATTCAGCTACCAAGCAAGCAGTCCAACTGCTTTGAGGCCACCATGTTTTGAGGAAGCCCAAACCACCCCATGTGGAGACAACATGCAGACAATGTGAAGAGAAAAAGAGATGCCCAGCCAGCCCCAAGTTACTCCAGTCCCACACTGACTTAACTTGATGAGAGGCCGGGGCCAGAAGCAGCCAGCCTATCCTTTCCCAAATCCTGATCCACGAAACTTATGAGAAAGAACAAAATGGTTATTGTTTTAAGCCATTAGGTTTTGGGGTTACTTGTTATGCAGCCACAACTGACCAGAACAGTCAGAAACAAATGAATATAAGAAAAGGATCATAAACAGTTTGCTCAAACAGGATCTTCTCACCACCTAGATTTCCTCTATCTCCCTTCAAGTTCCCATGCTAAGTGCCCAGTTCTACAGAGATAAATAAGAAAATAAGCAATGAACATAAACCTTGAAATGTCAGTGGCATACCAATTCTTTTAAGTGTACAGTTACCTCCTCCAAAACAGCCTTCTCATCTTCCTCTTGCCTTTCCTACCTGTCTTTACTAGAAAACAAAACTAAGCCAAAGATATCTGGTGGTGTTTTGTCTAGGTAGACGTGCATTTTGTGACTGTATCTTTTTTTATATTTTTCAGATGCTCATTTTAATGTTTTAGAAATGTGGGCTGAAATATGCAAGAAAAATACCTCTAAGCCCTTAAACACACACACATGCACTCTTTGTGGGATTTGCACAGTAAGACACATCAATCCTCAGATCATTCGGAGGGAGAGCCCTTTGACCCATGAGGGGGACAGTGACAAAAAAAAAAGCACTCTTGCTACTTTTTGAAAACCACTAGCTTACCTCACCTTCAAGTTCCTATTTTTGGTTCTCATTATGATACTCAAAAGAAACTTTCATTAGCATTTCTACTCAAACAAAACCAAGACACAATTAACAACTGCTTTAGGATTTTCAAATCCTGACATTTGGGAATTTCCCAGAAGGTGTTATTAATTTTACAAGTAAAATGTGTTCAGGAGGGAAAATACAGAGCCTGACTCATCTGCCTAACCACACAAGTAAAGCGTCATCTATTCCTGATACATAAACCCCCAGGGCATTGGAGAAAGGACAGTGACCACCCACAAATGCCAGTATCTCCCATTTCCAGATGATGGAAACCTGGAAAGCCACAGCTTTTCCAAATGTGTTTGCCAGCAAGACTACCAACAGATGTTGCCACAATTTGGCTTGTTTGGGCTGCCAAATAGGACCAGGAAGGATCAGGCCATATAACTCATGTGGATAGAGGCTAAGTATTGATGTCTTAAGTCATGGTCCAGATTCTATTGCTGAACAACAAATCACTCCAAAATGCCAGAGCTCCACTGGTTTTTATGAGCTAACCTCATAGTCACATAGTGACTCCCTTCCTCCTCTCTCTCTCTCTCTCCCTATCCCTCCCTATTTGTGGGCTCTATTAGGAGGCTTGTTCCCTTTTGGTGGAAGGATGGCTGCCAGTAGGCTAAGCTCAGCAACCCCTGTGAAGAAAGGGCTTTTTCCTTTCCAGATCATTCTTACAAAAGTCCCATCATTGAGTTTCTTCAGCTTTGAGCAGCCTGACTTGGTCACGTGGCCATCTCTGAACCAATCACCATGGTCAAGGTGACATGATCCTCTGATATTCCAGGTCTGAGTCACATGCTTACCCTTGAGGCTGAAGATGGAATTGTTTGCACTAGGACTGCACAGATTGGAAGTCAAGAATGGGCAATGCCACAGGGAAAATCAAGGAAGAGTTACCAGAAGAGGCTCAAGATCAGACAGAGAAAATACCCCTAGCAAAGGAAATTGAAGACCATGTGAGGAATCAGTCATGGTGAACTAGGATAGGATAGCAAGGTTAAAATTATCACAGCAGGCCCGTTGACTTCCATTCAGAGTCAGGTGTCTTTGAGCCTAGGCTGTGTCTGACTCCTCTGCCTGAAGGCAATCTGGATCCCAGAATTTGAGGCCAGAGTCACCCACATTAAGATTTAATCACCCAGCAAAGAGGCTGTGTGGTTCCAGCTTCGGGACTGGAGGAACTCAAAAGCAAGAGGCCAAAAAATCTTTACAATTTTATTCTCCAGTTAGATCAGAGATCGTTGGTGACCACACAAGTTTTTAACAACTCAAACTGTAAATTTTGTTTGATCAAATATCACATAAAGATTAGATGTTTGCAAAGTAAGACCCATAAAGAAAGCCAAAGAAATTGGTATTAATTAACCAGAGAAAATAAACTGAAAAATGCATGTTGGTGTATGCACACACACATACACACACACACGCTGCATGGAGATGGAAGAGTATTTTTAATTAAGTCATCTTCTTTATTTAAAAATATGGTAACTAGCCATTCTTGAGCTCTACTGAGGATGAAATAAAAAGCAAATGGGCTTAATTACAGCATTGGGGAATTAAACATGAGAAGGAATTCTTTGTTCAACACTGGCCTAAATTTTAAGCTCTATTTAAATGTAAGCTTCCTCTGGGTAAAAAAAAAAAAAAAAAAAAAGTATCTTCTTTATCTTCCCCAAAGTTTGAAAGGATGGATAACCAAAAACTCTGAGAGACAGAGACCTGGACCAGACTCTATAACTTTTAAGATTTTATTTATGGCTACATATGAATCTGACTTATGCATTGTATCAGGAATATTTTGGCTGCAAGTTATCAGCCAAAAAAAAAGCCTGACTTTAATTATTTAAATAGTGAGGGATTGTTTTTCTTATGAAACAAAAAGTCTTAAGGCAACACCTTGCTGGCCCTGGTTTGTAGCTTAGAATTCTTTTGGCTTCCCTATGGTTGCAAGATGACTGCTGCAACTCCAGGTATCACATCCATCTTCGATCAGAAAGAAGAGGGAAGAGATGACACCTTCCTAGATACATATCTGGGATGTATATGCTCTCCCAAGAACCAAGAGAAAACATGAACTTATGTCTTACGGGTCAGAATTATATAATGTGGTCATATCCAGGTAGAATGTAGGGTAAAATATTGAGAATGGGAGTTAGATCGCCATGGAATTAGATCCTTGATGTTGCATTATTTTTACAAATATAAGCTATGAACATGATATAAACCAGTAAATATTTGTCCCAAGCAATGACCTCATTCCTGCAATTTAGGCAGACTACTTATCTCTCATAGACAATCTTAGCTTTCCAAGTCAGCTAAGCATTCATATTTGGTTCTGTATTTTGTTGTGGGGAGTGCTTCTCCCCAGACTTAGTCATCAGATCCTAGTGAGACTGTTGATCCAGGAGGATGTCCTGACCATAGGTGTGTAGGCACATGATCTAGGCCCAGGCAGTCATATTAATCCAATCATCTCTTTCCAGTGATTGGCCCATAGGTGGTCATGTGACCCTAGCATGCCCAATCAGAGTTATTCCCTAGGATTTTTTATTTAGAGTTAGAGGAAAAAAAAATCCTCAAATTTTGTTAAGAGCACTAGAAATGGGCTGCTGGCAAACAACTTCCCCATGTGGAGAAAGTGTATCTTTAGGAAGAAATGAGGCCACAATCACCAGAGATATGCAGAGTTTAAACAGCATGTGACAGCAAAGGAAAAAGAAGTAACTACAATTTTATTTAGGTCTCTGAATCTAATTGTGGTTGAACTTCCACTCACATGAGCCAAAATTCCCCTTTTTATTCAAATTGGTTGAACTGCATTTCTAGCCACTGCACTGAGTCTTGATTAATTAAGAGATTGCACAAACACCCAATAATGCAAATGCCATTTACTTGGGATTAAGGAAAAGGTTTACCAAGGGGAAATGGGGAAATGCTTCATGTACTTATATGGAGCTAATACGATTTTTTAAAGCACTTAGAAATGTCATAATATGTGAGTGCTGCTGTTAAACAATTAAAATTTCTGTAATTGTTTCCTGTCCTTTTTTTTAGAGCCCATTTAAAGACCTCTAAGATAAGCAGTGTTTGCCGTCTGTCCCTCTACTGTGGTTACTTTACATACTGGAAAATACTGCTAAGAAGGGTTCTGAGGATGACAGGCTGGCCAGATGGCAATGGGCTGAACTAGGAGTCAGACATCTGAATTGCTTTCTGTGCTGTGTGACTTAAGTGCTGTGTGGACCAGTATAAGCTACGTGGCCTCTCTGGCTTCAGTTTCTTCGTCTGTTCACTCAGAGACACAAACTAAAGCCTCTGAGGTCCTTTTCACTTCTATTGTTCTGTGTCAATGTGATCACTTAGATTGACCCTTGACTTTACTTATAAGGCCCAGGAGTGTGCCCAAGTCCTACGGCGAGGACACAGTCTAGAACTGAGACATCCTGACTCTCAGACTGTCCTCTAAATCAGACTAACCTCCTTCCATTATAGGAGAATAGCTGTGTTCTGTTGGGCAGATAGGACTTACTTTCATTCATTGCAGAGTACCTGATTATTTCATTCCATATCACCAAGTGTAAAGAATGAGGCCAGGTCATAAGCTCAGTCCCTATGTGGGATACTTAACTTCCCTCTTTCATGGCCCAGGAGTTACCCCAGTGACAAGCCATTGTCTTGTAAATGAATGCACTTGGCACAGAAGGACCAGGAGAGAGAGTGTACATACAGCCAGGAGAACTACTGAGGAATAATAGGAAAAAGCCACTGGCATCCATGTCATAGGAGTGGGTCTCTGAGTGTACAAAGAAGGTACATACAAAATCATTGCCCGAGTGAGGGGTCAGCCACTTCCCTAGACCCACCATCACACCAACAAGGACAGTGCAGTGAAGAATCCACTTTGGGGAGGGGGTCATGTCTCTCCATAGTAGTATCTAGGGAGAGAATCCATAGGTATTTCAAGGTGATTAAAAATAAAAAAGGGAGGGGGCATCTGGGTGGCCAAGGAGTTGAGTGTCTGCCTTTGGCTCAGGGCATGATCCCAGGGTCCTGAGATTGAGTCCCGCATCAGGCTTCCCATGGAGAGCCTGCTTCTCCCTCTGCCTGTGTCTCTGCCCCCTCTCTGTGTCTCTATGAATAGATAAATACAATCTTTTAAAAAATAAAAAACATCCTGAACTCCTGTGCTTTTCAAGCCAGCTGAGCTCTACAGAGATGATTTTCTCTCCACGAGAAATCAGTGGTTTGCTCTGAGTTACCTCTACCATATTTGACGAGAAAATCCCTTTCGAACGGAACATTTTGGTTGATAAATGTGTCCTGGAGAAATACTTAACCAGATGATCCTGCAAACCATAATTTTCCAAACATTTTTGACCATGATCCATGGAATATGGGGAAATATATTTCACCCTACAGCCTGGTAGAAACTCACTTACATGAAAAAAACTGAAATAAAACATTCAGGACCCCAAACTGACACCTTCTTTCTGCAACATATCCTGATATCTGCACCTCGTTCTGTTCTATACTTTTTGGTTCAGTTTTTTTTTTTTTAAACAAGCAAACAGAAAAAAGGTGGTTGAGACCCACTCAGTTGACCCGGTAATGAATCACAACCCACAGTCTGTAAAACACTGCTTCTCATACCTCTCACGGCTATTTGCTGCTGATTCCCTGGGACTTTGCTTCCTCTGCATGCAAGGTGTCATGGGTGCTGCTTTCTTGTCCTGGAAAAGATAGGCACAAACCACACAGGAACAGGACTGGCTTAGGGATCTGTTGCACTCAGTCATCACTCCAGAGTGGCCAGCACCAGGGGTGGCTTCCATGCCAAGGTGGAGCTGCACTTCAGAGCACAGAGACAGGGCCACTGGATCACCTGTGCTCCTGCCCTTGATCTGGGCTGCGGGCACTCTCATGGACATCACGCCCTCCTCCTTCAATTTCTTTTCTCCTTCCTTCAATTAACAATGAGTGGTATCTATCCTTAGCCAGCTAAGGGGCCCAGAGCACAGAGTGAGCCAAATCCAGCCGTGCCTCCTGGAACCCACACCCGAGGACAGAACTCCACCAGATGATGGAGAATAACTCCTGTAAGAGATGCTTCCAGGCAGAGCCTCCTGGAATAGTGGTAGCTGAAAATAGGGGGGTTGGGATCTCATCGGGGAGCGCAGAGAAGGTGTCCCTGAGCCAGTGATGCTGATCTGCGAGCTGCGAGAGGAAGAGACCGAAGTGGGCGAAGAAGGAACAGCTCGTGCCATGGCCTTGCAGCCCTTGGGAGATGGCAGGAACGAGGCTGAAACACAGCAAGGGGAGGTCAAAGGAAGCCAGGCAGGTGGAGTGCAGGGAGCGGGGTGCTGTCTCAGTTCTGGCTGCAGGAACACAAGACCTCAGACTGGGTGGCTTATAGACAACAGACCCTTATCTCTCACGGTGCTGGTGGCTGGAAGTCCATGATCACGGCTCCAGCTGTTTCCTCGTGGTGGCAGGTTGGGACCCTCGCGCCTCTTTGCTTTGTACTCGCAGGTTGTTAGGGGTGAGGGAGCTCTGTCGGGCCTCTGCAGTGGGACCCCTGATCCTATTCATGAAGGCGCCACCCCCATGACTTAAGCCCCTCCCAAAGGCCCCAGCTCCTAAAACCACTTGTGGGATTTCCACAAATGAATTGAGGGGTAGGGATAACACCTGCATTCAGACATAGCTGAGAGGGTGGAGCAATGGGTGGGGCAGAGGGAGCCCAGGGAGGTTTCCTCTCGCCCCTTGGAGGTTTTGATCAGGTTGACATGATCAGATTTGCATTTTGAGAAGACTGTTCTGTCCCAAGTGTGGAGGAGGGGTTGGGAGACAGCATGGAGGTAGGGGTACTAGACGCCCAGGTCACTGACAGTGCAATGCCCCAGGGAAACAGAGGAGGGCTTGAACCAGGAGGAGTGATGATGGCCATGGGGGAGAAGATGGTAAAGTGGGGAAGACTTAGGAGGCATCATCCATAGAGCCTGGAGATGGAACAGATGCAGGGTGCTAGAGGTGGCAGAAATGACTCCCTCACCTCCAGCTCACACTAGCCCAAAGCCTCCTTTAAGCACCAGTGTCAGCAGCAAGTGCAGAACACAGCCACCGGCCTGGCCCTGTCCCCAGCGGTGAAGGCTCCACACACTCTCTTGCCTGTGTACCCTTTACAACACTCCCTCTTGCTTTCTGCCAGCGGGGGGATCTCTGCTCTTCTCTCTTGGTGTTCATGCCCTATGCTGCAGAGTCCAGTTCTCTTGATTCGGCCTACAAGGGAGGCTGGACGTTATACGAGTCAGGCTGCCCTGAGACCTCAAATAATTCAAGATTTACATAATTCAAGCACAGTCTTTCCAAAGCAAGAGGGTAATTCTGCTTCCTGGCCAGAGTGCCTCCAGCATAAACCTACCATTTAACCCACACAGCTTACAGCTCAGAAGTATTACCTGATTCTTGACCAGCTTTTATGTGTAAAGGTTTTGAATTATTTTGTATCTTGTATATAAAGTGAGACTTGATATACATAAAGCAAATTCATACCAACTTGCAGTCACTTTGGGTTTCTGGCTTTCTGAGGCCTCTGCAGTCTGCAGGGGGCCTCCAATTCCAGAACCAGCTGCTTAGGCCCAGATCTGTCTGGGGTCTTGGGACTTCCCACCTCCTGCCTCGGCCTGCCCTTCTCAACTTGATCAAGAACCATGAGCAGGGCTCAAGGAGAATGACAATTCCCTGGGCAGGAGCATACTCAGAGGACCATTTAGAGGCAGCAGAAACAGAACAGAGGCTTGAAAGATGGGCTTGGTTAGTGGAGACAGAGAGGAAGAAAAAGGCGCTGTGTGTTTGGGGGTCACTGATCAGACAGTCTCAGGTATGGGGACAAAGGGCGAGCTGTTGAGCGTATAGTAGGAATACAGTAAAAGTTTTTTTGAATGTGTGAGTGAAAACATAACAGGTTCAGGAATTACTTGTCCTATTTAAGTACTGATTTGTTTGCCAACATTTCATTATGAAAAATTTCAAACCCACTAAAAAGTTGAAAGAATTATACAGTGATCACCTACATACCCTCCTATATAAGTTCTATGTAAAACAGTTTACTTTACCTGCTATATCACATATCTAGCCATTAGTACATCATCAATCCATCTCGTTTTTCGATGCATCGCCAGGTTGCAGACACAAGTACACCTCATCCCACACCTTTCAGCATGCATATCATTCACTAGAGCCCACTATCTGTTTGCATCTCTTTTTCACTTCTGAGGTAAAATTTACACTCAAGGAAATGCACAAAATTTAAAGATGCATTAGATGAGTTCTGACAAATGTATCCCAAACCTCTAACAAGATACTCAACATTATCATCACTCCAGAAAGTTTCCTCAGATCTTTTCTCATTCATGCTCAGCACTTACCCTCCAGAGGCAACTACTATTCTGTTTTTTGTTTTTTTAACCTCAGATGAATTTTGCCATAAATAAGTTGAATCAGGGCAGCCCAGGTGGCTCAGTGGTTTAGCACTCCTTCAGCCCCAGGGCCTGATCCTGGAGACAGGGGATCAAGTCCCACATCAGGCTCCCTACATGGAACCTGCTTTTCCCTCTGCCTGTGTCTCTGCCTCTCTCTCTCTCTCTCTCTCTCTCTCTCTCTCTGTGCGTGTCTATCATGAATAAATAAATAAAATCTTTAAAAAAAAGTGGAATCATACATTATGTACTCTTTTGTGTCTGGCTTCTTTTCATTCAGCAGAATGGTTTTGAGATTCATCTTTGTTGTAGTGTATATTAGTTGCTCATTCCTTTTGATTGCTGAGCAGTATGCCTTTGTATGAATAGGCCAGAGTTTGTTTATTCACTCTTTTGTTGATGGACTGGGCTGTTTTCAGTTTGTGGCTATTATGAATAGATCTGCTATGAACAATCTTATTAAGTACTTATTTTTTTATTATAACAAAAGCTAAAATATCATGAACTGGAAACCTCAATCAAAATCTCCAGCTAAGCCCGATAGTTTTCTGGATAGAAAAAAAATAAATAAGAGCTACCCTTTGTGGTAGACTTACATTGTGCCAGGCCATCTGCTGAGACTTTTCCTTCCATCAGTCATTCCACGTCAGCCTCACAGCCCTGTTTTCCAAGGCTTAGCGCAGGGAACTGACTTGTCCAAGCTCTCACAGACTACAGTGGCAGACCCTATGGGGGCCTTTCAGAAAGTGGCACAAATGTCAGTAGTAATTTCAAAGCCACGTAAAGATGGTTGTTTTGTATTTTTCATTTATCACATTTTATTATAATACTGACATCATTTTTATGTGCCTTCTGGAGTAAGCTTTAACTACAGCAAAGGAAAGTGAAGAGCCAAGGATGACAAGATCAGAAAGAAAGACCATTCCTTTACTAAGAAATCTTGAGGAACGGCAAGGAACTTTAAAAAGATTACTGATATATTAAAAATTAAACCGTTTCCTATTACAAAATACTAGAAAAAGGAAAGACCTCCAAATATACAGGCTTGATCAGCTTTTTATCTGTTTATAAAAGCAGATGTGACCAAATTGGAACATTTGCAGGAAACTTGGAAAGGAAGGATAGATTTACTACTACTACTGTTTATCTAGCCTACACTAGGGGCCAGGAAGACATGCTGGATCACTTACATGCATTTAACTCATTTCATCTTCCAGCAATCTCAATATCTATTCTCCCCATCTTCCTTAGTAAATGAATCCCTGATTTTAGTTGGTTATTTGGCCTCACAGAATAAAGGCATTTCTCAGCTTCCTTTGCAGCTAGGTTTGGCATGTGACTGACTTCTGACCACTGGGATGTAACCAAAAGGGGCATATGCAACTTCCAGAAAGAGGGTGACCTTAAAGGGAAGTGTGCCCTTCTTTGCCCCTTCCTCCTTCTAGATGAATAGAAGCAGATGTAATGGCTGGAGCTACAGCAGCTTTTACGACAATGAGGTGGAAAAAAAATGTGGTATGAATGGCAGGAAAAAAACAACAACCAGGGAGCCACTAAACAAGTTATAGACTCTGCACCTCCAGATTTTGTTTATGTGAGAGAAAAACACGCTTCTCTTGTTTAAGCTACTGTTAGTCTGTGTTTTCTGTCCTTCTAGTTGAATCTAAACCTGATATAGGAGGTACTGCCATCTGCATTTTATATATGAAGAGACTGAACCTCAAGTTTGCTTGGCTGGAGTATATTCTAGTCCCTCGAGGAGAACTATGCCCCACCTTTGGAACTGGTTGATTTCCCGAATCCCTAGGCTGATAATGGTGAAGTGACAAAGAAAATATGGTTTTTAGGTTTTGCTCACTGTAGCCATGCAGTGTGTCCACAGAGAACAGCAGCATGTCACAGCTTCTTTAAAAACTGGCCCTGGAGAGGTTTCAGAACACTGTGGGTGTGAAGTTTCCAAGAGCCACAGTTCTGGGTATCTGACTCTGAAAAAGTTACTTAACACCCTAAACCATAAGGCAGCAAAATTTGTCTTTAAAGCTGCCCCCCAAGTCAAATATCCTTTTAAAGGTGCCTGCACAATCCATGTCCTCTACGGTTCTGTGCAGTAGGCCAGACTCCAGCACAACTTCTCTGCTTGGGTGCTATTCCCTATGGAATGAATGAATGGATGAATAAATGAAACCTTCTGGTGTGATAACAATACAGCATGGATTAATGCAGCAGTTCCCCACCTGTAGGCTGTGAGGCTTTTGGGTGTGGGGAGAGCACACAGAGTTTTTGCATGGAGATCCTCAAATACTTTATTTTCCAGGGACTCAATCTCTTCTGTGTCTCCCACAGGGTTATACTGCTGCTTTTCAAGTGTATATATGCACTATTGTGATGAATAATATTTCATTAAAATATTATATAAGCATTAATCAATAGATATTAAACACACAACTATTATCATGCAAGAATTAAACCCTCAGCTTAATGCTACTCATCAAGAACTCTGAGAAACAGTCCCACAGCTAGTGATTTTCATAGAGTTTCAGACACAGAAGCAGTTCAGAGAATGGATACTTGGAGGCCTCCAGACCATTCAGTCACCTTCAAATCACACTGAGATAGAGCTCATGTCATGTGTAATGAAGCTGTACTGAGAAACACAAACCTAAACCCTTGAATTGGAGCTGCTGTGCACACTCCTTTCACTCTCCTTATATGGAAAAGAGGATCAGGTCCCGTGTACATCAAACACCAGTGTGTGGCAGTGTGTGGGGTGGGGGGTAAGGAGAAGGAACGAGCAGTGGGAACATCTGCAGCGAGCTACTGACTCTCTTGTTTCAGCCAGGGCTATCTGATGATAAAGTACAGAAACTGACTCTGGACAACTCAGGTGAGAAAATATGTACTCGAATTAAAGCTGGAGAGACAGGCTTTAGGAAGGACAGAAGGCATGATGGCAGCAGATACTTGAGGAGAGCTCCAGTCATTTTCCATCCATGTAGTACTTTGCCAAGATTGAGATTCTTTGAGAGAAGCATAGAATTAGCTAGAAGAGAGTAGGATACCATGAGTGGGAGCCTCCGCTCAATCCCTCACCAGGACTGGCCCCTCAAAGAAAACCAGAGTTCTGGCACCAGAAAAAGGGAGAAAGATGCTGAGCATGGAGGGAACAGCAGACATTTATTCTCTTTTTAAGGCTGTCTCTCTCTATCTGTAAAATGGGAACAACTATAAGCTACATTGTGAAACTTTACCAAGATAACACAGAATATAGTGTGGCACATGAGAATTGCCTAATATGTAAGTCTCCAAACTTTCCTCCCGAGAATGAAAATGCTATTGCAGGCTCTGTAAAGGATGCATCCCCAGTAGAGACTGGAAAACTTGCAAGTCCAGCCATGCTGTTTTACAGGTCTCCTGAACCTCACCAGAGAGCAAGCAGTGAATCTCTGCATGTTTGATCCATCATTTCCTGCTAGGGGAATAAAAAATAAACCGATTTTTGCATGAGTCCTTTCTTATAGGCAGGCTGGGGCTCTGGAGGAAGTCAATGCAATGGCCAATTCATCTGAAGTCAGAGGCTATAACAGAGCTATTATTTGTTTCCGATATTAAAGATCTCCCTCTGGCACTCAATGTTCTTTATGATGCATGGCCAACTGCCCACTGAGGGAGCTATTGCAGCCTGAACAATTTTATTCTAAAATAATATCATTTTGTTTTTATTTCCTACTGATACACACACATACGTATTTCTTTCCCTTAAAAAAAAATGATGATAGCTCAAAGTTACATTTTGCCTACACATTTTTCAAATTTTAGGATCATTTGTTCCAATCTGGATGTGGGCATGTCCCAAGCACTGCCTGATGGATGGCCTTGGTTTTTCTCTCCTATTCTTTCTTGGCTCCAATATTTGCCAGTTTGAACATTTTTGCTTAGTTCCAACATCTTCTTTCCATTAAACCAGACATTTCTGTTGCTTCACTCTTTCAGTGTTTTTTCCTTTGTCAAAAGTATGAAATTTGACAGATCATTTACTGATAATAAGTTACTGAAAGATGAGGCCATTGCAAGTTATGAGTTTCAAACTCTAGCTCTGGTGAATTTCTTTGAAAAAATGAACCAGCATTTTTTTAAAAATCTTAACAATAAAGTCATAATGCTTGGCTTCTCAGCCTGTTAAAGATTGGGTTTTCATCCTAAGAACAATGAAAAGACACCAAATTATATTTGACAGAGAATAAAATGACCAGATTTGTGTTTTTAGCATATTTCTCTATTGAATATGGATTAGAAAATGAGGCTCAGGGGTGAGAATGGAGGCAACAAAAGTAGATACAGGTTATGTTCATATGGGTAGGAGGCCATGGCCACTTGGAACAACATGGTGACAAGAGAATTGGAAGGAAGTAGGTAACTTGAGGGAGCTGACTGAACTAGATATTTGGCACAGGAAAAGCTGCATCAAAAATTAAGGAGTTGGGCATGTGGGTGGTCAGTCGGTTAAGCATCTGTCTCTTGGTTTCAGCTCAGGTCATGATTTCAGTGTCCTTGGGTTGGGTTCCCTGCTGAGCAAGGAGTCAGCTGGAGACTCTCTCTCTCTCCCCCCCACCTTTGCCCTTCCCCTTGCTTGCACTCTCTCTAAGGCAAGTTTAATAATTCAACACACAAAAAGACAACTGCATTCCTAGAGTCCCTTCTTCAGAGCAAATAATATAGCTAAAATATACCCATTGGTGTTGCATCATTTCCTTTGAATTTACTTCCAGAGTCAAAAAAGTCAATATCCATAAACCTAAATGTTTAATGATTTTATTTTATTTTATTTATTTATTTATTTATTTATTTATTTATTTATTTATGAGAGAGAGAGAGAGAGAGAGAGAGAGAGGCAGAGACACAGGCAGAGGGAGAAGCAGGCCCCATGCTGGGAGCCCAACACGGGACTCGATCCCGGGATTCCAGGATCGTGCCCTGGGCCAAAGGCAGGCGCCAAACCTCTGAGCCACCCAGGGATCCCCTGTTTAATGATTTTAGATGATAAAATTCATTTAAAATAGACACGTTGAATAACGAGCCTCTTGAAAATTTTGAGAAAAACCCATTCTTTCCCTTCTCCACCACAGACACCCTTTAAATTGAACAGTAAGCATATTTAGAAAAGAAACAACTCTTTATGTTTTTTTTTATCCTTCCAAGATGGATGGTCTTCTTATTCAGAGTTATACGTGTCAGAATAAAGAATGCCCATGAGGTTGGACTGTATGATGTTTTGGTAAAGTGAGATAAACATTCTTAGAAGAATGATTGTGGCTTTCAAAAAAACTAAAAACCCATTTTCCATAGAGGAGTTCTCCTTTGGGAACAGAAACTTTTCTTTATAATTTCTCTAGCCACACAGATGAAGAATATGAAAAAGGCATAATATATCAATTATGGACATGGTTACATTTTAAAAGAACACAGATTTTTTCCCAAATTTATCTTAAGTGTTCAACTCAGGAATTCTAGATGGAGACAGGAATGAATTTTCTTGCTTCTAAAAGCACGCTGATCTCCTTCTTGTTAAACAATTTTTACCAATAACACTATATAGATTAGCTCAAAAAAGTGGATGAAAAACTATTCAGAATAAAGCATTGTATTAAACTATCTGCTTAAAAATAACAAAAATTTATTCCTGCTCTCTGAGACAAAGAGGGGAATAACCGGAAGAATATCTGGGACTTACTGATGATGGTTAGGTTGTGGTCCCAGAACTAGGGGATTCTGAAAAGGATCTTGTCCCAGGAACTACCTGGTATAAACACCTCCTTAGACTGAGATGCACCGTGGTTTCCAGGTTTCAGAGCCTAGAGGGAAGCTGAGTCCAAGAGGCAGAGGCTTATTCCCTGACTATGTTCCTACATCCTAAGGCCCCTCATGATAGAAAAATCCAAGAGGAGATAAGCACAAAGAGGAGGAGATGCCAGGCAGCCTTTGAATGACTAATGTCCGCTATAGGCACTCCTCTCTACTCCAAGGCCACCCCTCAAATTGTTCTTTACTGGGTTCCTTGGATTTAGTTAACTTATCCAAAACAGTTATTAATTCAGATCCCAGAAATCTGACGTGACAAGAACTCATACAGGAGGTGAAATAGAGTTTAACAGTAGCTTTAGCTTTGACAAAAACAAAAATCTTTTTTTTTTTTTTTAAGATTTATTTATTTGAGGTGGGGAGGGGCAGAGGGAGAGGAAGAGAGAGAATCTCCAGCAGACTCCTCGCTGAGTGCAGAGCCTGTCAGGGATCTGGATCCCACGACCTTGAGATCCTGATCTGAGCCAAAATCAAGAGTCTGACGCTGAGCCACCCAGGTGCCCTGACAAAAAGAGTCTCTAATAAATGAAAGGAAGAGTGTTTAACCACTTAAGAGAGAATTAAATGCTTTGGAACCTGATGAATTTATTGGTAATAAATCATTTAAGGAGGTAAGCTCCTGAGGCCAGAATTTGATTCTCAAGGGGATTCTTTATTTGGTAAAACTTAACCTCTGAATTGCAGTGTGTAAATGTGTTTCTGAACTGCTTTTGAACAAATAAAGTTAGTTTTTTTTAAAAAAGGAGAAATTTCACTATTCAAACTCTGCACTAATTTCAGGCTTTCATTCCTACCAACAAGCCTAATGAAGTCTACATATATATATATATATATATATATACACACACACACTTCCCAAAGTATTTTCATGATTATTATTTTATTCAATCTCCACCACCATAATGTATACTAGGTAGATAAATTATTTTATAGAGAAGGAAACTGACACTCAAATTACTTACTTTAAATAACTAGTAAGTGACTGGTGTTTACCCTTATATTCCATGGCCCCTTGTTGTTATGTTTTTATTTTTTCAGAACCCACCTCTTATTTTATTACTGTTGCAAGGGCAAATCTCAAATCTGAAATAATGGACGAAATCAATGCCAAGACTACTCATCAACCAATGTTTACTGAGGGCTGCTGTATTGGCAAGGAAACAGGCCACGCTGCTTTAACAAAGAGACCCCAAGTATAGTAGCTCAAAAAACCCCAGGAGTTTGTTTCTCTCCCACATAACCTGCTATGGCACTGGCATTTCAGGGTAACACATCCAGGGACCCAAGTGCATTTTAGCCATCCCATCTTCTATATATCTATATCTATATCTATCTACCATATATATCTCAGAACATTACTCAGCCATTAAAAAGAACAAGATCTTGCCATTTGCAACAACACAGATGGATCTAGAGGGTATTATGTTAAGTGAAATAGGTTAGAGAAAGACAAATACCATGATTTCACTCATATGTGGAATGTAAGAAATGAAAAAGAAAGACAGACAGACAGACTCAACTATAGAGAATAAACTAATGGTTACCCGAGGGGAGGTTGGGAGTGGGGAAGGATGAAATAGGTGAAGGGGATTAAGATTACACTTACCACGGTAAGCACTGAGTCATGTATAGAACTCAATCACTATATTGTATGCATGAAACGAATAGAACACTGTATGTTAATTATACTTGAATTAAAAAAAACACATCCTGATGAATCTAGTAACTATTTAAAAAATAATATATATAGAATGAAATAAGAGATAGTGTTTTTATTTTGTTTTTAAATAACCACAATTTCTTAATAATGAGATCTATGTGCCTATTTGGCACTGCATAACTTCTCAGACCTTGGGCTCACATTGGATACCACCATTGTCATTTCTCATTCTATACTCATTTATGCATACAGCATGCTTTTTATCATAATAACCATCTGAAACCCAGCTTTACAAAGACATGATGTCATGATCTAATATTGAAACTGTGACTATTCTAAGCTACTAGTTTTATTTACTTAGTACCTGAGAGAAGTTAATGAGTTTCCTTCAAAAATCTAAACTATCCTGTAGTGTTCTTCTGTTCACTGAGATTCCTCAGGGTGCTCTGGCACATAATTTGAGGGCCACTATATACTACAGTGTTATCCTTATTATTGTACTACCCACCCCAGTTATGGCTTCTTTGGGAGGAGCAATACCTTTTGACCTCTGTGGTAATCGCTTCCTCAACTATTCCCAGACTCCTATCATTACTTATTGCCCAGGGGGTCATGAAGGAGGAATGAGGGCTAATGAGTTTACCAGCAACTTCCTTGCAACCATGCCTCAGCCAGTGGGAACCAAGCTTCCCCACCCCTGCTTGCCTTACCCTGGTGAGAAGCCCAAAGCAAAAATCAACCCACTTAAAGAGTAAAGGTGATGATGTGTAGGCTCCTACATTCCCATGTTCCTGTGACATAGATGAGATACTACACTGCACTGAACTGTAAAGAAGGAATGAGATTTCCCTGCTTCTGTGCATGCTCCATCCAGACACTGGGACTGTGGGAGTCTCAAAGGGTGGAGTGTGGAGGACAATCCATTGTAATGGGAGCTGACAATCTTGGAGCCCACTGGCTCTGATCTGAACCACTGGGCATTTCAAGAATTGATTAGTGTTGCCGCCATTCTGTGTAGAGATCACAACATGCAGCCTTCAGGCAGGGAGGTAAGAAGTACTGTGTCTTTGTTTGACTAGACTGAATCTGATTTCCATTTCATCCCTCTGTTCTGCCGGATGATAGAAACTAAATTGCCAGCAGTTCTAGGTTTCCTAAGATATGCTAAGTAATGTGAAATTACTGCTGTTTGATCGTTTCTAAACAATGAAAATGGCAAATGTGTATAGTTTGGGGCATAACTGGGCTCTGCTCCCAGGTTTGTGTCCACATTCTAGGGGGCTTATGTGGTGATGAAGTCTGGGCCACCTGGCCCCCCAGATCACTGCCCACTCTGTCTTTTCCTGAACCATCCTTGCTTGTCCTGTGTTTTCTGGCACTGGTCCATGAAGATCTCTTCTCTGTCACTGCCCCATTTCTAAGGCTTCTCTAAGGCTGCATCCCTCTCAGAGATCCTCACTTCACCCTTGGGTGCATGTGAAATGTGGGTAATGGGAGCAAGGCAGAGTCCTTTCTCAGTGAGACTTACTAACATCCAAATTCTCCTGTTCCCTAAGCCTCTCCTCTCTTCTCCACTCTTTAGAGTGATAAGAACCAGCTCTTGTCTTGCCATCTCACTTATTCTTCCAAATCTATGGTTTCTGGCATAAACTTAGGGCTTTAATTTCTTAGAGCTCAGGTTTTTAAGTTTCTGCATCTCTAAAACCTTGGTGTGGGAAATGGAAGACGTCTGCTTCTGCTTTTATGCCTTGACATCTGTCCCCTGTGACAGCAGATGCCTCTAGTGGAGTTGATTGGGCAAAAGTATTTGGGGTACAAAGCATGACAAAAATTAGCCTGCTGTGGAGTGGGGTACCTGGCCCTTCCTCAGGCCTGTGTCTCATCCAGGTGTTCAGAAAGACACCGGATAGGGAGTCAGGAGACCATGTGAGAATCCCAACTTCACATTTCCAAGCTGTGCAACCCGTGTTAAGTCATTGCACCTCTCTCCAGGTCCCCAGAGTCAGAAAACATATTGCCAGAAGGCCCCAAACTCCTACTGTGTGGTCAAAGATAGACAGAGAGAAAAAAAAAAGTCTTCCAGATTCTAGTTGCATCAGGAGTAGCAAGACAATGTTTGTTTTGTTTTTTCTTAAGCCTAGATATATTATATTCAAAGCAATCTATGTATACTTTATTCCCTCTCATTTACCCCCACTGGCTGATCCAAATGGAAAAAGATACAAAGCACATTTCTGGCTTGACTATTGCCTGCTTAGATACGACCCATGGTGAAACACCCATTTTCCCACTCAGCTGTATTCCTGTTTATTCCTGTTAACACATGGTCTCTAAAATTGGCAATGACTTTCTCTTTGTTATTTTTACCTTCCTTTCGGGGGCCAGCCCAGACTCCTGGGTGGATTCATTTCCCATTGAATTACCAGAATAGGGCAGAATCTGATAGGAAGAAGTGCGTGGAAGAAAGCTCTGTTCCCAGGCCCTTACACAAGGGGATTTGTCCTCCCATCTACGCCAGAGCCTGGGGGCTGTGGGGGAACTGAAACGGGACATCCTGTCCCCTCCACTAGCATTCTTCCCCCAACCAAGTGGCAGTATTGTCCTTTGTGCTCTCACACAATTCGCACTAGGTGGAGTAGCCAGCGAGGCATGACTGAACAGACCCCATGACAGAAATGCCCCATTCTCCCGTGCCCAAGCCAAGGGCCTCCCAGCACCCTCATTGGGAGCGCCTCTGCCGGTGGTCCTTCTGAAGAGGGAATGCTCCAGGAAGGGGCTGCAGTGCCATGCAAATTTTAACCACGGGCTTCACAAATTTCACTTTTGACGAGACAGGACAGTTCAGATCTACACTAATCAAGAAAGGGTACAAAAGGAGCCCTGAAGACACACGAGCTTTGCCAAGGGCCAGCTTTCGGAGAAAAGGCAAAGGTCCAGAGTAACCATTTTTCTGTGTTTAGCAGTTCGGTGCCCCTGACACCACCTCAGCCACAGAGTGATGGCCCCAGCCTCTCATCCATCCCTTCTCCTCTGGGTGTGAAGATATCTTTGACTCATAAGTTCTAAGACCTTCCACTTTCCAAATGTATGACCCTGGGATAAATCCCTTAACCTCTATCTGAATCTCAATTTCTTCATCTCTAAAATGAAAGTAGTAAACACACCTACCTGACAGGGTTGTTTTGAAGCTTAATGATAAGGAAAAAAAATGTCTAAGGTTTTTATGATTTATAAAGCACCATATGAACATAGTTTTTCCTGACTTAGCCTAGAATCTTTTGGAAGAGAGCTTAACTAAATTCTTTATCTTCAACCTCTACTAATTCAGGCATCTTGGACACAAAGTCATTATCCTCTGCTTAAATCCTTCCTATGGTGGGAAACTTGTTACCTCACTCTTTAATGAGAAATTACAACTACTACAAGACTTTATGACCAGAGTTTGCTCTTTTTAAATCACAGCCACCTCACATAAGCTCCAGAATAAATGCAGAGAGTGAGCTTTACTCATCTAGTAATTGCAGAAGGATCATCTAGATTTGGGTGACCAGATGTTTATACACATTTATTTCAAAATCTGAAATGATTGTACCTATCTTCCATTTTTGAAGGTTAAGTGTGTTTGTTTTGTTTTCATTATTGGAAATACATTAAAACTGGCTTAGGGATAGCATTCAGAAAAAGGAAGGGAAAGGAAAATTCACAGATGTTCAAAGCAGTGTATCCACTTTATGAACACAGAGTAAAATGATTTGTCCTAGGACTACTTCACTTTGGCTATTCCGAGAGGTCTCCTGCGGCTGCTATAAATGTGGAAGAAAGCTTTGTCCATTTCTTTTAACCTGAATAGTTCAACAAAATGTAAACGTATCAGAGAGATTCCTAACACCAATATGTGTCCCCAAAGCCGAGAACTTTTAGTTTTAGTTGCAGCACAATGGTAAATCGATTTTGCTTTTGGATTTAAGATTTGGAAAACATGTGAGATTAAGTCCTACTTTGGGGAATTTTTGCAAGGGGGAACTAGGATTTTATGAGTGTTAGGGCTTATAGTTTAAATCTGCAATTAGTATGAGCAGCCTAAAGAGACACATGTTCCTGTGATCTGTAGAGGGAAATGTAAGGAGAGAAGTTGGCAAACAGGGTTTTGCAGAGTTGTGCCATGAAGTTCAAGTTCTCATACATAGATTCCATAGTGACCTAAAAGAATCAGAGGCCTTAGGAAGAAATCAAGGGTGAGGAATCCTCAGCCCACAGGGATGTCCCTGACCTCAAGCCTCATAAAGGTAAAGGACAATCATAGCTGAAAATGTTGGTCATCAACCCAATAGTGATCACCTCCTCCTTCTATGCATATAACAGAAAACTCTATCTGTTCAGAAATGCAGCAGATAGTTCTGGAGACGAGGCCCCACTGAAGTCTCAACGTGCAAATTTTGATCAGTCTCAGTCTCAAATTATAATTGTTTCCCTTGCCAGTGATTGCTCTAAAATGAGGCATATGACACAATTCTGGCCAATGAGAAGTCTGCCAGAAGGACTTCTAAGAAAGTTTTTCTCACTCTTAAAAAAGGAGAGACCAAAGAGATTTTCTGCTTCTGGCATTTGGATGTTGCCAGAAAAGAATGTGATGCTTGGAGCTCTTGTAGTCATCTTATAACCATGAAGGAACAAACACGAGGCAAAGGCAACATGCTTAGAATAGTCTTTTTCATCTTAGGAAGATGGAAAAATCCTGAATCTTGCACTCTGTTTTGTTGCTGAACCAGTCATTGCTGGTACTGCCTCCTCAGAATTATTATCATGTGAGAAAATAAGTCTTTTTCTTATTTACTGAGTCGTTTAGAGACAAAACCATAGAGCCAAACTTCCTAGGTTCAAATCTTAACTTTACTGAAACTTTACTGAAGTATTTCATATAATCAAAGGAAAGATTGTCAACATGAGTAGTGATCAGGCTCCAATGAGCTAAGGGAGAAGTCCTGCCTTCTTGGACAGGATAGGATAGAATATGCTCTGATGCAAGTTAGGCCAAATCTCAGTGGCTTAACATAACACAGTAGTATTTCTCACTCTTGTTACACGTCCAGTGAAGGGGGTTTTGCTTCCCACAGTCTATCTGTCATCTTGGAAGAACACCATTTGGAGCATGGGATTTCCAGGATTTCAATGCAGGGGAAGAAAAGATGAAAGAGCCACACTGGTTTGTGAGTGGCTCGCACTCATCCCTTCCAATCACATTCCCATTTGCCAGAGCTCATCCACACAGCTCAACTCAGTCATAGTGAGGGCTGGGAAATGTGTCTGCTATTAGGGAAGTACTAATTTTTACTGCCATAGACACTAACCTAATTATAGGGATCAGAGAAAAGACAAAACAAAGGGTTGAGTTGAAAGGCTTTCGCTGATCTTCATATTTTTCAAAAAATACCAACATCCAAAATACCCTCAACCTGCAATTATGATATTTTATTTTATAGGCAAATCTTCACTTTCTCATTTGATAATCTTGGTACATCTTTATAAGGAACAAATTAACTGATATTTAAACTGCATGTCAAAACTGTATCTGCTGTCATTCTCTTTTTAATAATGTACCTTGAATAAAGGATGGCAAGGGCTAGCCCTGGAGAGATTGATTCCAAATTCCTTGCTAGTATGAAATACAAAAGAGCAAATGTATTTTGATTTACGAATAGATTCGCCATAATAATATGCTGATGGTTAAAACTGATCCAGCTAATCTGGATGAAGCTTCTCATACTTACTTTGCAAAGAAAAAAAAAAAAAAAGTAGTAGGTAGGAGGGGGAGGCCTAGACTTCCTTCCATTCAGCCCTCTGGCCAGAAGCCGGGACAATGGAGCTGTCAGAGTAGCCATCCCTGCTGTGCCTAGCCAATTTGCCTGAACCTGAAATGGAAGTGTTAACTTCATGGAGTCTAAGTCCATCCATCCTCTGCCTTTTTCCTCACTGAGGCTTTCAGCAATGCTTGTTGGGGAAGAAAAGGTGCTTGTTTTATTCTTAATTGTACAGAGCAGCTGATCAGTGTCTGCATGACTTCTTGAACAATGAGTGTATTTCAGACCTTCTTACTGCTTGCTTACTTCATTTAAAATTTAACAGATGTCAATTGTGACACAAACACTTTCTCCCTAGGTGATGGATTAAGGCAAATTTCATTTTATGCCTGGCACGAAGTCCACGCTATATTGTGTGTTGAAAGACCATTATTTTAAAAGAAAGAAAAAGGAAGGATAAAGGGTCTGACTAAAATTCTGTAATAATGGAAGAAAACTAGTTTCCACAAAGGCATTGTTCTGGAAAGCTTTGTTGGCTTAGGGCGCCACCTAATGGGCATGTGGCAGCGTACACAAGGGCTGTTTGAAGCGGTACTCCCTGCTTTCTGGTGAACACAAAGGCAAAGTGTGGAGCTGCGATTGCCATTTGTGTGGATTTCCATACCCAGTGAGATGTTGTGTTCAAGTTCTAGGACTGCCTCTAATTAGTTATGAAACCTTGTGCAAGCCCCTCAGTCTCTCTGAACTCCAGGATCCTCATCTAAATGGAGGTTCTCGAAGCCTTCTTTGTGGGATTGCCCAGAGGACTGAGAGTGTGTATTTGAAAGCAGGATGTAATCCAAGGGCTCAGGGACTCAAGTGACTGGCAGTCATCATGTAATGACATCATGAGGCCCTATGTATTTTGTCTTCCTCCTTTTGGTAGGGAAAATAAGTTCAGAAGTATGTTTCTCCACAATAAGGAAAACAGCACAAACATGAAAATAAATGGCTGTTGGCAGCTGTCCTCAAGGTTGGAGAGGTGACAGGAAATTGTGGGGATGGTGGTGAACTGGACACACCTGTCTGGTCTCAGGGGGTGGCCACAGTCAGCCTAGTCAATAATGGCTAGTTTCCTATTTGCCAAAAAAAAACCAAAAAAAAACCACAAAAAAAAACCCCCACTTACCCATGTAGAATCTCCTGCCTTGTAAATTGGTTCAAGTTACAGGAGCTAAATAAGCCATACCTGGGAACGGAATTCAGCTTCTAGGTCTCCAGTTTGCAATCTCTTCTATGGTTCTATACACGTGTAAGAAGACAGGGATACTAGGGCACCTGGGATACTGGGTGGCTCAGTGGTTGAGTGTCTGCCTTCCGCTCAGGGCGTGATCCCACAGCCCCAGGACCGAGTCCTGCATCGGGCTCCCCATGGGGAGCCTGATCCTCCCTCTGCCTGTGTCTCTGCCTCTCTGTGTCTCTCATGAAAGAAAGAAAGAAAAGAAAGAAAGAAAGAAAGAAAAGAAGAAAGAAAGAAAGAAAGAAAGAAAGAAAGGAAAGAAAGAAAGAAAGAAAGAAAGAAAGAAAGAAAGAAAGAAAGAAAGAAAAGAAAGAAAAGAAGGGAAAGAAAGAAAGAAAGAAAGAAAGAAAGAAAGAAAGAAAGAAAGAAAGAAAGAAAAGAAAGAAAGAAAGAAAGAAAGAAAGAAAGAAAGAAAGAAAGAAAGAAAGAAGAAGAAAGAAGAAAGAAGAAGACAACGACGACAACAGGGATACTAGGAGTGATCCTGCTCTGTGTGGGCTGGGACAGGGGTGGGGCGCTCAGCCCTCCCTGTCCGGGGAGGGGACAGGGTGAATCTAGTGAGAAGAACAGGAACTGGGTCTGAAATCACCATGGTACTGGCTGAGGTGAAAGACACAACTGGTGGAGGCCTAAGGAGGCCTCTCTCCTATTATCAGTTGCCTCTTCCTGCTCTCCTTCCCTTTTTCTCCTGTTTCTTGGGACAAGAGAAACAGAGCTTTCTCTGGGACAAGAGCTTTCTCCCTGAAGCGTCATGCTTCCCTGCTGAGTTTCTCCCAAAAACCAGTCACCGGCCGCCACAGGGAAGAGAACCAAACTGGGAGTCAGACCCTGCAGATACTGTCATTTGTGGTGAGACCTGGGGCAAACACTTCTACCCCTCTGAGTCTTCATCTCCCCATTTGTAAAGTGGGGAGACAAACACCTTCCCTGGCTTCTACTAAGGATGGTGCCTGGGTCATATGAGATGATGTGTGAGGCAGTGCTTTGTGAATTTGAAAGTGCTGAACATTATCGGGTTATTTGAAAACTAGGCTGTCTACCCTTGAACAATTCTTAAATGCTGGAAATACAGCATTAAGAATGGATCATCCACCCATTTAATCAATCATTCATTCAACAAATATTTATTGAGCATCTATTATGTGCCTGGCACCTGTAAGCAATGACTAAGACAAACATGGATCTTCCCTGTCACACAATGTACATTCTAGAGATAGAGACAGAGAGTAAGAAAAGGGATGAAGGAAGGAAGGAAAGGGGAAAAAAAAGGAAATGAAGGAGGAAGGAAAGGAAGAAGCTTGAAATAGGCCAGGATGAGATTATTTACAGCACTAACACTGACAAACTACAAATCAGGGTCCTTTCCAAGGGCTGATTGTGGCCCATCAACCATTGGAACCAGAGGTCAGATTCCAACGGTAAGGAGCCACAGGGAGATTTTGAGCACAGCAGAAACCTGATTTGCTATCTATTTTCTCCAACTGTCAAAGATCAGTCTTCCACCATGTGGAGATAAGACCTTAACCAGACACAGCGGCAGCAAGACCAGCCTTCAAGGTCATGGTACAATCCAGGCTAGAGATGGTGGGGCCCGGATCCTGACAGTGATAGAGCAGCAAAATGTGGCTGGATTGGGAGCAGGGCTCACAGCATTTGTTAATGGATTGGCTGTGCAAAAAAGATGGAGATACGGCTGGTGAGTGGCAGAGGCACCCTCCCTGTCCGTGAGGAGCTCACATTCTAGTTCGAGAAACAAACAGGCAGTAAGCTAAGAATTTCACAAGTGAGTATTTAGTTATACCGGCTATTGATGGCATCAAACACAGTGAACCTCAGGGAGACCTAACCTAATCTGGAAGTGACATGTGAACTTGATCAAGGTGAAGGATGGTACAATTACACAGCTATGGAAACACTTATAATATTTCTCCCACAACTCTGATCTGGACAGGCAAATGCCTGAGTCCCCAACCTGTCAGTAGTTAGTAATGGCCTGTAGCAGGCAGAAAATCAGCAAGATGTGAGCATTCACCAGTTGCCTGCCTGTCCTCCTTCTGAGTTGTCTTGTTCATCACTCCTATGAGTTGCTGGAGTAACGAGAGAAAGGGTAGAGGTGAAAGTGAAAACGGGAAATCTGAGAGAACAAACCAGGCATGTGGGAAGGGGGCGCCAAAAAAGAACAGTTTGCTAGGATGAATGAACTATCTGATAGTTTGGGAAAGAGAAAGATCTGGAGGAGAGCAGATGCCCTAATAAGGAGAGCCTTGAAGAAGAGATTAATGATGAGTTTCTTAAGGGCTGATGGTAGATTCTATCTTTTAACCCTTCCTGTATTGACTACCTTTGCCATGTGATGTTGTAGATCCTCCTACTAAAAGCACAGAATGTATTTCACCACTGTCACTCCTTATCATTATCCACGTAAAGCTCATCCGTGGAGTTTTCAGGAAACTAACATTAACCACAGTGCTTTCACATAATGCTCTGCTTTACTGACATCTGGGATACTCTATTAATCTCATATAGACTATTTCTCTTATTGGTAAAATTTTTAAAGAAAACAATGAGCTATTTCCCACTTATGTGTCAATGCACATTCTAAATCACATTCCCAAATTATTTTTAATATCAAAGTATTTGGGTTCTTGCTCTCATCCAGTTTTTATCAAAGTAAGGTCTATTGATCAACTGTAACATAACTGTAAAAATCATTTGGGGAACTTGCTAAAAATGCAAATATTCCTTCCTCTTGTCTTTCTTCCCCTTAATGAACAATTCTGCTAAAATGATTATCTGGAACACAGCAAGACAGGAATCTGCATCAGCAGATGAGAGTACATGAGGGCAAGTCTAGTTAGCATAGTAGCCCAGCAGCTGGCAGGACCCAAGCAGAGAAAGGAGGATATCCACCCAGAAGTGCTGCCTGGCACTTCTGAGCTTGAGCAGGGTGAACAGGATGTCCATGCATGGGTTTGGCCTACAACAAGCTGACAGACCCTGAGCTGGCTGAAGAGGCACATCCAGAGAAGCAGCATGACATGGGGTTTTAAAGCCCAAGTGGAGTGAGATGGGCCTCCATCTTGGGGGAAATGTGGCCCAGAATATGGATTCAGAGCTCAAGCAAGGTGAGAAGGTATCTCCACAGAAGGGTGACCTGGTGTCCTGGTACAGAATGTCAAAATCCAAGTGTGGTGGGGGAAAGTATCTATATCAGAAAGTGGGTGGTGGTATAGAAAAACCATACGATCATCTCAACGGACACAGAAAAAGCATTTGATAAAAATCAAATACCTATTACTGATAAAAACTCCTAGAAAACTAAAGATAGGAGGGAATTTCCTCAAACTGATAAAAGACATCTATAAAAAAAAAACTATACTGGCACGAGGGTGGCATAGTTAAGCAATCGACTGTTGGTTTTGGCTCAGGTCTCATCTCAGGATCATGAGGTAGACAACCACGCTGGGTTCCTTGCTCAGTGGGGAGTCTGCTTGAGTTTCTCTCTCCCTCTCCCTCTGTCCCTCTCACCCCCTGCTTGTGTGCTTGCTCTCTCTCACTCTAAAATAAATAAATTAAAAAAAAAAAAAAACCATATATCTAACTTCAAACTTAATGGTAAAGACTGAATGCTTTCCCTCTATGATTAGGAAGAAGACAAGGATGTCTGTTCTCACTCCTTATATTTAGCATTGCATTGGAGGTCCTGGAGCAGACAATCAGACAAGAAAAAGAAATAAAAGGCATTCAATGTGGAAAACTTTATACATAACTGACATGATTGTCTATGTAGAAAACCCAATGGACTCCCCTCAAAAGTTAGGAGAATAACTGATTTTAGCTAAGGTTGCAGGATAAAAGGTATTTTATAAATATGAAGGTATTTCAGTAAGCAAATAATCAGTAATCAATTAAAATTTCAGTTTTTTAAAAGATTATATTTATTTATTCATGAGAGACAGAGAGAGAGAGAGAGAGAGAGAGAGAGAGAGGCAGAGACACAGGCAGAGGGAGAAGCAGGCTGCCCTAAAATTTCAATTTTAAGAACAGTATTTAAAGGATCCCTGGGTGGCGCAGCGGTTTAGCGCCTGCCTTTGGCCCGGGGTGCGATCCTGGAGACCTGGGATAGAGTCCCACGTCAGGCTCCTGGTGCATGGAGCCTGCTTCTCCCTCTGCCTATGTCTCTGCGCCTCTCTCTCTCTGTGTGACTATCATAAATCAATCAATCAATAAATAAATAAAGGGCTGGTGTATAAAATTTCTTTAAAAAAAAACAGTATTTAAAATAGCATAAAAATATGAAAGACTTAAAGCTAAATCTGATAAAATGTGGAAAATCTGTACACTATAAACTATAATATATTGCTGAGAAAAATTAAAGACCTAAATAAATGGGTCTCTTTTTATAGATTAAAAGACTCATCATCGTTAAGATGTTAATTATCTCCAAATTAATTATAGGCTCAAGGCAATCACAATCAAAATCTCAGCAGAAATTTTCTAGAAATGGACAAGCTGATGCTAAGATTAATATGGAAATGGAAAGGACCTACACTAGATAAAATGATTTGGGAAAAGAATTAACATGGTTAACACTACCTCATTTCAAGAATTATTACAAAGCTAAAGTAATCAAAATAGTGTGGTATTGACATTAAATATTGACAAAGAAGATAATGGAATAGAACAAAGAGCCTAGAAAGAGACCCACATTAGGGACATTGATTTTTTTTTTCCCCAAGGTGCAAATGCAATCAATGTAGAAGGGATGGTCTTTTCAACAAAGGGTGCTAGGATAACTATAAATATACTGTATATATTCATATATACACCATGAATATACTATACATACTCACATACAGTAACAATAATAATAAACCATACTTCATGCCACTTATAGACATGAAGTGAAAATGGGTCATGGACCTAAATGTAAAATCTAAAACTATAAAAATTCTAGAAGAAAACATAGGAGAAAATCCTTATGAACTTGGGTTAGGCATAGCTTCTTAGATATAACACCAAAAGTATGAAAGGAGAAATTAAGTCGGATCTCATAGAAATTTAAAATTTTGTTCTTCAGATGACACTATTAAGAAAATGAGAAAACAAGCTAGAGCCTGGGAGAAAATAATTTTGCACAGGAGATATCTGATACGAGACTTGCATCTAGAATAAAGAACTCTCAAAATTCAATGACAATAAAAATCCCATAAAACAATGGGCAAAAGATTTAAACTGAACATTCACAAAGAAAGTATATACATGGCAAACACATGAAAGATGTTAAAAATCATTAGTCATTACAGAAATGCAAATTAAAATCACTACACATCTATCTAAATTAAAAAGATTAATAAGCATACCAAGTGTTGGCAAAGATGTAGCGGAATTGAATGTAAGCAGTCAGGGAAAAAGAATATGTACTCTATTATTCCATTAATATAAACATCTAGGGCAGCCCGGGTAGGCTCAGCGGTTTGGCGCTGCCTTCAGCCCAGGGTGTGTCCTGGAGACCTGGGATCTAGTCCCACGTCGGGCTCTCTGCATGGAGCCTGTTTCTCCCTCTGCCTGTGTCTCTGCCTCTCTCTCTGTGTGTCTCTCATGAATAAATAAATAAAATCTTTCAAAAAATATATAAACATCTAGAAAATGTAAATTATATGACAGAGAGCAGATCAACAGTTGCCTGGGGAGTGAGCAGAGAGGAAGGGACAGGAGGGAGAGATTACACAGGTGCACAAGAAAACTTTTGGGTGATGAATATGTTTACTATGTTGATTATGGTGATGGTTTCATGAGTAAATGCATATATCAAAATTTATCAAACTGTACACTAAATTGTATTTATTTTATGTCAATTACATCTCAAAATATTGTAAAAATTTTCAGATTAATTCAGTAATTAAGAACCTGATAGAAGGAAAGGTCAATTAAGATTTTGGAAAATAAATAGAGCCAAATGGGCAAAAATTTGCTTGTTCAACCCAATTAAATGTCAGTGAAAAACTGGAACCAATTCAAATGTTTACCATTTGGGCAAGAGTTTTGTACAGCATGAATCTACAAGTCAGAATACAATACAAGTATTTTATTTATTTCCTTTTAAATATTTTATTTATTTGAGAGACAGGGAGAGCTCTCGTGCAAGCCGGGGTGGTGGGGAGGGACCAGAGGGAGAGGGAGAAGCAGACTCTTTGCTGAACAGGAGCTGGTCCCGAGGCCAGGCTCCATCCCAAGACCCCAGGATCACGACCTAAGCCGAAGGCAGACACTTAACTGACTGAGTTATCCAGGTGCCCCAAGTATTTTTTAAAATATTTTATTTATTTATTTATTTATTTATTTATTTATTTATTTATTTATTTATGTGTGTGTGTGTGTGTGTGTGTGTGAGAGAGAGAGAGAGAGAGAGAGAGAGAGAGAGAGAGAGAGAATGGAGGTGGTGAGGGGAGCAGAAGGAGAGAAGCAGTGCGAGAGGGACAAGCAGACTCTGTGCTGAGTTTGGAGACCAACATGAGGCTCGATCTCATTATCCTGAAAGCATGACCTGAGCTGAAATCAGATTCTGGCACTTGGGGTGCCTGGTGGCTTAGTCAGCTAAGTGTCTGCCTTCAGCTCAGGTCATGAGCCTGGGGTCCTGGGATCCTGGGATCTAGCCCCTGTTGACCTTCCTGCTCAGCAGACAGTCTGCTTCTCCCTCAAATGAATAAATAAAATCTTAAAACAAAAAAAGAGTGTGATGTTTAACTGATTGAGCCACCCAAGAACCCCTGCTATGCAGGTATTTAAGAAATCATTGGGAAAACGCTTATTGTTTAATGCTAAGTAAGTAGATAAGACTGAAAAATTCCACCTAACCCTTTGATTATGTGTGCATTTTAGTCAAGAACTGGAAAAATACATGGGAAAACATTATGTGTTGGGGTGATGGGACCATGGGTGACAACTTTCTTGTTACTATTAAACCTTATGTAAACAATAAATAACGGAACTAGTAAAAAACAGGAATGAAATATTTTTAAAGTTATTAATTTTAAACCAATGGCCTAAGGCCATTTACTCCTAATTGTAGAAAAATACTACAATGGGTAAAAACCAAACTGATGATTTAGGGAACAAAACCCGGTACTTTTTTTATTATTATTACTCATGACAGACAGAGAGAGAGAGAGAGAGAGAGAGAGAGAGAGGCAGAGGGAGAAGTAGGCTCCATGCAGGGAGCCCAACATGGGACTTGATCCCAGATCTCCAGAATCACACCCCAGGCCAAAGGCAGCGCTAAACTGCTGGGCCACCAGGGCTGCCCTAAAACCCAGTACTTTTTAAGGAGTTCCGGAAGTACTGATTGTAAAGGAAGGCTTTCCTGGGAATGGTGTAACCCAATAGTAAAGACAGACCTCATTAAAACCAAAAGGCTTGGGATACCTGAGTGGCTCAGTGGTTGAGTGTCTGCTTTTGTCTCAGAGCATGATCCCAGATTCCTGGGTTTGAGTCCCACATCGGGCTCCTTGCATAGGGCCTGCTTCTTTCTCTGCCTATGTCTCTGCCTCTCTCTGTGTGTGTCTCTCATGAATAAGTAAATTAAATATTAAAAAAAAAAAAAAACAACCAAAAGGCTAGACTGAAATATCATGAGAGTAAAGGTTGACACTACCACCAATTCTTTATTAAGTTTCTTCCATTGAAAAGCCCCATTTTTTATAGAGTGCTAAGGTCAGACTTGAGACCAGGCCTCACAAATCTGTAAATTTACCATTTAAGCTTTTTAAAACTTTTGTACAAGGATTCCTGGTCTTCTGAGTGCCATGGCAACACCAATTGGGAAAGAGGTAAGATGCCCCTCAGCTCCAACCTTTGTTCAAGTTATTCCTGGGGCCCCCTAGGTGTCTATTGAAGATCATAAAACCTGCAGTTCACAAAGGCAATTTGCATTATTTCCACAAGCCCTACTGAACACCTATTTGTGCCAAGCTCTGCATGCTGGGCCTGTAACAACGAATGAAACACAGTTCCTGCCCTAGAAGAATTTACAAAGAAATAGGGGTACTACAGGTGGTGTGAAATTGCAAAGTGCATATAAACGTTAGCTTAATGTTACCTTTTCTACATCAAGCACTTTTATTTCTTCTGTTCTCACCTTTGTATTGTAGGAAAATCAAACAATCCAGAAAAGGAGGAAGAAAATTTAAAACTCTGAAATCCTACCATCAAGCAGATCAAGCAGCAAACATCACTGACACACATTCATGTAATAAAGACAAGGGAATCATATTCTAAATACTATTTTTCAATCTGCCTTTTCTAAGCAACAATGTGTGGTAGATCTCCTGACATGTTCATACACATCTTTTTTTAATTTGACATTAGCTATCATCCTTATCACCACATGACGTCAAAATGCCTTGGACTGTCACAGAAGTCTGCAGAATCAAACTCAAGCCACCTCTCTTTATTCACCTCCACTTTATCTAGCAGGTAATATCTGTCTTTTGTCCCAGGGCAGAAGGAACTCTGACCTTGGAATTGAAAGGCCCTGGTTCTGGTGGTGACCCTGTTTTGACCCTGAGCCATCCCTGAAACTTCAGTAAATCATAACTTTTTTCTTCTGTAAAACAAGAGCAGTATTCATTCTGCCTGCCTTTTTCATTCAGTGAAATGGCCGCAGTGCCTTTCTTCTAGCTATTCCTTCTGCCATAACTGTGCTAGAACAGAGTTAAAAACAAACCATCCCTTGACCTTCAGGATTCTACATGCTAGTGAGAAATGGGAAAAAAAAGGAAATTAATAAAATATTGTGTCAAGGGTTCCTGGTACTCCAAAGACTGTTCTCAGCCCAGGGTCCAGAGTGGCCCTTTATATGTGTCACTCAAATCATATCACACTGTACTCAAAAATACTTCAGTGCCTCTGACCTGCAGGCGCTTATGTGATCTCACTACCTGTTACAAATCTGTCCTCATTTCCTCTTATTCTCTCCTTCCCTCATTCTACTCCGCCAAACTCACCTTCTTGCTGTTCCTCAAAACCACCAGGCATGCTTTTCCCTCAGGGTCTTTGTATTAGCTGACCCCTGTATTTAGAATGCTGCTTAACCAAGTCATCAGCATGGCTTCCTCTTTGACCCTTTTCAAGTTTTTGTTCAACTGCAACTTTCTGTGTTTAGTTCTGACCATCCTCTTCAGAATGGAAACCCCATCTCTGCTGCAGCATTCTGGATCTTCCTATCAATCTACTCTCTTACCACTCTCTAATATACTAGATACTTCATTTCTTTACTAGAACATAAGCTCTAGAAGGGCAGAAATTTTTGTCTGCTTTGCTGATATTTCTGAAGCATCCAGAATGATGTCGGGCACAGTGGATGCCAAATAAATGTATCTTGAATCAATTGAACAAAGCTGACCAGAGAGGGGAACAGAGATGAGGGCCACCTCATCACACAGCTCCAGGGTGCAGCCTCCATTGTACTATGCCAATGGCATCCTCTGAAGCTGTGCAATGTGCAGGCTGCACAACGCTATGTGATGACTCTAAAAACAACTATGAAGTTACTTTGTCAGCATAAATTATTAAATGAAAATACTTTCCTACAATAAAAATATACAAAAATATAAAGAAATATCATCCCAAGTCCTTCAACCTAGAGGTAATATCTCTATTAATTTTTGCTGAACATTCTTCTAGATACTTCTCTATCTATGCATATATACACACATAAACCTTCATTTTACATAAGTATCATCACTTATGCCAAAACGTGTTCTTTTCTCTAACAGTATATTATGATAAACTCTCCATGTCAATAGATGCAAATCAGTACAATTTCTTTAAAGAATGGGTCTATAAATTAAGACCCATAAACCAATTCCATTTTTTAATAAATAAAATTTTACTGGAAAGCCATGCTCATTCCTTCACATATTGTCTATGACTGCTTTCATGCTACAATGGGAGAGTTGATTATTTGTGACAGAAGCCATATGGCCCACAGCCTTCAATATTTACTATCTGTTCTTTTACAGGAGAGTTTGCCAACCTTTACTTTGTGACTGAGTATTAAGATAGTATAAAAATGCTCTAACTGAATTACTCCCCTACTGTTACACATTTAGCTTCTTGTCAATTTTTGTTGATGAAAGAGGTCATATATACATCTTGGACATATGTCCAATTTAAGGACAAATTCCTAGATCAGTTTCTTTAGCCACATTAATTTTTCCATATATTTGAGGACAGGTCATAAATACATAAAGAATCCAAACAAATCAATAGCAATAGTAATAGCAATTACCACCCAGAAACCCTAAATATACATTTCTGAAAAAGAAGATATACAAAAACAAGTAATATGAAAAGGTTATTACTAATAATCAGGGAAATGCAAGTCTAAACCACAAAGATATATCACCTTACACCTAATAGAATGGCTACCATCAAAAAGAGATAAAAACTGTTGGTGAGAGTGTGGAGGAAAGGGAACCCTTGTATACTGTTGGTGGGATTGTAAATTGGTGCAGTCATTATGGACAGTAATATGGAGGTTCCTCAAAAAATTAAAAATGAACTATCATTTGGTCCAGCAATCCCACTTCTGGGTATATAACCAAAGAAAATGAAATCAGTATCTTAAAGAAGAATATCCACACTCTAGTGTTCATTGCAGCATTATTCACAATAGCTTAGACATTTAACAAAATGTCCATCAATGAGTGAAGAGATGAAATAATATTATATACATATACAACAAAATGTTATTCAACCTTAAAAAAGAAGGAAATTTTACCATTTGTGACAACATGGGTAAACCTGGAACATGTTATGCTAGGTGAAATGAGCCAGACACAAAAAGACAAATACTATATGGTCTCATTTATATGTGGAATCCAAAAAACTCAGACTTTAAACCAGGAAGACTAGTGGTTGCCAGGAGTTAGGAGGTAAGAGAAATGGCGAGGTGGTCAAAAACTTTCAGTCATAAGATGAATAAGTTCTGGAGTTTTAATGTCCAGTATGATGTCTATCAATAATACTGGGCGGTATCTTTGAAATTTGCTAAGAGAGTAGATCTTAAGTTTTCTGATCACACACACACACGGAAGTATGTGAGGTTATGGATTAATTAAATAACTGGATTGTGGTAATTGTTTTACAATGTATATTAAAAGTCATCATTGTACACTTTAAAAATCACACTGTATAGCCTAGAGATACAACTTTTATTTGCCAATCATAGCTTCAATAAAGCTGGATAATTAACTGATTGGTTAATTAAATTTGTGTTTAAAAATTAAAATAGAAAAATTATAGTAAAAATAAAGTTCAAGGAAATAAACACAACAAAAATTGAAAATAGTTTTACTGCACTGTAGAGACTATAAGCCAAGGGATTAAGCTGGCTTGAGATTGCTCTGGAAAATATTTTCTTGATGAAAATTCATTCATTTTGGAGATGAGATTTCTTTAGACCCAGAGCTAGACTAATAACTTTCTACTCCTTGTCAGACTTTATTAGCCGCTTTTCTACAAGATTTCTTAGGTCTCTGGAATCACCAGGGCCCCAAAGCACAGAGGATCTGTGCAGAATTTGTTTTGCAAGTAAACGGCAGCCAATTCTAACAATCCTCACACTGATTTCTACCTTAGGTTTTCACACCTCTTCCTAGGGGTTCCAAAGAGGTGGGCGTTTTTGTACCATTCCAAAGTGTTTTTAAAGTGTAAATTTAACAGCAAATGAGAAACTATTTTACTATTTAATGACACAATTTTACATGCAAGTTTTGTTTGGCTTATTGGCCAAATTATTTTCACTCATCTAGTATATTTCTTCATGAGGTTTCTGGAAAGGATTTATATTTTGCTCAGTTTGTCTTATTTTTGTTAGAATACTCTGTTTATTGAAGACTTTCTATATCAAAAAAACAAACAAGGGAGAGATAAAATACAAAGATCAAAACCTGCCATGGCCTCTATGATACACAGGCACCAGTGTGCAAATACCAAGGGTAAAATATGTCTATTTTATCTTTATTTTTACAACTCCCTACCCACCTCATTTAAAGACATTGTTCCCAAAGTCTAGTTATGTACTAAAGGAAGTATAGGACATAGGAAGCAGGGAAGGAAAGGTACAAAACCAAAAAAGCAACATCTCAGACATCATGAACGATCCCATTACCTTTTGATCCCCCTCATCAGGACTGAACTTAGGTCAAGGCTGCAAAATTTCAAGAAAGATCAGTAAAAAACAAAACAAATAAAGAAATGAACAGAAAACTGTCTAACTGCAGTCATACATGTGAAATTTGGTTTTCTTCAGAGAAAGAAAAAACAACTTGACACTGAGCTTCTTGAGAGGAGTGCTGTCGTATCTCCACATTGCCAACACTTAGTACTAAGAGCCAGTGCGGCTCTTTTTGAATAAATGAATGGGTGAGTGAAAACAAACAAACCCTGAATGCGTAAGCACAAATATCTGTCATTACTTAAGTATTTAGAACTTGTTTGTCTAGATAGTTCAGTAATTTTCAACCACGGATGCACATGACAATCATGTAGGGATTTGGGTTTTTTTCAATTTTTATTTGGTGTAGTATGTAAGAAAGGTATATATAATCTTAGGGAGCTTTTAAAAACTGCTGCCCCTTAGAATGGCTAAAATTAAAGACTGACAACAATGTTGAACAACTGAACACTCATACATTGCTAATGAAAATGCAAAATAACACAACTACTTTGGGAACCAGTTTGGAAATTTCTTGTAAAGTGAAATGGACACTTAGCATACAACCCAGAAATTCCACTCCTAGGTATTTACCCAAGAGAAGTGAAAACATATATCCACAGAAAAACTTTTACATGAATGTTCATAGAAGCATTACTCATAGCAGTCCATAACTGGACAGTCCAGATAGCCATCAATAGGTGAAGGGAGAAACAAAATGTGGTACCTCCATAGAATTGAATACTAATCAGCAGTTTAAAAAAAAAGAATAAACTACTAAAACATTTAATAATATGAAGAGTCTCATAAACACTATGCTGAGTGAAAAAAACCCAGGCTGCTTGATTATATTTATGGAATTTATGAAATTCCAGTGCTTATAGAGTCACAACAAGAATACACAGATATAAATCTTCATGACTTTGAATTTAGCAATGGATTCTTAGATATAACAGAAGCACAAAAAAATAACAAAATATTGATAAATTAGATTTCATCAAAATCAAAACTCTTGTGTATCAAAGGACATTACCAGGAAAGTGAAAATCCAACCTACAGAATGGGGAAAAAATATTGGCAAATTATCTCTCATAAGAGTCTAGTATTCAGAGAAATATGTATGTGTATTTGTATGTGAATACATCTCTATCTATTAAAAGAGAGGGACAGAGAAAGAGATTTTTAACAACTAAAAAGTAAAGACAAGCAACCAAATTAAAAAATGGACAAAGAACCCAATAGACATTTCTACAGAGAAGAAATGAAAATGGCCAACAAGCACATGAAAAGATGCTTGATATCATCACATATCTGATAAACTATTATCCAAAATATACAAAGAACTCTTAAAACTCAACAAGAAAAAAAATTTTTAAATGGGCCAAAAACCTAACAGACACCTCTCCAAAGAAGATAGACATATGGCAAATAAGCACATAAAAAAGATGCTCCACTATATCCTATGTCATCAGGGAAATGCAAACTAAAACAAGATATCACTATACACCTATTAGAATGGGCAAAATCTGGAACACTGACAACACCAAATGCTAGTAAGGATGTGGAGCAGCAGGAACTCTCATTCACTGCTGGTGAAATGCAAAATAGCAAAGCCACTTTGAAAGATAGTTTGGTATTTTTTTAAAAAATGAAACATATTATATGATCCAGCACTGCACTGTGTGATATTTATGCAAATGAATCAAAAACTTCCACACAAAAACCTGCACATGGATGTTTCTAGTAGCTTTATTCATAATTACCAAAACTTGGAAGCAACCATATGTCCTTCAGTAGATGAATGGACAAACTGTGGTACATTCAATACTGTTCAGCACAAAAAAGAAATGAGCTATCCAGCCATAAAAAGATTTAGAGGAAACTTAAGTGTGTAATACTAGTGAAATAAGTCCATCTGAAAAGGCTACATACTGCAGCATTCCAATTGTAAGAAATTATGGAAAAGGTGAAACTGTGGAGAAACCAAAAAGATCAGTGTTTGCTAGGGGCTGAAGGTGAGGGTGGGGTCTGAGACGTGAATAGGTGGAGCACAGAGGATTTATAGAGCAGTGAAAACAATCTATACAATAAAGATGGATTCATGTCATTATACATTTGTCCAGAACCACTGAGTGTACAACACCAAAAGTGAACCCTAAAGAAAACTACGGACTTTAGGTAATTATGATGTGTTAATGTAGGTGCATCAGGGTGCCTGGATGGCTCAGGAGTTGAGCGTCTGTCTGCCTTTGGCTCAGGTCGTGATCCCTGGGTCCTGGGATGGAGTCCTGCATCAGGCTCACCTCAGGGAGCCTGCTTCTCCCTCTGCCTATGTCTCTGCCCTTCTGTGTCTCTCATGAATAAATAAGTAAAATCTTAAAAAAAATGTAAGTGCATCAATTGTAACAAACTGCCCTGCTGGGGGATGTTGATAATGGATGAGGCTATTCCATGTGTGGGGGCAGAGGATGATAAGAAACCTCTGTATCTTTCCCTCAGTTCTGCATGAACCTAAAACTGCTCTAAATAAGTAAGTCTTGGGGGATCCCTGGGTGGCTCAGTGGTTTAGCGCCTGCCTTTGGCCCAGGGCTTGATCTTGGGAGTCCCAGGATCGAGTCCCGTGTCAGGCTCCCGGCATGGAGCCTGCTTCTCCCTCCGCCGGTGTCTCTGCCTCTCTCTCTTTCTCTCTCTCTCCCTCTCTCGCTCTCTCTTTATGTCTATCATATAAATAAATAAATAAATAAATAAATAAATAAATAAATAAATAAGTCTTTAAATACATAGTCTTTCTTAAAAAGTAAAGTCTTAAATGTCACACACATACACAAAAACATGTGAAAAGAAACAACAAATTATTTAGTGGTTTAAACCAAAATTCAATTTAATGGTTACCTCTTTTTGAGGAAAGAAACAGGGTGTGGTCAGAGAAGACAATCTAAATTAATGGAATGTTCTCTTTCTTAACATAATTTGGGTATTATTCTTTTTTAAAGATATACTTATTTAAAAACATTTAAAAATAAAGGCCTATTTATTTTTGCACTTTTATATGAACTATGTGTAATTAAAAAAAAAGATTTATTTGAGAGAGAGCAAGAGAAAGCATGAGCTGGAGGGGAGGCAGATGGAGAGGGAGAAGCAGACCCTCTGCTGAGCAGGGAGCCTGATGCAGGGCTCTATCCCAGGACCCTGGGATCATGACCTGAACTGAAGGCAGATGCTTAACTGAGCTACCCAATTGCCCCAAATTATGTGTAAGTTTTAAACACACACATATGCAATATCAATTTCAATATGCCCCAGATTGTCTCTGGAACTTGATTTTTAAAAAACATATCATTAACAATATTCATTTGTGGAGGGAGGAAGATAATGAAGGAATAGGAGACCCTAGTTTCCTCTGGTCCCAGGAATTCAGCTAATACAGTTATCAAACCATCCTGAACACCTGAAAACTCAACCACAGATCTAAGAATTGCTGCAACTCAACAAATAGAAAAGCAACCACGTTCTGCAAAGTAGGAGGTGCAGAGAAGTGAATCTGAGGAGACACATGGGAAGACAGACCGTGGGGGAGGGAGCCTCTGGCAGCTGGCTACCAGAATGTGATAGAGCAGTGGAGCACAAAATTGGAACATTTGGAAGTCTTCTGTGCTGAGGGACATCCCTGCCTGAAAGGTGCTAGGTGGTGAAGAATTCTAGGTGGGACAGTGGTCGCAGGCACCCCAGGGTTGCCTAAGTGCCACAGGGTTCCCAGGCATTGGAAGAGTGGGCTCTCAGTTTGAGATTACCATAAATTGGGAACCAAGGCATGGCTGGGCCACCAGTCACCAAGCAGGGACCCAGCAAGTGGCAGAACCAGCAAGACTCCTGTTCCCCCCAGCAATGGTGTGGGTGTCGCCACAGGACTCTGCAGGGTTTGGAGACTCAAAGCAGGGTTGTGTGCCTCAGATAGAATCTCTCAGTCACAAGCTGAGGGAACACGGAGTGTAGTCGGAGACCAGGGAGACAGGAGTGATAGACTGCTTTTCCCTGAGACCACACTGAGGAGTGGGGCCCTGAGCCTTCATCTTCGGGACCAGAGATCATGAGGCCACCATTTTTCCTCTCCTCCTCTAAAGCTGCTCAGAAGGCCTTCAGGGAACAAAAGCCACATAGAACAATCTGGAGCTGATTTTGCCTGGCCCCTGGGGAAAGTACAGTACCGATCAGCCCAAAGCAAAGACACCTGAGAATCAGTACAATAGGCCCCCCCACCCAGATGATCAGCAAGAACACTGGCTAAGACCAAGTTTACCAATCACTGAGAAATGCAAAACTCCAGCGCTAGGAGAAAATAGTATATAGAATTCATGGGTTTTTTTCTCATGATTCTTAGTCTTTATTTTTAATTTAAAAAAATTTTTTTCTTTAGTCTTTAAATTTTAATTTTTTCCTTTTCAACTCATTTCTTATGTTTTCAAATCTTTAAAAAAAAATTTAACTTATTTATTCATGAGAGACAGAGAGAGAGGCAGAGACACAGGCAGAGGGAGAAGCAGGCTCCCTGTAGGGAGCCCAATGTGGGACTCAATCCCAGGACCCCAGGATCACCACCTGAGCCAAAGGCAGATGCTCAACTACTAAGCCACCCAGGTGCCCCTCAACTCTTTCAAGTCTTTTTTAATTTTCATTTTTACAGCTATATTCTATCCTTTCATTATATTTAATTTTATTATATTATATATATGTTTTTCTTTCTTTACAATTTTGGGATCTAATTTCTTCTAACAAACAGACCAAAATACACCCAAGATATCTAGTGTATTGCTCTGTTCTGTTCACCTGATTACATTCTCTTTTCCTTTTTCCTTTTTGTTTCTGGTTGCCTCTGATTTGTTTAGTGTATATTTGTCTGGAGTTGTTGCTATTTTAGTATTTTGTTCTCTTGTTCATCTATTCTTCTCTGGACAGAATGACAAGATGGAAAAACTCACCTCAAAAAAGAAAACAAGAAGCAGTACTGACTGCCAGGAACCTAATCAGCATGGATATAAGCAAGATGTCAGAACTAGAGTTCAGAATAACAATTATAAAGGTACTAGCTGGGCTTGAAAAAAGCATAGAGAATCCCTTTCTGGAGAAATAAAAGAACTAAAATCTAATCCAGTCAAAATAAAAACGGCTATCAATTAGATGCAATCAAAAAGGGAGGCTCTAACTGCTAGTAGAATAAATGAAGCAGAGGCAAGACTTAGTGATACTGAAGACAAAATGATGGAGAATAAAGAAGCTGAGAAAGAGATAAACAACTACTGGATCATGAAGGGAGAATTTGAGAGATAAGTGATACCATCTGAGTGAAACAGTATTAGAATAACTGGCATCCCAAAAGGAGAGGAAAGGAGGGAGAGTAGAAAGTATATTTGAACAAATTATTGCTGAGAACTTCCCTAATCTGGGGAAATAAACAGGCATTTAAGCCCAAGAGGCACCAAGAATCCCCCTCAAAATCAATAAAAATAGGTTGATAACTCAATATATAATAGTGAAACTTGCAAATTTCAGAGACAAAGAAAAATCCTGAAAGCAGCTCAGGACAAGAGGTCCTTAACCTACATGGGGAGAAATATAAGACTGGCAGAAGATCTATCTACAGAGACCCGGCAGGCCAGAAACAACTAGCATGATATATTCAGATTGCTAAATGAGAAGAAAATATGCAGCCAAGAATACTTTATCCAGCAAGGCTGCCATTCAGAACAGAAGAAAGATAAAAAGTTTCTAGGACAAACAGAAATTAAAAGAATTTGTGATCACTGAAAAAAAAAAATTGTGATCACTGAACTAGCCCTGAAAGAAATATTAAATATCCTTTAATCAAAGAGAGAGCCCAAAAGTAACATAGACCAGAAAGGAACAATTTGCAGAAACAGGGACTGTACAGGTAATACAATGGCACTCAGTTCATATCTTTCAGTAGTTACTCTGAACGTAAATGGACTAAATGCCTCAATCAAAAGACACAGGGTTATTAGATTGAATAACAAAGCAAGACCCATTGACTGACTACTAGAGGCTCATTTTAGACCCAAAGACATGTCCAGATTGAAGTGAGGGGGTGGAGAAGGATTTACCATGCTAACAGACATCAAAAGAGAGCTGGGGTGGCAATCCTTGTATCAGACAACTTAGATTTTATACCAAAAACTGTAATAAGAGATGAGGATATCATAATTATAGGGTCTATCAATCAAGAAAATCTACAATTGTAAATATTTATTCCCCTGACATGGAGCAGCCAATTATATAAACCAATTAATAACAAGTTAAAGAAACACATTGATAATAATAATAGTAGGGGACTTTAGCACCCCACTCACAGCAATGGACAGATAATCTAAGCAGAAGATCAATATGGAAACAAGGGATTTGAAGGACACACTGGACCAGATGGACGTAATAAATATATTCAGAGCATTCCATCCTAGAGCAACAGAATACACATTCTTCTCGAGTGTACATGGAACATTCTCCAGAATAAATCACATACTGGGTCACAAATCAGGCTCGACCAATACCAAAAACCTGGGATCATTCCCTGCATATTTTCAGGCCACAATGCTTTGAAACTTGAATTCAATCACAAGAGGAAATTTGGAAAGAACTAAAATATGTGGAGGCTAAAGAGCATCCTACTAAAGAATGAATGAGTCAATCAGGAAATTAAATAATTAAATTCATGGAAACAAATGAAAATGAAAACAACTGTTCAAAACCTTTGGGATGCAGCAAAGGTGGTCCTAAAAGGGAAGTATATAGCAATACAAGCCTTTCTCAAGAAACAAGAAAGGTCTCAACTACACAACCTAACCTTACACCTAAAGGAGCTGAAGAAAGAACAGCAAATAAAGCCTAAATCTAGCAGGAGAAGAGAATAAATAAAGATTAAAGCAGAAATCAATGAAATAGAAACCAAAAAAAAAACAGGAGAACAGATCAATGAAACTAGGAGCTGGAAAGAATTAATAAGATCAATAAACCCCTGGCCAGACTTATCAAAAAGAAAAGAGAAAGAACTCAAATAAATAAAATCATAAATAAAAGAGGAGAGATCACAACCAACACCAAGGAAAAAAATTGTAAGTACATATTATGAGTAGCTATATGCCAACAAATTAGGCAATCTGGAAGAAATGGATGCATTCCTAGAAATTTATAAACTACCAAAACTGAAACAGGAAGAAATAGAAAACCTGAACAGACCTATAAGCAGCAAGGAAGTTGAAGCAGTAATTAAAAAGCTCCCAACAAACAAGAGTCCAGGGCTGGATGGCTTCCTAGGGGAATTCTACCAAACAGTTAAAGAAGAATTAATACCTATTCTTCTGAAGCTGTTTCAAAAATAGAAATGGAAGGAAAACTTCCAAACTCTTTCTATGAGGTCAGCATTACCTTGATCCCCAAACCAGACAAAGACCCCATCAAAATGAATTACAGACCAATATCCCTGATGAAACATGGATGTAAAAATTCTCACCAAGATACTAGCCAATAGGATCCAACAGCACATGACCAAGTGCGATTTATTCCTGGGATGCAAGGTGGTTCAAAATCTGCAAATCAACCAATGTAATACACTACATTAATAAAAGAAAGGACAAGAATCATATGATCCTCTCAACAGATACAGAAAAAGCACTGGACAAAGTGCAGCATCCTTCCTTTATTAAAACTCTTTGAAGTGTAGGGATAGAGGGGACATACCTCAATATCATAAAAGCCATCTGTGAAAAGCCCACAGCAAATATCATTCTGAATGAGGGAAAACTGAGAGCATTTCCCCTAAGGTCAGGAACATGACAGGTATGTCCACTCTCACCACTGTTGTTCAATATAGTACTAGAAGTCTTAACCTCAGCAATCAGACAACAAACAGAAATAAAGGCATTCAAATTGGCAAAGAAGTAGTCAAACTCATTCTTCACAGATGACATGATACTATGCGGAAAACCTGAAAGACTCCACACCACAATTACTAGAACTCATACAGGAATTCAGCAAAGTGGCAGGATATAAAATCAATGCACAGAAATCAGTTGCATTTCTATACACTAACAATATGACAGAAGAAAGAGAAATTAAGGAGTCAATCCCATTTATAATTGCAACAAAACCCATAAGATACCTAGGAATAAATCTAACCAAAAAGGCAAAGGATCTGTACTCAGAAAACTATAAAACACGCATGAAAGAAATTGAGGAAGACACAAAGAAATGGAAAAACATTCGATGCTCATTGATTGGAAGAACAAATAGTGTTTTCTTAAAAATCAACATTTTTCAGAGCTGGAACAAATAATCCTAAAATTTGTTTGGAACAGAAAAGCCCTCGAATAGCCAAAAGAATGTTGAAAAAGAAAACCAAAACTGGTGGCATCACAATTCTGGACCTCAAGCTCTATTACAAAGCTGTAATCATCAAGACAGTATGGTACTGGCACAAAAACAGATCATTTGAACAGAAAGAACAGAGAACCCAGAAATGGATCCTCAACTCTATGGTCAACTAATCTTTGACAAAGCAGGAAGAATATCCAATGGAAAAAAAAAAAAAGTCTCTTCAACAAATGGTGTTGGGAGAATTAGACAGCCACATGCAAAACAATGAAACTGGATTATTGTCTTACACCATACATAAAAACAGACTCAAAATGGCAACCTTAGCCACAGCAACTTCTTCTAGACACGTCTCCAAAGGCATGGGAAACAAAGGCAAAAATAAACTATTGGGATTTCAACAAGATAAAAAGCTTTTGCACAGCCAACAAAACAGTCAACAAAACTGAAAGGCAACCTACAGAATGGGAGAAGGTATTTGCAAATGTCTTATCAGATATAGGGCTAGTATTCAAAATCTATAAAGAATTTATCAAACTCAACAATCAAGAAACAATCAAGTCAAGAAATGGGTAGAAGACTTGAACAGACATTTCTCCAAAGAAGGCACACTAGCTAAGACACATGAAGAAATGTTCACATCATTCAGCATCAGGGAAATACAAATTTAAAAAAATGAGATACCACCTCACACCAGTCAGAATGGCTAAAATTACAAGTCAGGAGATGACAGATGTTGGCAAGGATGTAGAGAAAGGGGAACCCTCTTACACTGTTGGTGGAAATGCAAGCTGATACCAGCCATTCTGGAAAACAGTATGGAGGTTCCTCAAAAAGTTGAGAATAGAGTTACCCTATGACCCAGCAATTAATTGCACTACTAGATATTTACCCTAAAGATACAAATGTTGTGATCTGAAGGGGCACCTGTACCCTACGGTTAATAGCAGCAATGTCCATATAGCCAAATTATGGAAAGAGCCTAGATGTCCTTTGACAGATGAATGGATAAAGATGATATACACAATGGAATATGATTTGGCCATCATATAGCCAAACTATGGAAAGAGCCTAGATGTCCTTTGACAGATCGATGGATAAAGATGATATACACAATGGAATATGATTTGGCCATCAAAAAAATGAAATCTTTGCAATGACATGGATGAACCAGAGTGTATTATGCCAAGCAAAATAAGTCAATCAAAGAAAGACAATTATCATTTCATTCATGTGGAATTTAAGAAACAAAACAGAAGAGCATAGCAGAAGGGAGGGAAAAATAAAACCAGATGAAATCAGTGAGGGAGACAAACCATGAGAAACTCTTAATAATAAGGAACAAACTGGGAGTTGCTGGAGGGGAATGGGGTGGAGGGATGGGGTAACTTGGTGACAGACATTTTAAGAGGGCAGATGATGTAATGAGCACCGGGTGTTATGTAAAATTGATGAATCACGAACTCTATCTCTGAAACTAATAATACACTACATGTTAATTAACTGAATTTAAGTAAATTTTTTTAAATGGGGAAAAATTAAAAAATAACAGAGGAAAAAAGTATGCATGTTTCTATAAAAACTAAAAAAACAGAAATCAGTATTTGTTATTAATATCTTAAGAATGACAGATATTAATTCCAATGTAGGAAAAGAAGCAATGACAGGCCATGTTTCTCAAAAACCCATGGGTAGGAGATGCCTGGGTGGCTCAGCAGTGGAGCGTCTGCCTTCGGCTCAGGGTGTGATCCTGGAGTCCCAGGATCGAGGGCCACATCGGGCTCCCTGTATGGAGCCTGCTTCTCCCTCTGCCTATGTCTCTGGCTCTCTTTGGGTCTCTCATGAATAAATAAAATCTCAAAAAAAACAAAAACAAAAAACCACCCATGGGTAGTATACTGAAATTTTCCAAGTGGTCAAATGTAGAGTTCCTCCCTCCAGGAGGCAGGTATGGCATCTCTGCTTCCCTAATATGTACTCTGCTCCTTCCCAGCTGAGCCTAGTTCAATAGCTTTGGCTTGCCTGCCCTTGGCCTTAGAATCCAGCTTTTCTTCTGCCGTCACTCCTTCTTCCCATTCGTTTTCAGCCACGTCTTGGCTTTCAGGCCTCCTCCAATTCACTTTTCAGCCTATTTGTGAATCTCCTTTGCCTGTGGACAACTAGCATTCCTGAGCACAGGTTTGTCAGGAAAAGATTATTTAAGCCAACTAAATCCTTTATCAAGGAGTCAAAATGGACCTCACAGAGTTGATCTCCAAATCCAACTATCCCAAAGGTTAGGGGTAGCCTGAGGTGATATACTGAGACCTCTGTATTCCTCAAAGTGAGTATCACAGAGATCAGAATCTCCTGAGGAGCGTGGTAAAAATACAGATTTCTGAGCCCACCCAGGTCTACAGAGTAAAAGCATCTTAGGTTAAGGTCTAGGAGTCTGAATCTCTGAAAAGTACCTCCAGATGATGGTTCTGATGTTCTGACTCCTTATATCACTGAGGAAACTTGTTCCATCAAATATAGTTGATCTAATTATAGATACAACCTTGGATGCTGAGTGTACAGGTTTTTATTTTGTCAAAGACATATTTCACCCAGAATGATGAACAGCAACCAAACTATGTTTAGAAAAAAAATTGTAAAATTTTTTCATTTAGCAGGTGTATTATTTAAATACTCTGAAGCAACTAAACACTAGGTAGGGGATCAGCTTAGGCAAAAACAAAGAGAAAATGGTCTCTGCATTTTTCTTTTAAAGATTTTATTTATTTATTCATGAGAGACACCGAGAAAAAGAGAGGCAGAGACACAGGCAGAGGGAGAAGCAGGCTCCATGTAGGGAGCCCGATGTGGGACTCAATCCCAGGACTCCAGGATCATGCCCTAGGCTGAAGGCAGGAGCTAAACTGCTGAGCCACCCAGGGATACCATGGCCTCTGCATTTTATATTATTTCTCTCCATTCCCACTAGTCCAGCAATTTATTCTGGGGGGATGATGGTAGATTGGTAATATTAAAATTTTTTAACAAGTGTTTGCAAGGACTGAGGGGATCACTTCACTGTAAATAGTTAATCTGGCCATACCAGACACATCAGTTGACTTGTCAACCTTGACTTTCTTCTACAGTAAATAGTTTCACCCAAGATTGAGCCAGAACAGTGTATATTTCTATTCATTTTATTTTGGGGAAAGGCAATAGACGTGATTAGAACCTTTATGTACTTCTGCTAAACTTGTTTTCTATAAAAAGAACTGATTAAGGATTATAAAACTTCCAACTTTCTGAACCGCATGAAATGTTACTATTGCTTCAAATTTACAAAGAGCTTTCATGACCCCAATATCCCAGTTATGCAAGCATTTGTTCTATTGTTAAAGACCTGATGAACTGGTATCTGGGAATTTTATGCAGGAAAAGGCATATTCCTGGCACGCAGCCTTAATGGAGGTACACATGAGATACAAAGCCTCCATGTGCCTTGGGAAAATGAACTAGAGACTCAAGTGGAAAAGTTTCTGTTTCAGACCAGTTAAAAACATAAAATATAGCTACCATAGAGCTTAATTGTACAGTGCTAGTTTCAAGTTCTGTATCAAGAGACAATTTTTTGCATTTCCGTGGGATTGGCCCACAGCTACAGCCATATTGGACAGATGTTTTTAACTCTAAATGCAATGCAGAATTACCTATCATTTCTTTGCTACGCAGATTGAATATTTTGCACGAGCATTCAAAAACGCATGTTTATAGTTTGAACTTCTTATGTTTATTGTTTTCTACTACCAAATGTACTATCTACAGATGGAAAACTCAGAGTCTTTGATGATGGGTGGTGAGGAATTGCTCAGAGAGATTCAGTTACACACAGAGAGACGTATTACACGTAATGTCGGGAAGAGCTAGATTATACAGTTATCAAATATGTACAGGAGCAATCCTCATCTAGAAGAAGTGTTTCAGGGATACCAAATGATCATACTCAACAGCTGGGCCTATTTGCAAGATTTGGTCAATGGAAAACATTGCCGCTTTTCTCCCCCTTATGGTTCCCCACCCTCTCTATTGTCATCTTTGCGAAAGCAGAGTGGCACACTGCCTTATCACTGCTACTCCTTATTACCCTCAAACGACAGTAATGAAAACAGGCAAGACGATTAAGCAATGTGGCAGCCCATTTTTATGCATTTACCTTTAAAGACAACCAAGAGAATTTTAGAGAAGTGGATAGAGGGCTTTAGAACTACAAGGAACTGCTGTATTTATTTTTGAAAGCAAACAAATTCCTTGCAGTTCAAGTACGCTAATCAATATTAAATAGTTATTTTAAACAATACAAAAGTTACATGTTCTTAGGAGGAAAAAGCACACAATATACTTCTTACCAGGTGACCAATCTTTTTGGTATCTTTACCAAATCTTTATTGTCATAACTTGCAACTTTTTACCAAAAAATAAATAAATAAAAAGTGCTGTATGAAATCTTTTTCAATCCCAAAGACTTGGTTCTGTATTGAGAATTTTGAGGAAATCCTCAACTTGCAAATATGCTTAAAATATCAAGCAGGTTTTTAAAAATATTTTTAGAAATTTATTCATGAGACAGAGAGAGGCAGAGACATAGCCAGAGGGAGAAGCAGGCTCCTCGCAGGGAGCCCAATGCAGGACTCCATTTCCAGACCCGGGAATCACACTCTGAGCCAAAGGCAGACACTCAACTGCTGAACCACCCAGGCATCCCTCAAGCAGGTTTAAAACAACTGTTTAAAGATATATGTGGTCTAGTTTTAGGGTCTAAAAATTTTATACAGTTATTTAGCTTGGTCAGGGCTGATCAAATATTCTGGAAAATGTTCAGTATACGTGTATGTGTATACACATGTACATTTCAGGAATACTAATCTTTAGCAGATTATTATACTTTATTTTTTAAAGATTTTATTTATTCATGAGAGACACAAAGAGAGAGGCAGAGACACAGGCAGAGGAAGAAGCAAGCTCCATGCAAGGAGCCCAATGCGGAACTCGATCCAGGGACCCCAGGATCACACCCTGAGCCGAAGGCAGACACCCAACCACTGAGCCACCCAAGTGTCCCAGATTGTTATAAACATCAAAACTTAATCTTTGGTGATTCAGAAGGCATTCTGTTTTATCTTAGAGAAACAACATCAATATCCACTTTCTAATCATGCGACAGTTATGAAAGATCACATTAGAGTGTCCAAAGGGCAGAATTTCTTCTCTTTGGCCTCAGCTTATACAACTGGGTATACCGGAGCTTGAACTGGAAGAGGTAGTGAGTAATGATCTTTTGGATACACCGTCATATGAAATAAATACAATATGAAAAATTTAAGCTCTATCACTGACAACTGCAATACTCCCAAATGAGGGTCACAGAGATGAGGTCCAAAGTATGCAGTATACAAAATATTTAGAGTCCAAAATGAGAGGGACCTTGGCCATGAAACTAGTCACATATGACTCAACAGCATTCCCAGTAGGCACTGCTCTGTTAATGCATGGCACTGGAACCCACTGTTAACATTTCCAACTCAACCTAAAAGGGATTATTTTCTCATGAAAACCTAGGTCTTAATTTCATGAGAAAGCAATAAAGTGCAATGTACCAATATCTGCTCTCAAAAACGAACTCCACCAGATTAATATACACAAAAATATTTACACTTTTGAATTTCAAGGATCTAAACCTTGTCACATGACTACCTACCAAATTCCCCACCATCTCTTTAGATAATGACAAGAATAAATAGGTTGAAAATGTTTTTGGGAAAAAAAAATTCTTTATTTCTATTTATTCATTTATGCAAAGACAGTATCAACAATAGGTAATAATAACATTCTTATAAGTTTAAAATTAATTTTCCATTTTGAAAGGTTCAGGACTTTTGTCTCTTATTTGTTTTAAATACTTCAAGTCCAACAAAAAAGCAGAAAAATAAAGTTTATTCTCTTACTTTTCTGAAGGTCATACTAGGATAATTAGAATTGGCTCTTTCAAATTTAGGTACCATTTAGAGTAGCTTGGAAATTTAATCACAGAATGATACACGTAAGAATGTTATAGCACACCAAATAAAAAGTGTGAAGAATTTTTAAAGGACAAATTTCAGGGCATTTTCAAATTCTGAGGCATGAGAAAGTCTTCTTGGGGATCCTTAAGCTAAAAGATTCTTCTCTTCAGATTCAGAGTGAAAATTATTGGGGATTATAAAACAACTATGGGGACTGATGATATGGCCCATGGTAGTTGCCTTATTTTAGGGCTAAATGGAGTCTCCATGTTTTAGTGAAGGGACCAATGAAAAGAAAGGCTAAGAAGCCACTTTAAACTCATTTCAATGGCAGGTCAAATGATGCTGATACAAGTGTTTCCCTTAGAAGGTTTTATCCCATTGTCACCTTTCCAAGGCTTAGCCCTCAAACTGTTCATGTTGCTACTTCTCTTCTCTGTATCACCTGTTCTAGGAGCAAATCTCTAGAAGAATGGTGCCACCAACTGAAAAAATCAAGACTGGAGGGACAGCAAAGAGGCTCTAGTTATCTGTCACAATTTAACAAGGAGACTATCTAATCTAGAAATGATTGTTAACTGTGCTCTAGTTATGCTCTTCAGATACACACAACTTTAGTGGTTTTGAAACACAACTACTTTGACTCTTCTAAACATATTTTACTTTAAAACAGGAAATAGGCTAACAAGCAAAAATAAAATATATTTGCTCTTTAACAAATAACTAATATTTTAATGTTTTTATAAAAACAATTCCTTTCAGGTACTCTGATTAACCTTTAAGCAACATAAAAAAAGTTTCAGCATTCTTTAATACCAGTATTTTGCACAATTTAAGATACAGCCATTGAGTTTAGCATTTCAAGGGAAAAGAAAAGATAAAAGGAGAATGGTAACTCACTGAGAAGCTTATGTACTTAGTAAAGTTTAGTTTGTTTTGGATTCTTTAAAAAAATTAGGCCCAGAATTTTAGTTATCCTAATTATCATCCCAATCAAATAGGATATCTATGTTTGGATTCTAGATAAAAAGACAAGTATTTTGAACTAATAAACATAAGACCCACTGATTGGACTGTTTGTTTAGAATCTTTTACTGGGTTTAGACAAGAAAGACTTCAATAAGGCTAACTATATATTGAGTTCCACTGATTAAAAATACAGTTTTACAAACTCTGCTTTTGTGGTAAATTTCGAGACAAATCATAAATGTAAAGAATACTGTAAATAGCGTACTGTTCACAGGTACTTGTCAGAGAAGTGAAATGCTTGAATTCAAAATATCAAAATTCTGACCTTTCAAAATAGGTTTTCTAAAATAATTTCCTGAAAATCAGCAATTGCTTTTAAACTCTTAAAATGTCAATTTCAATAAAAAAAAATCCTTACAGATAAATGTTATTCTTTTCAGTCTCAATTATTTTTACTTTCAACTATATATTGAATACAGAACCAGTTTCTAAATAAACATCTAATGAAGAACAGTTTCAATGTAAAGTAAAACTAGGCAATCTAATACAACTTCTATAAGAAAGTCTGAGTGTGATTGGTCAAAATTCAGAATTAAATTTCTGTAATAGTGAAAACTTTCAGTCTCTTCTTAATATTCAAAACGAGCAACTTCCCATGAGACTAGAAAGTTAGCAAAGTGGATCACACAGATTTAAGCACTGCCCGACTTCTTCTAAAGTGATGCACTCTTTTATCCTAGAAAAAACAGAAACAGTCCTTTTTACTTCACTGAAAATTCTGATTATCACTATGATAGTTGCAAAATACTTAAAGCATTTATTTTGGGTTTTTAAAACTATAAATAAAAGTGATCCTTTCTGAGAAGTCTTTCCTGAACTTTTAAGATAACAAATGTATCAATGACTAGTTTTATTCAACAATTTAATTTAAAAAGAAATCTCAGTAAACTCAGAAACAGAGGACTTGGAGTCAGTATCATTTTATGAAGATTTTTAATTAATGATCTGGCAGTGATGCCCCAGAGACAGCTGGTGGAAAACATAATTTTTAAAAGTACTGTTTTTACTAACAAGTGCATCTGGTAGAAATCATAGCTTGAATACAGCATGTCACTTCAAACTGAAATGCTATGTTTTTAGGTTAAAAAATAAAAGCTTGGGCATATTTAAAGGCATATCCTTAACTTGTGATGAAGATCTATCATTCTTTAGGAAATGAGGATATAAATAAAAAATACATGTAAAATTTTCCTTTCACTTTATGTTGCCTGCAAATGTGTGCAGATATTATGAAGTAAGGCCTTAAAAAACAAATGGAGTGGAGTGAACCAATAACATCGATGGTATTTTCTTTTCTCTAAGAGCTTAACTGGGCCCTTTTCCTAGAGACTTAAAATTCAGTTGTCATATAAAGAATAGTGGCTTTTGGAAATTATGCAATCTGTCAATAGGATAATATCCTATTTCGGTTAAAGCTCAGAAAAGTGGTCACAAACTCAAGTATCTTCACAAGTCAGGTAGGATGTAAAAAATTGTAAGGACAACAGAGAAACAGTGTATGCCCTCCTCAATGCATTCAAATTTGATTAAAATAACAGTAACATTTAGCTAATCAAAATAGGTGTATATACCAGACAACCTCAAACTACCAACTTGTGACTCCTAGCCCAGAGGGACGGAAAACTGAAGGTTCAAAGTGTAGCTTTTGCCTAGTATCAGGTGAAAACTCAAGTTTAAAGACTACTTTCTGCTTTGCAAACAAATCATTTAAGTACTATTTAACCTTCAGTACTTTGGGCAAGGTAGGCTGTCATACAATCCTAGTTCTTTCCTTTTAAATTATACTGTCTGTATATAATGAGACAATAAAAGAACAAATGTCAACGTTAAAGAAATATGTTTTACTTTCTGTTGAACTTAATCCTGCTATGGCTCTACTCTTCTGTATTATAGGAATTCCTTAGTATACCCTTTTAAAAGGACTGTAAGTTTCATCCTATGTCCATCCAATGATAGAAAAAAGCTATTCTCCTTTCCCTGTTTTAAGACACAAAGCCATGGTTAAAAAACTCCCCTTTGAATATAAAATGGTATAGTCATTTTGGAAAAATTCTAGCCATTTCTCAAAAGGTTCAACATAGTTATTATTACTCATTAATTCCATTCCCAGGTATATACCCAAGAGAAATAAAACCGTTAAGTCCACAGAATAACTTATTCATGAACTTTCACAGCATTACTCATCAGAGTCAGAAAGTGGAAACAACCCAAATTGTCTATCAAGTGATGAATAAACAGAGGGTGGTATGTCCATAAATAAAAATAAAGTATTTACACACACTGTAACATAGGTGAATCTTAAAAACATTATGCTAAGTGAAAGAGGCCAGTCAAAAAAGTCCACATATTGTATTATTCTATTTATATGATATGTCCAGAATAGGAAAATCTTTCTAAAAGAAGCAGTTAGTGGTTCTCTAGAGGTAGAGGAGTTGGGAAGAAATAAAAAGTGACCACTTAATGGCTGAAGGGCTGATGAAAATATTCCAAAATTGTGGTCATGACTGCACAACTCTGAATAACTATAAAAATGGAATTGTTTTGTTTTAAATAGGTTTATTGCATGGTTCGTGGATTATGTTCGTGTTTTAAATAGGTTTATTGCATGGTTTGTGGTTCATCTTAATAAACTTATTATAAAACAAATTTCCCTTTACTAATAACCACAATATTCTTGTCCCCATTAGAGTGACAGTTAGTTCCTTTCCATAATCACAGACTCAGAATTAAAGAGATCTAAAGAACCTTTAGTCCTATGTCTCATTTTAGACTTGTAAAAACTAGAGCCTTTGTAAGACTTAAGTAATTTGTCCAATGTGACAGAACCAGGATCAGAAACCAGAACTTTCTTAAATTCAAACACCCACATCTCACCAATTCTGAATCAACTTTCATTTTCTACTCAGTTCTTTTCACTGCTTCACTTTACATCTTTTCCCCCTACATTGTTCAAGTATGTCATCTGGATGATTGATTTCTTTTCTTCTCTTTAATATCCATGCACAGGCGTCACCCATTTTACTGCATATCATAGATAAGGCATTTTTTACAAATTAAAGGTTTGTAGCTTTGCATTGAAAGTCTACTGGCACCATTTTTCCAGCAATTGCTCCGTGTTACATTTTGGTAATTCTCTTAATATTTTGTACTTTATTATTAGTTATTCTATTTGCTATGGTAATCTGTGGTCAGTGATTCTGAGAAAGCTCAGATGACAATTTTTAGCAATAAAATATATTTTTTTGTTTTTTTGTTTTTTTAATAAAATATATTTTAATTAAAGGTAGGCGTACTGTATTTTTTATATAGAATGCTATTATTGCATACTTCATAGACTACAGTACAATGTAAACATAACTTTTATATGTATTGGGAAAAAATTTCATTTGACTTACTTTATTGCATATTCACCCTATTGCAGTTGTATGAAACTGAACCTGTGGTATCCAAGGTATGTTCTCTGCCTTGTGAACCTAAAATTTCCTCTTTTTCCATTTGTCAAGCCAATATTCTCTTCCAACTCTCTTCTTTTACACAAACCTTTTCAATTATAAGCTTCTGCTAAAGGTTTCTTCCCTAAGGACAAGCTGTATCAAGGTTTGAGCAGCATAAAATACATGGCCAGGTAAAACTCACTCACAAAGGTTTTTTGACTTACAGTCAAATGCCAAAATGTTCAATTAATGCTCAATTAAATGTTCTATATAATCTCAAAATGTATGTGTATACCACAGAAAAAAAATATGCTTCATAGCTGACAAATATGCCTTTTATTCTGTATACTATTTTTTTTTCATACCTTAAAGTAGTCATCTTGAGTAACAAGAGAGTTTCTCAGTCTGTTCTCTGGATTAAATAGACAAGATACCACAGTCTGTATGCTTCTGTCCACAGATTTCTGAAAAAAAGGGAAGTTTTCTCAGTAATCTAAAGATTATAGCTTTTACTCACTGTAACAAGCTTTTTATTTTTTATAACAAGTTTTTTTTTTTAAAGATTTTATTTATTTATTCATGAGAGACAGAGAGAGAGAGAGACAGAGAGACAGAGACAGAGACACAGGCAGAGGGAGAAGCAGGCTCCATGCAGGGAGCCCAACATGGGACTCGATCCCCCGTCTCCAGGATCACACCCTGGGCTGAAGTTGGCGTTAAATCGCTGAGCCACCCAGGCTGCCCTGTAACAAGCTTTTTAAAGAAAATAGAATACATGTACTTTTCCCTAAAGAATCCTTAATGTAATCCATAAGGTACTATGAGTGTAATTCACAATACATTACATTTTCATGTAATTACATGTCACTTAATATGTACCTTTCATGAAATTTTTAAAATATTTCAGAATCCTAAGTATTGATTATAAAGCTCAATTTAGTAAAACCCTCAGATATTTGCTTAAGGCTCTTTAATTTTTCCTATTAGATAAGCAACAATGAACTTCAACATTCCAAGAAAAAATATCCAGGAACTGGTCATTATAACTATTCTAATCATCACTCAGATCAAGGAATCTTTTTTACTCTATAGTTCAGCAGTTCTCATTTTTTTCCACTGAGAAACACATGGACAAAGTTCACACAATCCAATGGGAAACCTTCAAGGTTGTTATGCACATTCCCACCACATCACCTACTTCCACATTCCCACTCATTCAAGGAAAACAGGAGCACTGAAGAGAGCACTGTCAGGAATTCGTTCTAATATTAAAAAAGAAGCAACTCCACCTATTTCAGTATTTCAATTATCAATCCAGACTCCACCACTCTTGAGAGCTATCATATATAATGAATGTTATGGAGAGAATGCCACAAACAATTGGATACTATTACTTAGCTAAGTAAATGTTTAAATTGGTTAAAAAAAAAAAGGTAAATATAATTCATACTAATCTCTCTTTTGAAGAGAGAATTCTTGAAGAAACCCACCTGTCTACTGCATTCCAAGTTATGCTTGGTTATTAAAGTTATTAAAGTATGGTTTAAAAAACAATGCAAATATAAGAGAAAAGGACGACTGAATCAGAAACTATATATAAACAGTGAAAGCTTGGGGGTGCCTGAAATTTCATCGATTTTTACAAAAACTGCCAAATTATTAGTCAGTTACTTAAGCTCTGTAAATTTTGGCTTCCATATTTAAATTTGAAAAAAGAAGCTTGTGTCTCAAATTGTTAATACTTGTTAATACTTAAAAAATAACTGTGAGAATATAAAGATAAACAAAATTAGATGTTTGCCTTTTGTGGGCCATTTCCTGAGGACGGAGTAGCTTCATGAACTGAACATTCACTTTGCAGAACTTCAGATCCTGGATCAACTTCATTACAGTGGTAATTAACAGCGGTATAAGCCTACATTATGATAGAAGTATAATCAAACAGATGTACATTAGATACATTTCTAAACAACATATTCTTCAAAATAAGTGAGCTTATACTGAGGATTTAAAGGTGGGTTGTGTTGAAGTTCAATTTACATTGTTTCAGAAACTAAACTGAATAGGTGAAATTCACTAAGGCAGTCTTTTATTTTGAAAAGTCTTCTAAACTTCAACAAAATCTGATTAGAAGGGCTCTAAGAAAAAGAAACTCCAACATGTAGTAATAGAATGAGAATTTCCCAGTGCCTAAGGATTTTAACTCATATCATTCAAAGGTCCAATGCTGATAAAAAGTAGCAAAGGCTTAAGTGTTTTATAGAGATAACAGCCTCTTGTTTTATTTCTCATGTAATATATACCAGTATTAACAAAACATTCGCTTGTCTTCAACAGATTTTTTTTATGGGTAAGAAAAATAGAGACAGATTGAATACTAATTCCAAATTCACTGAATTAGAATTAGCATAGGTATTAATACTACCTTTCTTGGATTATATATAATTTAGCACCTGTTGTATGCAGAGCAGCCATTGGCTTAAGCATATAAGAACAACCTGAGAAACAAAAAGCACAGTATCTTGCATGGAAGAATATACTTGGGTTGACAAGAAATTAATAAAACATAACACATAATGTGAAAGGGAAATTAAAAAATATTTCTAGGCATACATGTGATGGCAAAAGGCCATGAAACATTTTAACAGTTAAAAATAAGAAAACATTTTAAAATAAGAAAAAGGAAGGGGTGTCTCAGTCCATTAAGTGTCCAACTCTTGATTTTGGCTCGGGTCATGATCTTGGGATTGTGAGATTAAGCCCCACATCTGGCTCCGCACTGGGCATGGAGCCTCCTTAAGTTTCTTTCTCCCTCTGCCTCTCCCCTTCATTTGCTCTCTCCCCCTCTCTAAAAAAATAAAAGATAAATAAAAGGAAGTATATGTTTGGCTAATTCACCTTACCGGGGGTATAACATAACTCCTTTGTTCCCCAGCAGGCCACTGTGATGGCATCTTAAAACAAACAAAAAAAAAGGAGAGAGAGAGAGGAAGTAACAATTAGTTAACCATTCCTACATGTTTTCAGAAATGTGAAAGATTTGTCAAGTTGAATCCTTGAACTTACAGTAGAAGAAACAATGAAAGAAAGAAGTACTTTAGGTTTCTAATACCTGAAGGTTTGTTACTTTCACATACAAACTCTAACTTTCTTCTGAATTTTCCATGTTGGCTTAAATAGTTCTCTGAATTTATCACCAAAGATAATGGTTATGGGTCATAGATACAGTCATATCTATGGTAGAAACTGAGAGAACTGCACCTTCTAGTATTCAGCTGGAATAAACACTACCAAATATAATTGGAATTCAGTGCTCTAAGAACTGAGAAATCATTTTATTTTGATCTAGCCTACTAGAAAAACTTTGAAAAGTCAATCTGGACATTTCAGCTATTTGACAGCAAAAATGGAAGAATGTATGTTGAAATATAGAAGAGGACACCAAATCCTAGAAGACAGTACAAGAGAAAACTTTGTGCTAAGTATATTCCTTTCAAAAGATCATTCCCATGGGATGCCTGGGTGGCTCAACGGATGAGCCTTCAGCTCAGGGCCTGATCCCCGAGTCCCAGGATCGAGTCCCACATCGGGCTTCCTGCACTGAGCCTGCTTCTCCCTCTGCCTAGGTCTCTACCTCTCTTGGTCTCTCTCATGAATAAATAAATAAATATAATCTTAAAAAAATTCCCTTTTTTCCTAAATAAAGGTTTTTTTTTTCTAATTAAAGGTTCTAATTCCTAACTAATTCTAACTTTATTTTGCACATACTCAACTAGTTTAAATGACAATAAAATAAATTTATATAAATAAAGGACTCAGATAGTATTCCAAAGTAAATCATTTTGTTCCCTATTAAGTTACCTGATAATTATAAACAGGCAGCTGATATCCAGTGATGACCTGAACAGGTGAACTTGGATAAGGAGGATATGCCTGAGAAAAAAGTTTATAGAAAGAATGCATTAACAAGGAAAATTCTTGAAAACTATACAGAAGTATTATTCCCAATACAACCAAAGTATGAAAATAAAGAACTCTTATTTTTCTATATACAAATTCAGAATTCTATTGGAGTGATTGGCTTCATACAGAAAAATTCTCTTTCAAATGTCAGTCTTTTGGGTGAGGAAAAGGAAGAGATAAAATAAGGGAAGTGACTGACTTTGCCCATCTGTATTTATCTTACTTGTATATTTATCCCCAGTAGGAAGCTTATTTCTTACACTGGTGATAAAGCTCCATTAGGATAGATTTCCATGTTAAACTCTTATTAACACATCTGCTTTTTGTTAAAATATTTTTAAGCAGTTTTGTATTCCTTTGGGATAATGTGTAGTCAATGTACAGTCCTCCTACACACTTTATGGCTCTTTCTGTATTTCATTTCTACAAGGTAAGGGTTGTACATAACCCTGAAATTGTAAAAAGAAAAAAAAAAGAATCAATATTCATCTTTCAATAAATACTTACTGACTGAAATCATCTATTAATACCACATACGAATAGACCCAAGTAAGTAATACCTCACAGTAAATGTTAGGAACAAATAGAGATTTTCTTCTAACCATGTTTAGAGCAAGAAAAATAATAAAAGATATATCCTACATTTCAGGTAGATGGAAAAAATGTAAACAAATGAGAGACACTACAGAACGACTTCACTATTTCTCTTTTCCTGCAAATGTCTTTTAAATTGAAGTAAAATGAAAAAGAAAATCAATGTTATTTATCAATAGGAGATTTTAAGTATTCCAAATCCCACTTCAAACATTAAAGAAACCAGGACTAATCAAATTATATGCCAGAAACTCACAGAATGTACAAATACAGTTCAATCATCAGAAACCTATCCATTCTAGGGATCCCTGGGTGGCGCAGCAGTTTGGCGCCTGCCTTTTGGCCCAGGGCGCGATCCTGGAGACCCGGGATCAAATCCCACATCGGGCTCCCGGTGCATGGAGCCTGTTTCTCCCTCTGCCTGTGTCTCTGCCTCTCTCTCTCTCTGTGACTATCATAAATAAATAAAAATTTAAAAAAATTTAAAAAAATTTAAAAAAAGAAACCTATCCATTCTAGAACAAGAATACATCCAGAAGTCAGGAATCTGTGTGAGAAGGTATCTGAAAATCACAGCAAGTAAGTAGTAACTAGAATTGCCAAACTGAGAGAAGAATAAACCAGGCAAATACATGAAAAAAAAAGCCATCTTCAGATATTTTATGAGTTATCAATGGAGGGGAAAATGGAGGAGTATGTTCTTTGTGGCCACAGAGGTCAGTTCTAAGATAAAGGTTTACAAACTATATATAAGCAGATTTTAGTCTGATGTAAGAAAAAACACTAAGAACAACAAATTTCTAACAAAAGTAATAAATTTCCTTGACCATCACTCAAAGTATTGAAAAAGAGACAGTATTATCACTATTACAGAAATTCTACAATTTATGTCACAGAGAGTAAAAAGTGAGACTGGCTCATTTTTAAGGTGTCCATATCAATAAAGTCTCCATTACTAATTAAAAAAAAATTCTTACCTGAACATACTGAGTTATAGGATTCATCATGGTTGGAGGCTGCATGTAAGTTTCTGTGTTTGGATTACTCCAGACACTCTGAAACTGTGGTGGAGGAGGAGGATTAAAAACCAAAGGACGAGGCTGCACATGATAAGCACCTTTTTTAAAGAATAAAACAAAAACAATGCCCACTTTTAGTTTTTGAAAAGCTACACATGTCAACAAAAACCATTCTTCTCCTTACTCACATAAATTTTGTTTCCTGATTGCAGGTCCCAGTTTCAGCTTTTTACCATGGAAATTTATCTGTGACTGAAAATAAAGCAATAAAATAAAATTAAATTCACTTTCAAAGTCTTCACTTCCAAGACTTTGGTAAACATTCCAATCTTCTAAAACTTCTACCATCAGAGAGGATCAATAATAAGCACATACTAAATCAAAATTTATCAGCACGAAGCTACCTTAACCTCACCACTCACGTACTGAAAGGAGTCTTGGAATTTGATCAAAAACCTTTACACTGTCTGAAACCTTTCCTGTCTCTAGGTCATGAAGCCAGATGTCCAATTAGAAATAAACACGTCTGACAAGTTACAAGATTACTCTAGGTTTGGATTTCAAACAAGAAGTTTATTTCTATATTTTATACAAGGCTATATATATTCAGGACTCAAACAACACTAAACATTGCATCCTTAAACTGAGAGACTTTGCCATAAGATTACTTACTTCTACTATCTTCTGCACATCCACATCATTATAAAATGAAACAAATCCATAGCTAGAAAGACAGATAATGTATAAAAATCACCACTGTAACAGTATAAAACTTTTCTAGTATTCCATGAAATAATTGACAGAAGTGATAATGATAAAGAATGAAGAATATACTGAGGTAAAGATTTGTTAGATGTACACGATCGATCCTCTATAAATTTTACTGCTTTTTATTTTCTTCCCCAATCTATGTCAGAATGTGTGAGGATTAAAATAGTGTGGGACATCATTTGTTAATAGAAAATTCATATCTATGAACCTGAATTTATTACCTAAGATGGTTAAAATTTAAGATGCTGTGTAATACATGAAGAAAACAACTTTGATAAAACTGATTAATCCACTTAAGTAAAATAAACGAAAATGGGAAATGTTTATATACAAACACTATGAAAATGACTAAATAGAAGAGCTGATAGCCAACTGTTATCCTATATACGAAAGAAAGGAACAAAGCAACAAATTTATACAAATATAAGAAAACAAATTTTGAATTCTTTTTTTATGTTACTCTATAAAGATACTAGAGCTCAGATGTTTTTAATACTTCATTCATACCAAACATGTTTTACTCACCCTTTGGACACACCAGTTCGATCCGTGATTATCTTCACTTCTTTTACTGAACCATATCTAGCAAAGAAACTTCTAATTTCGGTTTCATCCATCTACAGGGAAGAATTTGACTTCAAGCGTAAAAATTCAGCATTCAAAATTTTCAATTACACTCTAAAGATTTGAAGATGAGGAAATATCTCCCCTAAGTATCCCCAAACCACCTGTAGATCTTTGTCAAAGATACTTGTGGTCTCTATAGGTTGAAAACCAATTCCAAATCTACATGAAGCACCAAAAAAACCTTATGTTTACAACAGAGCCCAAATCCCATAATTTACTAAATATTTTTTTAAATAAATGAAATAGAAATACAATACCCTAACATCAATTCCGCCAACAAAAACGGTGTTTGGCATGATTTTGCCTTCTGGTAAAACATAGCCTTGGCTGGTTGTAGCTGATGAGGACTGAGTGCTGGCCTCTCTGGAGATGGTTGAGTTTGGAGTCTCGGGATTTGCAGCAGACTGTAATTTGGAAAGTAGTTATCATCACTAGATACTCATGTAAAAACCACACATGATGTAAAATATAAACTTTGTATTTAAAGTACAAAATTACTTTAATAGTAAATTGGCCAGCAGTACAGATTAGTTCAGGTTTAGGATTAAAAATAATCAGACCAGGGATATCTGGATGGTTCAGTCAGTTAAGGTCATAACCTCAGGGGTCATGAGCTTGAGCCCCATGTCAGCTCTATGCTGGTTGTGGAGTCTGCTTAAGATTTTTCTCTCCCTCTGCCCCTTCTCACCCCCCCACCCACAAATAAAATAATTAGAATAGATCAGCACGAAATTTTAACAAAAGGTTACAGTACCTTCTTAAACCCAGTGTTGCTCATCATCATATCTTAAAGTAGAATACTGACTTTATACTGAGTTTGTGAACCGGAAAGTTCAGATTTGTAAAAATTGTTATTAAAGTCATCCTGTTATATTCCAGTAAGCAAATTTTCACTTCACTGAATACCTTATTAAAAATCATAGGAAATCTTTGAAAAAGATAAATGAACTTTAAAAAAATTTGCATCAAAAACACACATCAAAGCTTTAAACCAATTTGCTTTGCCTCCTCTTTCTAGTCACCAAAATTAACATGGATTTTATAATTAAATACTCCATGTGTTAGTATGCATTTACTTTGGAAATGGTCATGAAAACATTATTTGCTCACATACCATAGGTCCTGCTAAAAAAGGCTTATAATCCTTTCCTCTAGGATGTTCAAAGTATCTTTTGAAATAACATTTTCCTTCTTCAGTAATACCAGATCAATCCAACTGATAATTCTAATTTTCACAGTGGGCTGATAGAAATAAATGGTACTATCTTTATTTTCAGATAAAGAGACTCACATGTGAAACTCATTATTTTTCTGGATTCTGGTTCAGAACTCTATCTTAAGTCCTTCCATTCTAAGATTAATGTAAACTTTTCTGAAGCAAAATTTACTGGTAACATATATATGTTGGAAAAGTAGTATAGCATAGTGAAACAAAAATTTATTTAGTCAGATCTAGGTTCATGTCCCTCACTAGATTATAAGCCACTTACTTGGCAGCTGTTTATATCTGGGAATATTGCTTTGAGAAAAAAGTTAGATAACATCTGTGAATTCATTTTGTAAAGTATAATGTGGAATGCAAATATAAGTTAGTGTCCTGTTATTTGAATTTATTTTCAATAGATTAAAAAGTTTCTTCCCTGGTTCTACTGTTTGCTTATTTATTTTGTAGCTATTTTATTATTAACAACTAATTTCATTTGGAACTTCAAGGAACTAGTTTATGGCACATCCACTTATTTGGAATTCATTTATGAAGGGTTTATTGGTTCTAAGAGGGAAATATGAACCGTTGCAAGAGAGAGAAACCCATTACATTTCCTCTTATACAGAAAAACAAAGACGAAAGAAACCAATTGATACCTACTTTTTAAAAAGCGAGCACGGTAATTTTTATAGAAATTAGTAACAATACTAAGGTAGATAGAATTCTTATTTTGTTAGATGCTAGAAGTTACTGGTTAATTTAAAATTCTACAAACTGTTATACTAATTCGAGATGAAATCAAAACTGTCAATCACCAAATGTGTTTTGTTTTTTCTCTTATTAATTTGTGTACATACAACTGACCCTTGAAAACAAGGATCTGAACTGCCCAGGTCCTCTTATTAACAGATATATTTTTAAAACTACAATACAGTACTGTAAATGCATTTTTCCCTTCTTTAGGATTTTCTTAATCACATTTTTTCCCTGTAGTTTACTTTATTATAAGAATACAGTATATAATCCATATAACATACAAATTGTGTTTATCAATGGTTTTATGTTACCAGTAAGGTTTCCTTTTTTTTTTTTTTTTTTACCAGTAAGGTTTCTGGTCAACAGTGAGCTACTAGCAGTTAACTTTTGGGGGAAGTCAAAAGTTATATGCCAACTTTTGAATGTCTGTGGAGGGAGGGTGAGTCACTGTCCCTAATCCCTGCATTGTTTAAGAGTAACCGTACTTCCTGATTCTTTTCTGTAACTATAGCATAGTAATATTTCATGACAACAAAGTAGTATAAAAATATCTTTCTGAAGATTTATCTTTTTTTCTTAGTTTTCTAATTTTAGTGTTTCTACATGAATCTATTATTACATAAGCCAGGCATCTTGAACTATTGAAACTTGACTAGATTTCTCTTCACTATAAAACTTACCAATCCTTTCTAGTTAGCTCTTTCAAAAGTTCAAAACAAATAGAACAAAACAGTGGTTCTGAAATTCTTATAGACTTTTTTTCTCTTTCTCAATTTCCCCTTCATTTGTGGATGAACTTTGGAAAGCTTTCTTTTTGACAAGCTATTTAGTATTATCTGTCTGTGAACAATGGAAGAATATACTTTAATTCAGAAGTGTAACATCAGGCCAGAAAACTGTGCCAGAAAAAAAAAATAAAAGAAAACTGTGCCAGATTATAAGACGTTATTATAATGTATTATTTCTCAACCCAGGGAGATTTTGTGGTCCAGGAACATTTCTGGTTGTCACACCTAAGGGGTACTCCTTGTATCTGGTGGTAGAGGCCAAGGATATGGTAAAAATCCTTTAATGCAAAAGCAGCTTCCCACAACAAGAAATTACGTGTCCCAAAATATCAACAGAGTCACAGTTGAGAAACCTGTAATAGTATCCAGAATCAAAAAGCGAAGTTCTAATTCTCATATTCTATTTACAGAAATAAAATGGATACTTGAGACTAAGCAATAATTGAGGGAGGGTAAAGGCCATTATATATTATAGGAAGTTTGTTTTGGTTTGGGATTTTGATATTTACTGCTTGGTTAATTGAGATATTAAATACAATATTCATCAAATCATTTTACGAGTGTCTTAATATCTTAAGGCACTATCCTGTCTTAGTCCTCAACCAGCAGGTGGCACTCAAAGCTAACAAAGTAAGCAAAGTACTCCATTTTAACAAGACTGATCAGGAATTAAGCTTCTAGTGTATACTTACATGCAGTTATAATTTATATATACAACATCTGTAACCAAAAAACAACCTTTAATACTTTTAAACTATTGCTAAAAATACTCCATAAATAAATGCATAGACTAAAGTAAAAAAGTTGATGTTCAAGTATTAATCTTAACCATCTATACAGAAAGTTTCACGTAAATTAAATATAAGAAGTAATTATTTTTTGTATATACCTTCAAAATGAGTTGGTGGGTTCTGAGATGAGTAATGCTAAGATCTTAAGTAGGGGAGAACATGGAGGCCATTATATACACAATCTTATCACTACTATTTACAGTAATGTATTCCCTGTTATACTTTAATAATAACAAAAATAAACAAAAAGCTGGAAAAAATATCACTAAAGTTCTTGGGACGTCAGCTCTTTAACATCACTTCATTCAACTATTGTATCTACATGCAAGTAATCTAAGATCTAGAACTGACTACAAAAAAGTCTATAATTTGTAGGCATCAGAGTTCTATCCACAGAAGTAGCTAATAAAAAGGCTGGGACACCTGGGTTGAGCATCTGCCTCTGGCTTAGGGCATGATCCTGGGGCTCCAGGATCAAGTCTCGTATTGGGCTCCTTGCAGGGATCCTGCTTCTCCCTCTGCCTGTGTCTCTGCCTCTCTCTGTTTATCTCTCATGAATAAATAAAACCTTAAAAAAAAAAAAAAAGACAAAGATGCTAAAGTGAACTAGGAAATGAAAATCAGAATAAAACCTCATAAGTAAATCCAAGAGTGGACTCTTAGGGGGAAAAAATCCACACAATAAACAATGCTAAGCAAGAAAAAGGACAAGAAAGCAAAAATCTACATTTGTCTTTTTAAAAAGGTGTATGACCACATATTATAGGAGAATGTGATGTATAAAAAGTCTCTAGAAATAAATACGGAAATCTCGATGAAATGGCCAGCTTTCTAGAAAAAAGTCAATTTTTAAAAATCTTAGGAAAGGAAAGAATATTTGATTTTTAGCTCAGTTTCACTAGGAGTTTTTTCAAACTGTAAAGTAACTGGTGCACGTGTAGGGGGTGTGTATGGAGGACACCAACACAGAATCAAGGGCAGACAGAAGAAAGAGCATAGGAGAAAGAAAATTCAGGGGTGCTTGGCTAGCTCAGTGGCAGACATTCTTAATCTCCGGGTTGTGAGTTTGAGACCTAGGCTAGGTGTAGAGATCACTAAAATAAAATACAATAAAATAAAAAATTAAATTAAATTAAAAAAATAAAATTAAATAAAATAAAAAATAAAATACAAGAATTCAGACACCATAATTGAAAAATATTCCATTTTACAAAACCAACACCTAAATAATAAAACCTAATCAAAAGCTAATGGTTCACCTCTGTCCCTAACACAGAGATGTAAAATTCCAGCAGGATTTTAAAAACATATAATTAACAGTTTATACTGAAAACTCAAGGATGGTTCATTCTTAGTAAATCTATAACTGTAATTCACCTTAATGAAAAAGCATTTTAAAAAATACAGCATTCACTTAATTTTAAAAATACAGCAATGTATTTTTTAAATACAATTCACTTAAGCAGCATTCACTTAAACCTAAGTAAAATGGAAGAATCTTCTTTGTTGAAGTAATCTTAAGCTAACATCAGGCTTAAAATGAAACAGCCATTTCCACTGAAATTAGGGAATAAAGGCAATTCTTTTTTACCACTATAAATGAGGAATTAATAGTTTTTATAAATCCTTTAAAAAGATAAACATCTAAATAGAAAGGTGCATTAAAAATCTATTAAAAATTTTTTTGAAAGCTAACAACTTCAACTTCATTAAAGATAAAAAAAAAAAAAAGCACATCAAAACGTATTTTCCAGCTATTAGATTGGCAACTTTAAAAATTATCGAAAGAATGTGGAGAAGAGGTCACTCTACATACAGTGGGAAAACATACTGGTAACCTGGTTCCATTAAGACTAACTTGGAAAGATATACTACAATTTAAAATTGTTATAAAATGGGCATAACTCTCCACACCCACCCAGTTTAGCTGTTTCCATTGCTGGCAATTAATTTCAGTGATTAATGAATTAGCATGTCAAAACATTTGGACAAATATACTTAATACAGTATTGTTTTATGCAGAAAAGGTACTCATTATAAGAGAATTTGATAAAATAAGTAATGACAGAGTCTTAACACTATGTATTTGAAGTCATATAACTTAATTTATATTTGAAATAAGGTCCACCATATTTATTAGGTGAAAGACACAGGGAATATAATAAAATACTATTATGTGGCATGGCACAAGTTTTATAAAATAAAGTTCACCTCTCTACATGCAAAAACACTTGTTGAACAGTGGTTAAAGGTGCTGGGACGGACCAGGTTTCTTAAAATGAAACTGAGTTAAAATAAAATAAAAATGAGTTAATACGCTGTTATAATCAGGGGGGGAAAAAAGCTATTCGCATTTCCCCCTCTTTTCCTCTAAAAATGGAGAGAAAAAAATATTAGGATTTTTCATAGTAACTCGGTGATTAATCAGTAACAAGGATAATGACAACGCAAATAAGTATTAGAGAATATTACGCATAATTATATTTTTAGTATTTATATGTAGTAATATAAACTAAATTTCCTCCCTTTAGTTCTGAAATTGAAGAATCCTAATGATACTACAAATCCACAGTGTTTAAAAACATCTGTGACAAAAGGTTGGGTCAGAAAGTGGTCAGAGCTGAATCCCGCGGTCAACCAACTCTGCATTTACCCAAACTCACAGAAACGTACACCTCGGAGAGGAAATACTACGGTCTGCGCGTCTTGTTTAAATCCCTCGTTCGTCTAGAGGGGAAGGTGCTCCCCCACCCAGGACGAGGCAGCAGCGCGGGCGGCTCGGAGCGCGAGCGCGCGGCCACCACGGCGTCGGGCGGCCTGGCCCGTCCGCCCGAGGCCGCCGCCCGAGGGAGCCCCCGACGCCACGTCAGGCGCGAGCGGCCGCCGCCGAAGCGCTCCAGTCCCGGCCCGACGCCCGACGCCCGCCGCCCCACGTCCGAGGGCCGGGAAGGAACCACCAGCGGAGGCAACTCGCCCTCCAAGGCAGCCGCCGAGTTCCGCAGAGCCCGCGCCGGCCCGACGCCATGACGCGGGACACGCGCTGCCTCCTCTCCACAGGGTGAGCGCGGGAAGGGAAGGGAGGCCTGGGGGTGGGGGCGGGGCGGGCGCGCGGTTCTCCCCCGAGTCCCGGCGGCCCCCCGCGGGCTGCCCCGCCACCCAGTCGGTGGCGGCGGGAGGCAGGCGGGGCGGTGTGAAGGCCGCGGCCCTGCACGTGGCCGCCGGCGGAGGGGCAGCAGGTCCTGAGGGCCGCGCCCCCCACCCGCGGGCATCCCGCCCCTCCTCCCCCGCTCCGGGCCGCCTCGCCCTTCTCTCAGGCCTCGTCTGCCGTGCACCCCGGAACAGGGAAGCGGGGTGGCCCCACTTTCAGCCCCCGACCCCTGCGCCGCGCCACAAAAGCCGCGTCTCCGCCCCCCGGGGAGACGGGCCCCCGCCTGGGCCCCTCAGGCCTCCTCCTCAACTCACCATGATGGCGGCAGCTAGCAGTTCCCGCCGACGGGGCTCGAGGGGGAGTGGAGGCCGCGCTTCCGGCACCACCCGTGGGGCTGCTGCTGGCTGTGCTCGTGCCGCTGCCCGGCTTCGGCTGGGCCCAGCGAGAGACGTCCGAGGACTGAGGGGAGGCAAAGGCGAGCGGCGAGGCGGAGGAGCCCTGCAGCGGAGCGGCGAGGCTGAGGGGTGCCGGCGAACTGAGGCGTGGCCCGCGGGGCTCCGGGAGGTGGCTCCTGCGCAGGGTACCGGGGCTCGTGGTAGACGCCTCAGCCAATGGGTGGCAGCCCCCCGCCCCCTGCGGGGGGGTTGGGGGGACGCCCGCTCCCCGAGCGGGGGGGGGGGGGGATGCAGGGGGTGCGCGCGGGCCGGCGCTCCGCAGCCCGGGAGGTATGGCCCTGGGGTGGACAGACTGACAAGGCCGCACTCACACTCACACACACACCCCGACGTAGGCATCACCCCGAAATGCCTTTGGGGCGCCCTTGAAATGAGCATGCATCCTTAAATATATGTTAAAGTTAAACGAAGAACTTAATGTGTCTAGGCTCTAGCTTCAAAATGGCGCCCCGAACACATAGGATTAGCCCGATCACGATTATCCCCTCCCATCGCCTCCAAGATCAATTAAATGCCTGCGGAAATAGAAAATAGAACCAAGTCTGTAGGCAACGGGGAAGGAGACCCCCCAAAATCCACACACTTGGGAGACTTTCTGTCAAGTTTGAGGTAGATGGGGTTGGATTGGAAGAAACCTCGGATGGGGCCGACCAAATTAGTGTTCAGGGCATTCACTGGTTCAAGAAACATGTCGGTGGTAATTGACAGACAACAGCCAGGTACGGTAGATACAGGATTCAAGAAAATAGGCAAACATTTCTTCCCTCAGGGAGTTCAGATTGTGAGGGCGAGCGTTTATTTTCTAGGCCTTAGCGGAGGAAACGAGGCCTGCTTAGAGAATTCTAGAACATTCTCAAGGTCTGAGAAACAAGGCCTAGAGCAAGGGTGAGCTGTAGGGCAGTTGGTGGAGCAAATCACACAACTTTGGGAACCCCTCCAGCGTTCTTTCCTCACGGAGGGTAACCGGCTATGACTTTAATCCTCAAACTTCACTTTTGTATTGATGAAAAGCATTTAAATGTTACTTTTTGAGCTGGAACAGTGGTGGACTTCCTTAATCTGAAAGCTTTATCACTACCAACACCTAGTATTACTGGATAAAATACTAACCTTATTTTTAATATTCAGCTAAACCCCTAAGAAATGAAGGGAAATCGCAAGATGCCAGAAATTAAACTGAAAACCAGAGTATTCCTAAAGTGATTCTTCTCTAGCCCTAGATATGAGGGGCTGGGGTGTAAGATGACCAATCAACTAGTTTGCCCTGGACTTTCCTGGTTTTAGCACGGAAAAAAAACCCCAATCCCCAGAGAACCAGGTCCCCGGCAAACCAGGATAGGTGGTCATCCCAAGTGTGGGCAAGAGGTTGTTAGTCTGTAACTTGAGACAAGGAAGTATACAGGCAGGAAATAAGGGTTTGAAGTGTCTCCAGGTGGGAGTTGGAACTGAGTATATTACAGAAAACCATTGTCCCTGAAAGACATCCTCAGGAAAAGGGTAGATTAGGGGAAATACAAAACACCCAGTAGATGAGGAAGCTTGTTTCATTTCTGAATGAAAAGAAAAAAACTTAACTCCAGTGAAATTTTGAAACCCTATTGCCTGCATCTCATAACAGTTTAGAGTTTAATTTTTAACACGTACATGTTGTTAAAATCTCAAGTCTCAAAACCTAGAAATTGATTCCCCAATCCCTTCCTCCTTCCCCAAAAGATCTCAGATAAAGGATCTGGATTGCCTTGCAGAAACAAACATAAAACCAACCTGGAGGGATGTTTTCATAAAAGGCTCAACAGGATGCTCCTAAGAACGGACTCTGCAAGATACACTCACAACGAAAAAGATTAAAAAACTGTTTACTTATTCAGAGCAATACACTCTATATTTTAAGGCTATTTTACTATTTTAACATGTAAACTTAAAGTCTAAAACTAGTAAATGTGTTTACTCACCTCAAATAATTTAAAGCTTTTAGGATTTTTGTTTTTTGGTTCTTTTTGATTTTTTTTAGATTGTACTTATTTATTTGAGAGAGACAGAATGAGAACAAGCAGTACAAGCCAGGGCGGGAGTGGGGGGCAGGAAGGGACAGAGAGAGAGGGAGAAGCAGACTCCTGGCTGAGCAGAGAGACCAAGAGGGGGCTTAATCCCAGGAACCTGAGATCATGACCTCAACCAAAGGCAGACACTTAACAGACTGGGCCACCCAGGCGCCCCTCTTGGGATGTTTTAAACTCTAACCCTCCAAATTTATAAAATATTGTTATTATTCATTACTTAATTTTATCCTCTTTCCGTTCCATAAATTAGACATATTTTTTAGACCAACAACATTTGTAAAAATATTTTGCTTACCATTTCTTTACATATTTCAAATAGTCTTTCTGGATTATTTTCGTTGTGCCTAAAGGAAATTTACAGAGTTTACTTTAATGGGAGTGTGATGTGGCAAGTGCCCAGATTTCCTACCCCCCCCCACATGCTTTTATTTTGCTCTTGATCATTGAAGATAATTCTACTGCATATATAATTCTAAGTTTACAGTTGTCTTTTTTTCCTCAGAATATTGAACATATTCTATTATCTTCTAGTTTCTGTTGCTACTGAGAAATCTGTTAATACAGTCCTGGTTAAGATCTATTTTGTTTTGGTGTTCTAAAAAGTTCACAATGATGTCACTAGGGCAGTTTGAAAAATTTGTTCTGTTTAGGAGTTTTTTGGCTTTGTGGATTTGTGGATTGGCTTTCCACAATCCTAAAAAATTTCACCCATTGTCAAAGATTAAATGGTTAAAGGATTTACCCTATTTTCAATTCTTATAGTTATTTTTGTCTTAAATTATGACTTTTTCAAATGTTAGTGGTATTTCCTTGAAGCTTTATGAAATCTTCACTTAATAGGAGAAGAAATGTTATTATTTAAGATCTGTAGCCATTATTGAAATCAATAGCCATTATTGAAATCAGTAGCCATTTCAATGTATTAAGACTGGTAGCATAATTCATAAATTCAGAAATAAATCTATATTGCTTCCTTATCCTCCAGAGATTGGAAGAGAAGGGAAAGAAAGAAAGGCTGCTATTAACTCCCCTGCCAGTTCTTTTGTATTCCTAAAGCCTGGGATTTTTTTTTTTTTTAAGATTTTATTTATTTGTTCATAGAAGACACAGAGAAAGGCAGAGACATAGGCAGAGGAAGAAGCAGGCTCCATGCAGGGATCCCAATGTGGGACTCGATCCCAGAACTCTAGGATCACACCCTGAGCCGAAGGCAGACACTCAACCGCTGAGCCACCCAGGTGTCCCTAAAGCCTGGGATTTTTAATAGAAGGCTTATAATTAGGATAAGCACTTTCAAACTTCATTCATTTACAAACCATTTTCAAGATTTTTGTATCTGCTTCGAATCTTTATATTATTTACCTAATTTTACAAAAATGACTCCTTGTCCTAAGCAGTAGTATTTATGAAATAACATTTACTGTGTTACTTTTTTCAGCAATTCACATTAAAATATAGGCATATAAGTATTAAAACTTAAAAACACTGTCCACAGATCACTTCACATCACACTCTTCCATAGCAACAAAATTATATACCTTTGAAAAGGGCTGGACTAGGAAAACTTTAAATCTTTGGATATGCAAAATTAGGTTCAAGGACCTAAGGGGTAGAGTGTCAAATTGTTTTGCATAATAAGTGAGAGTAATTGAATTTGAAGGGGAAACCATGCAAGGCTGGAAAAGTGGAAACATGGGAATTTGGAGAAAAGAGATAATCTGGAAAACTGACAAGAAATTGAAGCCTGAAGTGCAAGATGCAATCTGAGTACATTGTAATCATCTGAAGACTTAAAAGTTTGTATTCCCAGGCCTTACCCTAGACCAATTTAAATCAGCTGAGGGCAAGATCCAATCAATATTAGATTTTTAGGCATGCCTGGGTGGCTCAGTGGTTAAGCATCTGCCTTTGGCTCAGGGCATGATCCTGGAGTCGTGGGATGGAGCCTGCTTCTCCCTCTGCCAATGTCTGCCTCTCTCTCTCTCTCTCTGTCTCTCATGAATAAATAAATAAAATCTTTAAAATATATACATTAATTTTTTTAGAAGTGTTTTTCAAGTTACTCCAATATGCAACTAAATTTGAAAAATTTTGCTCTAGAGTTTTGCTACTCAAAGTGTCCTCAGACTGGCAGCTTTACATCACATGCATGCTGTGGAATCTCAGGCCTCACCTTAGATTTACTGAATTAAAAGCTGCATTCCAACATCTCCAGATGGCTCACAAACACATGAAAGTTCGGGAAGCACTGACAAAGAGAACATTTGCAATAAACAATTTGCATTGGTGGATTTGAGAATCCTTCACATTTTGGGGAGAGACTGCTTTCCCAGAATTTCTTGCAAGTAGAACTGCCCGCGACCTGCACCACACCAATGAAGTGCACCCACCCTAAATTTTGAATAGGGGACTAATGATGCCACAAAGCAGTGACTACAGAGAATACTATTCAGAAGAAGCGTGGCAGCAGCAGCAGCAGCCATGGCATCAATTAGAGCTACTGTCTACCCTTGTCAGGTGTGCAAGCTGGGATGTATTTCACTGCCCAGCAGGGACAGCTGAAGCTTCTTCACTGAAGCAATTCCATAGCATGATTCTGTGTGTCATTTTTGGAGACACAGACTTCCAACTTGGTTCTTTAGTCCTTTCCTGCTTAAATCAGCCAAAATTTCTGTGGCTATTGCTTCTAACAAAGAACTTTGAAATCAGTGATGAAGTCAGCTAAAACACTTTTAAGAAGAGGGTTAACAGGTAAAAGATTTATGAATCTTTGTTCTGTGACTTGGTAACATAATGCCCTTCTATTGTTTCTAACCTTTAGTAAGGTTCTGCTCCATAACACAAAAGCTTTGTGCCTTTGGTGTATTGTGAGGGATATCATGGAAGGTGGTCTCCTTTCCCTCTCTACAGCAACATGATATAGCCAGAGAATGCATGGTGGGCAGCAGGGCAATCCACAGGTGAAGTAATTCAGGAACAGAAGCCTGGCACCAGAAATGACCTGGAAAAGCATAAATCATAGTATCAGAATTCCCAGAGAGATAGGGAATTTGTGCTATTCCCACTGCATGTAGATTGAGCCAATTCCATTTAAATCTCAAGGTATGGTCCCCTGCTTCTATTAGGTCTGTATTCACATGGCCCAGCATAGGCCCAGCATACATCTCCAGTGCCTTGTGCATACTCGCAGAGATGTCTGTCCACTAGGCAAGGTTGCTTAAGCCCTGCTTGTTCACCTTTAACCCTATCATCTGCATAATAGTTTATTCATTCAACACTTAATCTCTTAGGCAGGTTGCCTAAATTTGGGGGTTGGTCTGAACCAAGCTGACCTAATCTTCACAAAACCTGCCTAAACAAATAACTGAAAAGCAACTGACTTATTAAAAGTAACAACAATGACAGTAATTACTGATGCCAATAGGGTGTTTCCTATGTACCTTATAGATACTATTCTAAACCATTTTACTTCTATTAGTTCATCTAATCTTTATGACAATAATAGGTATTATTATTATTATAATTTTAAAGAGAAGGAAGCAGAAGCACAAAAAGGTCAGATACTTGGCCCAGATCACATTGGTGGTAACTATCAGAGTGACACTTAAATCAGTTAGGCATCTGAATGTGATTTCTTTACTTTTAAGATTTTATTTATTTATTAGAGAGAGCACGAGGTGGTTGGGTGCAGAAGAAAAGGGAGAGAGAGAAACAGACTCCCTGCCCAGTGGGGAGCTTGATGCAGGGCCCATCCTAGGACCTGGAGATCATGACCGGAGCCAAAGGCAGATGCTTAACTGACTGAGCCACCAAGGTGCCCCTTGAATGTGAGTTCTGAACCATTATGCTATATTAGCAAACTACATGGTGGAAGAAAGCTAACATAGTGGGACAAAGTTATGCATTAAATCCCTGGTTTCCATGAGGGTGGCCAAATAAAGAGGGAGGCTATGTGAATCTTTTCCCATTTAAAAAAGTTTTTTTAGTCATTTCTGATATATATACATTGATATATCTACACTCATAAGGATCAGGATTAGAACTTTAGATGTTCCTTCAAAGTGAAGCAAAAAAAAAAAAAAAAAAAAATCCCAAACCAACCTACACCAGTGAATTGCTCCACACAGCTACCCACTTAACAGAAATTTCCTTCTGAATTTTGCTTGTTGGAGAATCTCTTCGTCCTTTTCTCAGGCGTTGGAATCAAATCTAAAGTGTCTGACAACCTCATCTCCAGCGCTGGTCTACACCACTGGAGACATACTCACACATACATTCCTCCCAATCACTTTGAAACTGATTTTCTGAGTCAAGAGGCATCACTGTGCAGACTTTTGTAAATTAGAAAAGCAAAAGCTGTTTAAAACTTGCAGAGGCACAGGGAGAAAAAGCCAGTAGAACTCCCCCCACCATCTTCCATTACTCACCCCCAGTCATTCTTACCTCCATTTCCATCATTTTATTCTCTCTGTTTAAATTTTTTCCTTTTCTTACCCACTTTTGAGAATATATATATATATATATATATATATATTTCCCTTAAAAATCATGAAAGCACTTGGGGGATCCCTGGGTGGCTCAACAGTTTTGCACCTGCCTTTGGGCCCAGGGCGCGATCCTGGAGTCCTGGGATCGAGTCCCGCGTTGGGCTCCTGGCATGGAGCCTGCTTCTCCCTCTGCCTGTGTCTCTGCCTCTCTCTCTCTCTCTATCATAAATAAATAAAAATAAATCTTTAAAAAAATCATAAAAGCACTAAAGGTAAGGTTAAGTCCTCTTTTGACTACCAACTCTGTATCCCAGATCCCTTCCCAGAGGTAACCACTGCTGGTAGTTTGGTATAAATCCTTTCAGATCTTTTTCTAGGCCTTTCCTTTTGTATACTTATGTAAAATATTTGGTGTTTGTACTTACAGAAAGTACTTGTACTAAAAGAAAATGTGTAGTTCTTTTAGAATACTTGTAGAAAATGTATACTTATGCTGTATATTTGTAGAGTACATATATTTAGAATATATAATATTTTGTTCTATTTTTTTGAACATTCTTAATTTATTGATTCATGAGACGCACAGAGAGAGGCAGAAACATAGGCAGAGGGAGAAACAGACTCCCTGTGGGCAGCCTGATGCGGGACTCCATCCCAGGACCCCAGGATCATGACCTGAGCCAAAGGCAGACGCTCAACCACTGAGCCTCTCAGGTGCCCTTTGTCACAGGTTTTTAACACAAATAGTATCATACTGTATGCATCTTATAACTTGATTTTTTTTTCCTTTAACAACAAAATTCTAGAATCTTTATAGATCTAATTCCTTTTGGCATAATTTTACATAATGTGGCTATATCATATTTATTTAGCCATTCCCTGGTCAAACCTGGACATTTAGGTTATTTTCATTTTTTTCATTCTTACAGATAACATGCAACAAACCTATCTAATTGGAGCCACATGAGTATTTTTCTGTAGTGAACACCAAGAAGTGTAACTGCTGGGTTATGGGATATGCACATTTCGAATTTTAATAGGTTACATGAAACTGCCCTTTAAAGTGCTGTGCCAATATATATCAATTTACAGCTGTGACTAAGAGTCCCATTTGTCTATTCACCTGCCAATATTGATATTATCACATTTTAATTGCCACCCTGATGGGCAAGAAATGGCATCTGTTTTCATTTTACTTTGCATTTCCCTGATTGCTTGTGGAGTTGAGCCTCTCTCTACTGTTTGTTGACAGTTCGGGTTCCTCTTCTGTGAATGCTCTGTTCATAGCCTTTAGCCATTTTTCTTCTGAGTTGTTTATATTTTTCTTACTGTTTTGTGGGAGTCTGGCTTTTCTTTTCTTCCTTGGCCTCTAGGGCAAAGAGTGCAGCAGTGTTAGTGCCTTCTTGAAGTTCTAGTCCAGTGTAATGAACTAGAGTTACATTCATTTCCAAGAATTTCTTTCCCCAAACTGAAGAGAAGTTAGCCACAAACAGGAGAGAAAAGGAAATCTCTGATGTAAATACCAACTGTTGACCCTTTCAGGGACTTTGCACATCACCTCTTTCCTGGATATTCTTTTTCTTCTTCTTCTTTTTAAATAAGATTCTTATTTATTCATGAGAGACATAGAAAGAGAGAGGAAAAAAAAAAAAGAGAGAGAGAGAGAGAGAGGCAGAGACATAGGCAGAGGGAGAAGCAGGCTCTCTGTGGAGAGCCTGATATGGAACTTGATCCCAGGACCTCGGGATCATGGCCTTAGCTGAAGGCAGATGCTTAACCACTGAGCCACCCAGCCTTCCCTGGACATTCTTTTAAACAAACCAGATAAAAGCTCTTATTTTAATCAGTCAGGCCCTTATTTTCAAAGAACATTTTTTAGGATCTCAAGGAATTGCCAAAGAGAGGAAGAATTGTTAGGGGTGTGATTTCTGTGGAGCTTTTCTATATATTGCGTTTTTGTTAGGCAATGTGACAGTCTCAAATCTGCTGAGGACAACAATGTGCTGAGGTCCAATAACTTTTTAAGTTCTATTCATGCCCCTGGTCCCTTCAGTTTAGCATGAGAATATCTGTAGAGAAAAGAAATGAGACATTAGGTGAATAAATACAACATTCACAGGGCTACCTACCATGTACAACTTAGAAGGTAAGGCTCTGAAAATAACTTCATTAACAAACATAAATTAATCTTTGATCACCTTAAAAAGGAGAAGCTGTTTCCTTTTCCCCACCAGGAATTTTTCCTGTGTCCTATGTGGAACTGACCGAAAAAAAAAAATCTAATTTCAGAACCACTATGGCTTCCCTTTTGGCAAATGCTTTGTTTTATGTAGCTGCAGTTAGCATTTCAGCCAGCCTGGACAAGGAAAAGGAAGTGAGAAGACAAAAGAATAGGATATAACTTGAAAGAAAAGTCACAAAGAAAGAAATGACACATGAAAAGAAGAGAATATGTATATATGTATATATATATATATTTAATTAATTACTTATAAATATATAAAAATACATATATTTAATATATAATAATATAATAATATAATAATATAATATATTATATAATTATATAATAATATATTATAATATTATATATTATATTATATAATTATATAATAATATATATAATTATAATAATATAATATATAATTAAATATATAAATTAAATAAATATTATATTTATATATTTAATTTTTATATATATAAAATATATAATTATATATAATTTAATATATATAATTATATATATTATATATTATATTATAATATATAATATAATATAAATATATAAAATTTAATATATATATTTTTAAAAAGGACACATATTTTAAAGGAAACATTCTTCTGTCATTTCCCATATCTGGTCAGTCATCAAGTTCTTTTCCTTTAAATGATCACTTTCTTTTAGACCAAAGGAGGTAACCTGGTTTTGTGTGTGGATGATTCCAATAATTACATGACTAGAATCCATGCCAATTAAATCTCTATTGACTGCTGTCAATATTTTGCTTTTTGCTCTGTTCACAAACTTCCCAGTGTTCCCTAGTTCCAGCTTTATCATATTAAATCTAACCTTTTAAGCCTGGCTCTTAGAATGCCTTAATATATGACCTCACCTTACACAGCCCCAATCAGACTCTCACTAACATTCCCTTCTTGTTCTGCCTTCTGTATTCCTTCTGTTTAGAATGCTCTTCCAGCCTTGCTTTTCCTCTCTGAATTCTTCTATTTGTGAAGGTCCAGTCACGTTTCTTCTCTGTGAAATTTTCTGTCTATTCTACCTTTATCTTCTCTTGTGGCTATTTCAGTGTCCAACATATGTAATGTGTGTCCAAATGCAATTTTGGATGGCGATACCTGTGAAACTGAAATATAGCAAGTCCTTGGATTTGCATTCATTTTGCATTGTCTCTAGCACTTAATGACACTAAACAAGCTACTTACCCTCTCTAAAGCTCCATTTTCTTGTCCATAAAAGGGGAATAATACTATTTTACCTTAGAGGATCAGTGGAAGTATAAAAAACAATACTGGATATATCAATAATTTCCTTTCTGTCCTCATACTCATTTCTGAAAGAACCTACTTCTGTCACAGCCCCAGAAGAAATACCTAGCTTTTTGGATATAGGTAATGCCTGATTAAAGGTGATTAAATAATACTTATTTAAAACATATAAGTACGTATAAGTCATATATATTTATAAATTTACATATATATATATATAAACTCTAGATGTAAGCAGTTCTAGCATTAGTTCTGAGGCTCAGTGACAACAGGGCTTTGAATTAGCACCTCTGGATTTCTTCGGTTTGTTCCATAAAGCATGACTTATCCTCAGAGTTAAGAGTATGGAAGGAAGGAAAGGATTCTCTTCTATCTCTCTTTTATTTGAGAAGACAGTCTTTCCTAGTAGACTCCTTTTTATTTTTTTTATTTTATTTTTTTTTCGTGTAGACTCCTTTTTATATCTCATTAGAGATATTAGAGATGTGATGTATCCACTTCCCGCTCAAAGGGAGTCTGGATAAATGCATATTTGGCAAAAAGGAAATGCATTTATAATAACTTACCTGGAATAGTCATGATTCATCCCCTGGGCTTAGGCATATTCCTGTCTGAAAATAGAAGCTGGTTCTGTTATCAAAGAAGAGAGGACATCTATAATGTAGGTGTCAACATGTCTGCCCCTGGGACAACCCAAGACGCCACATGACCTTTTTATTTCTGGCCACAACTGATTTGGAATGAACAGTGAACTAAACTGAATTAATCAGATTCTCATTATAATCTGAATTAGGAGCTCAAGAATCAGTAATTTCTTATCTAGCCCTGTGGTGCCTTTGGCCCAGGGCACGATCCTGGAGTCCGGGGATCGAGTCCCACGTCGGGCTCCTGGCATGGAGCCTGCTTCTCCCTCCTCCTGTGTCTCTGCCTCTCTCTCTCTCTCTGTCTATCATAAATAAATAAATAAATAAATAAATAAATAAATAAATAAATAAATAAAGTAGTTGTATAATCTTTGGTGAGTTTATCTTCATCATAGTAATCTCAAATTTTTCATGTAAGACATGAATTGCTTTCAGAATCCAAGTCTATTTCAAATGAGGCAATCAGAGAAAAAGATATATTTGGCCATTTAGTATATGTTTCTTAATTTCCTTCTTTTATCTAACAGTATGTTACAAATAAACTTTATCATTAGAGATACCAACTTTGGCCTTCACTGTATAGAGTAAAATTTGGATTTTAACCTCTTTTAAACTTAGAATAATATTAATCTCCTAAGAAAATTTAACACAATTTTAAACTCACATGATACCAAATTATAAATTTCCCGTTAAAGAGCTTTAAAAAATCCTATTTATTTTTTCTTCTTTTCCTATTTAATTTAAAACATGATTTTAAAATGAACAAAAGACTGCTTGGCTATGTTTTTAGTCTAAAATCATTTGGGTTTTCCTACATCTCTGCTCATTGTTTAAAAGGAATGCTAGTTTGTTAGCAGATCATTCAAATGTTTAATGGGCATTTGTGCAAAGTCTGACAAGTAAAAACAAAATTCCCTCAGAATCCAGTATCACAAAAGCTTTTGTTTTAAGTTACAAATTAGACAAATCTGTTTTTTTCCTAACACTCTGAACATTTTATATCAAACAGCTCCAGTTTCAGTAAATATCCATCTCTTTAAAAAACCAAATTAATATTAGAATTCTTTTTGTTTGTAAAAAAAAGCTAGATTCAACACATTCCAGATGTCGCAACTGGACCGCAGATGCATCCAAAATAACAATAAGGGAAATACATTTTTTTTTTTGATTCCAAGCAGAAACAATTGCCACTTAAGAATTCATGTTAAGGCCACAAAAAATTGTACTCTTGTACCCAGTAAATAAACACTATTGTTTTAGCAAAGTGCTTCAGGCCATGATATTATATAAATATCATACCTTCCTATCACAGGATTGGCAGCCTATACACAGATCTTTAAAAATCCTTTAAAATTCCACTGCTGTTGATATTAGGATTAGTGGTGTCCAGTATTCACCCATGCAACATTTAGATGTGCAAAGAAAAGGTAGCTTCCTTAAGTTTAACTTTCTTCAACAGGCCTCCATGGATGGGGTCACAGGCTGTCACAGGTAGAGGAAGGAATAAGGGGGAGGAAAACTCTAATCTGGCCTGCCAATAGGTTTCTTCTGGTGTTGATGGACCCTGTTGGGGTGAATTTATTGGATTTGTGTGTCAGGATCAGACTAAAGCTTCTCTCCAGTTTCAATAAAAAATGGCAGCTGGTAGATGGAGATTTTGTAAGACCTCTTGTTGGTGTGGAAGGGCCTCTGATTCATGCTGGGCCCTCCTGAGTGAAACCTGCAGTATGGCCAGCCAGCTACTTCTACTCTTAGGGTCTCCAGAGGCTGCTCTCTTGTCTGGGTCCTCAGGTAGAGGTGACTCCCTGGTTACCTAGCCCCATGTGAGTCCTCACTGACCTGAGATCCCAGGCCTAAGATTTTTGCAGTGGCTGGTCTGGGCAGCACCACCCCAACACAGCTCCATGAGCCCTGCCACAGTCCAAACTACAAAGCACAGCAAAAGGAGAGGGAGCAAGCCGGCTCAGGGAAGATTGAGGGCTAACCTATTCCTGCCCCTTCCCAGCCTGGCAATGTCACCTCTACACCATATGTCTACCAGCCCAGCTGTGAGGCCACTCCTTTTAGAACTCCTCAGTTTTTGGCTTTGCCTCCCTTCCTCTGGCAAAGCCATCGTGGCCCTCTGGGGCTTTGACCTGGAGTGGCAATGTCAGGATATACTGCTCTCAGACCTTGTATACAAAGCCAAAGGGGTTGCCTTTTCTTTGTCCTGCCAACTTCCTCCTCCACCTTTCAGAGGCTCTGCCTCCCTTTCCTGGAGCTGTGATGGAAATGGGCAAAAGCCAGATCACTCAAAAAGGTAACATAAAAATATGGGGGAGTTATTTAAATATTTCGACTGCGTATCAGGGTTAGGCTTGCCTGGAGTACTGCCTCAGAACAATAATGGCATAAGTAAGATTGAAGATGATTTTTTCTCCTATAAAGTCTGGAGGTGGGCTGTCCAGGGCAGATATGCCCCCAGGGAGTACCCTGACTTAGGGCTGCTCAGGGCTGGTAAGTATACCATGTGTGACATTTAGTCTCAAGGGCATCTTGTAGTTCAAGACAGAGGCTCCAATTCCATCCATCATGTCTGCATTCTCACCAGAAAAAAAGGAAGGAAGAGACGAGCAACAGGTAAATAAATGTCAGCTGGCTTTTAAGGAAGCTTTCAGAAGGGGTGCCTGCGTGGCACAGTCAAGCATCCAATTCTTAGTTTCAGCTCAGGTTGTGATCTCAGGGCCCTGGGAACAAGCCCTGCATCAGGATGCACTCAGTGCAGAGTCTGCTTGAGATTCTCTCTCCTTCTATCCCTGCCCTTCTGCTAAAATAAATAAATCTTTAAAAAAAAACAAAAAACAAGGAAGCTTCCAGAAACTGCCACAGGACACTTATCTCATTTGGTCATATGGTGACACCTAGCTGCAAGGAATGCTGTGAAATGAGGTTGCATAGTGGGCCAACATGTGCCCACCCAAAATTAGGATTCCTTCACATAGAAGGAGAACATGGTTATTGGGGGACAGCCAGAAGTTTCTGACTTGAAAAGTTTTCATTATTCCATCCTGAAACAAGTTGCAGGAATACATTCTTGAATTTCCAAATTTTTGGTGATGTAAAAAGAACATTTGACTAAAAGTGAAAACAAGCAAAAAAACTCCTACTTTCTAGTTCTAGCTTTTCTACTAGCTTATTGTGTGGCTTTGAGGAAGCCAATGCTTCTCTGATTTTGGTTTCCTTTTCTATGAAATAAACTATACTAGATGCTTCAGAAGGTTCCTTGAAGCCCTGATTGTACTTGTGTCTACAATTCCAACCTTAATTTTAAAGACCTATGTTTTATGATTCTTTTACTTTATAGAAGTATCAGAACTTATTAGGGTAGGCAATGATGGGCACATAGATTCTTCAACTGTATGCACATTGCAAAACTGTGTTAATATAATGCAGTTGCCCAATATCCCCCATACTTTTTTTTTTAAGATTTATTTATTTATGATAGACACAGAGAAAGAGAGAGAGAGGCAGAGACACAGGCACAGGGAGAAGCAGGCTCCATGCCAGGAGCCCGATGCGGGACTCGATCCCGGGACTCCAGGATTGGATCGCGCCCTGGGCCAAAGGCAGGCGCAAAACCGCTGAGCCACCTAGGGATCCCCCTCCCCCATACTTTTTATCCTACACACTTGACTATAATTATCTTTGATCTGATTTTTATTATTTTTATTTTTTTAAGATTTTTATTTATTTATTCATTAGAGACACACACAGACACACACACAGAGAGAAAGAGAGGCAGAGACACAGGCAGAGGGAGAAGCAGACTCCAGGCAGAAGCCTGACATCTTCTGACTCCAGGATCAAGCCCTGGGCTGAAGGAAGGCAGGTGCTAAACCACTGAGCTACCCAGGGATCCCTGATCTGATTTTTAAATTTAAATCTTACTGATCTTTTGGCAGATATAGAACATATTAATCTAAGGGGTCATAATAAGATGGATATATATATTGATAACTACAGAACATATTATCTATTGGTACTGGTTCAAAAATATGAATAATATTCATATGATTGATTATATTACATTAACAGTTATATTTATATATGTTTATATGTATATTCAGTGGTATATGAATATATATTATGATATAAAGGTATTATGGATGTTGAGTTTATAATAAATAGTAAGGAAAAGATGGAGTTACTAGTTATATATTATTAGTCTCTGAGATTGAGGTTATGTAGCCTAAGTAGATTACCCTAGAAAAAAACTGCATACCATCAAGAAGAAAATAATTGGCTAGTTAAGCCTTTTTTTTGGATCCTGAATGTCATCTTTTAATGTTCTTGTAAATTAGATCTACAAATAAAGCTTGGGAATAGCTTGGAAATATTAAAGATTTTTAAAAATTTATTCATGAGAGACACACAGATAGAGGCAGAGACATAAGCAGAGGGAGAAACAAGCTCCCTGTGGGGAGCCCAATGTGGGACTTGATCCCAGGACCCCAGGATCACGACCTGAGCCAAAGGCAAATGCTCAACCACTGAGCCACCCAGGTGTCCCAAGCTTGGAAATTTTAAAAGATTGACTGTGTCCTTTGGCAATGCAGAGTTACTCTCACTGCCTAAGTACGCCCCTCATCTTAAGTGTATATGGGGTTGCATATTAATTCCATATCTGTTTTTTCTTCAAGTTCTCTATGGGGAATATTTCCTACCTTAGGTTGTTTTTCTGAGAATATAAACTCAAAAATCTGTTTTTCTTCTTTTTACTGTATATTTTTGGTGAGGGAGGAGAAGTGGTATTGAAGATGACTGGAATAAAACCTCATTTTGTGTTTGCAACTTCTCTGAAAATCATGCTTGGCTACCAATGTTCAGAATCTTCTGGAGCTTCGCAACTCAAAATTAAATGGCCACTTTTGTCTCTTCTCTATATCTGGGATTTCTTTTCTCCTTTGAGCAATAGATAGAAGATCTAAGGACAGCAGCCACTAAGCCATATTCTCCCTGAGGACCAGCAGATGACAGAAAGATAGACATCCTGAAAATCTCTCTCTTTGGCTGTCTTCAACACAGCTATCAAGGTGTCTGTTGGAAGCCACCCAGAATTTGGAAGGGAAATGATGGTGCTATAAGAATCAGGTGGGGACATATTGCAGATAACTCTGTTACATCAAATAGATGGAACATTCAAATTTAAATATGTGTGTATATTTTTGTTTGAAACTGAGATACGAATTCCTTTTTTCTTCTTCCACAAATTCCTGCATCTTACTAAATTCAAATAATATTGGTCACAGGTACCTTGACAGTAATTATATTTGTCTTTGTCTTTTCTTTTTAATTTTTGTTTATTATTGGCTACAGCAGACTGTTTGAATTTATATGTTTTTATCCACCCCCTTTTGAAAGTGTGCTATTCTTTTTACAATTAATTGTTACACTACTTGTAACTGGAAGACTCTAGTAAATAAGACACAGCAAATTATTTTGAAACACATTTTTTATTTAGGGAAGAATCATTTAAAATGGTCTTCCTCATTATCTACCTAGAGACACCCACTTCTCTCAGAAGAGAGTACAATAAAAATCTTTATGCCTTGTTAATATCAGGCCCTTCACATGGGCTATATTGGTACATGTTATGAAGTTAAATAGTGAGAAGTAAAATTGTAACTTTTAACTGTGATCAGGTTCAATTAGTATTTTAGAAATTAATCTCTGTATGAAGAGAACTGAGCTTGAACCAAGAGCAGAATTAAAAATACGAAGATGGGGACACCTGGGTGGCTCAGTGGTTGAGCATCTGCCTTTGGCTCAGGGCGAGATCCTGGAGTCCTGGGGATCGAGTCTCACATCAGAGTTCCTGCATGGAGCCTGCTTTTCCCTCTGCCTCTGCCTCTCTCTCTCCGTGTCTCTCATGAATAAATAAATAAAATCTTTAAGTAAAATAAAATAAAAAATAAATAAAAATACAAAGATGGTGAAAAATCACACATCAGATTAATACCAACTGGTATCTCTGAAATATAACAGAAAGCAAACATGTAGTTATGTCAATAATTTTGATCACCCAAGAATCATATGACTTATACACACTAGATGAAAACCAACTAGTATTAGGGTATTTGCCAAGGAAGGATTGCTGAGGCATCAAACAAGGAAGCTTAGAACACCAACCACTCCCAAAAGTATAATAATGTAGATAATATAAATGCTTAATTTGGGCACAGATGTAGGTAGCATTGTGGGAATCATACAGATCAGACTGAGATAGTGGGCAAAACTTCACAAAAGAGGCATTGTGGCAGATGTTGTAGGCTAGCTGACCCAAACTCAACCACCAATCTTCTTTTCTGTTATCTGTCTCAATTACAGAGGCTGTATGAGCTGAACACTTTCTTTCCCAGCCTATATTATAACGAGGGGACCAAATGACACCCTTCAGGTTAATGAGATACAGGTAGAAGTCCATAATGAGGAGGGCCCTAGTGTGTCACTTCCTGAATAAAAAGGCCAAGCCTCCTGAAGAGAAAGCTCGGTCGTCCTTTGCTCTTTTCCTTTTGAACACAGTCATGAGGCTTAGAGGGGCAGCAACCATTGGAAAACAACGAACTGACAAACGTGGACATGAAAGTCATTACATTAAAGATGGAGGAGTAGAAAAAGAGAAAGAGCCTGGACCTTCTGATAACATCACTGGGCTTCAGTACCAGCTTTGCTTAACTTCAAACATCATGTTACATGAAAAAAGAACATACTCCCTTAAATATCTAGTTATTTAAGTCATTTTGGGGGTTTCCTGTTATTTGCAGGTGAATACGATCTTAATTGATACAGTGATCAAAGACAGGAAGGATTTTAGATTTAGAATAAATATATAAACATAAGCATGTACGTTTGAGAGAACTTCTTGAGTGCTGTCAACTTATTACTTTTGTCGACACTAGTTAATTGATCATATGTTTCTATATTTAAGATATGACATTTATCTTATAGTTAGTCAACATCACTATATGGAGTAAACCATGGAGTTCTCCATGACCCAGCTTGGGATCGGAGCTGGCTATGTAACCCATTGCTGAGATGGCTTTCCTGCCCTTGACATTGCCTCTGAGTAGGGAGCAGAATAGGCAGTCAACAGAATGCTGTACCCATTGCTGAGAGGAGAGAAGCATAAGGACCAAGGGCCTTCTCAGAGGGAAGAGTCTGAGAACCTAATTCCTACTTTCCAAGATTCAAAGTTAGAGAAAGATGGGATAATGAGATGGCTTTGATCAGGAGATGTGGTCCCAATATGAAAGGACCCAAATGATCTAAAAGAAGAACTGGGGAAGAGAAGTATGATGAGGGGAAGAGAAAGTATGGCTTGGTGACAGGTCCCACACAAAGGTCCAAAGATTTGTGGAGCCTGCTGATTCTGGCACTGTAATTGACTTATTTACTGTTCACTCAAATTCAGGACTCCTCACTATCGAGCCCCTCTTCATAAAAGGATTATATATCCTTATATAGCCTTACCTTATGAACTTTGGCATGGCTGAGTGATTTGCTTTGGTCAATGAAATGTAGAAGGAAGTAATGTGTATAATATTTAGGCAAGGCAAAGAGGCAGTGTGTGAATTACACTCTATTTGGTCCAGCTGGCAATGTTCCCAATAATGGCTGCTCTGTCCATGGGGATCTTGGAGAGAAGATGACACAGAAGAGAGACACAGCAGCCCTACATGGGCACACAACTATGGAAGAAATAAACCCTTGTTATTATAAGCCAGTTTAAATTTGGAGTCCTTTGTTTCTTGAACATAGCCTAGCTATTCTGACTCCTTAACTGGGACTAATTGAGGGCATTTAATGATGCTAAGCTCAAAATAGACACTCTGTGGCTACATGCTTTGGGTTGCCTCATTTCCAAAATTGGGTCCGCAGAGGATTCAGGTTGTACCAGGCATCATTAGGATTCAGTGGAGGAAATTGATACTAGTGAATTTCTTTCTTTTTAAATATCTAAGAAAAATATCGAACCTATGGTCTTATGGGATAATTTATCATTAAGAAATGGTATGGCACTTCTGAGAACACTGCTCTTGAGGGATAATATTGAGAATAACCAATTGGTGCTCTTACCTTCTTCCTTCCACTCCAAAGTTGTATTTTATTTTTTTTCAAAGTTGTATTTTAAGATCAAAGTCCTTTACTTGGGTTTTTTTTTTTTTTTTCACCTCTTCCCCTAACCCAGGCAGCCAAACATGAATTACCTTCTCCTGTGAGTAGACAGAGACACTGAAAAGAAAATAAAGGTGCCATGTTTGAGTCTTGAATTCAAAATATGCTGGTGAAAAGTAGACAATTGTAGAGGTAGTAAAAGGCAACTAGATAACAAGAACCCATGGGTGGGGAGAAAGATACTGGGAAGGATTGGGAGGAACCATTTGGAAGGGGTGCAGCTCACAAGTGAGAGACCACAAACCCCCACCAGAATCAGCACAGCATGTTTCTGGTCCCAGGAGGTCCTCCAGAAGCCAAGCACAGGCTCACAGGCTCATCTGTGCCGGCTGTTGCAGTCCAGAGAGGACTGCTGATACGTAGTTGCCAGCACAGTGTTTGCCAATCATCCCGCAGGAATGATGGCCATCTGTGCTCTGAGATTTTTTTTTTTCAGGGCCCCCACTCTGACTCACCGCAGGTAGATAACAGCCCAGATGCTCAGGAACCTCCTGGATTGCAGAGTGGGGTATAGATACCTAGCAGAGGGTAGGGTGGTGATGGGGGCTTGAAGCTAAAATTCCTGCCTCGGCCAGGATGGGACCCAAAAAGGCCAGCTAGAATCTCCCAGAATTCTCCTATTCCCCAGAAATACTTTGTGCTGATGTACAAATGAGAATATTTAATCTGTACTGTGCTGCAAGGGCAGAATTTACCCAAGTCTGTATTATGTATTTTGTCTTAAAAATTATTTTTTGTCTCAAAATCTTAATTTGACCCAAGGGAAATGAAAACATATTTTCACATAAAAGCTGGTACAAAGAATGTTCATAGCAGCATTATTCATAATGGCCAAAGGTGGAAACAACACAAATGTCCATCACCTTATGAATGGGTAAACAAAATGTGATATATTTTCCATACAATGGAATATGATTGAACCATAAAAAGGAATGAAGTACTGATTCGTGTTACAGCATGGATAAACCATGAAAACACACTAAGTGAATAAGTTAGACATAAAAGACAACATCTTGTTTAAATTCCATTTATTAGAAATGTCCAGAAAAGGCAAACCCACAGAGACAAAGATTACTGGTTGACAGGAGCTGGGTGGTTGAGGGAAGTGGGGAATGGTTGGTAATAGGGATAGGGTTTCTTTCTGGGGTGATGAAAATATCCTGAAATTAGTGGTGATGACTGCATGACTTATGAATATATTAAAAACCACCTTAAAAGGCTGTGATATATCTTGATAAAATTTATTTGTAATATTTAGTTTTGATTGTAAAAATATTTGTACTATATAAGTATGTTCTCTGTGGATCTGAAATTGAAAAAAGGCAGTTTTAAACAAAAAACAGTCTTGATAGCTTGCAAACTGTGTCAGTCTAAAACAAGCAAAAAGTAATATGCTTCAAAGTGAAAATGAAAAATTACAGACTTTGTTTTCTACAAAAAGAAGGAAGTGAGCTATTCAGGATAAAATAATTGAATTTTGGAGAGGCCTGCTTCAGTAGTCCCCAAATATAGCAAAGCACAGTGATCATATTGTTCTTCATTTTCTGGAAAATGTGAATTTTTTCAGATTATAATGTATTAAAGGCAAAATTTAGGAACAGACTATTTGCTGCCTTTGATCAGCAACATTGTTTCTGATATTAAGCAGGCTGACAACTTTTAAAAAGTCTAATTTTTCATAAGAAAATTTGGATGAGGGATCCCTGGGTGGCTCAGCCATTTAGCGCCCAGGGCATGATCCTGGAGATCCCACGATCGATTCCCGCATCAGGCTCCCTGCCTTGAGCCTGATTCTCCTCCCTCTGCCTGTGCCTCTGCCCTTCTCTCTGTGTCTCTCATGAATGAATAAATAAAATCTTTAAAAAAAGAAAAAAAAATTTGGATGAAAACAAAATTGGCCTTGAAAAGTAAAAGAAATGATCTTGATTTATTCATTCTTAACAAAAATGACTTATTTTTCTGTCTTTACTAATATTAAATCTCATGAGCTCTAATATCTGGTCAGTAAATTATATTTTTAAAACTGTGCTATAGTTAAGCAAGTTTGGGCCATGCTGCTGTGGCAACCTTCTGTACACCTTCACACCAGAAAGCTCTATTTAGAAATAGGTTATGCTACAGGAATGAACAATCCCCAAATCTCAATTGTTTATTTTTTTTTTAAAGTCTATTTTGAGCTTACATTCCGTATCTTAGGTGAGTCAGCAAGAATCTCAGCTGGCAGTCTGCATGGCAGCAGTTCAGTCTTCATATCCCCAATTTCCTGGGAGGGCACTGCAGTGTCTTGCTTGGGCAATTTAATGCGTAGAACAGAAGAACCTGTCTCTTCCATTCACATTTCATTGGCCAAAGCAAACTACGTGACCACACCTAATTTCCAAGGGGGCAGAGACCTATAATCCTACCTTGTACCTGGAAAGAAGAGAACCCAACCACTGACCAGCCCTAATATCTACCCTGTAGTCTACTTAGTGTCCAATAGAGGAATAATACAAGCCCTAAATGTAATTTCCAATTTACTAGTAGCAACATAAAAAAAAAAAAAGCAAACAAGAAGCAGGTGAAATTAATTTTAGTGTATCTTATTTTAACCAATTTATCTAAATATTATTTCAACATATAAGGAATTATTGAGAAGTCTTATTTTTTTTAACTAAGTCTTTCAACTCTGGTGTTTTATTTTATTTAGAGGTTTTATTTATTTATTTGAGAGAGAGAATGAGCATGAGAGAGAACATAAGCATGGGGAGTAATAGAGGCAGAGGGAGAAGCAGGCTCCCCACTGAGCAGGGAGCCCATTGAGGGGCTCGATCCCAGGACTTTGAGGTCATGACCTGAGCTGAAGGCAGATGCTTAACTGACTGGGCCACCCAGGTGCTCCAGGTGTGCATTTAAGCACTTCTAGCATATCTCAACTTGTGCTAGCCATATTTCAAGTGCTCAGTAGAGACACGTGGCTAGTGACTACCATGCTGATAGTGCAGCTCTAGTGTTTATGGCTTTGGAACATAGCCCTAAACACTACCATAAACTTGAAACTTCCTTGAAGAGCTTTGTTTTAATAAAAAAAAATTAATATGTATATTTTAGTATAAAAATAATATTTATAGATTATTACTGCATGAAAGTTGTTTGAGGAAAGTAAGCTGTGTTAACCCTATAGCTCTGCTACTTGGCTACATATTGTCTTGAACTCCAGAAGGACTGGACCAGCACCTGGAGATTTCTGTTCCAGTTCCAGGGGATACTGATTAGTTGGAAGGCTTTATATGAGTCATGTGGCCTAAGGCCTTACTGAGCCTTAGGTTCCTCATCTGTACGATGGCATGCTTTGATGAGATAATCTTGAAAGAGCCTTGTAAAATCTCAAATTCAGAGTCTTGTTAGGATAGCATGGGCTATCATGATGAGAACTGGATTTTTCTTTTTTTTTTTTTAAAGAAAAATGGACCTTTTGTATAGTAGGCTCTAGAGTAACATGTCTGAGGCCACTTTTTCCAAAGAGAAGAATGGCTAGCCACCAAACTCCATCATTACTGACCAGCTATTGGCAAAAGGAGGCCCGGCATTCCCTTAAGTTGAATTACACAGGCAGATTCTGAGAACTTAGATCTCCCTTAGGTTTAGGTGTAGTTGGCAGTGGGAGTCTGTAAAGGAGGTCTGATGAATTCTCTCTTTTGGCATTGCCACTGGAATCCCACTGGGCATTTCACTTGAAGGCAGGGAAAAAGTCCAGTGTCCATAAGAATAACAATCCACAGGGTGTTTCTGAGGACAGAGTAATTATTTGAACAGTGAAGGGGGAGGAGAATGAAAACTTCCTCCTTTCGCTCTATGGGCAGTGAACTAGTCTGGTTGAGGATGAAGCTAATGCTTGAGGAGGATAGGACCTCATCCTTGTACCTCTATGGGGTTATGCACTGTGGTGGTCTTGCTTACACTTCTGAGGGATTTCAGCACTGGGAGAACCCAGTTTGAAAGGGCCTCAGGCACAGGCTCTGCCCCGTCCTGAGTTGCCCTGTGGCCTGAGGTGTTCTTTAGACAAGGACACGTCAGCTGCTTGCCTTTTTTCCTGCCGATTAATAGAGCAACAGCAATGGCAACAGAACTGTCTTCCTGTGGTCTGCTCTGAATTCACTCACAAGGCAAATTTCAGTTCCTCTAATTATTCTAAATCTCTTCTCAGACAAGATACCAGGATTCATTAGCAGAGTTCATTTACTGTCACTGTGCATTTGGGAATAAGGAATTTAGAACCAGATCACTAGGTGAGTATAATTTATTATGATATTGCAGGGCAAGAAGGATTACTTGGCAATATTAGTAATGGTATTTTATCATACAGAGATTGAAGGTGTAGAGTATTTTCTAGTCCCCTTCTTCAAACCCACATAAAAAGTATACATTGTTTTTATGAGAATCTCTGATTTGAACTGATGACTTCCCTTTAGCTCAGAGAAGTATGAAATTGGGAACTAAAAAATATTGGGACTCTGATATCCAGGTTAGGACATTGATTTTTGAAGCTTTATGCAGAAACTCTAAACTTCAACATTTTTCTTACCCCTTTGGGCATGAATTCTTACCCAGGTTGAGTTTCCCCTTAAGAAACAGCCCTCATTTTTTAAAAAATATGATAAAAGAGGACAAAAGAGTGTGCAGTTCAGCTTTCCTTCCAACTGAAACATCTTATCAGTAAATTCCTACATTCCTAGATCAATTTCTGGTGAGCAAAACAAAATGAAATATGTAATGTAAGTTCAGGTGAGGTGAAGTGAGGCTGTTTACTTGAAAAAAAACACCTGTGTTTTTGTTCTGTTACAGCTGAGTGTTTCTTTCTGGCTCTGTGTGCCACAAAGTACAATCGAGTGGGCTGGTGCTGGGTTAAGTATTTGATGCATGTTGACTAGTTCTCATCCCATCCTTGCCCCAGCATTCTTGTATAACCTTATGTGGGAGATATGTCAGGACCTCCGTAAACAGAAGACAGGCTGAAGTCATTGAGGATCACTTCATGCCTTTGCCGGCCCATCTTCAGACCTGGGTCCACAGGCCTGGCCCCTGTTGGTTAGAGACCATCGTGGGCTCTTGAGCCACACCTGCCTTTCCTGTCTGTCCCATCCCTGGTGCAAGCCACTCCCTACCTCTCACACCTGTGCCTGCCTGGAACATATTGTTCACTTTCTCACACCCACACAGTCACTCTTGATGTTCTTTGTGATTGAAAGTATCTTCTACTTTCTCTTCTTTTTACTTGGTTCTCAGTTCCCAACCTGAATTTCTTTCCCCTTGTGAATTCCTTCTGAAATCCCTGCCCCCACCCTACCACCCTTCGAAAGTAACTGCCACCTCCCTTGTGCTTTCAAAGCACACTGATTCTCTCTCTCTCTCTTTCTAGCATAGCACTTACTACATGGTTCTGACAGGGTTCAGGACACCTCCCCCCAAATACAGTATTTTGAGTTTTGAATATTTTAAACTGAAGGAATATGAGAAATGGCAAGTACAAGAACAACTTTTGACCTTCCCCTGAAACAGATCCTAAGACCCTCGTGTGAGAGATTCTTCTTTATACCTGGTAGAAAGGAGCATCCTTATCTCCAAGACAGGGGGACACCCAGAAGAAATTGAACAAACAGGTCTTACTAAGTTCCCCCCAGTTTACTATACTTAGCTCACACTCTTGTCCTATCACATTTTCCCACAACTTTCCACTCTTCATCCAACCTAGCTTAAAAGCCCTCAGATTTAACCACTTCTTTGGTCCTCATTCCTTACGAAGGTTTGTATATAACGTAAAACTTAAATAAATTTGTATGTTTTTCTTTTGTTAATCTGTCTTTAGTTACAGAGACCCAACTGAGAACCTGAAAGGGTAGAAGGAAAAAGTTTTCTCCCCCTACAGTTTCATAGTGTCATGTGGCCGTAAATTTTTTTAGGCTTTCAGGACCTCAGTTTCATTATTTGCAAAATGTGAGTAAAAACAGTGCCTCCATCATAGGGAGGATACTTGTAAAGATAGGACACTTACAAAACCCTAGCACAATGCCTGGCACATAGTAAGAACTCAATTAATGGCACCTACTATCTCAATTAATGGCACCTACTATCCTTATTATTGTAATTATCATCATAATAATTAATGGCATAGAACAACGTGGAATAGTGGCAAAATACCACTTGATCCTCAAGGTTTAATGGGGAGGACCAAAGCTACAGTTTCTCTTTTGCTCTACTACATTCCTTTTTTCTTTTTTTTTGTTTTTTAAAGTAGACTCCACACCTAGCATTGAGTTCAACACAGGGCTCAAACCCATGGCCCTGAGATCAAGACCTGAGCTGAGATCAAGAGTCAGACCCTAATCAACTGAGCCACCCAGATGCCCCTCTACTCCATTCCTTTTTAAAAACTTGTTATTATGAAAAATTTCTAACATACACAAAAGTAGAAGGCTACTATAACAAACTCCATTACCCAGCTTCAACAATTATTGATATGCTGTCAAATTTATTTCATCTATACTCTGCCCTCTTACAGGTTTTTCTTTTTCTACAGCTTTAATGAAATAAAATTTATATGCCATAAAATTCACACTCTGTAAATGCACAATTTAATGACTTTTAGCAAATGTATAAAGCTGTGCAACCATGACCATAATCCAGTTTTAGAATCTATTCCTTTTTTATTTAAAGAGAGCAAAAACCACTCTTTCCTTTATATCGTTATCACATTTTACTCTGTTTTTAATAAGAATTATAATGATAAAAGATAATCCTCATATAAGAAGACCTGGCATGTAGGGCACTTTTATATTTTCTATATCTCTTAGGAAAGAAAGTTGTGTTTTCTCCACACTGCATGGTCTGTTTGGGAAACAAAGTCCTTAGATTCACCTGTTTACTTCTTTTACTCTTTTCCTCCCACTGCAATTAAAACCATCTGGTATTTTTGAAAAGGTGGAAGATAAATCAACAAAGTATAAAATGTCTCTAAAGGCTGAAGATGTTTGTTTAATAAGCATACAGAAAAAAATGGATGAGTCACTTTCAAAAGATCATCATGACTTAGTGTGGTAAAATGCAAGTCCTTTCTGACCCCAACTCAGTAGGCTTAATACTGTATTTGCTGTGGAGACTGTAATCATTTGCAAGAACCACAATAATGGCTTTCATTTTTTTTTTTTTAAGTTTGACAAAGCAACAACCACTTCTAAGCTATATAGAGAGGGTTGAGAAGGCAAAACTATGGCCTACTCATTTGCCCAATGGACATATATTGATTTTCCCTGGTAGTTGAGGTTATCCTAGTGAGGTGGCCTGGTGTGGTAGAAAGAATAGATGTGGGCTGAAACCCAATTTCCAGATTGCTGGTAATTCTTACAGTCACTAGAGGACCTTCTCTCACCTTCTTTCCTATTCTCATGTTCACACTTCTAACTTGTGCCAGAAGCAAATCTATCCCACCCCACCGAGTGAACACCGAATAGAAAGAGATGGTGTAGCACTTATCCCAGTGGGCAAGAGCTAGGGAGAAAAGTTCTTATGTTTGTGTGGAGCTATATTATTGACTGAGCCTTCATCACACCCTTAGGGGTCTTGTTGAAGTCGAACAGGATACTTTGTAATAGCAGAGTGGGAATATTGCTGGATTTGATATCAGAAGACTTGGTTTTCTGTGTCTTCCAGAAGCTGTGGCTTCCAATTCTTCATCAACAATACAAGCATACCATCTGTTTTATATACCTAATGCAGTTATTTTAACCATCAAATTAAAATATTTAAAAATATATCATAAATTGTACTCTACAAGATGTTATTATATAAGTACTCATGGAACAAGACCATGTATTTGTACAGTTCTCTGCAACTTATTAAAAGCTCTCATAATATTTCACTGAATATCTCAATAACGCTATGGCTAAAGGTATCATTATCTTGGTCTCACAAATGTGATTCTGAAGCTGAGAGAAGTTGAATGCCTCTCTATATCAATCAGCTTGGGCTGTCATTACAAATGCTAGATGGCTTAAACAATAGAAATTTATTTTCTCACAGCTCTGGAGACTTTAAGTTCAAGGTCAGGGTGCCAGCATGGTTGGGACTCTCTCTTCTAAACTTGCAGGCAAAAAAAACAAAAAACAAAAAACAAACTTGCAGGCGTCTGCTTCTTGCCATGCTGTCATATGGCAAAAAGTGAGGGAAGGAAGATGCCAACTATAGTTCAGTTAAAAGGAAAGAAGGGAACGGGGAAGAGAGTGGGAGGGAGGAAGGGAGCTAGAGTAAACTCTTTGGTGTCTCTTCTTATTAGGGCACTAATCCCAAATAAGGATCCCACTTTCATGACCTCCTCTAAATCTAATCACCTCCAAAAGGCCACATCTCCAAATGCCATCATACTGGGGATGCTTCAGTATATAAATTTGGTGGCGGTAGGAGGGACATGGTCCAATCCATAGTACTCCTCCTTTCCCCTTGGAAGGTCATGTAGCTGAAAGGTGGCAGAGCCAGAAATTAAATCCCTAATTTTCCCACTCCATATCTAGAACTTTTTTCTTTCCCTAAAACCAGAGGCATTTTACATTATTTTGAAACCAATTCAGTTAGGGCTTTCACCTGTTTTATTAGGTACTTCTTATGACAGAAACCCCTTCAGTGGAGACTGTGGTGTTCTATTCATTTACCTGACTCTTGTGGAAATTGGATTTGAGAACATTTCTTCCCTGGTAGTAATTTCTTCACAGGTACTAGATAGCATATCCTGGGTAGAGCCCAATTGGAAACTAGGGAGTTGCCAAAAGACCTTCAGGTTTTAAGCTACACAATAACTTCAGAAAGTATTAGTATCATGGAAAAATGAAATTTCCAGAAATTGAAGTTTTGCTTCTTTATTTAGCCTATTGAATGTAGTATCATTTTTAAAAAACCTCTTTGATGTAATATGGTTTTTCTTGATGACCAGTGAAGTTCAGAAGAATTCCTCGTTTTTCTCCTTCATAAGAAGCGGGGAAGCAATGACTTTATTTTTCTGGGGACTTTCACCTCTATAAGCTTCTCACCTCCAATTGAATATAGTGATATCTTTTGTATTTAGAGTAGAATCAGAGGTTGTCCTTTGCTCTTTTCTCTTCCTGTAGATTCCTGATTTTTAGGATTTATTATTTTGCTGCTTAACTGTTATGTTTTGAATGTAGAAAAATTATCTTGAAGAGTTGATAATTCTTAAAGAATTAACTTTTTTTTTTTTTTACTTCTTAATATGTTCCTAAAAAGAGAAAAGACCAATTTGTTTTTCACTTTAACACAACATTCTAGGAGGTTATTTCTGGACTATCTCAGGGAAGGTTTAAGAAGATGTTGACATAGAAGAACCAGAATCTTTTTTAGAAGTCTGGTGAACAATGCAACTTCTAATAATAGAGCAAATCCAAGGTATTATGGAGGCCTGGAGAGTCTCCCTATTCCAGTTCCCTATATGTATTGATGTACAATCTAGGAAATGCTTTAAGCAATTTGAGATGGTAAATGTTATATTTCTATTTGGCTGGGCCACAGGGTACCCAGGTATTTGGTCAAATATTATTCTGGGTGTGTCTGTGAAGGTGCTTCTCAATAACACTAACATGTATGTATAGCAGGTTGCCCTTCCTAATGGGGTAGGCCTCATCTCGTCAGTTGAAAGCTTGAATAGAATAAAAAGGCTGAGTAAGAGAGAATGTTTCTGGGGCACCTGGGTGCTTAGTGGTTGAGCGTTCTGCCTTTGGCTCAGGTCATGATCCTGGGGTCCTGGGATCGAGTCATGCATTCGGCTCCCCATGGGAAGCCTGCTTCTCCCTCTGCCTCTCTCTGTGCCTCTTTACGGAATAAATAAATAAAATATTTTAAAAAATAAGGGAGAGAGAGAGAACAAACGTTTCTGTCTGACTGCTTTTGAGCTGGGACAGTGGTCTAATCCTGTCTTAAGACGGAATTGAAACATTAGCTTTTCTTAGGTCTTGAGCTTGCTGTCTTTCCATCTAGAACTCATCAGCTCTAGAGCTCCATCAGCTCTAATGGGTCTCCAGCTTGCTGACTGCAAATCCTGGCACTTGTTATCTTCTATAATTGCATGAGCCAGTTCTTTATAAGAAATCTGTCTGTCTGTCCATCCATCCATCCATCCATCCATCCATCCATCTTACTGGTTCTGTTTCTTTGGAGAACACTGAATAATATTACAGCTGTTTCATGTATATCCTGTGGTGGCTTTATAAAGTGTCAACTTGACAATGCTTCCGTGTGTGGAAAGGGGGCCACAAGACACATTTCGCCCAGAATTTGGGAGTAGTGGCCATATTGCTTTTATGTGTAGGGGGTGGAGTCAGGAGTATTGTACAGGTAATCAGTACAGAGGCACCAGGTGCTGTTGTGGCTCAAGGCTTTTTGCTCTCTACTGGCCCACTTCATTGGTATGGCACAAGCAACTGGGCCTGCAGCTTTTTCACCTATCCCTGGATCCTTCTTTGCCTTTCCTGACACATGAGCCAAGCACATGGCCAGCTCTGTGACAAAAGGCATCAGCTACTACTGTAGGACACCTGCATTCCTGAGGTTGGAAGCAATAAGGGACATTGGTTCTAGTCCATCCTCATGAGTTCTGGATTATACTCACAAGTTTCAGTTTATTCTTCACTTTACATCAGAGTTTCTTAACCTTACTACTATTGACATTTGGGTCAGATAATTTTTTATTGTGGGGAATTGTCCTGTGCATTGTAGTATGTTTAGCAGCATCCTTGCCCTCTACCCACTGGATGCCAGTACCCCATCCTACACTTGGTAACAACCCAAAATGTCTCCAGACATCAGATATTCCTAGGGCAGGGGTGAAGTCAAGTGGGAAGGGAGTGGGGCAAAGTTGGCTGTGATTGAGAACTGCTGCTTTATTTTTATTTTTTTTAAAGATTTTATTTATTTATTCAGAGAGAGAGAGGCAGAGACATAGGCAAAGGGAGAAGCAGGCTCCATGCAGGGAGCCCGATGTGGGACTTGATCCCGGGACTCTAGGATCATGCCCTGAGCAGAAGGCAGACGCTTAAACACTGTGCCACCCAGGTGTCTGGAGAACTGCTGCTTTATATACATCATCCTGATGAAGTCACCTGCAGATGACTTCAAGCTCTAACACCAGACACAGTGTCTAACAGAGGCTATATAACCAAACCTCATTATTGCAAAAAGTAAAATTCATAAATAAATTCCTTGTTATATATCCTTCTTAGTGGTATATTTCCTAGTCTACAACTCTTGCTTCTTTGATCAAATCCTGAGTGGCATCCCCGTTAGAACTGGTGGTGTCTTCCTGAATCTCTGGGACCATTTCACTCCTTTTCCTCATCCCTTTATACCAACAACTTCCCACACTCCTCTACTCACTTCCCCCTCCAGTGAGATAATGATGCCTTGGGAAAAGGGACAATCGTATATCTGTAAATCTGTATGAATTATGCCTGGTGCAGAATCTAGTGTAAACTCTGACCTTTGCAATGCTGGGGCTTCAAGGAGTTGGAGCTAAGGCAGAGCTGTGGAAAATCTCAGTGGGATTCAGAACCACTAGGGATTTTATTGCTTTATTGAGAATTTAAGCCTAGAGGTAATAGTTTCAGGCTCTGTTTTTACAATTTTCTAACATATATATTTTTTCAAAGTGATTTGTAAGAAGTGTGTTGTACATTTGAACCAGTGAAAATACTCTGCTGTTCATCTACTCTCTTCTAGGAAACCTAGTAGAATGCAGTGTTTTATATAGAAATAGAAATTATCAAACATCTAAGATCAAAGCCTTTATTTTCTTAATATGAAATTCCCCTTGAAAAACTGGTGAGGGCAGCCCAGGTGGCTCAGTGGTTTAGTGCTGCCGTCAGCCCAGGGCGTGATCTTGGAGACCGAGGATCGAGTCCCACGTTGGGCTCCCTTCATGGGGCCTGCTTCTCCCTCTGCCTGTGTCTCTGCCTCTCTCTCTCTGTGTCTCTCATGAATAAATAAATAAAATCTTAAAAAAAAAAAAGAAAAAAACTGGTGAGAGTAAGATTGAATTATGATAAAATCTATTCATTTTTAAAATAAGTGTTATGAACCTGGCACTGTTCTGGTGTTGGAGATCTGATGGTGAAGGAGAAGCACATTACACAAATAATCACATGGTCCAAGTTGTATGAAGGAATAGTTTGGGAGTCCTAGGAGAAGCCAAATATAGATGGCAGTGGTGGTAAGGGATGGCTTTCCTGTGAGGGTGACAAGTCTGGTGAGAAGTAAATGGAAGAGAGTTCCAAGTAGGGACAGGAAAGAACTTGGTCTATTCATGAAGGTGCAAGAATGCCACAGTGGCTGGAGTATGGTGAACAAGGAGGATAGAGGAGGGCAATGAGGTTACAGGGGAGGGAAGGGATCAGACTGCTTCAGGGTTTGGAGGCCAAACTTAGCTTTTGCTCCTAGGACAGAGTCATTCATTGAAGGCTTAAAGTTAAAAAGTGGCACGATCTGATTTATAATTTTAAAAGAGCCCTCTGGCTGCCATGTGGAAAATGGATTAGAAAGAAGCAAGTATCGAGGATGGGAGGGCAGGCAGGGGGCTGTGGGACAGCCCAGGGGAGTCCAGAGGAGAGTGAATGAAGGCCTTGACAAGAATTGCAGCAGTGGAGATGGTACAAAGTGAGTCATTAGGAAGTAGGTTGAATACAACTTTGCTTTGACTTCAAGGTGAGAGATACATGAGAGGGAGCTATGGAGGAAGATGCCTGGCTTTTGCCATCCAGTGGGTGATGATGACAGAAAGGAAGATATGCTGTTAATGTCATTGCTGCTTTCACATGATATTTATACAATGAGAATCAGAAGAATCCGCACTCATTCATACAAACTCAGTGTTGAATCACTTTACAAAATGGCACTCTACAATATGGATATATTATCAATATATCAAGAATAACACTAGGGCCATTTATTCTTTTTCTTTGTTGGTTGTTTTGGATCAGTTATATTCAAATAAGCATTTTTAAAAAATCTACTTTAAGGCTTACCTGTCAGTTGTAATTTTTCAGCACTCATCCAAAGATGGATTTTAGTAAAACTCAGTTTTGAAAGTTGGGACATCTGAAATGTGAGTTTCAGGTAATGCTGGTTCCAGGCAATATGGCAAAGTAGCTTTGCCATGTTTGGGGCTCCTTTTTATGGTGGGCCTCTCCCACACACTTGTTCTCACTGAGTATCCACTTCCCTGTCCATCCCATTATCCTAGCAATGGAAGGAAGAATACTATCCAGAGGAAAACTGCAACAGAAAAGCTAAGAGCCCATGATGGACCTTCTGGCTACAGAAGTGAAAGCAAAGGCATTGTCAGGTGCTACAACCCCTGAGCAGGATAAACTTGTATACATAATCATTTTGTTCTGGTTTTGCAAAGTGATTCAACAGCAAATAGTTTGTACCACAGAGTTTCCTCACAGGTACTGTGGTTGGACCCATTTAACAAATGTTTATGCTACATGTACTGCTGAGGAAAAGATGAAGTTGTCATCAGAGAAAAATGAAAAGGAAGGCATAAACTAGGACACAGAAGTCTGCAAGTAGGCAGTTCCAGGATTTGGTCTAGAGACTCAATATTATCATCAAAGACTCAGACTCTTTATATATTTCTGCTCAGCCATCTTCAAGGATAAAGACTTGCCTTCCTGAGTTTGGCAACTAATGGTCACAAATTGCTTTCACAGCTCGAAACATTACATCCCCAAACATCTGGGGATTCAAAGCAGGAAAGAAAGGGATGAAAGAGCTCTCTTTTTATCAGAGAGGAACATGTTTTCCAGATGCATGGACACCTGAAGGAGCCAAGTGACTGAAAAAAAAAAAAGAGTTTCTAGAATTGCCATAACTGGCTTAGACCCACTGCAATTAAACTCCTAGAGCTAGAGACACTGTCACCACAAACAAAGCCAGAGTTGTATTAGCAAGAGAGAGGGAGGGACGAGAAGAGAATAGCTTTTGTAGGCAATGAATAATATATACTAAAATTTCTTTTAAAAATATATTTTAAATAGGGTAATGTGTGTGGGTGTTTAATAAGTTAAACTTCCCTGAAAATTTTTTTAACAGTCCAGCTTTTGACAGAAAATGATCTTTTCAAAAGGAATCACATACTCATTCATATCCAACTGATATTTTCTGAGCACCTATTAGGTACCAGGCAGTGGGTATACAGCAGTGGACAAAACAGACAAAATCCCTGCCAACACAGTGCCTCCTTTTCAGTAAGTGAAGATAAATAATATACAAAATATATATGTTTTACAGTTTTTTTCAAAGGCTCTAAGTTCTATGAAGAAAAACCAGGCAAAGAAGTAGGATAGGAAATGATGAGGGATGCAATTCTGAATATAGTGACCAGGAAGATTTCTTTGGGGAAATGACTTTAATAGGAGAATAAAATACGAGGTGGAAGGTTATATGAGATAGAAGGAGTGGGAGAGAAGGAGGAGTCAAGGCAAAGAGAATAGCAAATCTGAAGTCCTGAGTTGGTGGTGTGTTTAGTGGTTGGAAAAAAGTCCAAGGAGACCACTGTCGTTAAATTGGAGAAAGCACTGAGAGGACAGTGGGCAGTTCTAGGGCCATATATGTCATTTAAGGATGATAGCTTTTATTTTGAGGAAAATGGGGAACCAATGTGTATATAAGGGACAAGATTTGATTTACATTTTATAAGGATTGCCCTGGCTGTTGTTTTGTAATAGACTGTAGGGGTGGGCAAGAGTAGAATCAGGAAGAATAGATAGGAGGTTATTATAATAATTGAGGCCAAATGATGGTGGCTTGAACTAGGTAGGAGAGTAGTAGTGGAGCTGGTGAAAAATTGACAGAATCTAAAGATACTTCAAAAGTCAAGGATTTGGGGTAGATTAAATATGGATAAGAAAAAGAGTGGAGTCGAGAATAACTACTAGGTTTTAAGCCTAAGCAAAAGATGATGGACCTGCCATAAACTGAAATGTGGAAGGCGTGGGTAGATCAAGTTTTGAAGAGAAGATCACTAGCCAATTTTGAATTTGTTGAGTTTTGAGAAGCTTAGCAGACATTTAAGTGGCTGGATAGGAATCTGTGGTCCGGGGAAATGTTAGGTTTGAATATATAAGAATATATGTTTGAGTGTCATCATCATATGGATTGTAAAGTCATAAAGATGGTTGAACTCACTGGGAAGACAAGATAGATCAAGAAAACCTGAGGACCAAATACTGACCTGGTACTTGAGTTCAGGAGGAACCAGCAAAGGGTCTGAAAAGTGGCCATGACACAAGAAGAGAGTCCTGAAAGTCGATGGAGTAAAGTGTTTCAAGGATGATGCAGCAATCAGTACATAAAGTAAGATTAAGACTGAAAACTGACTACTGGCTTTACCATCCTCTCCAGAGTCCACAGAAAGGAACACAGTCCTGCCAATATCTTGATTTTAGTCTGGTTAGATTCATGTAAGATTTCTGAACCGCAGAACTGTAAGGTAATAAATTTGCATTGTTTAAGATATTGAGTTTGTGATAATTTACTATAGCAGCAAAAAACAATAATATAGGATATGAGAGGAAAGTAGCTATAAATTCAGATAGTGAACTTGAGATTTTAGAGGCATTAATTTTGGTCATTTGGTGACTTTGACAAGGAAAGTCTGGATTGGGGGATGGAGTCAAAAGCCTGAGTTCAAGAGGTTAAGAGAGAACTGAAAGAAAAGACTAACAGTCAGCAACTACAAGTAACTCTTCTGAGCAGTTTTGCTTTAACAGGTAGCAGAGAAATGGGATGGTAGCTGGAAAAGTCAATGAGGATCAAGAGAAGGTTTGTTGTATGCTCTTAGGATAAGAAAAATAACATTAATGGGAATGATTCAATAGAGGGACTGGAATTTAGACACCAGGGAAATACTGACCTTAGATAGAGATTATATAGTATTAGGAGGGAAGACAGAGCACATGAGAACCTGTGCTTGTCCCTTGGTTGATGTGATGGAGGGAATTCGCAGAAGACCTCTCTGGTTGCTTTATTTTCTCAATAAAAAAGGTCATTGGATGAAAGTGTGAATGGGAAAGGTAGAACCAAACACTGAAGGACAAAAAGGTGTGAAATTGTCATGCAGTAGAGTAGGAAGATGAAAAGACCAGGAAAATGTACAATTGGTAGGCAGCATTAATAGTCCTACTTGGAAGTGTGTTTGCTCTATTTTTTTTAATGGCATGGATGCAGGTGCAGAAGAGGTAGAGAGCTGGAGTCAATTCAGCTCTTTGAGGTTTTGCCAAGGAAGAACACAAAATAAGAGAGGAGAACCAGGAAGTTGAAGATGTATGAAAGACATGATTGTAATAATTATTCCTGGAATTCCAGCTGGATAAGGAGGGAGGTGAAGGTATGAAACAAGATGACAGAATTCCAAGTTGTAGAAACAATGGATTTTAGATCCTAGAGGTAGAAGCATTACTGGAGACATGTGGTAGGCAAAATAATGTCCCCCTCTCCTTTCCACCCTAAGATGTTCGCATCCTAATTCCTAGAACCTGTGATTGTGTTAGGTTACATGGCAAAGGGGAATTAAGCTTGCAGATGGAATTAGGTTTGCTAATTAAAGGACCTTAAAATAGGAAGATTATCTGGGTGGACCCTATATAATCACAGGGTCCTTAAAAATAGGATGGTAGCAGGGATCCCTGGGTGGCGCAGCAGTTTGGCGCCTGCCTTTGGCCCAGGGCGCGATCCTGGAGACCCGGGATCGAATCCCACATCGGGCTCCCGGTGCATGGAGCCTGCTTCTCCCTCTGCCTGTCTCTCTTTCTCTCCCTCTCTCTGTGACTATCATATAAAAAAAAAAAAAAAAAAAAAAAAGGATGGTAGCAGAAGAATCAGGGCAGATGTGACTATAGAAAGTGGTCAGAGTAATATGATTTTAAAAAGACCCAACTAGCTGTTGTTGGTTTTGAAGGTGGCAGAGTGAAACATGAGCCAAGGAATGCAGGTGGCCTTTTGAAGCTAGAAAAGGAATGGAAATGGATCCTATCCAGAGCCCACAGAAAGGAACACAGTCCTGCTAATATCTTGATTTTATCCTGGTTAGATTCATGGCAGATTTCCGAACCACAGAACTGTAAGATAATAAATTCACATTGTTTAAGATGCTGAGTTTGTGATAATTTGCTACAGCAGAGAACAATAATAAAGGATACCAGAGGGAAGGAGCTAGAAATTCAGATAGTGAACTTGAAATTTTAGAGTGTTTATAGTGTTGGTAGTGACAAGGTCAAGGCTAAGGCCATAGATGGAGGTCTGAGGAAAGGTAGTCAAGAGATTATTGAAAGAACATACCTCATAGAACTAGACAGTTTAAAAACCAAAATTGTTTCATGATTCTATACATAAGTCAGAATTAAGCAGTAAATTGTGAATATATTAGAGTTTTTTGCTTGTTTTCTAGCAAGCATACCCAGTAGAATTTTTGGCCCTCCCCATCCTGCAGCTGATCTTTATTAGTGTTTACTGCTCACTGGTATAAACTGTGCTACTCAGAATTGGATTAGGGGGAGATCTGGTCTAAATTAAAGCTGTAATAAATGAGCACTGTTTACATTTCCTCACACCCGCCCTTCTCCACACACACATCAAATTACTCTGGAAATGAAATGCAAAATAAAACAAGGAAGGATTCTGTTCGTCATTAGTGTAATTATAAAATGCTGGGGCTCCCCTGCTGGGTGGAGAAGCGAGGCCCACAGCAAGGGTGGGAATCTTTGAGGGTGGGACATTCTTCCTGGCTTTTAACTATGGGTGAATTATTGTTTTCACATCTTTACAAAGAGGAATAAAAATGAGGATTTAGATAAGACCTGCAGTCTGCTCATAGAACCATATGAGGCAAGGAAAGGAAGAGGACAAAACTCTTCATCTTGCAAGACTAGAACCGTGAATAGTCTAAGAGGCTACTCTGATTGATTCCCCTGTGTTCACTGTTTATTTGTTTTAATAAGCTAAGGAATGGGTAAGTAACTTCTCCCCAGTTTTATTCCCAATCTCAGAGTACTTAGTCTTTGATGAAGAAGAAGCAAAGATGATTGAGATGCTCTCAATTTACTTCAGTTTATTTTAAAGATATGTGGAGTCTCAGGGCTGAGAGAGGAGGGTGGGAGGTAGCACAGGATAGGATAGCTGAGACCCCAGATCAGACAGACTCAGCATCCCAGGCTGGCTGTGTGGGAAAGTCATGCTTTCACAGGCTCATCTCTCTCTGTGTGTCAAATGGAGATAATAAGTTTAAACAGCCTCACAGGATTATTGTGAAAACTTGATAAGATTGTTGATTTAAAAACCCCAGCAATAAATATGCAAACAATTCAAAGAGAACAATTCAAGTTTATTAATGAAGAAAGTCAGCAAACCATGAAAGAGAGCAAGAGAAGAAAGGATCAAAGAAGAACTACAAAAAACCACAAAACAAGTAACAAAATGGCAATAAATATATATCTATCAATGACTACTCTGAATGTAAATAGATTAAATGCTTTAATCAAAAGACAGGGTGACAGAGTAGATAAAAAACAAGACCCAGGGCAGCCCCGGTGGCACAGCAGTTTGGCGCCGCCTGCAGCCTGGGGTGTGATCCTGGAGACCCGGGATCGACTCCCACATCAGGCTCCCTGCATGGAGCCTGGTTCTCCCTCTGCCTGTGTCTCTGCCTCTCTCTCTCTGTGTCTATGAATAAATAAATAAAATCTTAAAAACAAAAACAAAAACAAACAAACAAAAAAACAACAAGACCCATCTATATGCCGCCTATAAGAGACTCATTTCAGACCTAAAGATACCTGTAGATTGAAAGAGGGGGGGAGAAGAAACATTTATCATGCAAATGGATGTATAAAGAAAGCCAGGGTAGCAATACCCATATCAGACAAAATTGACTTTAAAACAAAGATTGTAACAAAAATCAAAGAAGGACGCTATATAATAATAGAAGGGATAATCCAACAAGAAGATACAACAATTATAAATATTTATGCACCCAACATAAGAGCACCCAAATACATAAAACAGCTAATAACAAATATAAAAGAACTAATTGATAATAATATAATCATAGTAGGGGACTTTAACACCCCACTTACATCAATGGATGGATTATCCAGACTGAAAATCAACAAGAAAATGGTGTTTTTGAATGACACACAGGAACAAATGGATTTAACAGATATATCCAGAACGTTCCACCCTAAAACAGAATGTACATGTGTTTTCAAGTGTACATGAATCATTCTCCAGAATAGATCACATATTAGGCCATAAAACGAATCTTAACAAATGCAAAAAGATTAATATCATACTATGCATCTTTCCTGACCACAGTGCTATGAAACTTGAAATTAACCACAATTAAATATCTGGAAAGAGCACAATTACATGGAGGTTAAATAACATGCTACTATATAATGACTGGGTCAACCAAGAAATCAAAGAAGAAATAAAAACTCACATGGAAGCAAATGAAAATACAATGGTCCAAAATCTTTGGATGTAGCAAAAGCAGTTCTAAGAGGGACATTTATAGCAATACAAGCCTACCTTAAGAAGCAAGAAAAATCTCAAATAACCTAAAGGAGCTATAAAAAGAAGAACAAGGGCAGCCCAGCTGGCTCAGCAGTTTAGCACTGCCTCCAGCCCAGGGCCTGATCCTGGAGACCTAGGATCGAGTTCCACATCGGGCTCCCTGCATGGAGCCTGCTTCTCCCTCTGCCTATGTCTCTGCTTCTCTCTCTTTCTCCGTTTCTCATAAATAAATAAATAAAATCTGAAAAAAAAAAGAACAAACAAAACCCAAAACCTGCTGAAGAAGGAAAATAATAAAGATTAGAGCAAAAATAAATCATAGGGAAACTAAAAATAAAACAAAAACCAATAGAACAGACCAACAAAACGAGGACATGGTTCTTTGAAAAGATCAACAAAATTGATAAATCTCTAGGCAGACTCATCAAAAAAAATAAAAGTGAGGGAGAGAGAGAGAGAGGTAGGACTCAAAATCACAAATGAGAGAGGAGAATAACCAATGCCACAGAAATACAAACAATTGTAAGAGATATTATAAAAATGTAAATGCCAACAAATTGGAAAAACTAGAAGAAATGGATAAATTCCTAGAAACATATAACCTATTAAAACTGAAGAAGGAAGAAATAGAAAATTTGAACAGACCAATTACCAGGAATGCAATTCAATCAGTAATAAAAAAAAACCAAAAAACAAAAGTTCAGGACCAGATGGCTTCATAGGCGAATTCTACCAAACATTTAAAGAAGAGTTAATACCTGTTCTCAAACTATTCCAAAAAATAGAAGAGGAAGGTAAACTTCCAAGTTCATTTGGAGGCCAGCATTACCCTGATACCCAAATCAGATAAAGACACCACAAAAAAACAGAACTACAGGCCAGTATTTCTGATGAACATAGATTCAAAAATTCTCAACAAAATACTAGCAAACCAAATCCAGCAATACATTTTAAAAAATCATTCACTATGATCAAATGGGATTTATTCTTAAGATGCATGGGTGATTCAATATTAGCAAACCAATCAATAGGACACATCACACCAATAAAAGAAAGGATAAAAACTATATGATCATTTCAATAAATGTAGAAAAAGCATTTGACAAAGTACAACATCCATTAATGATAAAAACCCTCAATAAAGTGGGTTTAGAGGGAACATACCTCAACATAATTAAGGCCTTATATGAAAAACAGCAAACATCATATCCAATGGGGAAAAACTTGGAACTTTTCTCCTAGGGTCAGGAACAAGACAAGGATGTCTACTCTCACCACTTTTATTCACCATAGTACTGGAAGTTCTAATCACAGCAATCAGACAACAAAAAGAAATAAAAGTCATCCAAATGGGTAAAGAAGAAGTAAAACTTTTACAGTTTGCAGATGATATGATACTATATATAGAAAACCCTAACGACTCCACCAAAAACTACTAGATAATATGATACTATATATAGAAAACCCTAAAGACTCCACCAAAAAGTACTAGAACCAATAAATGAATTTAGTAAAGTCGCAGGGTACAAATCAATGTACAGAAATCTGTTGGTTTTCTACATGCAAATAATGAAGCAGCAGAAAGAGAAATTAATAAAACAATCCCATTTACAACTGCACCAAAATAATAAAATATCTAGGAATAAATTTAACAAAGGAGATGAAAGACCTATACTCTGAAAACTGTAAAGCATTAATGAAAGAAATTGAAGATGACACAAAGGAATGGAAAGACTATAAATGTCTATACTACCCAAAGCAATCTACACATTTAATGCAGTCCCTATCAAAATACCAACAGCATTATTCACAGAACTAGAACAAACCAAAGATTTGTATGGAACTGCAAAAGACTCCCAGATAGCCAAAGCAATATTGAAAAAGAAAAGCAAAACTGGAAGTATCACAATTCCAGACTTCAAGTTATACTACAAAGCTGTAGTAATCAAAACATTATGGTACTGGCACAAAAACAGACATATAGATCAATAGAACAGAATAGAAACTCCCTAAGCAAACCCACAAGTATATGGGCAATTAATCTTTGACAAAAAGGAAAGAATATGCAACAGGAAAAAGTCTCTCCAACAAATGGTGTTAGAAAAACTGGATAGCTACATGCAAAAGAATGAAACTGAACCATTTTCTTATACTATACACTATTTCTTATAGTATACACACTATACTATAAACTCTAGCAGTAATTTCTCTGATACTGGCCATAGCAATATTTTTCTAGGTAGGTCTCCTGAGGTAAGGAAAACAAAAGCATAAATAAACTATTGGGATATCAAAATGAAAAGCTTCTGCACAGAAAAGGAGACAACAAAACTAAAAAGTAACTTACTGAATGAGAGAAGATATTTGCAAATGACATACCCACTAAAGGGTTAGTGTTCAAAATATAGAAAGAACTTATACAACTCAACACCCAAAAAGCAAACAATCCAAAAAAAAAAAATGGGCAGAAGACATGAACAGACATTTCTCTAAAGAGGACATACAGATAGTCAGCAGACACATGAAGAGACGCTCAACATCACTCATTATCAGGGAAATGCAAATTAAAACTACAATGAGATATCATCACAGTGGTCAGAATGGCTAAAATAAAAAAAAAAAAAACACAAGAAGCAAGAAATGTTGGTGAGGATGTGGAGAAAAAGGAACTTTCATACTCTGTTGGTAGGAATGCAAACTGGTGTAGCCACTGTGGGAAAACAGTATAGAGGTTCCTCAAAAAGTTAAAAATAGAACTATCCTATGATTAATTGTACTACTAGGTATTTACCCCCCAAATGTAAGAACACTAATTGTCGGATATAGCACCCCTATGTTTATAGCAGCATTATTTACAATAGCCAGATTATGGAAGCAACTTAAGTGTCCATCGATAGATGAATGGATAAAAAAGAAGTGGTATATATATGCCATACACACACACACGATTAAGCCATAAAAGGAATGAAATTTGCCATTTGCAACAACATGGATGGATCTAGAGAGTACTAGAGAGTATAATGCTACATGAAATAAGTCAGTCAGAGAAAGACAAATACTATACGATTTCACTCATGTGGAATTTAAGAAACAAAACAAATGAGCAAAGGAAAAAGAGGCAAACCAAGAAACAGACTTAACTATAGAGAACACACTGATGGTTCCTGGAAAATGGGGAGGATGGGTGAAATAGGTGAAGGGGGATTAGGAGTACACATTGTGATGAACACCGAGTAATGTATAGAATTGTTGAATCACTAAAGTGTACACCTGAAACTAATATAACACTATATGTTAACTATACTGGAATTAAAATTAAAACCTTAATAAAAAATATCATTAGAAAAAGAGTTTTGATTAAAACAAAGTGCCTGCACAGTGCTTCAGGAATGGAGGTTATTATCATCTCTGTTCTTGGCAGTGAAAATGGAAAAGATACAAAAAGAAACCTGTGTTGTCCTTCCAGGCTCCCTTGCCCCCAACCTTGGCCATCTGCGGTTTAGTTTAAACGTTTGCATGTCATCTAAAATTTGACTTTCAATAAGTCACTTCTTTCTATAATACTTTACCCAATTCTAAATAAGAGGGGTAACACTAATTGATTTTCTTCTTAATTCATATGATGATGTATGAGGTGTTTTATAAGGGCATTGTGGCAAGAAGACCTATTTTTCCTCAAAGAGCCTATAAATCTTCAAGGATGAAGTTGCACTTTTACTAACTGTGTATGGCTATCTAAATTTAAACCAACTAAATTAAAAATTCAGTTCTCAGGGTGCCTGGGTGGCTCAGTCAGCTAAGGTCTGCCTTTGGCTCAGGTCATAATCCCAGGGTCCTGGATTGAGCCCCATGTCAGGCTCCTCGCTGAGTGGGGAGCCTGCTTCTCCCTCTCCCTCTGCCTCTCCCCTGTACTGCCCCCCTCCTTGTGCTCTCTTGCTATATTCTCTCTCAAATAAATAAATAAAATCTTTATAAAAAGTTCGGTTCCTCAGTTGTGCTAGCCTCATCTCAAGTGCTCAATAACCACATGTGGCTAATGGCTATCACACTGGAAAATGAAGACATGGGACATTTCCATCACTCTTTAATTGTGTTCATGTTAACTGGCCTAAACTTGTGTTCAGTAAACAGAAGATAAAAAGTAAAAGAGATGAGGACAGAGTGTTCAAAGACAAAGTGTGAAGGTAAGGAAGAAAAATTGTATTAATTTCATAAATTTGTGAAGAACTGGTCCGGCATTTTGTTGTAGTAAAACCACTAAATGCTGAACAAAATTGCCCATAAATTGTCTATGCAGAGTCTAGGAAGGAAAGCTCAGCAAATATTTTTAAGTTCTTGGAAGTTGTACTATTGAACTTTATTTTGCACAAAACAAAGAAATGTGTTCATTCATCAAATATTTTGTGTCTCCTATGTGCCACGTGTCAGGTGAGGGCATGAGTGAGCCATGTGGCTATCTGAGGGTACAGTGTTCCAGGGCCATGGGAGAAAAAAGTAGATCTAGATAAGAAGAATCGGGAGGGACGCCTGCGTGGCTCAGTGGTTGAGCATCTGCCTTCGGCTCAGGGCGTGATCCCAGGGTCCTGGGATCGAGTCCCACATGGGACTCCCTGCTGGGAGCCTGCTTCTCCCTTTGCCTGTGTCTTGGCCTCTCTTTCTATGTCTCTGATGAATAAATAAAATCTTTAAAAAAAATCAGGAATGTGGAAATGGGAAATAGACTAGATATAGAGGGTAGGATGAAATACATTGATCAGAGGAGGCACCCCTTAGACGGGGAGATTGAGCAAGACTTGAAAGAAGTGAAGCTCACTTAGTGTGGCTACCTACAGGAAGTGTCCTCAAAGGCATGGGTCCTTAAACAATGGCATGCCTGGCTTGATCAAGATCAAGAAACAGCAGAGGCCAGTGTGCATGGAGCAGAGGTAGATGATGTCTGGGAGGAAACGGGGAAGGAGGGGCAGATCATATCTAGTTTTAAAAGTCATTGTTAGGGATCCCTGGGTGGCCCAGCGGTTTAGCGCCTGCCTTTAGCCCAGGGCGCGATCCTGGAGACCCGAGATCGAATCCCACGTCGGGCTCCCGGTGCATGGAGCCTGCTTCTCCCTCTGCCTGTGTCTCTGCCTCTCTCTTTCTCTCTCTGTGTGACTATCATAAATTTAAAAAAAAAAAAAAGGCATTGTTAGTACTTTGGTTTTTACTCAGTGTGAAACGGAGTCATCGGGTGTTTGTTTTTTTTGTTTTTTTTGTTTGTTTGTTTTTTAGCAAGACAGACTGGTCTGACTTAAGAGTTTTCTGGATCCTAAGTTGAGAGGATAATGACTTGGACCAGGGTAGTAAAAGGAATGTTGGTGAGAGGTGGTAGATTCTGGATAGAGCTGGCAAAATGTGTTGACAGATTAGTTATGTGGTATGGGAGAAATACAGGAATCAAGATGACTAAGATTTTTGGACTGAACAGCTTCAAGGATGGAATTGCCATCAACTGAAATGCAGAAGACTACAGGTAGAGCAATTCTTTTTCTTTTTTGGTAGGTGAGGAGCGGATGAATAAAAAATTCAGTCTTGGACATTTTGGGTTGGAGATAGCTTTAGGTGGTGAGGTTGGACAGATGGTTTTGTATAAGAATATGGAGATCCTTCCAAAAATAAAATGTTTGGAGGTAGAATAATGTAAAGTTTGACAGACAAACTAGTAATTGATATTACTAGAAACCATACAAACAGATAAATCTAATCATCATAAATTATCAGCATCATTCATAAACATAGAAATGCTACATGTCTGGCTATGAGTTGGGTCTTTTCCTCCAAGATGTTTGCAATTTGGTTGAGAGCAAGTGGAAACAGTAATAGATACGTGGTCTGATTTATGGGAATCCTGAATTTTATTGTCAAGATCTGCACAAAGCAAGGTATATATGTCCTGACATTAAGTAACATCTATTCCTGCCTTGTTCAGAACAATAACTATGACTCACATGATCCTTAGTAGAGCATTTCAAATGTGACTAGTCCAAATTGAGATGTGCTGTACTTGTTAAATACACATCTGAGTTCAGATACTTGTCAAAAAAAGAATGCAGAAGAGCTCATTAGAGAACTTTAAAAAATTGATTACATGTTGAGATAATGTTTGGGCTATATTTGGTTAAATTAAATGTATTATTTAAATTAGGCACCTGTTATTTCTACCTATTTTTAACATGACTACTAGAAAAGTTTAAACTACAAATGTGGTCTGCATTATATTTCTATTGGAAACACTTCTCTAATGTACATCTCTTAGGCTTAAAACCTTTGAAAACTGGCTTTTCTTAGGAAGAAAGTAGTTTGTAACATTTCTCCCTAGTGTTTTTTTTTTTCAAATATGAAGAGAAGGATCCACAAATCATTAGTGACATGGGCTGTACCCTCAGGGAGGCTTCACTACTGTAGCAGGAAGCTCTGAAACCTGTACCAATACAGAAGCCATATTACAAAGCTTTTGATTGGTAGTTCTCCCTGCCCCCATAACCAGATTAAAAGGGGTAATGATGTCCACATTCTCTGACTAAAGGCTGCTGGTATGTGACATAAGAGCTGGTTTTAGGCGACTCTTAGAGAACAGCATAGTATCCTTACTGAATAGATAATGAAGGTTGGGGCTGAGCCCCCACAGCCCTCCTGTGTGGCTTGACACCTCCATGCCAGCTCTGACTTGCAAGATAAGAGGAAAGAATGGTTCAGAGAACCCCTGGGAAGTGGGGGGGGGACCCCTGCTGGTCTCTTAAGAGGCATTCAAAGAAAAGATTTCACAGAAAATCAATTGCTATCACTTAAGACCTTTAACTCACTATATTCCATTATAAGCTTATTTTTTTTCTTAGAAGGGCACAAAGCAATGTGTGAAAAATTGTATACTGTTCCTGTGGTGTCTTTGAAAGCAAGTTTATAAATTCCTAATATGCATTCCTGTTAGTCAGGAGTCTCAAAGAGAAGAAAGTGTCAATAATAATCATCTGCTAGGCCAGATGACAGTTTTTGAGGCAGGGAGAAAGGGCATTGTTGGAACAGAATGATACGGGTTCAGGAAAGATGAAGTGAATCTGAAGAAAGGAAAAGTGTTGAGATGAAACACAAAGCTACCCACTCCCCCACCACACCAAGTTTCTGAATAAGTCTCCCTGGCCCTTTCATGCTTTTGCTTCCCTGTGGCTTGAGGCTTTCATTTGGCAGGGGAACCAAAGGAGAATTTATGCTGGAAAGACTAGACCCTGTTGGTTCACAGATTTCCTCCTTTTGCTCTCTCTGCCCCTAATACTCTTTATTTTTAAATCATTTTTTAAAGTATGTCAGCTACTTTCCCTCAGCATGCTTTGTGGTTAGCGGCATGGCTTCTAGAGGCAGACAAAGCCTGGAGTCTAACCTTGGTCTGTTACTTCCTAGCTGTGTGACCTCAGCAAGCTACCTAATCTCTCTGGGCCTCCCTCCCTCCTCTATAGTTGAGAGTACTGGCAGTTGTTGTGGGAGTGAATGAAGTAGCATAAATGTTGAGTTGAAGATCTGGATCTGGCACATAGGAAATGCTCAGAAATGTTATTATTATAATTATTATAATAAAAACTTGGGTATAATTTTAGGGAACAAATTGTAAAATAAGCATGCCTATAGTTCAGAGATATTAGAATTTCAAATTATTAAATTTGTTTATTTTGGCATGAGGCATATTATCAGTCTATGTCAGATACTTGGTTTATAGGCATATGGATGAGCCACTTACTCATTTCTTAGGTGTGGATAATTAAGAAGAGGGACCATATACTTCTAATATACTCATACATCATCCCTTCCTATATTAAAACAGCTAAGTGCTAATATAATAAATCAGTAATTCCCAACATTTGTATATGGTTTAAAATGTAGCTAGTTGCTGCCAGCTGCATTTTTTTTTTTTTTTTTTTTTTTTTATTCATGAGAGACACAGAGAGAGAGGCAGAGACACAGGCAGAGGGAGAAGCAGGCTCCATGCAGGGAGCCCGACGTGGGACTCGATCCCGGGTCCCCAGGATCTGGCCCTGGGCCGAAGGCAGCACTAAACCGCTGAGCCACCTGGGCTGCCCCCAGCTGCATTTAAAAAGCAACACCCCTGCCCCCAAAAAGCAAACCCCCTATAGAGCTGGGGCTGAGGCAGTGCTGTATATGCATCTATGTGGAATTATTACCTCTGTTTCCTCTTCTGTAAAAGTACTTTCTAGTGCTCTTCTGAGGATTAAAGGGTTAATGGGTATATACCTTAGCTCAGTGGCTGGTATGTGTTATCCATTATTCTTAATAGTCTTGCTATTAGAAACTCTTGATCACTTTATTGTAACTGGGGCTTTCCAGAGCCCCTGGCTGCAGAGACTCAAGAGGCTCTGAAATGAGTATCTTTGGTGTTGGGTCATAGCCCTGACTTGGCCCCAAATCACCCACGGGACCTTGAGTCTGGAGATTAGATAAAATCCATGCCTACCTCTAGACTTCCAGAATGTTTGCTCTGGGGAAACCTGAGAACATTTCCTGCAGGTCTAATCCAAGCACCCAAAGGTAAAGCTGCTTGAGGAGCCTACCAAATTTAGGCCTGTAACACAGTGGAGTGGGTTACAGTTTGCCCATTAAAATCTTTGCTCTGACTTTCCAGAAATGGTCCTTGTTGCTTATAGTATTTTAGCAGAAAGACTGGCATATGGTACATTGGAACAAAACCAGGCCAAAATCTTCAGGCTTTGGCCGGATCATTATGGACAAAGGAGAGAGCAACTCTTTTCTCCTGTCAGCTCCTGCATAAAGTGAGCAGGCTGGGAATAGGAGTAAACCAAGGAGCTGAGAGGTCCTGGGGCTGCTCAGTGGCAACTGTATCAGGGCAAGCATGATGACTGGATCAAGCGGGGGCTCAGAGGAGGTGAAGAGCATGCTCCATGGGATCTGAAGTGAAAGCCTTCCATGCTCCACACAAGAGAAGCTGCAAATTGAAATGGCTAAGTTTGAAACTGAACTGCCCCGAGGCTTGCCCTTTCACTCTTGTCGTTTTCACTCTTGTCCTCTCCTCTCCTTGCAGCACAGTGGGAGCCAGAAGGAGAAGAGAGAGGGTGTGGACAGAAGGAAAAGAAGCTGTGGTCTATATATACAATGGAATATTACTCAGCCATTAGAAATTACAAATACCCACCATTTGCTTCAACGTGGATAGAACTAGAGAGTATTATGTTAAGTGAAATAAGTCAATAGGAGAAGGACAAACATATGGTCTCATTCATTCGGGGAACATAAAACATAGAGAAAGGGAATAAAGGGGAAAGGAGTGAAAATGAGTGAGAAATATCAGTGAGGGTGACAGAACATGAGAGACTCCTAGCTCTGGGAAACGAACAAAAGGTAATGGAAAAGGAGGTGGGTGGGGGGATGGGGTGACTGGGTGATGGGCACTGAGGGGGGCACTTGACGGGATGAGCACTGGGTGTTATGCTATATGTTGGCAAATCTAACTCCAATAAAAAAATGTACAAAAAAGAAAAAAAAATTTTTTTTAAAAAGGGAAAGAGATGGGGGTGTGGCAGTAATGAGCACTGGCTCACAGTTCCACGGGGAGAGGCTACAAGGGAAAGGGATGAGATCAAAGTAAGGTGGAGCAAAACAGATTGAAACAACATCCATTTATTAAGATATTTGTTGGAAGAATCAATATATAAATCACTTCCTATGTATTTTCTAACTCTGTCAAGAGGGAGGTATGCAATTATCTCCATTACACAGATGAATGAAAAGGGACTCAGAAAGCTTACAATTCTTGATCAGACACTGGGTGTTATGCTATCTGTTGGCAAATTGAACTCCAATAAAAAAAATACAAAAAAAAAAAAAAAAAAAGATCCTTGCTCAGAGTTACAGGCTCACTATGTTGAAGAGCTAGGATTCAAGATAAAGCCAGGTAGTCTCCAAATGGAGGCCAGAAGGAGGAGCTCTGATGCCCTGCCACTCCTTGGCACTTACAGACCCACCAGGGAAAAGAAGCACCTTGCAGGTCCATGCTAGGTTAGCAACTACTTTACTAGCCAGGCAGAGAAAGAAAGATTTCCTCCTTGCCCAGCAACAGTCCAGCCAATGAGGAAATTGTCACAACCAGCTAATGAAAAGCTACTATACTTGCAACTCCCAGTTTACTCCAATGGACCTTTTGTTTATAACAGCTCTTCCCAGCTCCCTTCTTTCCTCAATCAGGCAGGGCTTCTTTCCTTTGTTTTCCAGAATTGCCAATGGTTTTGCTGAAGCTTGTTTATCCCAAATTACAATTCTCTGCTATTCCCAAATTCATTTTTTTTTTCTGGTAAAATGACTGACAGGTTTTTAAAATTAATTAATTAATTTATTTATTTATTAAAATTTTATTTTTTATTCATTCTTGAGAGACACAAGAGAGAGAGGCAGAGACACAGGCAGTGGGAGAAGCAGGCTCCATGCTGGACGCCCAATGCAGGACTCGATCTGGGACTCTGGGATCACACCCTGTGCCAAAGGCAAGTGCTCAACCACTGAGCTATCCAGACGTCCCATGACTGACAGTTTTTATTTTTAAAGTCAACATGCCCAAGATAGACTCTGCTTTTCTTTCTCTCAGAAATGACTTGATCAGGCAGGAGAATAGAAGGAAAAGAATGGGAGTGCCAGTATATGCCAGGCACTGTGCTAGGAACTTCACCTATGTTATCTCCCTTAACCCTAACAAGGCAGCAAGGTCAATATTTTGAATTCCATTTCATAATGAGAAAACTGAGGTACAGAAAGGTTAAGTGTGTAGTGAATAATTAATCTTACACAAAGAGAGGTCTGGCCTTTGTCTCAACTCCTGGCAAGATGGTGTACATTCTGTGCCTCATTGCTTCAGAGCTTTATTTTTGATCCTCTAACCAAGATTTTGTAACTCAATACTATTCTCTCTCAAAAAGCACAGCTTTTGTAAATGAAAACCCTTGTTTCTGTGTTATGAATTTCAAAGGCTTGCTTAGAAACTCAAGAGGCCCAGAATCAGACTCCAAATTCTTTGTAGTCGCTTTCCCAGGAAGAAACCCACAGGGTTCAGCCCACCCTCACCATGCAGTGATGATGGGGGAAGGTATGGGGTAAGAAGAAAGTCACTACAGGGTATAGAAAACAGCATCTAGTACATTAAAATAATGCCCCTCCCCCTGACATATCTATCAGAAAACATTCCAAAGAAGCCAATTCTTCCCATATCCTCCATGCTATGGCTTCTGAAATGTCAAACTTCCAACCCAAGTAGTCACATCTGAAGATTTTCTCTCAATCTCACTCTTTAATGGATGGAAAGACCTATGGATATAGCCTGCTGTTTTCACTGCCCAATAGTATATACTATGAAAATAACAATTCTCTCATAAAGATGGGAGTGGCACACATTTGTTGAAAGTTACATCAGTTTTTTTCCTAGTTCTTTCCCATTGCAGTAAGGATAGTTAGCAATTTTCAGAGTACGTCATAGTAGTTCAGGTTTGAGAAGTTACTGGGCAGCCTGGGTGGCTCAGCAGTTTAGCGCCGCCTTCAGCCCAGGGCCTGATCTTGGAGTCCCGGATCGAGTCCCACCACAGGCTCCCTGCATGGAGCCTGGTTCTCTCTCTGCCTGTGTCTTTGCCTCTCTCTCTCTCTCTCTCTCATAAATAAATAAAATCTTTAAAAAAAAAAAAAAGAGAGAGAGAAGTTACTGAGCCATTTCAGTTGCAAGCCCATGTATTAGCACCCCCTGGGGTTATATGCTTTTTTTCCCCTTTAGGCTAGTTAATGCCATTGATTATAGCCTGTTGCTATTGATGTCAAGGTTATGTCTTTAGTCTCCACAGGGTCTAATTACCTTTGCTGTGTTCCAGCGCTTTCTAAAATATATGCACTTAGTCATCAGGGGACCAAGCAATGTGACAGGTAAAAACAAACCTTTCTGAGAAATTCAAGGTCTTTGTGAGGGAAGAGGCAAGGAGAAGACATGTATTTTTTTTCCTGGAAGCCAAATAACAAATTTTGGGAAAATTATAATATTTATCTAATTTTTTGCTTTTCCCCAACATATTTTATTTTTAAAATTTCAGATATACAGAAGAGTTGAAAGAATTTAAGTTAGCACCCATGTACTCACCATCTAGATTCTACCATTAACATGTTGTTGTGTGTGCTTCATCACACACCTAAGCACTTACCTATCCCCTCTGTCCAGTAAACCTGTCTTATATCCTGATGCATATCAAAGTAAGTTTCAGGAATCAGTATACTTCACTTCAAAACATTCTGGCATATTATTAGTTTTTCCTATTGGTGCTGTAACAAATTGCCATAAATTCAATGGCTTAAAAAACCTACAAATTTATTATCTTACAATTCTGGAGATTAGGAAGTTTGAAATGGGTCTTCCATTGGCTAACTTCAAGGTGTTGGCAGAGCTGTATTACTTCTGGATGCTTTAGGAAAGAGTCCATTCCCTTGTCTTTCACAGTTTCAAGAAGCCACCTGCATTCCTTGGCTCATGGCCTCTTCCTCCACCTTGAAAGCTAGCACTGTAGCATCTTCAAATCTCTCTCTGATCTCCGCTTCTACTATCACATCTTCTCTGACACTCTTGTTTCCCCCATAGAAGATCCTTTGTTATTACATTGCACCCATTTGTATAATCTAGGACAATCTAAACAATCTACACATCTCAAGATTCTTAATTATATCTGTCAAGTCCCTTTTGTCATGTAAAGTAATTGTATTAGTCTTCTTGGGCTGCTAGAACAAAACACCAGGGACTGGATGGCTTTAACAATAGAAATTTATTTTTAGAAAGTTCTAGAGGTTAGGAAGTCCAAAAGTAAGGGGCTATTGATTTGGTTCCTAGTAAGAGTTTTCTTCCTGTCTTGTAGACAGCTGTCTTCTCATTATGTCCTCACATGGCTGAGAGAGCAAACTATCTGGTGTCTCATTTTACAAATGTTAGTATCTAATCTTATCAGATCAGGGCTCCCCATCGTGACTTTATTAACCTTAATTACATTATTTTAGGCCTATCCAAATACAGCCATATTGACAATTAGGGCTTCAACTTATGATTTTTGTGGGGGATATAGTTTATAGGTTCTGAGGATTAGGACATGGCATCTTTTTGGGGGTGGGAGACATTATCCTATCTACCACAGCATGCACAACTTTTTCAATTTTAATACTCTCTTAGGACAGTCAGATAAAAAATAGGGAGACAACATAAGGATAGAAACAAATAATGATACAAAAACAAGTCTAAGGACTGAGCCCTGGGGCACTATGGAGATGAGGGAGATAAGGAGAAACCAGCAAAGATGTCCCAGGAGGAGCAGCTAGGTGAGGAAGAACCCCAGTAAGTGCAGACTTCTGGGAGTCAGAAGTAGAGAGTATTTCTAGAAGGGGATGCTTAATTGCATGTCACTGCTGCTGACAGATCAAAGAAATGAGGGTTGAAAGTTGGCCACTGGGTGCTCTGCTCTGGTGAGGTGGTCAGGGAAGTGCTTGGCTGGAGTGACTTCATGAGAGAAGAGGAGGAGAGGAACTGGAGAGGGTAGAGTTATGAATGGAGGAGAGAAGAACACATCAAATAGCTTTTTCAGGAAATTCTGGTAAAAAGAGGAGCAGAGGAAGAGGTGGTATCTGATGTCATCATCAATATCAATTTGATATATTTGCAAATACTGACCAACTTCTTTCATGAGCTCCAGAAAGAAGTGACTAGAAGAAGGATAAAATAAGAATCTTCAAGTGTTTCATTTGTAAGTCATCTCTACCATCCCAATTTAGCAAGGAAACTCCTGAAGGAATTCACATGACATTGATGCCCTGAACTCTTACAGTATTATCAACACTCTTTCCTTCTTTCCTCTTCCCCTTCTTTCATCATATTTTTCACTTATTTATTCATTCTTTCCTTTATTCATTCCACAAATACATAGGGATTAGTATGAATTAGCTAACAGTAAAATTCTTTCCATTTCTTACTGAAATTTTTCATTTTATCTTCTCTGATCCTTGAGAATGAAAATATTCTTAAATTTCAAAACCAGTTGGTTTTATCTGCCAAAAACACACTCCCTGATTTAGTTGCAGACATTCCTCTAAATATTTTCTCATGCAAATGTCCCTATCATATAGTTTTTAGAAGTAATTTTTGGAGAGCAAAGTCTGGGCAGGAATATGCAAATAATTTATATTATGAATCTCATTCACTTAAAAAGATAATACATTCTTTTTTTCATTTTTAAAACTGCCCTCAGAAATGAATGGGGAAATTTCATGAATTTTTCCTTTTCATGGCTTCATATTTCTCAAGCTAATTCTTCCTTAAATTTTCCAAACTCCAGAATCTTCCTTTTCCCCATTATTCCCACACCCTTTGTTCTTTTCTTTCTTTTTTTAAAAAATCTCATTATATCTTCTCCTCAGTCTCCTTGTGATTTCTCTGTCCCAGGTATGGCTGATAGTGATATACTTGCCTAAAAAGACTGCTTAATATTGTTCTTTTAATCATCCTGTTTCTGTCATTGTTTTCCTTGCTGTCCATTCTGTGATGAGAACAATTTCATTCTCATTAGAACAATTAAAACAATTGCTAGGATGATTTTCTCACATCTTATGATTTCCTCTCAAAAGCTTAACAATTGGGATCCCTGGGTGGCGCAGCGGTTTGGCGCCTGCCTTTGGCCCAGGGTGCAATCCTGGAGACCTGGGATTGAATCCCACATCGGGCTCCCGGTGCATGGAGCCTGCTTCTCTCTCTGCCTGTGACTAAAATAAATAAATAAATAAATAAATAAATAAATAAATAAATAAATAAATAAATATTTTTTTAAAAAGCTTAACAATTAAACTATTTCACTGAAAACTTCTGGATTTAAATAAAGGAAACAAAGAATTTTTACAACCTTGATGTTTACCTACCCAAATGTTATATGAACACCCAGAGCATTATATTCTGATCTGGACATCACATCTTAGGATGGATAGTGACAATTAAAATATGCCCATTGGCAAGTGATCAGGAATTTGAAAGCCATGATGTAAGAAATGATATGATTGAAGGATTTGGGAATGTTTTGTTTGGAAAAAAAGAAGTATTGGGTGGGAGTGAGGCATGAGGAAGTCAGAGATGACAGATTAAGAAAAAGTCGGATTGGGATAGTGACTGCCACTATGGGCCAAATTGGCTGACTGTCCCACAAGGATATTAGTACTTGGGATGATGGGAAAGGGTAGTATTCTGAGAGGCAACCAGTGGAAAATTGGGTGTTTTTAAGCTTGGCCATCAGTAGAAAGATCACTCACCTGTCAGTTGTATCTCACCCATTCCCTACACCTCTCACACCCATTCCCTACACCTATCTGGTCATGGCTTTTCCTACATCTTCTAGTTAGACCTCAGAAGCAGAGGTGGTTCATGATCTCAAAGGACTGAAGATAAGCCCACAGCCAAAAATCATGGAACAATTTAAGAAAAATAAGTACTGTGAGAGAATAACTACAAACAGAACAACCTACAGCAGAAGGAGACCTATTAATGGGATATGAACATGAATCTTAATCCTAACTAAGTAAGATGTTGAAAATATGAAATAAGAATTGGTAGTTTTTAAGGAGAGTCCACTGAGGATATTGGCTTTAAAAAAAATGCAATTGCCAAAATAAAGAATTGGTTTAAGAGCTGAATGGATGGCAAATGGATAGAATCTAGAAACCAACCCATGTGTATATGGGAGCTTGGTGTATGTAGCACCATCATAACCTGGTAGGGGGAGGATGGATTATTTAATAGTCTCTAGAAAACTGGCCCACCATTTGGGGAAAAGTAGGATTAGGTCTCTGCCTTGTTCTATATACAAAAATGAATTTTAGGTAGGTTAAAAGCCAAATATGAAAGACAAAGCTACACACCTATTAGAGAAAATGTAGAATATATTTTGTGACATTGGAATGGAAAAGGATTTCTTAAGATGTCAAAATGTGAAAACCATAAAGGAGATAACTAGTGAAGTTAATGACACCAAAATTAAAGATTTTTGGGCAGCCCCAGTGGTGCAGCGGTTTAGCGCCACCTGAAGCCTGGGGCATGATCCTAGAGACCCAGGATCGAGTTCCACGTCGGGCTCCCTGCATGGAGCCCGCTTCTCCCTCTGCCTGTGTCTCTGCCTCTCTCTCTTTCTCTGTGTGTGTGTCTCTATGAATAAATAAATATAATCTTTTTAAAAAAATTAAAAGATTTTTGATACCATTAACCAAGTTAACAGACAGGTGGTAGACTGGAAGTGGCAAAGTAGATGTGGTATACCAAATACCCAGAGAACTCCTGCAAATCAGATAAATAAAAGTAAGGAAAAGGATAAGGGATATTGTAGTAGACCCTGCTGATGTCCTGCCCACATTGCTTAGCCTACCTCTGAGTTCACCTGCCAGCTGTGATGGCAGATGTTTCCCTGCATCACACAGCCTCCCACCTCAGTGTGGAACCTCTTTCTTGGCCTGAAGGTTCTCTGAGGTACTGTGGGACACCCTTCATTTAGATGCAGTACAAACTGGAAGTGCCAGTGGTTGAATCCTCCCAGAAACAGCCCCAACCAGTAAGGACCAGGGAGTGGTGTATAAATAGCTTAGCTTCCCTATTTCTTGGTGGGAGAATTCTGAGGAATGTTCAGTACCATTCCTCAGACAGTTGCTATCAAGACTGAATCTGGTTGCCCACAGTAGTTACTTACTCATAACCTACTTTTGCTTTGTTCTTCTCCTTTGTCTCATTGTTCTTACTCCTTCATTTGTGCTTCTGAATAAATGACCTGCACTCAAGTCCTTGTCTGAGAGTCTACTTTCAGGGGAACCCAGATTAGGACAGATATAAATAGGCATTTCACAGAAGGGGAAATAGCAAAGGCCAAGAAGTGTGGGAAGAGATGCTCAACTTCAGTAACCAGAGAAATGAAAACTATTCAGAGAACTACCACTTTTCTTCCAAATGTTTGCAACAATTAAAAATCTGGATTTTATAAAGTGCTTGTGTGAACATAGAGAAACAAAAACCGTATGCACTATTAGTCCAGCCATTCTGGAGAGCAGTTGGTGTTTGGTGGATTTGCATGTGTGTACATGATACAGTCTCACAAATCCCCTCCTATGGAAATGCCGCACACAAACTCTCAGACACTCATCCTATCTGGTCTACGAATCAGGCCAGTCTCCAATGCTCCTGGTAATCCTACCACATTTCCCAAGTCCATCTCTCTCTTGCTCAACTTCTCTAAAACCTTTTCCTTCCCCACATTCAGCTGGTGACCTCACTTCTTACTGAAATGAGAGAGTGGAAGCAAACAATGTCCACATGCTCCCCTCACCAGATCTAGCAACCTGCTCATAAGTGTGCCTGTGTCTTCTGCCTGCCTCCCTTCCTAGCACTAAGTGTTCCCATGTCTCTCGCCTCCTCAGGACATTTGCTCCTGGATTGTCCTCTCTTTGTCCTGCACCGCCAGTTTTCTCTCCCTATCACATTAGCAGGTAATTGTAGTCCTCACATAGAAGAAGGACATGGAAGAGAAGAAGGAGGTGAAGGAGAAGGGGCAAGAAGAGAAAGGAGGAAAAATGAAAACTTCCCTCTTTTACACATTTGCCTCCATACTTTGTTCCATTTTTATGCTCCTCTCCACAGCAAGATATTTCCAAAGAATTGTCTATAATTCTCAGTCCTCCCCTGGCTGGGCTAATCAGTCAACATTATTTGAGGCAATTGTTGGTTTCCTCCTTCTTAAAACCTTTTCTTCAATGGTTTAGGGATATTTCTCTCTAACTTGATTTTTCTGTCACATCGCCTCTACTTCTCACTTTCCTTGTTGGCTCCCACAGCCTTTACAGACTCCATGTTGCCCTGTCCCTTGACCTGTTCTCTTCATGATCTGCACTCACCCCTAAGTAATCTCTGCTTTAAAGATCACATATACCAGGATTACTTCCCAAGTTTATCTCCAGCACAGACCTTGATCCCAAACCCCAAAGTCACCTACTTGACAGTTACCACTTGGATATCCAAATAAGCATTTCAGACTTAAAAGATTAAAATAAAACTATCGATTTGCCCCTGAAACCTGTGGTTTCCCTCCACCCCCCCCACCCCCCCACCCCCCACCCCCCCCCACCCCCCCCACCACCCCCGATCCTCTTTGTTTCAGGAAATGGCCACTTGATCCTTCCACCTCCTCAGGTCACAACTCTTGGAGGCACTCTTAATTCTTCTCTTCCTCTCACAGCCCACATCCAATCGACTTGCAGATATTACTGGCTTTAACTTCAGAATATGCTTTGGTATTCCTACCCCCTCTCCCTACCACTGTGTAACTGTAATTTTTCAAGCAACTATTGCCTGGTCCAACTAACGTCATCTTTGCCTAGCACATGGCACCAGCCTCCTAACTGGACTTCCCTCTCACCCTTACTCTGCTATAATGTGCTCTCCACTCAGATACCAGCAGTATCTTTTTAAAAAGTAAGTTGGATCTTGTCATTCTTTCCCTCAAAATCCTTCCCATTTCACCCAAATGGAAGCTAAAGTCTTTACCATGGCCTACAGGATTCCATCAGATTTGACTTGGTCTAGCCCTGTAATCTCCCCTCACTCCCTCTGTATTAGCCCTACCCACTGCTGTTCCTGGAATATGTATTGCATAGTCTCACTTCAAGGCCTGTGTACTCCCTGGTCCCTCTGCCTGGAATGCTCTTTTTCCAGATATCAGCACGGCCTACTCTCATTTTATTCAAGTCTCTATCAAAGGTCACTACATTCCCAGAGAGCCCTTTCCTGACCACTCAAGAGCATCCTTCATTGCTCTCTGTCCTCTTATCCTGATTTATTTTCTTTTTTGCACTTACCATAATCTAGCATTATACATTTGTTTATTTATAATTTCTCCTACTAAAATAAAGGAAGGGACTTTATCTATTTTTGTCCTTATGGTATGCCTAGCACCTAGCTGTATGTCGCATACAGTAGGCATCTGTAAATACTTGTTGAATAAAGGAATAGATAGGCATACAACTGAGAACTAAACAAAAATTTTCATCCCAGAATTTTTCATAACAAAAACCTTAAGCAGCCTCAGTGCCTTTTAGTGAAAGAAGAGAAATAAAATGCAGTCTAAGCATAACAAAACAAAACAGTATTCAGCTGTTATAAGAAATAAACAAGATTCATATATCCATATATCGACATGGAGAAATCTTATAAACAAAAAGTTGAGGCAGGAAAGGTGGTGAGACACAGTATAATACTGGGTGAATACTGGGACTGGGAATGGAAGATAAAGGAGAAAATGTTTTTAATAAAACAAATAATAAAATACAGTATAAAATAAGGGCTATTCCATAGAGCAATGATGATAGTATGTTATGAACTAAGGATTTTGTTCAATTGTATGTGAAAAAAATGAGTTGTCCTGGGGAAGTGTTTGTTTAACTGGAGAATATGGGACAGGATTTCTCAGAGGTGTAGGGGAGACCAGTGGGGCCTGACTAGGTCTGGGAAGGCTTTGTGGAAGCAGTGGGACTCCTGTATACCCTGAAGGATGGACATGATACAAATAGAGAGCAATAGGAGGACACTCAGTAGTATCAAAGACATGAGCAAAATCCCAGAGGTAGGAAAGCTGAAGATATAGGGATAAACCTATCAGCCTCAGAAGATGGCTCATGGGGTAGGGAATATGGTAGAATAGAAAAAGATAAAATTAAAAACACTCCCTAAGGTCAGATGGTAGAATGCCTTGGATACTGCTAAGGAATTTGGACTTAATTTAAATCCTAATAATATCAATAATTCTGACATTTATTGAGTACTTACTATTAAAAAATACACAAGAGCCATCTATATGCTGTCTATAGAGGCTCACTTCAGACCTAAAGAGACTTACAGTCTGGACGTGAAAAGAAAGAAAAGATGTTCCATGCAAATGGAAGTGAGAGAAAGAAAGAAAGAAAGAAAGAAAAGAAAGAAGAAAGAAAAGAAAAAAAGAAAGAAAGAAGGAAGAAGAAAAAGAAAGAAAGAAAGAAAGAAAGAAAGAAAGAAAGAAAGAAAGAAAGAAAGAAAGAAAGGAGAAGAGAAAAGAAAAAAAAGAAAGAAAAAGAAGAGAAAAGAAAGAAAGGCAGAAAGAAAGAAAAGGCAGAGGGCAGCCCGGGCGGCTCAGCAGTTTAGCGCCACCTTCAGCCCAGGGCGTGATCTTGGAGACCCGGAATCGAGTCCCACATCAGGCTCCCTACATGGAACCTGCTTCTCTCTCTGCCTGTGTTTCTGCCTCTCTCTCTCTCTGTGTCTCTATGAATAAATAAAATCTTTAAAGAAAAGAAAAAAGAAAGAAAGAAAGAGACCGACCAGGGTAGTAATTCTTAGACAAAGTAGACTTTAAAACAAATACAAAAACTTGCTTATAAGTATTTTATATGTTTTATTTTATTTAATTCTCACAGCAACTCTGACCCATAGGTTATAACACTTACCCTTATTCTACCAATGAGAGAAATATGATCAAGGAAGGTCAAGTAACTTGTCCAATGTCACACAACTACTAATGTGGAAACCAGAATATGACTTCAAGCAGAGTTATTTCAGAACTCCCATTTTAACCACTGCATTAAATTTCCTTCAGTGAGCCATAAGATCTATTAAAGATTTCTGATCAGAGAATCACAATGTAATAGGATTTTAGCATGGATTTAGCAATTTCCACATGGAAATTTTTATAATGTACCAGAAGTTTGCAGAATGGCTTGCAGGTACAGAGAGGAAGTAGGCAGTCTTTGAAGGTGTGTAATAATGTCAGTGTGAGCTGACAGAACTGACCACCATGCTGCCAGTAAGAAGGCACAGGGAGGGACCAGTGAGGTAGCCAGTGGGGCAGGCTGTGAATCTGCATCATAGCCCTACTGTGTTAGGCATTGGGCTAAGCTCTGGGGCAATGTGGTGGAAGAGATAGACAGAGGTAATTAACTAAAAGTAAGTGTGCAAACTACTGCCAGGTAAAAGGGATACAGGGGCACAACCTAAAACAGGAGGAGGGATGAGTGTTCTTTATATGTAATTACTGCTCTACTTACTAAATTAAAACATGTTATGCATAAAGTAGCAATATACCATAACCCTGAGAAATAATTTGGAAAAAAAAATCACTTTTAGAATTTCTCTCTTTAACCCTTGAAAAACAGAAGCCCTTTTCAAGTTAATCATCATATATCTAAAAAAGCAAAGGAGGTGGTTTAGTGGTCATCTAATTCACAGAGGTAACCAAAAGTATCAGAGATCATGAAGTCCTATGATACCCAATTATATAGAAATAGAATTATATAAGGTCTGTGTTTGTGGAAAATGAATGTATTACCTTCAAGTAGGTTTTAGAAGTCAGAATGAGGGATGCCTGGGTGGCCGGCCAAGTGGTTGAGCATCTGCATTCAGCTCAGGGCATGATCCCAGGGTCCTGGGATCGAGTCCCATATCAGGCTCCCTGCTGGAGCCTACTTTTCCCTCTGCCTATGTCTCTGCCTCTCTCTTTGTCTCTCATGAATAAATAAAACCTTAAAAAAAAGAAGTCAGAAAATGAATAGACATTTTAAGAAGAAGATCAAAGGTGCAAATCAAGAAAATTCATCCCCAGGCAAAGGTCATCCAACATATAGCAATTTTTATGAATATTCATATATTCACATGAAACATACTTTATTTGCAGTACTTAGTAGATTATTTGAATCCCTTAGACATCTTTTCACTCATAAAATGTCATTTCACTGCTATCAAAATGACTATAATATCTGGTACTTCTGCAGACAGTTATCTTCCATTTTTTTAATGCAAGGATGCTTGTGTAATAGTAGATGTCTTCCTGGAGAGCTGTGCTTAAACAGCTCTAGTAGTGAGAATCAAAGGTTCTCAACTACCATCTTTTCTCTCTGGGGTACTGTACAGAATCTCTTCCTGGTTCTTCTAGTCCCTTCCCTATCCCCTCCCCAGCATATCCAGAATGAGCTTTCAAAAAGTAGATCTGATTATATCACCTACCCATTCAGCTTATTATCTTTTACTGGCCTCTCATTGCTCCTGGTAATTACCTGGAATGCCCTTGTAATCTAGTTGCTGCCTCCTACTACCCCTTTGCTGCATACTATTTCCTTTCTCACTCTGTACTCCAGCCACATGACCTCTTAATTCATCCATGCTGTCTTCACCTCAGGGTCTTTGTACAGTGTTGCCTTCTTCCTGAAACAGTCCCCCCACCTCTCTCATCCTCCCGCTCACCTTTTTTTTTTTTTAATTTTTTTAAATTTTTATTTATTTATGATAGTCACAGAGAGAGAGAGAGAGCCAGAGACACAGGCAGAGGGAGAAGCAGGCTCCATGCACCGGGAGCCCGACGTGGGATTCGATCCCGGGTCTCCAGGATCGCGCCCTGGGCCAAAGGCAGGCGCTAAACCGCTGCGCCACCCAGGGATCCCCCGCTCACCCTTTTGTTCTCAGCTCAAAGGTCACTTCATATATATGTCACCGCCTAAGTGCCCCACAATCTTTTGGGTAAAGAGAAAAAGTCCCTTCTCTCATAAGTGGATATTCCAGGCAGGGAGGCATAAAATAAATATGAACATATGCAATCTGTCAGGAAGCTAGATGTGCTAAGAAGAAAAATAAAAGCACAGTAAGAAGGAAGAAGCCAAGGTGGGGATGGGATTGTTACTTTAGACAGGTGGATATGGAAGGTTTCTCTACTAAAGGAATATTTGAGCACAGACTGGAAGGATTGAGGGACTGTCCAGCAGGTACAGAGGCCCTGCAAGTGGGAGTGCTTTTGGATTGTTCAATAAACATCAAGGAGGCCAGTGTGGCTGCAGCAGGTGAGCAGCGAAGAGAGAGTGAGGGAGATGAAGTGTTCAAGAGAGTAAGGAAGGGGCCGCAGACCATGGAGGGCCTTGTAGGCCATGGTAAGGACTCTGGATCCCTCACCCCATCTCCCATAAGTGCTAAGAGGAAATACTGCAGACAAGTAACATGATTTTACTCTTTTCTTTGAAGACTCCCTCTGGCTCCTGTGAAGTAAAGAGACAAGAGGAGGAGCTGGGAGCCTGCAGGATACATACAGGTGAGAGATGGTGCTAGGTGGGACTGAAGTGGTGGAGGGTGAGGAAAAGTGATCAGACTCTAGATATATTTCAAAGGTAGCGTGAACAGCCTTCTTGGAGCTCCTCATCAGAACCAGATCAGATCTCCTTGTTAAATTCTCTCACTGAATCATTGACTTGGCACCCATTCAGTTGGTAATTATATGTTCTTTGTGTAATTAGGTGGTGGGATAATATTTGGAACCATTAATGGATACTTCCTATCTCAGAGAGAGAGTAGACCTTTCAGAAAAAGGAATCTTCTCTTGGATTTTGAGATTTAAAACTTTGGGCCCTGCTTAGAAAGGCCTGGCAAAGACAATAGGAATGGAAGAATACAGAATGAGGATCAGCAAGGCCTCCTACCTTCAGAATGAGCTAAGGATTGCCCAGGTTATCAGCTGGTAGGTGAGGAGAGAATGAGAAGGCAGGAGAAAAGGTGATTCCAATGGGTCCCTGAGACTGTGCCCTATTTCTCCTAAGCCAAGGCTTGGAGGAAAGGAGAGAGCAGACATACAGATATATCTATCTGTTTACATATCCATATGCTACATTTAATTAATGTCTGTGTACCCAACTGAATGGTGAACTCCATCAGAGCAGGTGTATCAGTAAAGGGATGCTTCTGGTTACAAGTTAAAGGAATGTAAAGAATTTGATGTTTGTATTTTTCACATAAAGAAGTTTGGTGCTGGACAGTTGCTGATATTGATTCACTACTCAGTGATATCAGGAATGGTGTCTCTATTATTTTCTTTTTGTCTCTGTGATTTTCCCTCATGGTTGCCATTACTCTAGCCATATATCTGCACTGAATATGGAAAGAAAGGGAAGGTATGGCTCAAGCTATGTCTGTCTCCCTTTATTAGGAAAGTCATCCTTTTTCCAAAAGTCCTCCAGCATATTTAGCTTTATAGTTTTATATCTCATTGGCCAGAATGAAGTCATGGGCCTGTACTACAAGAGAAGGCTGGGAATTTTTAGGGAAGAACTGCCGTGATTATCAGAGACCAATAATGATTCATCAGCAGTGGCTGGATACATTGCTGGCCTGAACCAAAACGGGTTCTGTCAGCAAAGATAAAGGGGCTCACTAAGAGTATAAGTGAAAGCAAGGATAATGACTGGGTTTATGTGTCCAGTATTCAGCACATGCACATCTTAAGTGGAAATTCAGTTCTAAAGCCAAGATTCAAGGTGCAAATTGCATATACTTAAAATTGCCCTTAAACATTTCCTTAGGATTTGGCTGTGTTGGAGGCCAACATGCCATCTCTTGAAAAGCCAACACTGTCATTTTTACCCTAACATTGGAACGGATCACTATTTCTGCACTTCTAAATAACAGTAGCACCCTCAATGCAGCAAGATACTTTTATTTGGAGAGGCACAGGGGACCCCTCACCCCAAACTCATTAAATAAACTGGTAGGTAGAAATGCACTCATTATTTAAATAGTCATCCACATGCTAGGAAGCATATGGTGTAGAGGTTGTGGTTAAGAGTCTGTCCAGTGTAGACAGACTATCTGGATTTGAAGGCCTGTTCCATCACTGATTAGTTAGTGTCTTGACCTTGGGCAAATTATTTAACCTCTGTGTGGCTCAGTTTCCTATCCGTGAAATGGCAATAATGATGGCACCAACCTTGGGGAGGTTGTTGTGAGAATGAAATGAGTTAATTAATACAGGTAAAAACTGTGTGTCTGGCCCATTCTAAGTGGTACAGAAGGTTTAGCCAATATTACTGTTGTTATTGCATAGTTGTGTTAACTTCTGTTAAATGTGCACACGATGATCCTCCCAAGTAGAAGGCACTCAATAAATATTTATTAGTCAGAAAATCATCAATTTCAGGGTCATGGTCATACCAAGGAGACTTCCCTTATGCAGAACCCCAAGTGTTAGAAAAAAGTCTTTGAATTACAGCTAAATTGGCTGTCTCATGAAAGGTAATTGCTTGCAATTTGCCTCAACTAAAGCCAGTGTGCATTGTTTCCTCCCATTGTAGTGAGGTTTATAGGCTGTGAAACTATCTCTCATAATTCATGCAGGCACAGTCTATTGGGCCTCCACTGGACCCAGTGGGAAAGTGGAGAAAGCCAGGAACTGGACTAGGGGTTTCCCTGCAGGATTCACTCAGTTGTAAGATGAGACCAGCAGGAGGTGACCAAATACCCAAATCTGAGTCCATAAGAGAAGAGCAGCTCAAATCCCACTCAGACTGATACCGCGCTAAGCAAGTATACCTGGTGGGGACAACATAGTCCTAGATGTTCTGAAGCCCAGGTGGGCAAATCTGTGCAAGCTGTCCTTCGTTACCCACACTGACATGTGTGCAATTTCATGATACTCTTAGCCATGACCACAGAGCTCCAAACACCTGTCAGCACCATCCCAAGACTGGGCTTAACTATGCTCAGTGTGATGGAGTGGCAGCACGGCAGCGCTATGGGAGGCAACAAGTCTCATTTATTTATTCAAGCATCCTGATATTGAGAAAGTAGAAATCTGTACCTAGCATTATAGTAGGCACTGGAGAAACAACAGTTAACAAAAAAACCTGACATGATCTCTGCACATTAGAAAAAAACAACTAAACAAACATAAATAGACATGTAAATAGAACTTGTAGTGAATGCTCCTGAAGGTTTAGGAGGCTTGTAATTAAGACCCAGATTCTTCACCCCCGCCCACCCCACCCTCACATCCCCCTTTCCCCCCAACTTGGTTTAGAAACTAAGAGGCACAGAAGTAAAGCAGATAAAGATAAAAATATCGTCTTCATTGCTGATCAAAAGAACACGGCGATGGTATGGCAAGCCAGGCTTGTTAATGTTTCCTCCTGCATTGGACATATCGTCCCTCTCCCTCAAATCCTCAAGCCACAGGGCTGAGCCTATTCCATCAAGCCTACCTTGCAAGCCTAGAGGAGTCCAGACGAGCAGGTGTGCGGGATGAGGCCACGCTTGCCTCGTTCCTTCTCTCAAACCCACCAATCAGAGGGGTCGTTGTTCCTCTGCTAGGGGCGGGGCAAGAGGTGTGGCGTGTTACTCAAACAGAGGTATGTGGAAGATAGGGAGAGTGCGGAGTAAGTGATCTGCAGAGGTGTGATAGGTTAGTAAAGGACACAATGAGGAATTATAGGAGTTCCTCAGTTAGGATCAGGATGTTGGGAAGGTTCCTTTGAGTGAGATGTTTAAAGCAAGCACCAAGCAGTTTGGTTCCAAGACCTAAACTATTTACCTTCAGGAATAGATACTGCAGAACTTATTGTCAAGACATTGGGTTGTTTTTGTTTGTTTTTTTCTAAGAGCAATGACACAATATTGAATTTAAGCATGGGAGTGATATGATCAGTTTGGCATTTTCAGAAGCTCACTCTGCTGTGAGAACTGGAGGCAGAAAAGAGGTGAGGTTTAAGAGCATCAGCAAATAAAAATTCAGATGAACTAAATTTACTTAGTTAAATTTGAAATTCACATTAACAACGGATAGGCATGTTCCAAATATTGTATGGGATGCACTCATACTAAAAAGTGTTCATTGTGTATCTGAAATCATTGTTTATTGGTTGCCCAAGTTTAACTGGGTGCTCAATGTTTTTTGGCAAGCCTAGCAAGGAGGAAGGAGCAGAGAAACCAGCTTGGATCCTATTGCAAGATTTGGTGATGGTGGAGATGGTGAGATGGGGTAGATCCCACTCCTGTTTTGAAAGTAGACCCTTTGTAAATGCATTTATTTAGTGAATGAGGGCAAGAGTCCGGGGTCAAGAGTAACACAGATTCTGGGTGAGCCCCTGGATGGACAGAGATTCCAGTACAGGCAGTGTCACAGAATGAGAATAACATTAGTTTTGACATTTTTAGTCTGCTGTTTACCCTATGTGGCCACATTTATTACAATACTTACCTGTTTATTAACTGACTTCAGTATAATCTGATATTGAATCTGAGACAGAGGGCAAGAGCCTTGTACATTACAAATAAAAGTAGCATAAACATCATTCAATCCTGGCGTTGCCATGCCTAATATGACATTGCATATAGATGAGAAAATTATCAGAAGCCTCTTAGGCCAGAAGACAATGAGATTAGTCCATAGTAAGGGGAACACTGATGTGTGACTCTGGGCAAGTCCCTTAAGGTGTCCATGAATTAGTAATGTGATATAAATGTAGCCTGCCCTGTTACACGGCTGTTGTAAATGTCATGAATTAAAAATAAAAAAAATATTTTAGGGATGCCTGGGTGGCTTGGTTAAGTGTCTGCCTTTGTCTCAGATCATGATCCCTGTGTCCTGGGATCGAGCCCCATGTCGGCTCCTTGCTCAGCAGGGAATCTGCTTCTCCCTTTGCCTCTCCCCTGCTTGTGCTTTCTCTCTCACTCTCTGTCAAATAAATAAATAAAGTCTTTAAAAAATATTTTAATAATATTCCAATACCACTAGGGATAGAATGTTTCTGTCCCTTCCCCACCAAATTCACATGCAGAAGCCCAAACCTCCAATGTGATAATATTTAGAGATGGGGCCTCTGGGAAGTAATTAGATCATGAGGATGGAACCTTCATGATGAAATTGGTGGCCTTATAAGAAGAGGAAGAGATTCTCCACCCCATCTGTCTCCACACACGCACAGAAGAAAGGCCATGTGAGGACACAATGAGAAAGTGGCTTTTTGCACACCAGGAACAGTCCTTACCAGAACCTGACCAGGGAGGCTCCCTGATCTGTTTTCTAGTCTATAGAACTGTGAGAGATAATTTTCTGTTGCTTAAGCCACTCAGTCCATGGTATTTTGTTTTGACATCCTGAGGTGTTTATAATACGTACTATTATTTTTTACAAAAGTAATCAGGTATAAGCAAACCAGAATTTTAAGGGTAAAATCTCTTGCTATTTTTAGTCTGCCAGTGAATGTTCTGAATCTATAGGTTAGACCACCTCTCACATAGTCTCAGGTCTCAAGACCTGGGGTAAATTACATTGTGTGTATTTCCATGCCTTCTTTTCTGTCTTCCAAATGTACCCATTAAAAGTAGCCTTAAAAGGAGATTTCACAAAAGTGTAATTGTGTTGAGGAAGGGGAAGGGGAACTTGATTGCTAGGAAACCAGGGAACCCATCTAACCAAACAGTTGTAGGTACTTAGGGACTGTGTGGATTGTGCTGACTCTATATACGTAAGCACTAGGGGCATTTCTCTTTTAGCATCTAGACAACCGGAGCATCCAGCCCTCCAGTCAGAAATCTGGCTCTGAAAAAGATGCTGAATAATGTACTAAGCCAATAAGGCTTTCCATTACATGAAAATAGAGAATTTATTATATAACTGGAAAGTCCAGGGGTGGATATTACTTCAGGCACGGCTGAATCAGTAGCTCATTCTCAATCTTTTTCTCTCTGTGCAGTGTAATTCTCCCTTATTTTTCTGCCTCTAAATGGGCTACATGCAGAGAATAGGGAAGAGGTAGTCTGGTTTTAGTAAGCTCCACATTCCTATTTCTCAGGGAACTAACTACTCCTAGGCAAAGGAGGATCCTCTGTTTCCCACCATCTATGTATAAAATCCCATGGGAGGAATCTGATAGCTCTGCTTGGGTTAATAGGTCCTGTTGGACCGGTTACCATGACCCAAGGAGCAGAGTACTCTGATTTACCATCCCACCAGAACCATATCTGGTTAGGGAGATAGGAAGAGGCAGTTCCCCAAAGAAAAAGGAGATCTGCTACAAGAAGATGAGGGAATGGAAATAGGCAAGTTGAAACAGTAGATATCCACTATCTACTGTGTACCTAAAAAGACATCCACAGTTTGCTGTGACTTTTAGCCACATGGAAATTTTTATAAAAATTACTTATGAAGGATACGCACTGGAGCATTGGAAAACTGAAACAATTCCAATGTACAACTATATAGAAGTGGTCAAATAAATTGTTATATTCATACACCATAATATTACAAAGCAATTACAAAGGAAGTAGAGTTATATTTACTGACTTAAGAATGACATTTTGATATATTCTAAGAGAAAAAAATTAAGTTAAAAATGTAAATTTTAGGGACGCCTGGGTGGCTCAGCGATTGAGAGTCTGCCTTCAGCTCAAGATGTGACCCCAGGGTCCAGGATTGAGTCCCACACTGGGCTCCTTGCAGGGAGCCTGCTTCTCCCTCTGCCTATGCCTCTACCTCTCTCTCTGTGTCTCTCATAAATAAATAAAATCTTTAAAAAAATTTAAATGTAAGTTTTTCAGTATGTAACAGTGTAAAATGTAGAATTTTTGTAAAAACTTAATATTTAGAGAACTCTGTTGGCATATGCCCACCCCCCCCCCCCCAGCAATTACCTGTGGCTTCCTTGTGGGAACTTACTATTATATTCTTTTTTGTGTGTTATAAACAATTGAAAGTATGATATTTTACATAAGCATATATTAGTTTTATAGTTTAAAAAGGTGAAAAGATCAGTATGGACGTTTAAAAAGTGACAGCTTTTTTGAGATATAAGCACATATCATAAATGCATCCTTTTAAATATACAATTCAGTATTTTTTTGTATATCAGAATTGGGCAAACATTACCACTATCTAATTTCAGCATATAGTCATCACCCCAAAAAGGAATTCCAGAGCCATTAGTAATCACTATCCAGTCCTCCTTCCCCCACATCATCTGGAAAACAGTAATTTATTTTCTGTTTCTATATATTGCCTATTCTGGGCATTTCCTACAAGTAGAATCTTTACAATACGTGGTTTCTTGTGTCTGGCTTCTTTCATTTAAGATAATGTTTTCAATATTCATTCATGTGATAGCACTTCATGTATCATGATAGATATTCATTCATGTATCAGCACTTCACTGTTTTATTGCTAATGAATATTCAATTTTATGAATATACCATGTTTTAAAAAAACCTGTTCATCAATTGATGGACATTTGGATTCATTCTACTTTTGACTATTATGAATAACACTGCTATGAACTTCACATATAGGTTTTTGTGTAGACATTTTTTTTAATTCTCCTGGATATCTACTTAGGAGTCTGATTGCTGTATCATATGGTAATTCAATGTTTAACTTTTTGAGGAACTGCCAAAATGTCTTCCACAGTAGCTATACCACTTTACATTCCTATCAGCAATGTGTAAGGGTCGCAATTTCTGCACATCCTTGTCAACACATTATATTGTCTTTTATTTTTATCCATACTAGTAAAATGTCTTCATCTACATTTTACAGAAGATATTCATATGTTTTATCTGGAGAAATATCCATCCAAATCCTTTGCCCATTTTAATAATTGGGTTATTTTCTCTTTATTATATATTGTAGGAGTTCTTTATGTATTCTGTATGCAGGTGCAATATTGTCTCCCGTTGTGTGGGTTTTCTTTTCACTTTCTTGATCATATACTTTATTTTTCCTTTCATCACTTGAATTTTTGATGTCATATCTAAGAAATCTAATGCAAGGTTATGGAATTTTACACTTGTGTTTTATTATAAGAATTTTAAGGAGGTTAAATGATATCTCATTATGATTTTGATATGCATGTCCTTAATGACTAATGACATTGAGCATCTTTTCATATATTTGTTGGCAATTTGTATATCTTCTTTAAAGAAATATCTATTCAAGTCCTTCTCCCATTTTTTAATTGGATTGTTTTTCTTTTGTTGTTGGTTTAGAGAACTTCTTTATATGTCCTGGATATTAAATCCTTATTAGATATATAATTTGCAAATATTTTCTTCAATTTCATAGGATGTCTTTTCATTTACTTGATAGTGTTATTTGAAGTATAAAAATGTTTTCTTTTTATGAAGTCCAGTTTATTTTTTCTTTTGTTGCTTTGGTGTCATATCTAAGAAAGCCTTGTCAAACCCAAGATCATGGAGATTTATACCTATGTTTTCTTCTAGAAGTATTATAGTTTTAATGCTTATACTTAGCTCTTTTATCTATTTTGAGTTAATTTTTGTATGTGGTGTGAAATAAGGCTCCAACTTCATTCTTTTGCATGTGGAAATCTAGTTGTCCCAGCACCATTTGTTGAAGAATATTAAGCATTTTTCAGAAACATGTCTTTGGTGGCTGCATACTATCCTATAGTGTATCACTCCTTAATCACACATTCTTCCCTCACTTTGTGATATTTTAGATATGCATATCATTTACTTTTTGCCTATATCTTGCTTTAGGGAATCCAGCTAACAGCTCCAAATAAAGCAACACCTAGAGATTTCATGATCATTGCCTTTGGACATGGCTGATTTCACCAAAGGTAGACATTCAGCCAAAGCTGAGTGAATCAGATTTTTTCCTTTGGGAATTTGACATTGGCTGCTAAAACCATGTCTCTTATATTTATGGAGATGAGTTTAAAGGTAACATAAACTCTGAAGATTGAGATTATTACAAAGCCTGTATAGAAGGGACAGAAGAAGCTGTCTATAAAACAGAAAGAAATGCTACAGACATATTTAAAACAGAGACCATGAAAAATGCAGAGGTTTGTGGCTTGGTAACTGTCCAGGTCTCATGATGCCCATAAGATCTTCCCTTCTTTTGCTTCCTCTCTTTTTTGAATGGATGTCTGCTCCTTTCCCTAACAGAAGCAAACTTTCCCTAAGACAGGCCTTGTATTGATTAGGAATCTTGGTTGCAAGAGACAGAAAATTCCATTTAACTGGGACAAGCCAAAAAAGACTCTTGTTGGGATACATGCCCAGAAAGTCCAGGGAATCGCTTGATCTAGAAGCTCAAAAATGTCATCTAGACCTGTTTCTCTTCATCCTTCAGTTCTACTGCCTGCAGTGTTCACTTAATTCCCAGTTTCTTAGGAATTCTTGTCTTCAATCATTCAGACTATCAACAGTCTCAAAAGAAAGAAAATTCTTTCCTATAGCTCCTATACAAATCTGAGATTCACTCTGATTGTGACCATATTGTGTGAGTCATGGCCCATCCCTGAACCAATTCCAGGGGGGAGATCTGGTGCTGGATCTGAGTCATATGTCCACTCCTGGTGCACAGGGAAACCTCATTGGAACCACATTGACTGAAAATGAAGAGGGAGCTTTTCATAGAAGAAATTCTGGATACTGTTATAATAAAAGAAATGGAATGCTGAGTAGCCAAAGCAACAACAGAAGTTCAACACAGACGTTTAGATTAATTCTAATGTTTTTTGCTATTACTTATGTGAACAGCCTTATACATAAGTATTTGTTGATATCTCTCATTATTTCTTTAGGATATTATTTCGTTCTGTTGCTGCATTACAGACCATCCCAAACTTAGTGGCTTAAAGCAACATGATTTCATCACTATTCTGTGGGTTGATTGGGCTCAGCTGGGAAATTCTGGTCCATGTGATAGAGCTAAAGTCACTCCTGTGGCTGTACTCAGCTGATAACTTGGCTTGGGCTGCATCATCAGAGACAGTCTGACCACCTCCAGGACTCTCCATGTGGTTTTTCTGGTTTTTTGTTTTGTTTTGTTTCGTTTTGTTTTGTTTTTATCACTTCATAGTGAAACCTGAACTTCTTTGCAGTATGGTAACTGGATCCCAAGAGGGAGAAAGATAATCCTTTTAAAAAAGACTCAGGCTTGGATGTCCCATCACTTTTGCCTTATTCTGTTAATCAAAGCAAGTCATAGGGCCTGCCAAAGATACAAGGGAAGAGAGATATAAATATATGCCTAGAAAAGGAAATACTAGGAGAAAGAGTATTTATACATTAAGGCTCATGATGCACATTATCAAAGTGTCCCACAGAAAGGCTCCTGCAATGTGTAACCGCCAGCCCCCAAGCAGTATATAAGAGCATATATTTCATCATGCAAATGCCAACCCTTGGCAGTTTCATAGGATTAAAGACAACCATGTGACTGTTGTTTTATTAATGTTGAAGAGTTTCAACTTTTTCATATACTTATTGGCCATTAAAATATTTTAAATATATATGGTAGATTATGATACAGAATACATATATGTAGCTCCATTTAGTTTAGTAAAAAGCATCTTACCATGAAATGTTCTGTAGGTCCTTCCTTGTTTCCATTCCATTCTCTCCCCATTCTGAATTTTGTGTTTCCATTCTCTTGCCCTTATCTTTTTCAGCTCTACTGAAGTATAATTGACAAAACTGTTAGTTATTTAAAATGTACAGCATGATTTGATATATGTATGAATTGTGAAAAGATTCCCTCCATCAAGTTAATTAATATACCCATCACCTCACATATTTACCTTTCTCTTAATGAGCCTTGACCTTTTTTAATCTTTTATAACAGCTTTTTTGAGATATAATTCACATAGCATGCAATGAACTCAATTTGTATAATTGAGTGATTTTTAGTACATTCAGAGTTGTGCAACCATCACCACAATAATTTTTGAACATTTTTATCATCCCCCAAAGAAATCCTGTACCCCTTTATCCTTACTTTCCATTCTCCAACTTGTCCTGTCCCAACCCTAAGCAATTACTAATCAACTTTATGTCTATTTAGATTTGCTTATTTGGGGCATTTCATATAAATGGAGTCATATGCTATGTGGCCCCTGTGCCTAGCTTCTTTCACTTAGGGTAATGTTTTTAAGGTTCATCCACATTGTAGTCTGCATTAGTAATTCATTCCTTTTTATTGCTAATGATATTATATGCATAGACCACATTTATTTATCCATTCATCTGGTGAAGGGCATTTAGGCTGTTTGCAGTTTTTTTTACTATTATGAATAACACTACTATGAACACTTGCATACATACATTTTGTGTGGACTTGTTTTCAATTTTCTTTAGAGTGTTTCAATACTTGGAAGTAGAATTTCTGGGTTATATTGCTAATGCCATATTTAACTTTGTGAGGAACTGCCAGGACATTTTCCAATGTGACTGAACATTTCACATTCTCATCAGAAGTATATGTGAGTGTTTCAATTTCTCCACATTCTTACCAACATTTGGGATTATCTGTCTTTTTTATGATAGCCATCTTAGTGGGTAATGAAGTGGCATCTTGTGCTTTTGATTTACATTTCTCTGATAGCTAATGATATTGAGCATATTTTCATGTTCCTATTTGTCCTTCTTTTGCAATAGTTTATATGTTTATATTTTTAAATAATATATTGATTGGTTTTACATATTTTGAAATTTATGTTAATGTTTCTATATGCAAATTTGATATATTTATTAAATTTCACACTTTTGAGGTTCATCCATGTTGATGTATGTTGCTGTAGTTTATCTTCACTTCATATACAATTCCATCACCTGTATCTTTCACATAAGAATTATTTGTTCTTCTATTGATGGATGTTTGGATTATTTCCAGCTTTTTTGCTATTATGTACAGGAAGCTATAAATATTCTTATACACACATGTAAAAAGTTCTCTAGGGCACATATGCCCTAAATAGAAATGTAAGTTGAATCCTAAGGTATACAAAATTTCAACACTCTTAATGTCGAAGTGTCTTTCAATATGGTTGTACCAATTCATCCTCTCCCAACAGTATTTGTGAGAATTTCTGTTGCTCAATAATGTCTCCAACATTAGATATTTTCAGATTTCTTAATTTTTGCTAGCTTGTAGGAGTGAAATTTTATTTTGGTGTGGTTTTAATTTACATTCCACTTATTACTAATGAACTTGAGCATCTATTCATGTGTTTATGGGCCATTCATATTTTCTCTTCTCTGAAGTGTTTCTTCTTTAGTCTGTTTTTCTGTTATATGGTCTTTTTCTTATTGATTTGTGGAAGCTTTTATAGTATGTTTTATTACTGATACTTTGTTAGTTGTATATGTTACAAAGATTTCCAAATTTTGGCCTCTCATTTTATTCTTTTCAGTATCTTTGGATAAACAAGCTTGATTTTAATGTAACTAAGGCTATAATCATATGTTGTATGATTTTTGTGCCTTTTGGTATCTTATTGAAGAAATTCTTTCCTTCAAGGTTGTAAATCTATACTTCTATATTGTCTTCTAAATACTTGGTATATGTCTGTTTTTCATATTTAAATCTTTACTTGACCTAGAACTGATTTCGATGTATGGTATGAAGAAGTATGTATAGTGTATAATAGATAACCAGTAGCCCCAGCACGATAGAAAAGACCATCCTTTACCTCCTAGGCTATTTTGCCGATTCTGCCATATATCTAGTTTCTATATGTGTGTAGTTCTATTTCTAGGCTCTCCATTCTGTTTCATTGGACTTTTTGTCTATTCTTGTGTCCATTAGTGTATAGTGTTTATAGTGTTTTAACAATTATATCTTTATGATATATATTGGTATATGATCAGGCAAGTTCCCATCTTATTCTCCTTTTGGGGAATATTTTGGCTATTCTTGACCCTTTGCTTTTCCAAATACACTTTTGAATATAGGTCGTTGAGTTAAAAATAAAGACTTGTTGCAATTTTTGTTAAAACTACATTGATACTGTAGATTAATTAGGGGAGAATTGATATTTTTATAACATCAAATTTTTTAATATATCTGCATAGTATTATTTCTCTATTACTTTTGTTTTTTTAAATACAGTTCGCAGAAGTTGTATAATTTTCTTCATTGGCCTTGCATATCTCTAGGACAATTATTTCCAGGTACTTAATGCTCTTTAAATGCTATTGTAAATGGCATCTCTTAAAAATTACTCTAAGTATTGATTATGGATAGAAATGCACTAGACTTTTATGTATGGATTTTTGTATCTGATGAACTTGCTTATATCTTTAATGAGCTCTACTATTGGTATGTAGGTTCTCTGGAGTTCATGTGTAGATATATCAACTATGGATAATGACTGTTTTTTTTTTAATATATTTTTTTAATTTTTATTTATTTCTGATAGTCACAGAGAGAGAGAAAGAGAGAGAGAGAGAGAGAGAGAGAGAGAGAATGAGGCAGAGACACAGGCAGAGGGAGAAGCAGGCTCCATGCACCGGGAGCCCGACGTGGGATTCGATCCCGGGTCTCCAGGATCGCGCCCTGGGCCAAAGGCAGGCGCCAAACCGCTGCGCCACCCAGGGATCCCGGATAATGACTGTTTTATTGTGAATCACATCTTATCTTTATTCTTTAACTTTCTTTTTTTTTTTCTTTTTTTATTGGCTAGAACCTTCAGTATGAGGTTGAATATAAGAGATGATGGCAGGTGCTCTGTTGTTTTTTTTTTTTCATTCCCTCAGCTTAAAAGAAATGCTTTCAATATTGACAATTAGGTATAATGTTTACTTTAGGATTTTGGCAGATATCATTTATTGGTTAAGGAAGTTTCTTTGTATTACTAGTTTGTTAAGAATGTTTATCAGACCTGTATACTAAATTCTAGGAGATATTTTTACTGTGTCTATTAAGGTAATGTGTAATACTTCTCCTTTAGACTAAGATTGTGGTTATATTAATTGATTTTCTAATGTTAACTACTCATTTCTGTGATAAACTTAACTTTAGTCATATATTATTATCTTTAAAAATCTGTTTTCTGATATAGTTTGCTAATATTTTTTGATTTTTATATCTATGTTCATGACTTGAAATTGACTTTCAATTTTTTTCTCACGTTATCTTTGTCAGTTTTTACTATGAAGATTAGGCTAGCCTCATCAGATTATTTGAGCAGTGTTCCCTCTTTCTCTGTACTCTGGAATATTTTTCATAGGGTTAAAATTTCTATGATTAGGATAAAAAAAGATATAGACTATTTTTATCACTGTAAAAAATTTCTTCATGCTGTAGCCTCTCCAATCTGAGATTTTGTGGTCACATCCTCCTTTATCTCTAACCTCTGGTTTTACTACTGATATGTTCCCTCTTCCAATAGACTTACCTGTTCCTGAATGCCCTTTAGTTTAGATCATACACTATATACTCTTTTGAGTTTGACTTCTTTCACTTAGCATATTTTACTCTTAATTTAACTCCATCTTAATTCATCTTGACTTTTGAAGCAGTACCTTGTGTATTATTTTTTTAAATTTTTATTTATTCATTCATGAGAAACACACAGAAAGAGGCAGAGACATAGGCAGAAGGAGAAGCAGTCTCTCCACAGGGAGCTCAATGCAGGACTCGATCCTGGGACCCCAGGATCATGGCCTGAGCCAAAGGCAGACGCTCAACTACTGAGCCACCTGGGTGCCCCAGTACCTGTGTTTAGAAGCAGAAATTATTGCAGAAAAAATAAAAGAACAATTAGTAACTTGCTGCTGTATCCCCCCACAGACAATTTCCTTAATATTTGTGTATATTTCTCTCAAGTTTCTTGATCCATTCTTGTATAAATTTTATCAATTGCCAAATTAAGATTTCAAATCATAAAAGCAATTTGTACTCATGGTGACAATTTAAACAGTATTGAAGGGCTCTAAGAAGCTGTCAGTTTCTAGAGTGTTTCTGAGGATATTTTATATGTGTATTCACATATTTTTTCTTCACACATAGTATCATAATGTACAAACTCCTTTCCTTCTTATTTACTTACTGCATTGACCACTGACTATTACCAGTGCCTGTTTTATTCCTTTTCCTTCATTATAAAGCCTTAGACTTTTAGCTGAGTGTTTCACTGCCCAGAATAAAGACGACTATATCTCATATCTCTGTTATTAGAACACTTGGCCCTAGGACTGACTAAATTCTGGGATGTAAGCACAAGTACTATGTGGAATATCTGATATCTTCTTAACTGGTAAACACTCTTTTCTCCTTCTTTATGTTTTATATTAATGCCTAGTATGCAGATGTGTCTGGAGCTCTAACCCCTTTCTTGGACCTTGAAGACAAGGGCCACATCATAGGGATGATAGAGCACTGGCCTGGGGGAATCCTATGTCCCTGAGAACCTCATCAAGCAGAGCTGCTACACTAGCTTAAATGCCTTTCTCCAAACTTTTACATAAGACAGAAGTAACCCATCATCAAACAGAATTACAGAATTTAAGTTTTTAAGTGTCAGTATTGTAAAATGTTTCTCGTTTTTTTCCATAAAAGTTTGCACCAAAGTGTCTCGAAGTGCCAGTTTTCATACATCTTAAAATGTTTTCAAATCTTAAATGAAGATCTTCATCTTAAGATGAAGAGTCACTAGAGAGACAGTTGGTTTATTGTGCTGGTTTTATTAACTTAGTACAAGGAGAAGACTTTACTCTTGCTAGAACTGGTCCCAAGGCTCAGAAACAGGCTTGTTAGCTATTAGGTGGAGAACTATAGTTGGCTTTTACAAGGAAAATGCCCTTAGAGACCATCTGCTAACACCCCTCACTTCCGATTTACAGTTGAAGACACCATCTCCCACAGAGTTTCATGTTGCCTGACTCAATGAATAGAATGCATCTGGATTGCATGATCTGGGTAAATCATATCCTCTTCAGCCTCAGTTTCTTTATGTGTTAAAGGAGACAACATTCAAATCTCACAGAAATATTATCAATATTAAGCAAGCTCTCCTATAATATGTGCTTTACACAATCCCTGGCACAGAAGTGCTAAAAAAATAGCCCTCCCTAAGACTGTAGCACACTATCTTCCATGGGCTTCCTCCCTTAGCTGGTGTATGCTCGTAAATGTTCTTAAAGGATTGTTTGCTGAGACATTTGGCTCTTCAACTTTACTTCTAAATATCATATCAGGTTTCTCTCCAATAAAACTGCAGCAGTAATTCTTAAGTAAGATCTCAGCAACTATGATAAACCTGTGACTGGGGACTAGCTTTGGCAATGACAATGATAAAACAGATTTCATCAGCAGGTGTTTGAAGCCCAGTGTTTGGCTGAGTTTTCTTTGTTAATCCCTAGTTTCAAAGGAGGAAATGATCTTTGCCTGTTTACTTTGCTTGAGTGGTCTGCTGAGGTCAGCAGAATCCTATTAATTAGACAGGTAGTGGCTTTCTTTAAAGTTTCCTGTTGTTCTGAAACTTTGTATGTTCGATTATTAGTTTAGATAGTTTCTGAATTGGAATGGAGTTTAGTCCATGTCGTAGCTTTATAGGTACAAGTAGACTCAATGTATGATAGTTTTATTATCTCAGTGAATTGTCCTGTTCTTAACATCAGCTTTTCTTTAACTGTCTTCTTGGGTCATCCACATCGTATTTTCAAATTATAAGTCCTTTTAGGTTAGACATCAAAGTATTTGTGTTTTGTCCTCTACACCTAAGACAAGTACTTTGTATGTAGCAGGTGCCAAGTGATTAAGTGAATGAATAAAAAAATGAATGAGTAAGCAAACAAAAGCTTTGCTCTGGTTTTATTTCTTAGATTAAATATTCAGGTCTGTTGTAAAGGTCAGAGAAATTTGTGGGCTAACAGATGATAATCCCATCATGAAAGACCTTTCTTTAACCTCTCTTTTTAAGAAATGAGTTCTGAATCAAGTAAGAATAGATTCAGCAGAGACTGACAGAAAGTCTAAGAGGGCTTGAGTAGATGTGTAATTCTGTGTAATCTCCTCTCACATAGTGGAAGCCCAGAGATATCCAACCACAAGTAGTGTGGCCCCTTATGGTGACAGGTAATCAGGTTTCATTCACTTTGTGGTATTGCTGTCCTCGGTATGTAACTTCTACCTTCATGGTCCAAGATGGCTACTTAAATTCCTGCCATCCCTTCAGCAGTCCCACTTGAGAGAAGGAATAGTACACCCTTTTCTTTAAAGATACTTCCTGGAAGTTGCTTCTGTCACTGCTGCTTACACTTCATCGGCAAGAGCTCCATCACATAAGAGTCTGGGAAATGTAGCCTTTATTTTGGGCAGCTGTGTGTCTGCCTACATTCAGGTGTTCTATTGCTAAAGGAAAAAAGGTATGAACAGATATTGGGGAACAAATAGGTGTCCTAGCCACAGTTTCTCTTTGTTATTTGGATAAAATATGAACTCATCATTATGACCAACAAAGCCCTAACTGATCTAGTCACTGCATGGTCTCTGGAGTCATCCCTGATCAACTTACTTATACCATTTAAGCTGTTTTTCCACTCTCCTTTTCTCTAAAGGATAGAACTCCACCTCCACCTCAGCACCTTTGCACATGCTTTTATTGCTGGGATTTAGGAATCCCAGATAGGTTTCTCTGTCCGCATGACACTTTCTTATAACATCTTGTATTTCCTCTTTGTAGGATCTACCACAATTGGAATTATAAAGTATTTATACAATTATTTGCTTTTTATATATATTTCCCACTAATCTATAAGTCATGTGAGTGCAGGAATTTTGTTTTGCTCATGACTGTATTTCCAGCACCTAATACAGTATTTGGCACAGATTCGGCACTTAATAAGTCTTTGCTAAATAAATGAAGGAACTTTCTGCTAGAACTTTCTTATTTTACAGATGAGATAATAGTTTAACCAGAGTATTCAAGGAATCTGGATTCTAGGTTTTTTTAATCAATTGGTTAAAATGAAGGTTTCAACTAAAGTTGAAAATCTTTCTGAAATATTAAATAACAAAGATTTAATCAAGTTAAATTTGAAGACCTAGTCAGTTTTATTGAACTATTCATGAATCAGGCTGTATCTCATCTACCAACTAGACAGGAGCACAAAAGATCTGTACAAAAGGGAAAATTTTTAAAAGCATAGAAATGATAGCACAAAAAAGTCATCAACAGAAAAGTTGACCTTCCTTTGGCAGAGACAAAAGGGTCTTATTAGATTGAATTACCTCTCAGTTGCTGACCAGGAAATTCTAGACTGACCAGTTAAGATTGCATTCTTAAGGAAGATTAAAACTGCAGTTAGGTTAAGTATTAAACCATGGTTTAGTGACATGGGCCTAGCACAAGGGACTCTGTTTTGGGCCTGTGATTTTCTTTTAAATAATGTTTTGGTATAATTTCTTGCCTTAGTAAGGACAGTGTACCAATCAATATTTATTTATTCTTCCTTTGATGGTCGGGATCTTCATGTGTATAAGAGTCACCATTATAACCATTAATCATCACTGACCAAAACTAACAGATATGGAATGAGAAAGAAATTGCTGGAATCTGCCCTGACTCTGGGATACGACTTGGACAGTTGCTCTAAACAAATGTGCTCAACATTAGCCTGTTTTCTTCTCAATCACCTCTTTCTCCCAAAGTAGTGTGCCAAAAATTTCTAGTGATTGTGTTTCCCAGTTGATGGGGTTTTTTTTTTTCTTTTTCTTTTTTTTTTTTTTTAATGCAGGAACTGTCACCCTTGTTTTGAAAGAAAAACATAGCTTTTTAAAAAGTGTCAGTCAAATGTTGGGGCTGTGAGTGACAGTCATGTCTGAGTTCAACAATTCTTTTTTTAAAACAGTGGAGGAAATGGCATTATTTCTTGTCATCCACATCTTTAAATATCAGCTGCTAGAATCAACATGAAGAAGGGAGGTGAGGGAGAAGGAAGATAATCCTTGGAACCTCCTGAAATTGGTGATGGCCAGAAGCTTACCGAATGTCATTGCTTAGGAGTTTAAATTGTTTTGAAAGCTGTGAGTCTCAGTTTTTCTGAGATATGGGACTGCAATGGATTGAGAAAACAGAATCTTCACATTTCTTACAGGTTCCTCAAACTACAGTATTTTTTTTTTTTGGCATTTGTGTAAGATTTTAATTTAATAAGGCATGTCTTTCATCTTTAAAAAGTTTAGTATTTTTAATCATTCTCTTTAATTCCCTGTAACTAACAATGTACCTTTTCCTCCAAGCATTTAAAGTAACATTTACTTGTAATGTTTTCTCCAAGGTCAAAGTCTCTTTCCTTTCCCCCAGTAACTCACTACCTCCGTCAATGTTGGCACGTCTCACCTTTGAAATACAGGGGAATTAGCAAGTCACACGGCTAAAAGTAGAGATGAGAGGATGTGGAAGCAAAATGTATGATGGTGACAAACTTTAATTTGAACAGAAGCCAGTTCTATTCCCAAGCTGTTCCCAAAATAATTTATCTTCTAGAGAAATTTAGCCATCAAAGTCTAAACACCAACCAGGAGTAAAGGCTAAAATTTCATCCATTTAAAAATGCTACTTCACAGTGTATATCAGCAATTAACACTTCAGATGGGATTGGTATAGTTTAAAATATGCTCTTCTCTCTTCTAGTTAAGAGCGTGTCTGTCAACCTGATCTTAATGGAGGGGCGGGTTAAACTGATGGGGACAACTAGGCTTTCAGGCAAGGTAACTGTCAAAAATGAATGTTCTAGCTACTTAATATTCAGTATGATATGATCAACTAGAAATGCAGCCAATCAAATAGGACTTCAGCCATGGGCAGAGGAGAGGGGTGGGAAGGGGTAGTTCCCAGGGCAATGACAGGATACAGGTAGTGTCATGGCTACAGTGTTTCTGCCCAGTGGGGATATCTATTTTAGACTTGGATGCCAATGGGGAAGTGACACTTCCTGTCACAAAGATGTTAAACAGTACCTCCCTTTGCCCTGGCTAAGTGGCAGATGCTACCCAAGTGTAGGTGGAATAGAAGAGAGTCTTACACAACTCAGAATAGAAGAGAGTCTTGCACAGCACTGCCATTCCCAGGAGAGTACATGAAGTAGGGAGCCAGCATTTTTGGTTGGCAAACCTTACCAAGGGAATCAAAACCTTCTTAACAATACTATGATGAAAGTGCAATTCTGTTTCACAGATAGAAATAAGGAAGCAATAGGGCCAATTCTGAGAGGATGGGAGGGAATATAGAAAGGAGCTTACAATAGAAAACCAGCGCAACATGGAAAATAAAGAATGGGAAATCTTTCTCTTTGAGTGCCATTCAAAGTGCAGATTGGTGCTGTTCTGTGGGCTATTGGTTACTGGTCTGCAAAGAAAGGAACACAGAGATTTAGAGAAAGCATTTAGAAAAGATTATAGGCATTTTATATTGCTGCAACATCCAAATGTGGTCCTAGATTCTTGTAATTTATCTTGTGTCAGAGTTCCCTTTTTTGTTTGGTTTGGAGACAACAGAAAAACATGAGAGACATACACCTGAGATGATGTAAGTCATGGAAAAAGCCATGAGGCTCTTGGCTGAATGGGTGGGTTTTTAAAAGTGAGACTTAAGGAAAGTCATGAGCCCAAGGGAGCAGAGGGAGGGTGGGAAAAAAGTGGACTTTTCTCCTTGAAAGGGGTACAGACCAGTTTGAGTGTTGTCAAATTCACATGGTAAGTCATGTGTGTGTGATAGTTTGAAGGTAGTTTGTCAATTTTAACCCAAAAGTGTGTAAAACATAGAATCCTACTGTTTATCATAAGATAATTTAAATTTACCATTTAAATGTTAAATGTCTAGAGCTAGCTATAGATGAATTATGATGGGACCACAAATTCTTTTTTAGTATAATAGTGATTCTCAATATAAATCACCTGTATACATGCTTCTAGTGAGGCATGTGTTCAATTTTTGTAATTCTTTTATCTCTTGATATATTTGTCAGACAACTATCTGAACCATATGGTCCCACTGTAATATTTCAGACAAAATGCTCTTGCTTGGAATGGTCACAACTGGGTACATTAAACCTTTCTGGAATATTTAACTAGTGAGACTGAGTTCTAGTGCAGTATGCCACAGATAAATCTTCCCAGTCCTCTGCATTTGAAAGGCTTACATTTCTACCCCAATAAATTACAGTTTATAAAAAACAACCACCTACATTATCAAAATTTATGACTTTGTTCCTGGATTCTTATAACTTATCTTGTACCAGCAGTATGTTTGAGTTGAAGGCAACAAGAAAAACATGAAGATATACATCTAGATTACTCGTGCCCTACAGAAAGCTATACATCTATTGAAGGAGGCTCTTGCCTGAATGAATGAGTATTTAGGAATTAAACCGGGGACAGGCATGACAGCCCAAGAGAGAGCAGAGGCTTGGTGGAAAAAAACACATAAACTTAAAGTCAGAAGATGTGGATTTGAGTCTTGCCTCTATCTTTAAACCAGCTATGTAATCTTGGGCAAGTAACTTAGCCTTTTTATGCCCTAATGTTATCATCCATAAAATGGAAATACCTGGGTTCTTGTGCAGTGTAAATGAGAAATTGTATATGAGATGATACTGTAACTGCAGATAATGCAAGAGTTGGGGATTAGGGGACAAAGGAATACACAGTGGCTGAGAACAGACACATTTTCTGTAAAGGGCCAGATAGTAAACATGTTGGCTTTGTGGGGCACATACTGTCTCTGTTGCAACTACTCAGCCCTGCTGTTGTAGCATGAAAGAAACTATATATAACATGTAAACAAATGTCCTAATAAATGTTTACTTACAAAACTAGGCAGTAGCCTGGTTTTAGCCCAATGACCAGTTTGTCAGCTTCTGAAACTAGAAGCCCAGAGACTTGAGTTCTAGTCCTGGCTCTGTTTTTAGCTAGCCACATGACCTTGTGACATTATTTCTAGTTTCCAAACTTCATTTCCCCATCACCATTGGACTGTCCCACATCTCTTCAGCACTGTGACATGGGGAAGGGTGAGGCAGAAAACAAGGAACCATGTCAGGGTGAGAAAATTTTAATGTAATGTTGATTAAAAACAAAAATTATATCAATACAGAAGATGAAAAATTAACTGAAGTGTAAATACAGTTGGAATATGGGTTGGAAGAAGCTTTAAAAAAGTGAGCAAAGAATTTTGTGACTTCTTTAGTACCCCAGTAGATCAAACAGAGCAATGACACAGGATTGACCTCAACCTGCCTGCCATCGGGAAATCCCCCTTAGCACAAGACCAGATGATGATCCAGAGACCTGGACCTCTGGGACATGACTTCCTGTGTGTCTCAGCCACAGGAGCAAGGCTTAGGGCCTAAGTAGGAGGCAACCAGTAGCAAATGCTTCAGTACCCTACCCATAACCCTTCACTTCCTTTTCCTGCATGGGGGGCAGGCCAGAAATGTTGGAAGTTCTTTCTCAGGAGCTGCCCCGAATCAATCAATGAGACATGGAATTTGGTGGGATAAATACCTCCACTCCCTCTTTTCTGAACCAAGTCTGAGATGTTCTCTATACAATTCCCCAAAGACTCACAGAGGTTCAAGCCCCTATAGCAGTAATATAGCAGTAAACTCACTTAGCATATCCTTTATTGGCTCCCTTCCCTTGCCTGTCTTACCTCCCCTTACCCTTACCAGTGTTTCCTGGGATTACCTCTCCAATGAACCACTAGCACCCAGCTCTTTGCCTTAGGATCTCCTTCTTAGGAAACTCAAGACAAAGCTACCTAGATACACAGTCATTAGGAGATAGCCAAAGGCTTATACAGAGTTGTTTCCATAGGCAAGAGTGCAAGACCGTTGCCTTCAGTCTGAACACCTTGGAGCACAGGATCTCCTAGAAGAAAATTAGAATCTGCTCACATGTTAAGGGAAGTTTTAGGTGTAGAATAGGTGCTGAGTTCCTTCTCTGTGTAAGAAAGCTAGCCCGCTGTGGCCACAAAGATGAGAAAAACACAGTCCTAGCTGACCAGGAACTTACAATTTGGCCCTTTCAGGACAGCAAATAGGCTTTTCAGCTAACAGACCTTTTTTTTCAGTTCAAATAGAAAGGGATCTTCTGTGAGTCTTCATACTTGTTTATGGCTTAATATATGGCCCAATAGAATGCCTCTGTTTCTGAAGCTTTTCTGGCTTTAGCTTGTTTCTAGACTTTTGCATATGCTTTTCTTTCTGCCTAGAGTACTCATCCCCATTCATTTTGCCTGATTCCTCACTCAGCACTCCACATCATTCTCTATGGGAAATCTTCCTTGATCTTTCATAGATCAATGTATCTGCTCTTATCATGTCCCTGCAGCATCTTCTTCTACTGTCCTTGCACTATCAGATTGTGTTTGATTATGAGTAGTCAGAGTCACAACCTGTTTATATCTTTATCTCCAATGCCTAGCATGGGGACTAGGGCACTCAATAAATATTTTTTGAATAAAGGAACAATATACTTAATTGGTGGAGGACCCATCATAGGGCTCCACAGTAGTTTAAAGAACAATTCTAAGGAGGATAAGTTGATACAGAAGTATCAGAAGACTACTCATAAATGTCCAGATTTCTTTGTACCCCTCACCTACCCATATTCAAAGACTCTGGGCCAGATTTCCTAAGTACTGGAATACCAAGCCAGCACTTGGTTCATAGGCTTGCCAACCTTTAAATATCCAACAGGAAATGTTATCTGTCCATCCATCTATCTACCTATCCAGCCAGCCAGCCAGCCAGCCAGCCAGCCATTCCCTCTGTCTACATATTTATCAAACAATTATTGAGTTCCTGTTCTCTTTCAGGTTTATATTAACCACCAAGGACATGAAGATATCTGATCCCTGCCCTTTAGACATTAAAAGTCAGCCTAATTGAACTGATAATGAAAAGCTATTGCAATAAATGGATCAATAGAGATATTATGAATAATTTGGAGAATGTAGGGCAGGAGCTACTACATTTCCGGTTGCCTTTACACCCATTCTCCAACAATGTATATAAATGTTGGCTCCAGGAGTTGGAGTTACCTCTTTCCCATGTCTGTGGTGTCACCTACTTCCCATATGGATTTATTTCTTCTTCCTCACTTCCCCTCATCTTAGGAGAATATTCCTTGGAGCCTGGACTCTAATGAGTAACTGAAGGTTAGCATATGGTGGATGGTATAGTGGAAATATATCTTGCCATCACACAAGGGGGATACAGTGATGCCTCCACTAACCCTATGATAATTATTTAGCTTCTTGCCTTGACTTTAAGCTACATACCAATTTATTTTATTCTTCTTTTTTTAAGATTTATTTATTTTAGAGAGAAAGAGCAGGGGAAGGGAAGAAGGAGAGGGAGAGAGAAAATCCTCATTCCTGAGCATGGACCCCAATGTAAGAGGCTTGATCCCAGGTCCCTGAGATCATGACATGACCCAAAATCAAGAGCCAGCCACTCAACTGACTGAGCAACCCAGGTATCCCTAGCTACCTACCAATTTCTATTAAGCCTCTTCTTATCAGGCCCACAGAGTATGCATTAATATTAATATATACATTTGCATAGTATTTTATGCTTTTCTAAGAACTTCATGGATTATCAGAACTGAAAGAACATTAAATTTCATCACTTATTTATTTTTTTCAAAGTTTCATTTATTGAAGTAATCTCTGTACCTAATGTGGGGCTTGAGCTCATAACCACGAGATCAAGAGTTGCATGTTCTTCTGACTGAGCCAGCCAGGCACCCCTAAATATTATCATTTAGTCCAGCCACCCATCTGATGTCCAAATCCCTTTTACAGCATGCTGAAGCCCACCCATTGGCTTCCAAGATAACCTTCTCTACCACCTCTCTGATCTGGAACCACTCTTTGCTGCAAGGCAAACCAGGCTCTTTGGATAGTAAATGCCTACTTACCACATGCCAAGAGTCCCCCAGTTCTCAGATTTAGTTCTTGAATCCTCTGATCCCATCTGTTCTATACCTTGCTTTACACCCTTGCCTACCTCTTACTACCCCTTGCCTCATCCTTCCAGTCCAAAACATCACTCAGACTCTCTTCCTTCTTCCCGGATAGGGGGACCACAGTAGTCCTTGGATAGGATCCCTCTGTTACAGTTACTTTGGTTGCTATAACAAATGATCCCAAAGTATAATAACATAAAAACATCATTGTATATTCATGGATTTTCTGGGTCAGGAATTAAAACACTGTGTAACAGAATTGACTGACCCCTCCTCCACAATTTCTGGAGCCTCAGTTGAGGTCTCAAAAGATGGAGATGAAATTATCTCAAGTACATGTGTAGCAGTTGATGCTGTCTATTGGCTGGGTAGACTTGAATAGCTAAGGGGGACTTAATGGTACCTAGGATATCTACTACATGTGGCCTTTCTATGCTTAGTTTCCTTACAGCATGGTGACTAGAATCCAAGGATGAGACCAACAGAGAGAGAGTGAGCTGGACAGAAGATGTATACTTTTTATGACCTATCCTCAGAAGTCACGTAGGATTATTTTCTCTGCTAGTCAAGATATCACAAAGATCTGCTGACATTCAAGGGGCAAGAATATAGGCCCCCATCCCTGGATGGAGGAATGGCAGCACCACATTGTAAGAACAGATGAGATGAGATGAAAAGTGTATTAGTATGGCCATCTTTGAAGAAAGCAATCTGCTATATCCTCCTAGTGCTGAGTGATATTCTTCTGTGCCCTGCCCCAAGAGAAGCCTCATGACATAGACAACATCATGGACACAGTTCTGTAGTCAATATTCCTTTGTCATAAATAAAATATATTACAAAGACTTCCAGGGAAGATGGCAGAGTAGGGACCCTAAGCTCACCTTGGCCCACCAATACAACTAGATAATATCCACATCAGTGTAAATGCCCAGAAAATGACTCAAAGAATGGCACAAGAGACTCTCCACAACTAAATATAGAGAAGAGGCCACACTGAAGAAGATAGGAAGGGCAATGCAGTCAGGGCTAAACAGACCCACAAAACTATCCAAAGGAGGGAGGGATACCATGGGCATGGAAAGGGGAGAGAAACAGACCTTCATAACCAGGCACCCAAGGCAGGAGGAATATGCACATGATATTTAGCTTTAAAAATCAGCAGGCTTAGCTCTGGGAGAACTGGGAGGACAAGAGGAAACAGAGCTCTTGCCCTGAAGGAGGTAGCACAAAAAAATGGCCCTTCACAGATACAGCATAGAAGTAGCAGTTTGAAAAACTCCTGGGATAGATAGGAGGGAGATTTGTTTACTAATCTCAGAGCACATGTGATAGGTACAGGAATCACTGGGAGACTTCTCCAAGAATAAAAGAGCTGGCAGGTGCCATTTCCTTCCCCAGCCCCCCAGTCTAGACACATAGATACCTGTGGGAACCAGTATAGGCCAACACTTGTTACCTAACAAGTTACAATGTTCCCTAACCCCATGTTCTGCAGACATGTCCCCTCCAGCCCAGCTTCAGGTTTTCTCTCACAGTAGATGTACCTTGTTAACCTTGCCAACACCACACACCTTGCCCCTATGTTCTCTTGTAGATGTGTCCTTTCCAATATGCCCTTGGCTAGAAGCCATCCAAAGTGGTGCCATAAGCCTAGCAGGTTGTAAGCAGTCTTGACAGGGACCAGCATCATGCCAAAGTGACTCGGGGAAGATAACCACACACATCTGTCAAACTGCAGCCCCCCAGCAGTAGGTGGGGACAGACATCTGGTTTGACTGCAGTCCCTACCCACCAATGAAAGCTTCTCAGGGGACAACACAGGGAAAGTGCCCTGCAGTTTGGTGCTACTGCATCACTGGCAAATACCCAGTCTGAAACAACAGGGGCCCAAGGCATCCCCATACTGGTCCACTAACACCAGAGGGACCAAACACTGCCCACAACAGGCAAAGAGACTGGGCTGAAAGCAAAAGTGGCTCAGCCACAGCAATAGGATGCATGCAACACACACCCCTGCCACCCCTGAAGCACCAGGTTCTGGTGAACAGGAGACATTGCACTGTAGGGCACTACAGGACTTCTTATTCATAAGACCACTATTTTCACAAGCAAGAGACGTAGCTGACTTTCCTAACACATAGAAACAGATACAGAGAGTAAGATAAAAGTAAGGAGATAGAGGAATATGTCCCAAATGAATAAAACAGGAAAAAGAGAGAACAAAAGAGCTAAACTAAATGGAGATAGTAATGTGCCTAATAGAAAAATTTAAATAATTGTAAAGATATTCACTGGACCTGAGAAAAAGTGGAGGACCTCAGTGAGACCCTTAACAAAGAGAAAATATAAAAAAGAACCAGTCAGAGATGAAGAACTCAATAATTGAAATAAAAAATACACTGGATTGGAGAGCATGGGTGGCTTAGTCCATTAAGTGCCTGCCTTTGGTTCAGGTCATGATTCCAGGGTCCTGGGATTGAGCCCTACATCGGGCTGCCTGCTCACGCTCTCCTTGGAGCTTGATTCTCCCTCTTCTCCCCGCTTGTGCTCTCTTACTATCTCTGTCTCAAATAAATAAACAAAACCTTTAAAATAAGTAAGTAAATAAATAGTAGACTAGAGGAAGCAGAAGAATGGGCCAGTGACCTGGAGAACAGAGTAATGGCAACAAGAGAGAGAAATAATAATAATAAATGAGAATAGACTTAGGGAACTCAGGGACACCATCAAGTGTAATAATATCCACATTATAGGGACCCTAGAAGGAGAAGAGAGAGAAGGGGGAGGGCAGAAAATTTAATTAAAAAAATAATAGCTAAAAACTTCCCTAATCTAGGAAGGACACAAATCCAGATCCAGGAGGCACAGAGATCCCCCGCAAAAATCCACCCAATGAGGTCCACACCAAGACACAGAGTAAGTGAAATGGTAAAAAGTAGTGATAGAGAATTTTAAAAACAGCAAGAGAAACAAAAACAGTTATATACAAGGGAAACCCCCATAAAGCTATCAGCTAATTTTTCAGCAGAAACTTTACAGGCTACAAGGGAGTGGCATTATATATTCAAAATGCTGAAAGCAAAAAACAAAAACAAAAAAACTGCAGCCCAGAATACTGTATCCAGCAAGGTTATCATTCAGAATAGAAGAAGAAATAAAGAGTTTCCCAAACAGACAAAAGTTAAAGGAATTCATGATCATTAAACCAATCCTACAAGAAATGTTAAAAGAACTCTGAGTAGAAAGGAAAAACCATAGCATGAGTAAGAAAAATAGAAACCACAAAAGCAGTAAAGGTACATATATCTACAAAAATCAGTCAAAGGATTCCAAAAATAAAAGGATGTAGAGTGTGGCACCAAATACCTAAAATGTATGTGAGGGGGAGAGGTATAAAGAGTGGGTTCAAATTTCAATAACCATAAACTTAATATGGACTGCTATATGCATAAGATGTTTTGTTTAAACCTAATGGTAACCACAACCCAAAAACCAGTAATAGGTATGCAAAAAATAAAGAGGAAGGAATTCAAATATATCACTAAAGAAAGCCAACAAACCATGAGAGAAGAGAGCAAGAGAAGAAAGGAACAGAGAAGATCTACAAAACCACCATACAACAAGTAACAAAATGACCATCAGTACATACCTACAATCATTACTTTGAATGTAAATGGACTAAATGTTACAATCAAAAGTTATGGGGTGATGGAATGGATAAAAAGCAAGACTCATGTATATGCTGCCTACAAGAGACTCATTTCAGACCTAAAGCCACATGCAGCTTTTAAGTGAAGAAATGAAAAGGCATTTTTCATGCAATTGAAGTGAAAAGAAAGCCATAGTAACTACTCAAAGAATACAAAAATGCTAATTTAAAAGATACATTCACACATATGTTTATTGCAGTATTATTTATAATAGCTAAATTATGGAAGCAGGGCAGCCTGGGTGGCTCAGCAGTTTAAGCACCCAGGACATGATCCTGGAGATGTGGGATCGAGTCCCACGTCGGGCTCCCTGCATGGAGCCTGCTTCTCCCTCTGCCTGTGTCTCTGCCTCCCTCCCTCTCTCTCTCTCTCTGTGTCTATCATGAATAAATAAATAAAATCTTTAAAAATAATAAATAAATAAATAAATAAATAAATAAATAAATAAATAATGGAAGCAGCCCAAGTGTCCATTGATAGATGAATAAAAGAAGATGTGGTATGTATATTCAATGAAATATTATTCATCTATAAAAAAGAATGAGACCTCACCATTTGCAACAGCATGGATAAAACTAGAGAGTAAAATAATGCTAAACAAAATAAACCAGTCAGGGGATCCCTGGGTGGCGCAGCGGTTTGGCGCCTGCCTTTGGCCCAGGGCGCGATCCTGGAGACCCGGGATCGAATCCCACATCGGGCTCCTGGTGCATGGAGCCTGCTTCTCCCTCTGCCTGTATCTCTGCCTCTCTCTCTCTCTGTGACTATCATAAATAAATAAAAAAAAATTAAAAAAAAATAAATAAATAAACCAGTCAGAGAAAGACAAATACCATATGATTTCATTAATTTATTTTTTTTAAGATTTTATTTATTTATTCATGAGAGACACAGAGAGAGGCAAGGACATAGGCAGAGGGACAAGCAGGTTCCCTGCAGGGAGCCTGATGTGGGACTCAATCTAGGAACTCCAGGATCACACCCTGAGCCCAAGGCAAATGCTCAACCCAACCGCTGAGCCACCCAGGCATCCCTATGTGTGGAATTTAAAAAACAAAACAAATGAACAAAAAAAAAAAAAAAAAACCCACAACAAACCAGACTCTTTTTTTTTTTTTTAATGATAGTTTTTTTGTTTTTTAATTTTTATTTACTTATGATAGGCACACAGTGAGAGAGAGAGGCAGAGACACAGGCAGAGGGAGAAGCAGGCTCCATGCACCGGGAGCCTGACGTGGGATTCGATCCTGAATGTTCAGGATCGCGCCCTGGGCCAAAGGCAGGCACCAAACCGCTGCGCCACCCAGGGATCCCTTAACTATAGAGAAAAAAACTGATAGCTACCAGAGGGGAGATGGATGGGGGAATGGGTGAAATAGGTGATGAGAATTAGGAGTGCACTTAAAATGAACACAAAACTGATGTATAGAATTGAATCACTACATTGTACACCTGAAAAACTAATATGGCTCCATATGTTAACTACACTGGAATTTTTTTTAATAAATTTTTATTTATTTATGATAGTCACAGAGAGAGAGAGAGAGAGAGGCAGAGACACAGGCAGAGGGAGAAGCAGGCTCCATGCACCAGGAGCCCGATGTGGGATTCGATCCCGGGTCTCCAGGATCGCGCCCTGGGCCAAAGGCAGGCGCCAAACCGCTGCGCCACCCAGGGATCCCCTACACTGGAATTTTTAAAAGTCAATTTCCCTGGGACTCTTCTCAGATGAATGAATACATACCTCAGATGTGGTTCCTCTGTTTCAGATCAGAAAAGGATGAGCTTCCCTTATGATCTAGATCTAGACTCCCTATAATCAGCCCAAGGCATCTTTGGCTTTTATTTCTGGTAGTTACATGGTACTGCTGACTTATACCCAGCCTCTGGTCTACTAAAGCTCCCAGATAATTTCATGTGTTGCTACTAATCCTGGTCCTTATCCTGTACTTGAGTTGGTGAGTTGGGTTTTTTTTTAAGGCCAAAGCTCAAAAGTTTTCATTTTCTTAAACTTCATCTCATTAAATTTGTCTCATCATTCCAGCCTATTAAATCTTTTGGGATATTGAGCATTATCTGGTTTATTAGCTCTCCTTCCAAAGCTGCATGTAGCCTAAACATTCTATCATGCCATCAGGGCTTACATCCAATCCATTGATAAAAAATGTTGAATGAACATAGGATTTTTCATTTGATGTGTACATCAGAAAATTAAATAAAACCATCTCTGCTTTTGAGATGAGGGAACTAAGACTCAGAGAGGTCCAGGGATATGATCACAGTCACATTAATAATAAATGTGACAAAAGAGGAATTTGAACCTATATTTTCTGTTCTTTCTGCTACAATGGGATATTCATCCAGCCCTGGATGCCTAAGGAGGGGCTGGGGAAGAGCAAACAAAATGTAAGCTATGACTGAATATAATTAGAATGATAAAAATGATGAGCTCTAACAGCAACAAGTGGGAAAGATGGCAAGGGACTTTTTTTTTCTTACTCTCACTTTCTTTTTTAATTTATGAAAGAGAGAGAAAGAGAGAGAGGGAGAAAAGATGAGCAGAAGAGGGGCAGGGCAGGGAGAGGGAGAAGCAGACTCCTCCATGAGCAGGGAGCCTGATGTGGGGCTTGATCCCAGGACCCTGGAATCATGACCTGAGCAAAAGGCAGATGCTTAACTGACTGAGCCACCCAGGTACCCTTATTCTCACTTTGTACCACTGTGCATTCTTTTCTCCTTCCTAAAAAATATCTATATTTCCAATCTCAACTTCAGAAAGCTGTATCTTGAACTGTCTCCTTAAACCACAACCCACATGAATATACATCTCCTGCAGGAAGAATACAAAATGCAAAAAATGGGAAGAACCTGCTGTATCTGTCAAGGTCATGGTGAATCAAGAATGAGCTGAGTAGGTAGGATGACCAACCAACTGTGTTTGCCTGGGATAGTCCCATTTTTAGCCCTAAAAGTCCCAGGAAATCCCTCAGTCCTGAAAAAAACAAGATGTTTGGCCACCCTATGAGTAGTTTAGCGTAACATTTTGTCCTCCAATCTTTTATTTAATGCTGTAACAGAGTGAAGATGACTACAGAGTCTTTGACACCCCTTCTATCGAGAAATGGGGCCTATATTTCCTTCCTGACCCTGGGAAGTTCTGTGACTATATAGGATACAGGGGAAGTGATGCTGTACCAGTTTTCCAGCTCAGGCCTTAAGACATTGGCAGCTTCCACTTCCTATCTCTTAGAATCCTTTCTCTTGGACCCCTGAGCCACCATGTAAGGAGTCCAATTATTCTGAAACAGTCATGCTGGAGGGGTCACATGCAAGCACTTCTGTCAACACAATCAGCTGGATACAGTCGTCTTTCCATCACCATGGTGCCAGATATATAAGTGAAGCCCATGCACCAACTGAGTATCACCACTGAAATCACCAGGTGATCTCAGTTGAGACCATTTTGGGTTTTGGGATGGGGGTTGTTGTTGTTGTGGTTGCTGCTATTTAAGATTTTATTTATTTATTTGACAGAGAGAGAGAGAGAGAGAGCATGAGCAGGGAGGAGAGGAAGAAGTAAGCTCCCTGCCAAGCAGGGAGCCCAATGTAGGGCTCTATGCCAGGACCCTGAGATCATGACCTGAGCCAAAGGCAGATACCTAACCAACTGAGCCACCCGGGCACCCCACTTGAGACCGTTTTGAATAGGAGAATTGCACTGCTGTGTTGTATTCAAATTCCTGGCCCACAGACTCATAAGATATAATAATGAAATGGTTGTTTCCTTAGGTGCCATATTTAGGGTAATTTGTAATGCAACTAGAGATACCTGAGGTGAATAAACCATACCTAAGTAAATGGACCTAAATAAACCATACCTAATTTTTTTACTTACCATTTTTTTAAAGATTTTATTTATTTATTAATGAGAGACACAGAGAAAGAGAGAGAGAGAGAGAGAGAGAGAAAGGCAGAGACACAGGAAGAGGGAGAAGCAGGCTCCATGCAGGGACTCTGATGTGGGACTCGATCCCAGGACTCCAGGATCACACCTTGAGGCCAAGGCAGATGCCCAACTGCTGAGCCACCCAAGCGTCCCTTTACTCACCATTCTAAACAATGGTAGCCTATCTTCAAATAAACATCTTCATAAGATCTATGCCATCCTTGCCCAACCTCAGCAAACATCTTCTGGATTGGCAAATGGTACAAGATGAGCTGAAGTGCTGGCTTTGGCTACCTATATCCACTCTTCCTGCATCACCTTGGCATGCCATATTGGCACATTTCTGTCCCTATGAGCCAGCTCATCTCTGTGACATATGCTTCAAAGACTCCTTCTAGATGAAATTTATATCTTTCGTTCCAATCTTTGGCATTTTGTTGGCAATAACAGACTGCACTCCTGTAGGGCACAGTCTCCACCAAATGAATTCTCATGCAGCTTCACATTTATCCAGAGCAGCAAACAACACTTGACTGCTCCTTTCCAATGTGGCTCCTTGATGGAAAATCTGATTGATGAAACTGTACATTCCTGGAGGGTAATGGCTGTGTTTTAAGTGTCCTTGGGTCCCAACAGCTTCTCTTTGGATGAATGGACACATTCTCACCACACTGGCAGTACCAGTTAGCTTTGCTTCTGCTACTCCTTTGCCTAATTTTTTCACTTAAGCTTGTTCAGTGACTCCTTATTCATAGAAAGGGTAGGTCTTAAGAAAGCAGAGTCTATTGTTAGCAGGGGATTAGAAAATAAGAAGAGGACAAAAGGATTCCACATCATTTTGAGACTTCTCAGAGGAATAATTTGCTTCTGATTTTCTTCCCTCTTGAAATCTTTGAAAGTTCTTGGACTGGAAAAAAGGAAGGTGACACAGATGTTCATTTCTGATGCATTGGTGTGTCAGGAGAAAATGTGAGGGATAAGGTTCACAGAGTCACCAGGTGGTGTCGGCATATGAAAAAATATTCCCCCCCCAAATCTTGGAATGTTGGATCTTAAACACAGAAAACAAACTTGTGGTTAACAAGGGGACATGGGTGAGGGGATGAAATAGGTGAATGGGATTAAGAGTACACTTATAATGATGAGCATTGAGTAATGTATAGAATTGTTGGGCCACTATAATGTACACCTTAAACTAATATAAGGCTATATGTTACTTATATTGGAATTTTAAAAATTCAAATTAAAAAAACTAAAAAAATCTAAGAACATTGGAACTGTAAGGGACAAATAAGGAAAGAGTATAATAACACGGTGACATAGATGGCAATGGAATTAGAAAAGGACATTAGTCTCTAGCCACCTTATCAAGTGCCCTTGACACTACACTATGTTATAATCAAGTTTTTAGGTCAGGATGAGGGACCCACGTGCAATTGTCTCTCCATTCTCTCTCCAAATCCCATTGAAATTATGACACAAATTCCAGAGGAAATAAACCCCCAACAGTGTAGAGAGTAGGAGCAGGTTTATCGTTACATGGGCGTTATTAATGAATGTTTGGATGGCAGACGGCAAATGGGAACACATTAACAGGTAAACATATGGAGGAACTCACCACTGCTAGAATGAAGGCTGTAGCTCAGCCTGAAGCCTGTCTCCCCAAAGAGCCCCAGAAATGCTGGAAGCCCAGAGTCACCAGGTAGAGAGAGTTAGCGTGGGAGGTGGTATAGTAAACTGTGGAGGAAGTGTTCATTGGAAGGCTGCCTGTGGCAAAGCTGTGACAATATCCCACCCCCCTCACCACTCACATGCATAAATGCTCCCCTCACCCAGCTATGGAGCTGCAGGGGAACTAGCAGCCACAAGTTAACCCCCCAGGCCAAACCTGGGAGCACTGCTAGCTACAGATGTCACAGGAGCTGCCTGGGGAGAAAGTAAGGGCTTCCAAAGTGGAGGATTGGAGTCTCAAAGCAAAGCCCTCTGGATTCTGGTGCTCGGTGGGAGTTCTCGGTAGTGGTCAGTACCTGGTCTCCCATTCTTGCTGTGTCCTCACATTGCTTTTTCTTTGTGTGCTTCCATCTGTGGTGTCACTTCCTCTTCTTATAAGGACACCAGTCCTATTGGATTAGAGCCCCACCGGTATGACCTCATTGAACCTTAATTACTTCTTTAAAGGCCTAATCTCCAAATACAGTCACATTCTAAGGAACTGGTGGTTAAGGTTTCAACATATGAACTTTGGGGAGACACAGTTAAGTCCATAACACCCATCTATAGGGCAGTTGTTGAAAAGACCATGAGATATCCACACAGTGGAGTACCACGAAGCTGTAAAAATAGAAAAGTATGAGGAAATCCTCTGAACTGTTGGCAGGGCAATATCCAGGGTATATTCTTAACAAATAAAAAGCCAAGTGCAAAATACTTTATATGTCATCTAGGAAAACTACATACAAGGTTATATATGTATATATGCAGTATAATCTTTGAATATTCCCTAAAAATTAACTATTTTCCTATTGGATTACTGACCAGTTCTGATAGCAGTCCTTCAACCTTTAGTTCTTCCTTTTGATTCTTAATGAATCAACTAAATTACCATGCTTTCTTCAGTTAACTGAACTTTGGACTTTGATCTGTGGGCCTTCTCAAAACTTAATTAAATTCAAATTAACCAAGATTTTATTGATGTAATGATACTCATAATTGGCTGTCACTGACTCAAAATACATGTATGAATATTTTTTTAAAGGACTTGGAAGATAATATTTTTAAAATTTAGGAAAATTTTTAAAGGACTTGGAAGATAATATTTTTAAAATTTAGGAAAGCTATAAATAGCAGAAAACTCAACTTATGGGTTGCTTAAACAAATAGAGGTTTATTTTTCTCTAATAAATTTTAATATACATCAACAGCCCAGGATAATGCTTAATGCAGACAAGCTCTTTTCATCTTTCTTTTCTATCTATTCAATCATTATTAGCATGTTGGCTTTTTGCCTCATGGTCACAAGATGCCTGCTACAGTTCTAGGTATCACATCTATATTTAACTCACAAAAAAAAGAGAATAAAACAGTGACAGACCATTCTGTCCCTTTGGTCAGGGAAGCAAAGTTTTCCTTGGATCCCCCAGTAAGGTTTTAATACATTTCATTGCCTAGCACTAATCACATGGCAATTTTTAACTGCATAGTAGGGAAATAGTGTTGCCACAGTTGACTTAAATCAATCAAGACTCATCACTTGTGGCTGGATACATTGTCACTCTAACAAAGATGAAATTCTGTCAGTAAAAGTAATGAACATTTCTGCCACACATACCTACCTACAAAGGAGGAGAAACTGAGAGACTGTGCTTTTCTTAGTGCAAATCCGTCTTTATTTCAAACAAACAAAACAAATCAAAACAAAAGCTAACTCAATAGATACAGGAAATAAACTGTTGGTTACCAGAGGGGAAGGGGCAGTGAAATGGGATTAAGAGGAACAAACTTCAGTTATAAAATAAATAAATCACAGGGATATAATGTACAGTGTAAGGGATATAGTCAATTATACTGTAATAACTCTGTATGGTGACAGATGGTAACTAGACTTACCATTGGAATCATTTCATAATGTGTAAAAATATCAAATCACTATGATGCACACCTGAAACTAAGAGGATGTTGTACATCAATTATATTTCAATAAAAAAAATCCATCTTTATTTATTTCCACCTGTCACCCTTTTTTCCTGCCATTTTTTTAGCTAGACTGTGAACCACTTCTGATTCCTCTTATATCTGTCTTCCCAGTATGCATTTTTAGGGACTCTTCCCAATCAATCCTGCAATAACTGTCTTCCTCACTCAAACTGTGCCCCACACCCCCATTCAGCATATTCTTTTTAAGTAGGTAACTCTTGAATTTCTATAGTAGTGAGGGCAAAAGAAACTTGAACATAACCAATAAAACATCAAAATAATTTTTAAAATTCTAAATTTCCCCTTCATTAAACAAAGCATATCAGAGTTGGTGCTAAAATGGAATGACTGGGGGCTCCTGGGTGGCTCATTGGTTAAGCTTCTTTCTTCTCAGGTCATGATCCCAGGGTCCTAGTATCCACCCCTGCTTGTGCTTCCTGCTCTGTAGGGAGTCAACTTCTCCCTCTCCTTCTGCTCCTCTTCCCTACTTGTCCTCTCTCCCCCCCCTCAAATAAATAAATAAAATCTGTAAAAAAATATGATAATAATAAATAAATAAATGGAAAGACTGGTGAATGTTATCTGAGTTTGGCTTCCCCAGGATACCCTAGGACCAGGAACTGAGTGCAGTAATTTATTTGGAGGATGATTCCAGAAAACATGGGGACGGGAGTGGGAAAGTGGGACAAGGAGGGGCAAGTTCTGATGAAATATGAAGTTAATTATCACTCCCAGTAACCAGAGCTTAATCCCACTGGGAAACAATCTAGGAATCTATGTACAACATGCACTTCAGAGTTGTCACACCTGAAAGGAGAGGGAGCTGGGGTATTTATCCTTCAATTTTCCTTTATTGTTAGCTGCGGGCTACTGCAGGGACATGGGCATTAATTCCCTGGCACTTATGGCCTCCTAGGTTTGGGCAAAGTGGGCTCAACCACCCAAGTAAACCCTTAAGTAGTTGGGAAGTCAGGCAGTTGTGCACTAGAATTAGGTGAGGCCAAGAGTATATGGGCAGGGCATTAGGAGTAGCTGCTATAGGTGTACTGTTTTATAATTCTTAAATCCTATTGCTCATTGGAAATGATAACTAAACCATGAACAGCTTTGAAAAGGTATGGAAAAGCAGAACTTTTAATAATATGGAAACAGAATCACTGAGCATTGGCTGCATCTTTGAGATCCTCAGAGTCTCAGGAGACCTTCAGAGTAGAGAAGAAGGCTGTGTAGTTCTCCCCCCATTCAGGACACCAGGCCAGGCAGTACCTGTCACAAAGGTCCCCTTATGGAATCAGTGAGAATCATGAATCCAGTGGAGGTAAAGAGCACTGGTGTTTAATGTGCTCTAAATAAACACATCTTTATTTCTGGTGATGCTGTAGGAGACAGTGGTTGTTGTCTAAAAAGGGGGTTGAGGGCAGCCTGGGTGGCTCAGCGGTTTAGTGGTGCCTTCAGCCCAGGGCATGATCCTGGAGACCTGGGATCAAGTCCCACGTCAGGCTCCCTGCTTGGAGCCTGCTTCTCCCTCTGCCTGTGTCTCTGCCTCTCTCTGTGCATCTCTCTGTGTCTCTCATGGATAAATAAATAAAATCTTAATAAATAGATAGATAGATAGATTGATTGATAAATAAATAATAAAAAGGGGGTTGAGTGTCTGTCTTTGCCTCAGGTCATGATCCCAGGGTCCTGGGATCAAGTCCTGCATCAGGTTTCTTGTCGGGAGCCTGCTTCTCCCTCTGTCTATGTCTCTGCCTCTCTATGTATGTCTTTCATGAATGAATAAATAAAATCTTAAAAAAAAAAAGTCCAAAGTCTTTGTGTCACCATATAGTTGGCTTGCTCAAGCTGCTTAGAGAGGAGAGGTAGGATGCTTCTAGAATCCTGGGATTGTTAGAACTAAATTGGCTGGACCCCAGTGCATATTCTGTTCAATGACTCTGCACCTTTGATTACTCAAATGAGGATAAGGACTCAAAGGAAAGGATTTTGATAAAGTTCTGTTTTGGAATAGATCTATTGTGCAACAAAAGAAAGTTTTTTGTCTTAGACCCACTCTGCATGCAAGGGTCTACTTGAGCTGCCCCTGGATGACCCCTCAGGGCTGCTGGCTATCTCTGCCCTCCGCCCACCCTATGCTCCAAGAACTCTGGCACATTCCAAACTCCAGATGTCTTTCAGGATATGCCTGTGTCCATGCCTTTGCCTCTTTGTATTCCTGGTTAAGGCCTTTCCATCTTAGCATCTGACTCTTAACTATCTTTCAAGGCTTATCTCAAGCATCACTTATTTTCCCTAGTTTCCTTCTCCCAGTTTTCCTTCCCCATCTCCCATTTATTAAAGTTTGAGTATCCTCAAAAGCAAAATTTGTAACGTGGACTTGGGCACAGTTTATCTCCACAAGTAAAAGAGAGAAGACAGTGAGATGGGGAAGGAGGAAAACCAATGAAGTGTGCCTCAGTCAGTGAGTCACTGCTATGGGTTGGGGCTCAGTCCTACTGGGGCCCTCTGAGTAACTGCATAGAATGTGCCTTGGAATTGGCTCACTGCAGATTAGGGAAATTGGATGTTTATCTGCCAAGTTTATCCCTCATTGCTTGAGGGTTACTCCTGGGGGTGGTAAATCTTCCAAGCTATCCCAAGCACAAGTAATCCCCACACTGATGCCACAAGAAAGCTCCTGCATAGGCATATTTACAGAAAGGCTCACGACTGAAGGAGGGAAGCTGCAAGTATGCATGGAAAATGTCCCCTGCAGCTTTACGTGGACTTCAGGTGAGTATAGTAGATACTTGATAAATGTCATTTGAATTGGATTATTCAGAAGATTCAAAGTCACTATGAAAAGTAGAAAGAAAAGCATAGCATTGAACAATGTCATTTTGAGAACGGCATTTCGATAATCAAGGACCCAGGCATAGGTGGAATGATAATTTTGTACAAACTGAGTTTGTCAGGAAATCATCAGGAAGAAAGAAATCATGTTGTGTAACCACTCATATGCAAACTATCTGCTTTCCCTTGTTTTAGGATTAATGACGAGTTTTAGTAACCCTATTTACACCTGCATTTTTTTTCATAATTACAAACTAAATTAATCTTCAGTTCTTACCTTTGGATGCAATACTAAGGAATAGTTTGGAACACAGTTTAGTCTCTGCCCAGCATATATTGAAAATAGCCCTACGTAGTTGTCAAAGCATAAACAACGCAGGAGGAAAGCATTGCTGTGGTTTTACTGAACAGATGGTCTGATGACGTTGGTGTCTCCAAATTACCTGCAGCCAAAGCAGATGGAAAAACGAACATCACAGCTGAAGCTTGACGGCAGGCAGGGAGTCACAGAGAACTTTAGGGGAGGAAAGTCACATGGAATTGCTTTTTTTTGTTTTGTTTTGTTTTGTTTTGTTTTGTTTTTTTGTTTTGTTCTCAAATTCTACTGGGAATCTTCTCCTATTCACAAATTCCTCGAAAAAATAGCAAGAATTATTTCAGCTGATCCCACGAACAACCACCACCCAGACAAGGCTAGAAGATATGGTATACAGTAATGCCACTGCCACTAAGAAGTGAGATTCATTCTAAAAAGAAGTTATTCAATGTGTAAAAGTATTATCTCTATGAAAAGAAACATCGCTATAATTGAATATGATAGTTCTTTGAAAAAAATCATCACACTGGCTGCATATTTAGCCCTGGGCACATTGTAGTTTGTGGGATTTACATTCCATCTTGCTCCAAGAGGCTGTATTATAATGAACATTTCACCCGGGACTGATTGCACAGCCCATATCTCTAACCCATCTAATTTCCTTGTTTAGTATTGTGTTTTCACCTTTTCTTGCTCTGCTGGTGTCCTGAGGCCATTATTTCTTTATACAAAGTTGTCAGCTACATAAAGTAATGATCCCAGCCTTAACTATGGATTGGCCAATCTGTGCTGGATTACTTAAATCCAAGATTTGAAACCTTAGAGGCAGAACCACAGAGTTTTCTGTTGGCAAATGAAGAAATAGACCTCTGGAGGTTCCACACTCATTTGAGGGCTAACATGGCTGAAAACAAAACAAGAACCCAGAGGTCTACTCTATGAAGCAACATACTTCATAGCCTACAAAGCCAAGTGCCCCTAACCTACCTCTCTCAGTGGGGTGTAGACCATTAGACAATTGGCTTATATACTTCAAATGCAAAGGGAACTCAGTAAGATTTGAGAAACAATTTTTTTTTATGTATTTTTCCACATCACCCCTGTCCAGTTTCATGGCAGGATATCAGCATACAATGTTGTCTTGGTTTTAGTTCCAGGAAACAGACCCTGAGGCAGGAATTTGAGTGCAACGAGTTTTCTTGGGACATGATTTTATGAAGCAAAGATAGAGGAGAAAGGAAGTGAGAAATGGAAGAAAAAAAAGCATGCCTTGTCATATTTCAGCCAAAAGATGAGAGATTTGGAATATATTTTCTCCCAACTCCTGTCATTGCATTGAGAGCTGCTTCCAGGGGCATTAACTCTTATGCTTCTGGAACGTCTGCCCCACTGACATCAGAGAAAGCCCTAGAGTGGAGAATGAATGACCGATTCTAGAATGCATTGGGATGAGTACTGTGCTGGGGGGAGGAGTGTGATATGCACGGAGCATAGCAGTATCTGCTATGGTGAGATCTGGGTTCACATTTGAATCCACTGACTTGCTGGATGACCTCAGAAAAGTATCTCCCCTCTCTAACCCTCAGCGTCTTTATCTGTAAGATGGAGAATAATACCATCATGAGATACTGTGAGAAGTAAATGAGAAAATAATACATGTTAAGGGCTTATAAGGCACAATTCTTAATACAGAGGAGGCCTTTGATGTGTATACTGTTACCTTCATCTTATTTTCCTTTCCAGTGTCAAGTGCCCAGGAAAAAAGATGGAATTTAGCATTACAGTGTGTTACAGCAGGTAGAGACCTTAACTAGCATATGGGTCAGTCTCCAGATTTCACAGAAAAGGAAGCTTGAGGATGAGGAAAGAAACTGCCTAAGGCGAGGAATATCTTCTGGTAGAGGATGACAGAGCCAGACCTGGACACTGGGGTGTCTGGCTCCATGTGCAGTGCTCTTTTTGCCACACTAGACTATCTTCTTCAAAATTGTTTGCAGATTACCGATCTAGAAGGAAGAGTGAATCATTGTCACATGTTGGGATGGCAAACAGGTTCTTTAACAACTTTGATAAATTAGGAGTGGCTGCCCATGGAGCTGTATTGAGATGGATTCTGATAATGAGGTGCATCAGGCAAATGTGTGTGATTGATTACCAACATCTGCTGTTGACGTGGGAGAGTGTGCTGGCCATGTGTATGTTGGTCCTGTTGGCATTAAGGTAATTGAAAAAGCTGACTTCTGGTCTTGGGAGTTGGCACCAAAAGAATGAGAGAGCCATTTTATTTGTTGATTTTATAAAAATAATAATGCATATTCATTGTAGAAAAGTTCTAAAGATATAAATGAGAAAATACAAACTACCTCTAAGGCACAGCAAAGAAGAGAGATGGTCTCTATAACTGAGTCTCTGTGCTCAGAATCAGATAAGCTGGGGGCAAAAAAGGAAACTCAAAACAGAGATTATATAAGGAGTCATTGATTCCCACAACTAGAGGCAGAGCAGTAGACAGCCAGGCTTGCCACCCTCCTGCCCTGCCGTCAAAAAGAACAGAAAAAGAGTCAAATCTCCCTAGGTTGATCTACAGATTTAATGCATTTCCAAGTTAACAAACCTCATAAGGATTTTTTTCTTTTTTCTTTTTTTTTTTTTTTCATAAGGATTTTTTTCATAGAATTAGCAGGCTAATTCTAAAACAGATCTGAAAGAGTAAGGGATCAGAGATAGTCAAGGTAGTTCTGAAGGAGGAGGATAAGACGGAAAGACTCACTTATAGATAGCTGGACTTACTATGAAGCTATTGTAATTAAGACAATGTGGTACTGGCACTGCAGTAGATATACTGACCAATGGAATGAATAAAGAGCTCCAAAACAGACCTATGGACACATGGAACTTTGATATATGATAGGAGTGGTTTAGCAGCAAGGGAAGGAGGGATTCTATGATAAGCGGAGCTAAAAATATGCTTATCTGTATGGATAAAAATGAAACTGGACCTCTGCTTTACAACATATCCCAAGATACCTGCAGATGAATTAAAGTCTTTAATTATTAAACCAAACTTTAAAATTATTAGTATGAAATACAGAATAAAAAAAGAAATACAGAATAATATTTTCTGACCTGCAAGGAAAGAAAGGATTTCTTAAATGAGACATGAAAAGTACAGCTCTGGGATCCCTGGGTGGCGCAGTGGTTTGGCGCCTGCCTTTGGCCCAGGGCGCGATCCTGGAGACCCGGGATCGAATCCCACATCGGGCTCCCGGTGCATGGAGCCTGCTTCTCCCTCTGCCTGTGTCTCTGCCTCTCTCTCTCTCTGTGACTATCATAAATAAATAAAAATTTAAAAAAATATTTAAAAAAAAAAAAAAAAGAAAAAAGAAAAGTGCAGCTCTGAGAAAATCTCATCCAGGCCAGTGGGAAAGCCCAGAACGGGCTCTGGCACTCCCACCATATTCAGTTATTCCCTGGAGACAGCCTGAGGAGAACATGGCCTCATTGGGGACATTGTGGAAAATCCCAAGTATGTCCCAGGTTCATCACACTAGGCTTTCTTGTGAAGAGGTCTGAATGACACATTCCCATGACTGCCATGTGCTAGGATTGAGATAACCTGGTTTCATCTGAACTCTGATAAATTCCAACTAACTGTCTTGAGTATAGCACTCTACTGACTGAACTACCTACTAATACAAATGTACCATGGAGGGTTTTTGTTGTAAATTTCAGAACCCCTTTTAACTAGTTGAGCACAAGTAGAATTTGTTAAAGGAGGTTTGGGCAGCTCACAGAATCTCTAGAAGGAGTAGACAGTACAATTCATCAGGTATATAGCCTGAACAATCCCCAGGTGATCCCTTGACATCTGGGGCATAGATACCATGGACCACACCACTGATTTCTAGAATTTCCACTCCTGCAGGCTCTGGCCACTGCTATCTCTGCCTCCTTCAAAAGGCATCTGTGTGGTTCTGCCTCATTTGTGTCACTGGCTTACAGCTGGAAGTCTCAGATGGGAGCCTCTGACTGGGCAAGCCTGGGTCAAGGGGAAGCTGGAAAATCAATTTCTGTCTCATGTGTTACTATCTCATTTGTCCCTTTTTATTTCTAAAGCCATGCATGCCACATTAAGTTTATAGATTATTTTTAACAGGTTTTGTGCTAGTTACTTTTCATACCAATAGGACTGTATGGCTCTCTGAGTAAAACTATTCCAAAGTCCCATGTTTGGATTATTTCAGGTGCAATAGATGGCCCCAATCTTGGCACATGGGTTCTTGTTAGCTTCTTTCTTAAAAAGTGCCTCTTTCTGAATTTTTCCCTAGATCTGAGTTATCTACCTTACTTTGGGGCACAAGCTCTTTGTTCACAGACTTGCTGCATGATTATCTATCAGGCACTGGCTACATGACAAAGTTATTTTTACTTTATGCAGCAACTGGAAGATTTGTGAAGTGGAAGTGGAAGATTAGGAAAGTACAGTCCAAGAAGAGGTACATGAGGCAAGTTGAAAGGATATGGTATAGTTGGTATTATGGGCAAAAAGTCATCCCATTCCAGTATGCTTGGTCGTCTGTCTTGTCTTTTGCTGCTCCTTCATCCAGAGGTGTAGGCTATACCCTCTTAAAACAGGGCTGGACCTGTGACTTGCTTTGGCCAACAGAATATGGTGGAGGTGCTATTGTACAGAGTCCAGAGCCTAGGTCTCAGGAGGCCCTCTGGCTTCTGCCTTTGCACATGTAGGACATCACTCTGTGGCCATGATGTCATGAAAAAGTCTGAGTGAAGGGCCATTTGGAGAAGGCCAGCAGACTAGCTCTTCCTTATGGGCCCATCCTCAGCTGACATTCCATGAGTGAGCCAAGGCAGACCAAGCAGAGGAACCACCCAATCAATCCCTAGAATTGGTTTTTTTTGTTTGGTTGTTTGTTTTAGTTTGTTTGTTTGTTTTTTAATTTATTTATTTATGAGAGACACAGAGAGAGAGAGGTAGAGACACAGGTAGGGGGAGAAGCAGGCTCCATGCAGGGAGCCTGACATGGGACTGGATCCTGGGACCCCAGGATCATGCCCTGAGCCAAAGGCAGATGCTTAACCACTGAGCACCTCAGACACCCCTAATCCCTAGAATTGTTAAAAAAAAAATTCTTATTGTTTTGAGCCACTAAATTTTAGAGTTTCTTTTGCTGCAATGGGCAACTAAAATAGATATTATCAAGGTCTTAAGTGCACTTTGATGGTAGAAAAGAAAGATAACAAGTAGATGGAGAGTTTATTTTTCTAACATTTATTGGACATCTAGTATACACCAGTTAGTTTATATGTAGAATTCATTTAATCTTCCTAACAGCCTTATGAAATAGGTAGTACTATATAGATGGAGAAACCAAGGCACAGGGAGGTGAAATAACTTGCCCGAAGTCACATGGCTGGTAAGTGGCAGGTTGGAGACTTGACTTTATGTTTGCCTGATTCCAAAGTCCTTGCTCATGACCACACCACTACACTGCCACTGGAACTTACGACAAACCAATCCACAATGATAAAGGATAAATAGAGACAGGGAAATAATACTCAAGTTTTATAACTCTTGTTTTCTATGTATATTTCCTAGCTAAAGATAACTTTCATAAGAAGGGAAGAATGATTCTTGAAATGATGACCTGCCTTCCTAGTCAGGCTTCTGTTTCAGTAATTCCTTCCTTGAATTATTATGGCATAAAAGATGAATGTTCTGAGACTGACTTGGGTTATAAAAAATAGAAAAATAGGAAAATTCAAACACACTTGTGAAATATAAACAGACTTGCATATACTAATAATTTATATCAAGGCAGAATGCTTTCTAAAACATCACTGACATTCATTCATTCAACACAAGTATGTTGAATAATTACTAAGTACCAGACATTGTGCTAAGTGCCAGGAAGACAAATGTGATCTGTTTCTAATATTCAAGTACTGTGTAGTCCAGTTAGAAGAGAAAATTAAACAAAAGCCCAACACATGAATTTTTTAGTCATTTTTCCAAAATTAAAGAAAAAATGTCAGTGATCTAAGGAAAAACGTTGCTTTCAGTTGGTTTTCTAATTAAATGATAGAGTTATAAAAATGAAATTGTTCTCACCAATCTCCTGTATGACCAAAACCTATACGGTTATATACCACACGTTGATTTCATTTCCAGTGACTACTAACAACTCTCCCAAATTTATAATCCAGATATTGGTAGAACTTTTCTCTTCATAGAGCCATAAAGAAGATGCAACTTAAAGATGACTCTGGAAGAAAATAATTCAGAAATTCCTGTAAAGTAATAAATTGCCCTCTACCTCTTCTTTTTTGTCTCTTGGATTGCACATAAACACTCTAGCTTAGAAATATATATATATATATACATATGTGTGTGTGTGTGTGTGTGTGTGTGTATATATATATAGTTGATGACTATAATTTTTAAAATGAGAACCATATAAGAAAATTGGCTTCAGCAAAGTGTTCCATAATAATGGGCAGGGAGTATTTTAACCCCTGCTGAGTGGACTTGCACATATTCCTTGTCTTCTCTTTGCCTCCATTTCCTTATCTGTAAAATAAGACCATTGGATGAGATGATATCTGGAATCTTCCTCAGATGTAAAATTGTAGGGTTCTCTAAAGCACTCCTGTTGGTTATTGACTGTTACCTCTATCTACCTATGACATCTTAGGAAGTCAGATACAGAATTCTTCAGGATTCCTAGCATAAGCTTAGTTTTACTTTTTTCTTGATCTTTACCTATAATTTAAAATGTTTTATAAAGCTGAATTTCCTATATTGTTTTCCAGGATAAAAAATATAGATTGTGTGTGTGTGTGTGTGTATGTGGTGGCAGTGGTGGTGGTGGCAGCGGCGGTGGTGGTGGTGGTTGCGTGGTTGCCCTTTTGAAGGTACAAGAGAAGATGGGCTCAGTTCATCATAATGAAACTATTGATTAGACTTTGGGAATTTTGAGAAATGTCTTGCTTCATTGTTAACCATCTGCTGGGCTTATATCACCTACCCACCCAGCAGTACAACCCTGGGCTCTCTGTCCTTGGGTGAAGAAATAATGAGTTGAGAGTTCAGCTATCTCTCAGTTTCGATTTGGCACCAGCTAGTTATATGTATGAAGAATGGCTTCCTTGATACAAGCCTCAGTTTATTCATCTGTAAAATAAGCTGCTTTAGAAAATCATGTTTTCCTAGAACATCTGGGATCTACTTAGGTACCTTTCACACTGTTTTAAGAGTTCATTAAATTTGGTTCAAAATAGCACAAGTAGCCCCCAAATGATGTTAGCATGTAATATATGTATGTTCAATTGCACTTCAGTGATGAAAAGAGAAGTTATCTGCCCAAACAGGAATGACCAAGAATCATCACAATGAGTGTCTTTATCTGTAGGACCTCAGTGGTATCCCAGGAGGTACCAGTCATGCTCCATGCTGCCCTAACTAAACACCAGCCCTGTCCCCTTTTGCATCTGTAGCTGCAGGAGCCACATCATCATCATACCCCAGAAAATAACCCCTAGGGGATCCCTGGGTGGCTCAGCAGTTTGACGCCTGCCTTTGGCCCAGGGTGCAATCCTGGGGTCCCGGGATGGAGTCCCGCGTTGGGCTCCTGGCATGGAGCCTGCTTCTCCCTCTGCCTGTGTCTCTGCCTCTCTCTCTCTATCATGAATAAATAAATAAAATCTGAAAAGAAAAGAAAAAGAAAAGAAAAGAAAGAAAAGAAAAGAAAAGAAAAGAAAAGAAAAGAAAAGAAAAGAAAAGAAAAGAACTCCTATTACTATAGGCAGAGGAGGAGCCAAGATGGCCTAGATGGTTCCTCTCTGTGAGCTCATCCTCCAACAGTGGACCTTTATACAATTTTTAAGATAATGAGTTGATGGCATGAGACATGTGGAGCAGGTTATCTAAGGCGGGGTTTCCCACCCTTGAACCACTGACTTTTTGGGCTTGATGATTCTTGATTGTGGGGGGCCTTACCTATGCATTGTAGGATATTAACCTCTACCTGTCACATGCCATGTCACTCCCTCTCCCAGGGTTCTGACAGCCAAAAATATCTCCAGATTTTGCCAAATTTTGCCAGAGCAAAATCAGCCCCCATTGAGAACTAGTCCTCTAAGGGAGAATACCTTTGGATGTGTGAACATCCACATTATCAGAAACTGTCTTTGAGATACAGAATTAGGTATGGGTAGCCTATTTGGGAGGTCATCTCAGGAAGCATTGTGAGGGATTAGTGAAGTGAGTCAGGGAAGGGAGGAAAGCCAATAAAAGGTATGTTAACAGGCAGGTTACTACTGTGGGTGGCAAGAGGCCAGCATCACTGGGGGCCTTTGGGACTGTGCAGAACACACCAAAAACTTGCCCCATTAAGGAGCACAGAAGCTGAGTGTTTATCCTCCATGACTCATCCCATCCCCAGAATTTTTCCTTTGATTCACATCCTTTTTGGTTTTATGATAGCAGTGCATGACTTTTTAAGTGGAATGCCCATTTAACAAAGATAAGTGTTTTAAATCTATGTTTTGAATGTTCAGATCCTCTACTGTAGCTGGGCTAGAAAATCTTCAAAGTCCTCCCAGCATCAACATGCAAGGACTCTCCCTGGTGATTTAAGGCCAACCCTGAGAAAGCTGATGAATACGTACAAAGCCCATAGCCAGATGCAGAGGTATGGGGGTGGGTGGAGAGGCACTCATCCTTTATCTTGCAAATTGAATACGGAAGTAATTGCAAGAGAACAGGTAAGACTTCCCACATTGTCAATTTTCACTAAAGGCACTTTTGTAACCATGACTTCCCTTTGGAATTGGCATTGCATTGGCTCCTCTGACAGTTTTAAAGAGACACCATCAAGACTTTGTCATATAAATTGAACAATTTAGACAGAGCTTGGGTGACAATGTAATGCACTTCAACTGACATGGTGGGGGCAGAGGAATGAATTCTCAGAAAATCAGCTCAATGCCAACTCAACCTTCCTTCTCTCATAACCCAACCTTAAATCTGTTACTGAACTGCTTATCAGTGTGGAGCATAAGGAAAACATGTTGAGAAAATCAAATTTTAGCATAAATGAGAAAAATCGCAACTAATCATCTCAGCAAATAATAGACTGGTGAGTTCCTTTTTGTGTACTTTTGTGTTTTTTAAATGGGATTTGTTTTCTTAACATTAAAATTGTTTAAGATAATCCCTTGTGAGCTTATATTGCTTTCTGGCAATGAAAACTTTGATATGCAACCACCGACTTGGCTACAGCTCTTGATTTTCTTCCAAGGAGTTCAAAGCACTTTCACTCATGCAGTAGCATCTTATTTAGCTTTGTAAATTTGAGGCAGAAGAGAGAGAAGATGGACACATGGGAATCTTTATTTGTCCAGTGGGGATATTAAGATAACAGAAGATAAGTGGCATGGCCAAAGTAACCCAAAGAGTTCTGAGCGCCATAACAGGAGTCTCCCACGTCTTAGGGCTATACACATTCCACAGATCTGGATCATGGCCCAGGTGGGATTTTGTCTTTAAGAAATCTGCAAGTAGGAAAATATGTCTGGGACTCTGAACAGAAAGTTCTGCCCAGCAGTTTGAAAAATACACCCCTAGGCCTGATTCGAGGTCTGTGGCATGACTCGTATCCTGACAGGAAGGGCAAAGATTTAACACCAGCTGAGGCTTTTTATTATTTTAATATTAAGAAACAGAAAATAATCATCCCCTTTCCTGCCAACTATGGCAGTGTGAAGACCAGCCAAGCCCACCTTTCTTGAAAACCCATGATCTGCCTTTCAAGGGGAAGAGGAAAGCGCCAGGAATAGACAATAGTTCTGAAACACTGGCTGACTTTTGAATATTCATGACTATTCTGATGCAAATGAATATTTCAAATTGAGCTGTTTTTGAAAAGGTGCTGTTGGAAATGTATACACTTATGAAATTGCACAGTTCTGCACAGCCCCAAGAATGACTTCCTTTGCTTATTTATAATTCTCCTAGAAGGATTCCCAGGTGTCAGCCTTGGGCTGGACTTTGAGCAGTTCTCTTTTCCACAAAAACTAGGGCTACAGTTTAGCCTCACCCACTAAGAAAGTCTGGCTTTGTTTAGTTGGAGCTGGGTCTGATAGGTCCTTGTTCTGCCAGCGGCCAAAGAGGCTTATCACACATCAGATTGTTTTTCCTTTGAGGTAACCTCAAACCAAAGCTCAGTGTTCCCTGAAGAACAAAGAGAGAATGAGAACTTGCCAGTGCTTGGGAGTGCTCAGATGGTCAGGAAGTTGGGAGGCTTGTTTGAATTTTGCTGACCTTGCACCAGAAGGATCTCACCATAACGGGCTTTGGGTGTGGTGTGTGGCTCTGCCAAGTCAAAGGACTTTGAGGAAGACCCATAGACTTTATGGGCTACTGGAGACTTAGAAACTTCCAGAGCACAGTGAGTGTTCAGTCCTCTCTGGGGGAGCCATGGGAATTCCTTTCCATTCATGCTGGATGAGAGAACAGTGACTTGGTCAGGCCCAGGAGGAAAATGGAGGGATCAAGGAAGGTGGTCATTGCTGGAGGGAAGAAATAGGTCATTGTGAAGCCACCATCAGTTTCTGAAGAGAGAGGGTATCTCTGTCCTAGACCAATGAAGGAAGCTGCCACAGAGTTTCTCCTCTGTTTCTCAGCAGTAGGAGTTAGCCTCTGTTTTAGATACCTGCAGAGACAGGGCAGGAAAGCCCTTTGTCCCAGGCCCGTAGGGTCCCACTGGTGCTGTCTCATAGGTCTTTTTTTTTTTTTAATTTAAATTCAATTTGCCAACACCTAGTACATCATTATTTTCAGATGTAGTTTTCAATGATTTATCAGTTGCATGTGACACCCAGTGCTCATCACTTCATGTGCCTTTAATGCCTGTCACTTGGTTACCCCATCGCATAACTCCCTCCCCTCTAGCAACCCTCAGTTTGTTTCCCAGAGTTAAGAGTCTCTCATGGTTTGTCTTCCTCTCTCATCTTTTCAATTTCCCCTCCTTCCCTTTTTTTTATTTTAATTTTAATTTTTTATTTTTTTTTATTTATGATAGGCACACAGTGAGAGAGAGAGAGGTAGAGACACAGGCAGAGGGAGAAGCAGGCTCCATGCACCGGGAGCCCGACGTGGGATTCGATCCCGGGTCTCCAGGATCGCGCCCTGGGCCAAAGGCAGGCGCTAAACCGCTGCGCCACCCAGGGATCCCACCCCTCCTTCCCTTATAGTCATTTGCACTATTTCTTATATTCCACATGTCTTCCATAGGTCTTTAATTCACCTGGACTTCTTGTGTCTCCCCCAGCATCCATCCTGAAAGGTCATGCATCAGCATGGCCTCTGACTCTATTTCTTGAATGGAGTATACCTTCTCCCCTGCCAGTCTTCCTGTCTCCAGTCCAGCCCTCCATCCACAAATACTCTGTGGTCACTCTTTCCCTGTGTCTACGGAGAGGACCCTGACTCATATTTATTCAATGAGTACTATGCTTACTATGTACCAGGCTCTGTGCTGGGCTTGGGGATGTGAAGTGAATCCAACATGGTCTTTGCCTGTTCAGTACTTCTGATCTGTGGATCCAAACATATTTCCTGTCCCCAATATCTGTCCTGCATTCTCACCACCACATCTTTTCCTGGAGTGTTTGCTAAAGTGCCATCTCCTTGCAGCTCCAATTTTGCAAACTTATACAAACTTTTGAGGTATGCAAGAGTTACCTTTTCCATTCAGCCTCCCCTGGTCTTTCTTTGTTCCTCATAATTTCTGTAACATATTTGTTCTGCATGATTTAGCATATAATGTTAAGTGGCCTTACTTTATCTAGTGACTATTTTGGGTGTACAGTCTTCTTTGAGGGTTGGATTCATATGCTGCCCCATATACTGAATCTCTTCTTAACTTTCCATTCCTACTTCAGCTCTCAGTACAAAACTGAACACATACTAAATATCCAATAAGTACTGTTGATTATTAGAGTCAGCAGGACTCTGATGAAGATAATGTCCTTGACAGGACAGGACAGAACAGGACAGGACTAGTCCTGACAACTCCTCAGTAGGAGTAAAAATGGGCAGGTGGTGACAGGATGAAGAGCCTACCTATGGCCCAAACTTCTGGTTGAGAAGAACAACTGTCCCTAAAGTAGACCTTGAATATGATACAAGCAAAGGTATCAGTAATTTAAATGTAGAAAACAGAGGCACCTGGGTGGCTCAATGGGTTGAGCACCTGCCTTCAGCTCAGGTCATGATCCCCAAGTCCTGGGATCAAGTCCTGCATCAGGCTCCCTGCTCAGCAGAGAGTCTGCTTCTCCCTCTCCTCCCTGCTCATACTCTAAGTCGCTATCTCTGTCTCTCTCTTCAAATAAATAAAATCTTTATAAATAAATAAACAAACAAATAAATGGTGGAAAACATATTTACATAGAGAATAGATCTCATTCTTTTGTCTCCAGATCCAGGAAAGTTTCTATCTCTAAAAAAAAAAAGTTATAAGGGTCTGGGGCCCCTCGGTGGCTCCACTAATTAAGCATCCCACTCTTGATGTCAGCTCAAGTCATGATCTCAGGGTCTTGGGATGAGCCCTGAAATGGGCTCAGCACTCAGCCGGAGTCTGCTTGTCTCTCTCCCTCCCTTTGCTTGAGCTCTTATTCTCTCAAATAAACAAATATAACCTTACAAAAAATTAAAAATAAATAAACAAATAAATCTTTAAAATTGTAAGGATCATCAAAGGAGACTCTCAAGAGAACTTGGGCAAATTACTTAAACTTTTTGAGCTTCATTTTCCTTGCCTACAAAATAGAACCTAGTAGAGTTGCTAGGAGAATAAATATATGCATGATATAACCCATTTGTTCCAAAATCTAGAAAAGAGTAGCTAGTTCAATCAATGATTGCTATTATGCTTATTATCATTGTTATTGTTCCCTTAAACCAGCATTTCCCAAAGTCTGATAAGTGGATTGTTTGGTGGTACATAAGATAACTTTAAGTGCTATATTATTGACTTTTAAAACATATTAATATGTGCTAGGAAAAATATTATTTAATCACATTTGTGACATAGTGGATATTATTTCTATTTTAGTTATTTATTGCTGCATAACAAACCATCCATAAACTTAGTGGCTTTGACCAACAGTGATGTATTACTTCTTTTGATTTGTGATAGCATTTATATTTTTTGGCTGGGCTCAGCAGGTCAGTTCTGCTCTTCTTCACTCACATATCTGGCCCCTGAGTGGGGGTGGCTGGAATAGTTGGGGTTAGCTGGGAATCTCACCTTCTGCATGATCTTTTTAGCCAGGCAGCTGAACTTCTTTACATGGTGCCTCAGGGCTCTAGGAGCAAGTGTTCCAGTTAGAACAAATCTAATTTGGAAGTGCTTATCAAGTCTTTGCTTGCATCATACTAGCTTCCCATTAGCCAAAGCAAGTCACATACAAAGTCCAGAGTCACTGTGGCAGGTGTGAATACTGGGAGGTATAGTTCATTGGGGGCTACCAATGTAGCAATCTTCTACAGTCATGATTGACTCAACAACTCACAGCTAGGAAGAAGCTAAGCTGAGTCCTGGAGCAGTCTGGGTCTAGATTCTATGGTTATAACCACCAGGAAATCTTTTCAAGCAGAATGTTTCAATCATCTATCTCCAAATATAGTGACTTAAAACAACAAGCGTCTTATTATGTTTATTGATTTTATGGGCCCTGAATTCAGTAGTTCACAGCAAAGATGACTCATCTGTACTTCACAGATGTCTAGGTCCTAGCTGGGATGACTCAAATTGCTGAGAGCTGACTGAGATGGTTCACCTAGGGTTGGGGTTCTCACTGCTAGGTTCCTTGGTTCTCTCCCACATGACCTCCCCATGTAACTAATGTCTGAGGTCATTCATAGCACAGTGATCTCAGAGGAGTGAGATTTCTGACATGGTAGCTGGCATTTCTTCAGAGAGCGAGGTAGAAGCTGTTTTACCACTACCACACGGTATTGGTCCAAGAAAGTCACAAAGCCAATCTAGATTCAAGAGAAGGAGAAATGGACTCTACCTCTTGATGAGAGAAGTAGTATAAACATGCAGGGAGGGAAGGAATTGATGGCAGCCATATTTAGAGACTTTCTACTACAATATGCTTAAGGACTAAATATCACTAGTTTAAGGTTTTGTTGTTATAATAGATTATTTTTAAGAGCAATTTAGGTTCACAGCAAAATTAAGAGGAACATACAGAGATTTTTCATATAACTCTTGCCCCTAAACATGGATAGTCTCCCCCATTATCAATATCTTGTACCAGAGTGGAACATTTGTTAAAATTGATCAAAACCACACTGACACATCATAATCCCCAGATCATTAGGGTTCACTCTTGGTGTTGTACATTTATGAGTTTGAACAAATGTATAATGATGTGTTCATCATTATAGCATCATACAGAGTATTTTCACTGCCCTAAAAATTCTCTGTGCTATTCACTCCTCCCTCCACCTAACACCTGGCAGTCACTGATCTTTTTACTATCTTTGTAGTTTTGCCTTTTCTACAGTATAGTATAGTTGAAATCATACAGTATGTAGCTTTTTCAAATTGGCTTCTTTTACTTAATGATATGCATTTAAGTTTCCTCCATGTCTTTTCATGGCTTGACAGCTCATTTCTTTTTAGTGCTGAATAATATCACATTGTCTGTATGTACCACAGGTTATTCATTCACCTACTGACATCTTGATTGCTTCCAAGTTTTGGTAATTATGAACAAACCTGTTATAAACATCTGTGTGCAAGTTTTTGTTGACATAAGTTTTCATCCTTTTTGGGTAAATACCAAAGGATACAATTGCTGGATGGGCTTTTCAATTATTTATTTATTTGTTTTACAATTTTTTATTTATTTGAGAGAGATAGAGCATGAGCAGGAGGAGGGAAAGAAGAAGAGGGAGAAGCATACTCCCTGCTGAGCAAGGAGCCCAACATCAATCCTCAGACCATGAGGCCATGACCTGCACCAAAGTCAGATGCTTAACTGACTGAGTCACCCAGGTGACCCTGGATGGGCTTTTTAGAGGTTTTAAAGTTAGTCGATATGAAGAAAAAACATTAAATAATAATATTAATATTAAATAATATTAAATTGAACCATATGAAATATCTGATTTTGTAGATCACACCTAAATATTGTATGCCATTCAACTTAATAGTACAGTGATCCCAGGATACCACAAAGGTTTTCACAGTGATATGCAAATAACTAAAGTTTGGGAAACATCTTCTAAACATTTTATCTTTTGGAGACTATTTCTTCATGTGACTTTATTTGACCAAAGCATAGAAGATGCTTATTTGGACAGTTTGTTTTGTTGTTGTGGTTTGGGAAAGGGTTGATGTGGGCTGTAATGTATCAAGTGCCTATTGAACATATTGTTCATCAAAACATCCTTGGTGCAAGGGAACACAGTCTTCCCAGATTTACTGCAAATCAGGCACCTGAGACAGCTGGCAGGCTTTTTGATCTTCCTGGGAAGAATGTCCTTGATTCTTTCTGATTCCTAATGGCAACAGTATTTTCTACATTATCAGGTATATCCCCCATTAGCTTGGTGGGACATTAAGACCATTTTCTCACAGGACTTGGTGCAAGAAATTGGAAAATGAATCATTGGGAACTTTTGGCTATAAGGAGTGAACATCTGAAAAGATTATTCTCCAAAACAAACTACCCAACAATTAAAGAGACTTTGTCTGAGGCTGGATTCTGAAGATGAATCAGAACTTCAGATATGTTGGGGGTCTGATTTAGACACTTTATGGAATTTTATTTTGTATTTAGCCTCTGCCAGATTAAAAATAAATGTTTTTCCATCAATCACTCTGGTTGTTTTTCAGCCAGGCAGTCCACTTTAGTGGAAAGATTATAACCAAATTGGGTAATGTTGTCCTGTGGATTTCCAATAAAAATATTACAATGTTGTTTGAAGGTTTGGAATTAGTGAAATAATTTTAGGGCTAACTTTCTTTCATCTCAGCTCCTTCTGAGCAAAATTTGTAGGAGAAAATCTTTGTTCAAAAATAGCATCCAAGAGATTTAAAGTTCCAAATGGAGTCAGCACCAAGTCCAAAACCAAAACAAAACAAAAACTCCCAAAGCATTTTCCAATAGGATTTCCTGAAGGAACACTTCAAAAGGTCTAGATATAACCAAGATGGTTGAGCTCACACGCTTCCTTTCAGCCTCAGGAAATGTACTTGCCTCACATTCTCAGTAGCTTCTCAAGTTATTTTAGCTGCTCAGCCCCTACAGTGAAATAAAAACTCGATAATAGAAGAGGTTTCATTATGTGTGTGAATGTATGTTCTTCAGCTAATCAGTGAATGGCAGACTAGAAGGTATTCAGAGGCCCAGAGCAATAACGTCAAAGCTAATCCAATCCCTCGTAGGGAGCCCTTGTGACCATGGCTCCAGCCTTTGTCATATACACAAATACATAGCACCTCTGTGAGCATCTTTTTTGCACATTAACTCACACCTTAAGATAAGTGGGCATTGATTTCTCTTGCTCCCATCTGCATTAATCTTGGGCTCTTTCTCTGGGAATAATGCAGAACTACTGTTGCCCTTGCATGGCCAACAATACTAACAGGATTTTTTCTCCTACAACATTTCAATCACACATCCCAGGATCACATGCTTAATGCTCAGTTGTGACAGGTTGAATTTTAATGTCACATTATTTTTCTCTTATTTGAACACCCCAAAGTATGAGTCTGTTCACTTAAGGGTTGTCTTTTCAGGAACATAAGTTTATACTCAAATATTGGGTCCAGTTTTTAATTTTTCTCATCCCTGATGTAAGTTTAATAAGCATGGCAGATTTTATTATTATTCCTTTGACCCTTCAAATAGTCTTAGTTTAATAACTCCTTCATCTGGAAGGAAGTCTACAAATATATATATATCACAAGTGTATATATATATATATATATATATATATATATATATATATATTTAATAAGACCAAAGCAAGAATATGCATAATAATAATAATATTCTTCAGAAATTGTATATGACTGTTTTTCCAGTTAATGGCAAGTATTACTAAAATTACCTAGTGAACAATGGTTTTCTTCAGTTGCCTAATCTGAAAAACCTAGCAAGGAAAAATATCTATATTTCTTATTATAAAGATTTAAGGTGGAGTGACCTCACATGCTAAATTTCCAATTGAGAGATGCAAATTTCCAATTGAGAGATGCAAATAAAAAAAAAACACATATTGTGTTTCACAATACCAGCCATCTGTTCCCAAAGCCTGCAGGTTCTCCTTTACTCAGAGATACAGTTAAGTGAAAAAGGCACTCAAAATTTAAGTTTTATAGCCAGTGTGAGTTTAGAAAACACACCACATATATTTTAGTAGATGTAAGTTTATTACTTTAAAATTATTTTATTGCTTTTAAAAAATTATTGCAAAAAAATTTTTTTTCAGTATTCAAAAATTATGAAGTAGAAAGTGAGAATGCTCTAGAATTTCTCCACCCCCATACCCACTATAGACCTCTTGGCATATATTCATGTATATATATATTTATTATCCATTTGTGTTTTTTATGTGAATTTATTGTTTATCTCCCTGGCTCATTTGAGAAGATAAGTTATACCTTTTTCTTATTGATTTCTAAGAGCTCTTTATATATGATACTGAACTGCATTAGATTTGTAGGTGAGAGTGAGACTGAACATCATGAGCAATAAACAAGTTTTGTATAAACAGGAATAGGAATAAGCCCTCTACAAAGCAGTATCTTTTATGCAAAGTACTTTATGTATGTAACTTTTATAAAGCAGGTTACCCTCATTGTTAGGGAATGCCACTTTCAAAGACTGGATACAGTGATAACATTTCACTAATACCTTGGCTGGATTATTATGGGACAATAAAGTTTAGAGTTGGAATCTATTCCCTGGCAGAAATTGCCTGCATGGTTATGCTTTATAAAAATGCATGCTCCATTTTTCATGGAGAAACATGACAAACACTACCTCAGCCATGTGATCAAGGTTTATACCAATATTGGTAAGCCATGTTGATAACATACACCCTTGGGATGATATGGTGAGAATGGTGCTTTATTTCTGTAGTCTTCCTCCCCAAAACTAACTGCATTCTGTGAGAAAAACATGAGACAAACCCAAATTGAGGGACATTCTACAAAATATCCTATTAGTATTCCTAAACTGTCAAAGTTGTTGAAAACAAGATAATCTGAGAGACTATTACAGTCTAAAAGTTGTTGAAAACAAGATAATCTGAGAGACTATTACAGTCTAAAAGAGCCTAAGGGAACATGACAACTAAATGTAATGTGTTATGCTAGATGGGATCATGGGACAGAAAAAGGGACTAGGTAAAAACAAAGGAAATTTTTTAAAAATTTAGTTAGTAATAACAAATCATTATTGGCTCATTAGTTGTGACAAATGTACCATAGTAATATAAGATGCTAATAATAGAAGAATCTAGGTGTGGGATATATGGCAACTCTTAGTATTATCCTAGGAAATCTTTAAAACCATTCTAAAATAAAAGTTGGATAAGAAAAAAACAAATGGCAAATATTTGAACTGGACCTTTTTCCCCAGTGAAGCGGTAAAATACTAAACTCCACTTAGACTGCCTGAGACTCTAGTTACCCCCAACACTGACCCTAAAGCTTATCAGTCTAAAACAGCAATAACAAAACAAAATCTGACTTGGGATGATTTTCCAGAGAGGTAAAGGCTAGCAATCTTCTGGAGTTAGCAAAGGCTAGCAAACTGTCTGGAGTCCTGAAGTGAAACCACTGAAAATACTGAACTGGTAGAGAGTATAGACATGTTCCTATCACGTCATTTCATTTTACAGATGAATGAACTGAGGCCTAGAGGGAACAAGGCATTCCTTCACCCCCTACTCCCTGGCCTCTGGGTCTTGTTAGGAGCCTGTTTTCTAATTCAGGGCTCATTCTCTTCCTTCATGCTTCCTTCTACACCTTTCTGCTCAATACAAAAGCCCCTCCAGGGGGTGGTGCCTGGGTGGCTAAGTCAGTGGCTCAGTCAGTTAAGCCTTTGCCCTCCTCTCATGTCATAATCTCAAATCATGATCTCAGGATCCTGGTACTGATCTCTGCTCAGCACAGAGTCTGCTTCACTCTTTCCCTCTCCCTCTCCCCATCATTTGTTCTCTTTCTCTCTCAAATAAATAAATAAAATCTTTTTTAAAAAAAAAAGCACCCCTTCAGCTACTGACGTTCTTTTGTTCTACCCCCTTCTGTCCAAAGATCTATGGGAGGGCCACTTATTCTCTATAGTGTATAAAAGACAGCAGAACATATGAAATTTGGGGCCAAGTTGAGTTGGTCTGAATCCCAGCTTCTTATGCTTTCTGGGTCTCAGTTCTCCTGAACTACAAAATGGCTCCAGTAATCCCTTTCTCTCAGGATTAAGTGAAATCCCATATATACACGTGGTTCAGAGTATGGCCATGGGCAGCCCTCAGTAATTTAATTTCCTTCCAGGAGAATATGTGTTTGTAAATACCAATGGCAGCAGCCAGGATGCCATGGACCCTTAAATAGTACATATGGGTTGGTAATCCCTGTATTCATGGAAGTTTTCCCTGGTCAGTGCTCTTCCTCATGTGCAGGCCTTCTTACTCACCACAGATTCTCCACTAGAGTCACAGACAGCACAGGGAGGAGACTATACTTTTCTATGAAAAATTATTTCATAGGATTCAAGAGGCAGCCTGTGAGACAGAAGCCTGAATGAATACATCATCATTAGGATACGTTTTTTAAATTGCAGGCCAGGAGGAATGCAGTTTGGAGCTTTGAAATGTTTAGCTCAGTCTCTAAATATTACATTGGGATTGAATTGTCTTTTGTCCCCAAAGCTGAGAAAAATTGAGATCTGTGTCTCAGATTGCATTTAGTAAGGATACTGTCTTTTGTTTGTCTTTTTTCTTATTTTATTTTTTTTTTGAAGATTTATTTATTTATGAGAGACACAAAGAGAGGGGTAGAGACATAGGCAGAGGGAGAGTCAGGCTCCCCCGGGGAACCCGATGGAGTCCCAACTCCATCCCAGGACCACGACCTGAGCCAAAGACAGACACTCAACTGTGGAGCCACCCAGTTGCCCCTTTTGTTTGCCTTTTAAAGCCAAAAGCAGGTCATGCAGCCTTTGAGTGTTCTGCTGGCCTGCCTTTGATAGCCAGCCTCCTTGACCCTCATCTCTCACAGACAAAGTCTAAGAAATATGGAAAGACAAACCATTGCTGGATAGTTAAAGTTTAAAAGATTTTTTTTTTTAAAGTCATGTATTAGCAGCTTTGCTTGTGGGGTTCTGAGGAAATTAGACCTATTTCATCTTAGTTTAGATTTCTTCTAAAGCATTCTGCCACCAGGACTTGGTTGCTGGGAGCCTTTTTGGGAGGTGACCCCACAAAGCAGACTGAAGGAGTAAGGGAAATGAGCAAGACCAATAAAAGGTCTCTGAATGAATGGGTTAATTTCTGTGGGTCTCTTTCTGAGCACTCTCTAAGAAACCATGTTAAACCCATGTCAAGCACATTTCAGAATTTTCCCACTGGGGAGCAGGAAGGCTGGAGCATTTACCCCTTGACTTCTATCCTCCACGGTTGAAGATTGCCTCTGGTAACATCAACTCCCCATCTCATCTATGTACTTTTGTGTGTAGCTGCATGACCTTCACAGCCTTAAAGAAGGCAGACCAGAGAGACACTGTAAAGTGAGCTTGATGCAGGACTTGGGTTTCGGGCATGGAACTGTCCATTACAACTGTACAGCAGCCAGATGGAATCAGGGGCTGTTGGTATGGTGCATTACAGCATGTGCTATTCTGGTATATTCTAGAACTATGTTCTTTAATACAATAGCCTCTAATCACATTTATATTAATTAAAATTAAAAATTCAGTTTCTCAATCACACTAGCCACATTTCAAGTGCTTAATAACCATTTATGGCTAGTGGAAATAGTATTAAACAGAGCAGATATAGACCATTTCCATCATTCCAGAAAGATCTGTTGAGCTACTCTAGAGCATATCTTCCTGGATTTCTTCAGTTCTGTAGGTCCCTGACAAGCTTATTTGTACTGGACATCTATTAATCAAGATAGACGAGGCTTTGCTGCAGTAACAAATAATTCCTGAGTCTTAATGGCTTTGAACAACAAAGGTTTATTTCGCACTCACACTGCATGTCCAACATAGGATCCAGATTGAGAGAAAACCCACCATCTGGAAAATTGCCAATCTGTTCTGGCTAAGAGCTCGGTGGGTCATATACTAGCATCTGATGCTCCAGACCAGACATTTATAACTCATTAGCCAGAACAAATCATGTAATCCTACCTAACAACTCAGGAACTAGGAGTTTTAGAGAGAAAGACTGGCAATCAGTGCGCAGATCTGATGGCTAGCTCCTTTGACATGATTGCTTGTTCTTTTACTTATTCATACATTTATTCAACATATATTTGATTATCTGCTGGGCCTGGTAGTGAGTCTGGAGGTTTATATAGACGAACAAGTAAGCATGATTCTTGCCCTTAGGGAGCTTGTTTACCATATGCTGCTGACTGTTTTTTAAAAGATCCATTATAATTAAGGGAGCTAGGTATTCTGATAAGGAAAGAACAAGATGCTTCAGTCTCAGCAAAGCAAACAGTTTTCATGCATATTAATGAAATAACTAGGACTCTTGAGTATTTTGTCCAAGTTAAGGAGTCCAGAACAAGCACTAGGATAGGAAGACAGGGGCATCTATTTATTACTGTCTTCCCTTCCATTTACACCTTTGTGCCATTCTTGAGTAAAGTCCAAGAGAGGTGTTAAGCTAGCCCCTGTCGAGTGGTAACCTTGACTCCACGTGCCTTGGGCAGGTGCCTAGAGATTGCATGGGAGTTTGATTATGAGGGCACCTTGGCTCATGCTCACAGATTCACCATGGCCCTCACCATTCATATTCCTAACACAGAACCTCTGCAGGGCAGTAGGCCTGGAAGCCAGCAGGCCTTTCTTGATTTTCCTCTGAGCAGATCAAATCAGACCAGCCAAGAGCCCAGGGCCACCTGAGTGAGTCTCCATGGCTTTGAGGGTGGAAAAAGCAGGGACCTGTAGCAGGGAGGTGCTGCCTGGAGCTTCTTGCTCTCTTTTAGGTTCTCTGTGGATGTTGGCACAGTGTCCTTATCTGTTGACCTGCCTGTTCTCAGAATAAGACATATGGCTAAATGTCACAGTTGAGTTCCTGTCATCTGGTTTAGGAGGTGTCTACAGAGTGCAAGTTTATTAAATTCTATTTTTCAATAACATGCTTTTTCTTTGTTTTCCTCATTTAAATTCATTCACTCAAAATAGACATGCACAGAGGCAGCATGTTGGCTAAGTGCATGGACTCTGGGGACAGACTTCCCAGGTTTGCCTCCCAGCTCTGCCACTGGATATGTTATTTAATGCACTGTGCCTCCATTTCCTCATCTATAAAATGGGGATAAAAATTGTACCTACTTCAAATGGTTGTTGTGAGGATTGCATTGGTTAAGAGAAATAAGGTGCTTAGAAAGGTTCCAGGCATATAGTAAGCACTCAGATGAACTGATATGCTATTATCATCAATGTTGTCATTATTATTGTTACTAAGCTCCTGCTGAAGTGCTCAGCAGCACACTTATTTTGTATTCGGGCTGAGGGAGATACAAAATCAGCCAAGAAGCTCTACAGCATGACGGTTAAGATAATGAGCTCTACACCCTGGCTCCAGGTCTGGGCTGTGTCACCTGCTAGCTGTGTAACTCTAAGTAAGTCATGAAGCTCTCCAGACTTCATCTGTAAAACGTGGATAATGGCTCCCATGTCTTTTGTAGAGATTGGCTGAGATAATGCATATATTTCAGCCTTTAGCACTATGGGCACATGCAATATAGTCTGGCTATGGAAGTAATTCTAGGGAGAGGAGAAGAAACTAGCGGAGGCTAGATGAGGAAAGACAAGCACATAGTAGATGGGGTGCTGGAGAAGTGCTGGAGCATGGTAGAAATCAAGAGTCCAGGGAAGGAAGCAGGGATCTCGAAGGTTCTTGAAGGAGACATTGTGGAACCTAGGCATTGAAGGATGGAGAAGAATTGATCAGGCAGGGAAGGATGGAGGGAGCATTTTGGCCTCAAACACCAAGCTATCTCATCTTATTGGGTAGCCAGTGGGGAGCCATTGAAGGATTCTGAGTTGGATACTGACTTGGTCACTAAGATCAAAAAGGAAGTGGCAAGGTAACTGTACCAAGCAATGGGGCCAAGTGAAATGTGTCTCCAATAGAGGAAATAAAAATAATCTAATGACATTTAGAGCTCTTAATATGTGCCTGACACTGTCCTAAACACTTTGGATTAATTCACTTTAATCTTCACAGCAATCCCATTAGATGGATTCTGTGATTACTCCCAAGTTATAGGTGGCACAGAAAGGGTAAATCACTTGCCCAAGACCACAAAGGTAGAAAGTCCAGATCCAGGATTCAAACCCAGACATCCTGGCTCTGACCCTGTGCTGTGTACCTGCACTTTTTAAGATGCTTACACTTTTGTGAGCATCACAGAAGGGGAGCAGGGAGAAACAGAACATAGAACTTGAGAGATGCTGCTGTTCCAAAAAGGAATAAGAAGTAATTTAAAGTATAGCCAGAATGAAGTGCCTGGGTGGTGCAGTCAGTTAAGGATCAGACTCTTGGTTTCAGCTGGGATTGTCATCTCAGGGATGTGATCTCAGGGTCATGAAATTGAGTCTCACGTGGGGCTTTGGGCTCAGTGTAAAGCCTGCTTGAGAGTCTCTCCCTCTCTCTCTGCCCCTTCTGCTCATGTGCACGTGTGCTCTCTCTCTCTCTCTCTCAAATAAATAAATAAATCTTTAAAAAAAAATAAAAGTACAGCCAGAGTGTTTGTTCTGGGATGGGAGAACTCTTGTTCTTTGCAACAGGAAAGAGAAAGTGTAAGTAGAAAGGGGCAATAAGAGATGTCAACCGTTGAGGGCTCTCCTGGGAAAGAGCTTCAATGTTCTACTCTCAGAAGGGCTAAGAGAGAAGTGGCAGAGGGGTGCGACTTGTTAGGGGCTTATAAAGGGGAAATGGGCTTTTGAAACAGTGACTCTGACCACATAATCTAACAAAGTTTTTGTTGTGCCAGGTTACACACTCTCTAAGATAGCGGTGTCGCTGGAATTAGATTGGCCAGATTCTGGTCTAAGCTCTGCCAATCCTAGCTGTGTGACTTTGAATATGTCGCTTAACTTCTCTCTGTCTGAGTTTCCTCCTTTGAAAAATAGGGTTACCTACTTCATAGGGTTGCTGTGAAGATTGGATCTGTCAGTTTATGAAAAGGGCTTAGGGCTTAGTCAGAGGGTACCAGTATTAGCTATTATAATTGTTCTTCTTTTCCCTACAATTCCAGAAATCTTGACAGCCTACAACAGAGCAAAGGAATGTAGTGGCTGGAGTTCTAGGCCTCTCAGGCTGAGCCCCACAGCCCGGTGCTGGAGTACAGAGATATTTGTGAGATGTGTAAAGAATGAATCTATCTTTGGTCAACTAACTCTCCTTTCTAGTGGCAAATTCCAGAATTACCATGGAAGTCTTCAGATTCATATTCCTACTTGGGAAACAAATGTGTTTAATAGAATTGCTTACTAATAAGATACCAAGCCCAGGAGAAACATAGAGGCTTATAAAAAATACCAGACTTACTACAAAGGAACTTGGATACTCTGTGCTTCAAACCACAGATGCTGCCACCCCCTCATCAAGGTTTCATTTGGTTTAAAAGCCTTCCCCCTATATTTCCCATTTTAGGGAAGACATTCAGCTGCATGGAAGTCTTATCCTTCCTTGCCCCCACTGCTCCCTTCCTCCATGCAATGACATTAGGGTTTCTGATCACCATCAAAACTGAAGACGTTGGGATGCGTAATTTACAAACAAGCCTCTCTGACGGAGTGAAGATGATTCCATTTTAATTTGAGAGTACACTATGTTGCATTTTAGTATATAAAACACTCAACTGATAATAAATTAACTATTTCAGCAGTATTTCTGACTCCATCTGTCAGCATGTCAGATGAGTGTCAGCAGTACCATCTTTTGATGCTGGGAGCCTTGTTGGAGGCCCCTGTTCTCCTATTGGACTGGGTCATTGGGATTGGTAAGGTTCTGGAAGGTGGCAGAGACATGCCCCCAACTCTCTGGCATACACTCCCACACTCCCATTATGGCTCCACAGGTTTATTCCAGTCATGAAAAATTATTTGAATATACAGATAACTCTTTTAAGCACCCATATCTATTCACTTTATGAGAATTCTCACCAATTTATCTTCCACAATGCAGCTGAATCAGAAACTTCAGGATACCTGAATATCCTGAAGCCAGGGCAGTAGTGAGAAAGGAGAGCAGAGGAAATGAGGAAGCTTCCAGAAGCATTCCCCTTCTCTGCAAATTTCCCCAGGATCTTGGGGTCTTCCATGCTGAATGCTACTAAAAAAATGACCACTGGGAAACTTCATGAAAAGGCTGCAAAATATGGGCTTAAACAAGGAAAAGAGCATTTTCGTTTATTTAAAAGTAAGTCATTCCAAGATGCAGCTGCAAAAAAGCATAAGGACTGACAGTCACCACCATAAGCTAGGATTAGGCAGGGATGGATTCTCCCCTATAGGTTTCAAGGGGAGCGTGGCTCTATTGACACTTGATTTTGGACTTCTAGCCTTCAGAACTGTGAGACAATTAATTTCTGTAATTTTAACTCCCATCCCCAAATCAATCACTCAGAGGATCATTATTTATTTAAAGCACTTATACCAGAGGTTCTTGGCTACACATTGGAATTGCCCATGGCGACTAAAAAGCTCCGATGCTCAAGCCAGAGCTTAAACCAGTTAAACCAGAATCTCTGAGGGTCAGACCCAAGCATAAGTATTTTTTTAAAGCTCTGCAGGTGCTTCCATGGTGCAGCTGACATACATGATGCTTGCCATGCGGTTTATGCCTATTAATGTAATTAATCTTTGCAAATATCTTATAAAAGAGATGCAGACATTGTTCTCATTCTGCAGATCAGGAGAGAGAGGCACAGTGCAGTCCCATGCTTTGTCTAAGATCATACAACTGGTAATTTTCAGGGTGTGGGATTGAACAGAGGCCATCTGACTCTTAGCCAACAGGTTCATTTCCTCTCATGACGTGAGAAACATAAGTTCTTGGCAAAGCCCCATACTGTAAAGTTGCCATGGAGCAGGGGACAGAGATCTTGTATCTGCCTTCTGGGAAGCCAAGTAAAAGATCTTCCCAAGCAATGCCACACTTATAATTAGTGATTTTTAAAAATTTCTGCTGGGAAGTGGAGACTTTCCCATTCCTCCCACAGACTGTCTGAGGGTAACATTTTCAACCTTTCCATTCCTTCTCCATATCCACCCAACAAGTCAAGAGCTAGACTCCAGCCTGAATTAAGTAGAGAGTGGGTGTAATTTGTCAGCTGAGTCTTCTATTTGTGGTTAAGGTCCAGCCCATCAGGTTGAAGGCTTACTGACGTGTGTTGCGGTGGAAGACCCATCATATGCTTGTCTAAAATTAGTCTGCTGTTTTATTCGTTGGACTGAAAGGCTAAGGAAAGAGGGTGGTATTGGAGGGCACACTACATCTGGTCCCAGTTTCTTGCCCAAATGAGCCCTGGGCCTCTAGGTAGGTGGCTTCATTCCCCTCTGGGCTTCTTCCATAAGATGAAGAGAGTTGGATTCCATTTGAGGTCACATCTCAGTTCAGCCAAGAGACATGTTTTGTTTGGCCCTCACAGTGCTTTCAAATTTTTTGAATTGATTGCCAACTTTTAAAGGTTGGAATCATTACATAGTCTAGATTTCCTGATTCTCTTGAAATATCAGAAGAGATATTGTTGCTACATTGGGTCCTATAGGGTAATGGTGGGCTGGAGTTGAGAGACAGCAGTCTCTTCAGATAGGTACACTCTCCTTAGGTTTCCCTACCCCCTACCTGGCCAACATCAGTGTTTACTTACCTGTCCATCCCTGCAGGGACTAGAAACCAGATGATCTCTGAAGTCTCTTCCAGAAGTTGAGATTCCTTTATTCATAGGACCTTCGACTCTGGGAAGCAGACATAAAGTCTTAGAGATTCAGGCTTTATCTTATATATAAAGATATATATATCATATATATATGCATCATATATATATGATATATATATCTTATCATATAAAGATAGGAACGGTCAAAGTAAAACTAATAAATGGTAATGTTTACTTGCCTATGTTTTATCTCTAACCTTGGCACATACAATTTACAATGTTTGGCATACTCCCTATGCATTTTTATATTCTGGCTCACTTTTTGAAGGCATAAGCAGAGACAAAACAAAAGCCATAAAAGGTTATGAAGAAATTGCATGGTCAAGAAGAGAGAGGACAACAGGATAATGTGTTCTCATAAGGACAGTCTGAAATTACAGAAGAACTACCTGTTCTTCAAAACAAGATCATCTGAAATAAATTCCAGGAAAATATGTTAGGCGCATGCTGAGTGATGTTTTTACACAGGCCACATTCAAGAAAACTCTTCTCCTGATGGCATATGAAGTTCTTGAGAGCTGGGCTATTTATTTAGGACCTTCCAGATGACTTCAGAGTCACTTGAAATCAAACATAAATTTAAGCATCATTGACTCTTAGAGCTCTTCATATGAGACACTCATAAAAATATAGCTGGATGCAGATATGTGATTTTCAGTGGCTCTGACCACTCACGACTTTGTTTGATGCATTCCTTTTATTCTTTAATGGGCTGTTTATGAAAATTAAAGGATTATGTAAAAATACCAAATAGAGTAGAAAGATATGAAATGAGAAGTAAATGTTTATTCTCATTTTTTATTGTGGTAAAATACACGTAACATAAAAGTTACCATTAACCACTCTTAAAATGTACAGATCAATAATGTTGAGTATACTTATATTGTCGTGTCCTCTCCCTTATCTTAACCCCAGTGTTAACCACAGTTATATTCTGTGTTGTTTCAGAAAAGTACATGCATATTCTTTGTTACTAATACAAATACACTTTTCCACATCTTCTAAAGTTTCTACCTTACCACAGACTAGTCTTGCTTGTTCATAAATTTAGTGGCTACAGATAATTCTCTTTTTATGGATAACCATAATTTACTTAACCAATTCTTTATTAATGTACACTCAAGTTCTCTTGAGGTTTTGGCTATTACCAAAAAGAAAAACCTATAGTGAGCATATTTAGTATATATATTTTGGTCTTTGGCCTATGTCCAAGTATGTCTCATAGGTAAATTCTCAGCAGCCCATAAACTGAGATGTTTGTTTGGTTGACACTTTTCTATCTGAAAATTGGTATAGTTTACAGAGTAAGAGCTTTTAGATTGGATAGAATACTTATCATAAACTATAATGGCATAAAAATAAATTGCAGTAGTAGCACAGATTCTAGAATTAAATAACCAGAGTCTAAACTTAAACCTTGCCAGACTGACTGTGAGACCTTGGGAAACTTGCTCATAACATCACTTGTTTCAATTTTTTCATCTGAAAAATGGGAAAAATAATAGTATCTTCCTCTGAGAGTTACGTAAGGACTAAATTAATAGTACCTGGCACATATGAGGCACTACATGCATTAGTTACTATCTTAGGTCTCTCTGCTTTAATCATAAAATGTGAGCCTGATATTTTAAATATAATAGCTTACAAGATATTTTAAATTTTAAGATTTTAAGATGACATTTTGTTCTATAATTAAATTGCCAAAATATTGGTAAAATAGACAAAATCCATCAATGTATGAAAACTGCCCTATGAAAAACTTTCTCCTGTGTATCCAGTCAATTCTTGCTTTTCTCCATTTCCCTAGGAATACTTTGGATTTATCTTTTTTTTTTCTTCTTATATTTGATATAGAAATTGCACTTACTTTTTCCTGAACATACTGTGAGTCAAATGAAGCCAGAGCCCAGGGTTGACCTTTTGAGAGAACAATTCTTTACACACCATAAATGTCTCCAATCTCTCCTGTACTTTCGCTAACAATCTTAACTTTGCTTTGTTAGGTTACCTGAAATTATTAGTTTTCTTTTAAAAATGAAGTAGAATCACAAAAATCCCTATAACATCCTTGTCTCTCAGCTGCCCTGCCTTGGGTAGGAGGGAGGAAAGGGATGCAATTTCATCAACAGCCCATCTCCCTGAGGAGCTGCTGGATGCCTGCTTGGACCCCAAAGTTTTTCCTTTGTTTTATGGAGTCCAAAGTACTCACTCTTTATTTGAGACTAGCTCTTCCTCTTTTGAGCCTTACAGAAACTTCCTCCTGTCACCCTTTATTGCTTTAATTAATCATCTTTTTAAAAAATCCTAAGGATAAAAGGATAGTTTGAGTGAAGCAATAGAAACACTGGCCAGGGAGAGGTTAGTGGCAGAAGAGATGATGGGGATGCATGTGGACAGGTCTTGGTGCAGGTGGAATCTGTCCTATAGCAACTTAGTGGATACACTTATACAGTATAATATTCAAAAGGCCCCTTCACTTCTGCACTGCTTTGTGGCCACAGAGGGTCCCTCTGGCCTACATTGTCAGGCAAGCAGGAAAAGATACAGTCATTAAGGCCTCAACTCCAGGCAGTTCTGGGTCTTGAGAGCATGCTGAGATGGTGAGGATGTCCCTTTGGAGTATTTACCCTGAAAGCTAATAGAGAACATAAATATTTATTGAGCACATACTATGTGCCAGGCTCTCTTTTAGAAAACATGGGAGGGCAGTCAGCAGAATAGAGGAAGTACCTGTCTTCCAAGGGGCTTACATACCAATAAGGGCAATTATAAACAGATAAATCCAATATGTTTGATAATGGTAAGGTCTATGAAAAAAAAGTGAGAAAAGTCAAGTACAACAGTAAGAAAATGAAATAGAAGGCATTGTATTGGAAAGAAAGAAGAAAGAAAGAAGAAAGAAAGAAAGAAAGAAAGAAAGAAAGAAAGAAAGAAAGAAAGAAAGAAAAAAGGAATCTCTATTTTCAGATTACATGATCTTGTATATAAAAATTCTAAAGAATCCAGTAAAACATAAGAACTAATAAAGGAGTTTAGCAAGGTTGAAAGATAGAATATATACAAAACAAAAATCAACTCTATTTGTATACACTTGCAATAAACAATCTGAAAAAGAAGTTAAGAAAACAATTCCATTTGTAATAGCATCAGATAGCATGAAAAGCTTGTGGATAAATTTAACAAAAGAATTGTAAAACTCTTTTACAAGATACTCTGGAAACTATAAAACGTAGTTGAAAGAAATGAAAGAAGATCTAAAAATAATAAATAAATAAATAAATAATAATAAATAAATAAATAAATAGGAAAAACAGAGGCACCTGGGTGGCCAAATCAGTTAAGCGTCCAACTCTTGTTTCAGCTCAGGTCATGATCTCAGGGTTGTGAGGTCCATAGAGGCCATGGGCTCTGTGCTCAGTGAGAAGTCTGCTTCTCTCCCTCTCTCTCTGTTCCTCCCCACCGCTTATGTAACTCTCTCTCTCTCTCAAATAAATAAATGTTTTTTAAAAATGGAAAAACATCCCATATTCATGGGTTGAAAGATTTAATATTGTGAAGATGGCAATATTGATCTATAGTCTCAGTGCAATCCCTATCAGAATTCTAATTGGCTTCTTTGTAGAAATTTGCAAGCTAAAATTCATGTGGAATTGCAAAAGGCCCAGGTAGTCAAAATAATTGTGAAAAAGAAGAACAAAGTTGGCCTACTTACTTCTCAATTTCCAAACTTACTGCAAAGCAGCAGTAATCAAGACAGTGTGGGGATCCCTGGGTGGCGCAGCGGTTTGGCGCCCGCCTTTGGCCCAGGGCACTATCCTGGAGACCCGGGATCGAATCCCACATCGGGCTCCCGGTGCATGGAGCCTGCTTCTCCCTCTGCCTGTGTCTCTGCGCCTCTCTCTCTCTCTCTGTGACTATCATAAATAAATAAAAATTAAAAAAAAATTCAAGACAGTGTGGTACTGGCATAGAATAAACATATAGGTCAACTGGATAGCCATAAGCAAGGGAATGAATCTGATTCTTTCCCTGTTACCATATAGAAAACAAAACAAAACCTCTAAATAGGTCAAAGACTTAAATTTAAAGCCAAAACTATAAAACTCTAAGAGGAAATCCTAGTCGTAAATCTTCCTGACCTTGGAGTTGGCAATAGGCTTCTTAGACATGACACCAAAAGCACCAGCAGCAAAAGAAAAAATACATAAACTATATTTCATTAAAATTAAGACATTTGGGGCTTCCAAGGACACCATCAAGAAAATGAAAAGACACCAATAGAATGGGAGAAAATATTTGCAAATCATATATCTGATAAGGGACTTAAATGTAGAATATATTTTTAAAAGTCTTACAGCTGAATAAGAAGACAAATAATCTAATTTAAAAATGAGCAAAGGGATATGAATAGGCATTCTCAAAACAAAACAAAACAAAACAAGACAAAACACCCACACACATACAAGTGAACAATAAGGACATGAAAAGAAGTTCAATTTCATTAGCCATTAGGGAAATTCAAATCAAAACCACAAAGATATATTGGTTCACACTTATCACGATAGGTATGATTTAAAAATCAGATAATAATAAGTGTTGACAAGCATATAGATAGATCAGAAACTTCATACATTATTAGGGGAATGTAAGCTGGTGTAGCACTTTGGAAAACACTCTGGCAGTTCTTCAAATGATTAAATTGTAGAGTTACCATTTGATCCAGCAATTCTACTCCTAGAGATATATCCAAGAAAAATGAAAAGATGTCTGCACAGAAACTTGTACATGAACGTTCATAGTAGTATGATTCATAATAGCCAAATGATGGAAGCAACCCAAATGTCCATCAATTGATGAATAAACACAATGTAGTATTTTCATTCAATGGAATATTTATTCAGGTATAAAGAGAAATGAAATACTGATACAACATGGAGGAGCCTCAAAAATATCAAGCCAGTAACAAAAGACCACACATTATATGATTCCATTTATATGAAATGTCCAGATGAAGCAAATATAGAGCAACATTAAGTAGGTTAGCAATTGCTTAGGACCACCCCAGGATTGGGATGTATGGGGAAGATTTGAGAATGATAGCTAAAGGGCACAGGATTTCTTTTGAAGGTGATTAAAATGTTCTATAATTATGGTTGTGGTGACAGTTGCACAACTCTGAATATACTAAAAAAAAAAAACCTCACTGAATTGTGAATTTTAAATGGGTGAATTATGTATCAAAAAAGCTGTTACAAAGAGAGATACAAAAGAAAGAAAGGAAGGAAGAAAGTCCAGAGAGGAAGAGGGAGGGGGAAGAGGAAGGGAGGGGTACCAACATTATAATTTGCAGAAAGTGCCAGCAGCTTGGAAGAAAGAAAGAAAAATAAAGTTACAAGAGTAGAGAAAGTGCGATTATTTCATGGACGGGTTGGGTTTTAAAGCCTCTTTAATAGAAAGACATTTATTTCAGTTGAGGTCTTCAGGAAGCAAGGGAATGAACCATATGAGTGTCTGGAGAAAGAGAGTCCAGGCAGAGGAAATAGCAAGTACAAAGGCCCTGTGGTAGGCATGAGCTTACCACATTTGAAGGACAGCAGGGAGGCCCAAGTAGTAGAAGCAGATTGAGTGAGAAAATAGGGGGACAAGGAGAAGAGATCCAAGGATCAGGCAGATAGGGCCAGGGCATGTAGGGCCTTATAGACCACCATGCTAAGGACCTTGAATTTTTACTAAATTAAATTGAAAGTGATTAACAGAGTTTTCAGAAGATGACATGCTCAGACTTCAATTTTACAAAGATCATTCTGGCTGCTGGGTGGTGAACAGACTGAAAGATGGAGTGCAAAGGAAGTATCAAGGTCAGGGAGGATGCCACTGATACAGTCTAGGTGAGATGCCTTTGCATCTGTATGTTGTGCTTTAGTTTCTCTTTTATCATTAAGGAGACAGGACCCAGGATCTGAAAACTGCACAAATCGTTTAGAAACAGAATTGCCTGGAAAAAGTACGAACAAATGACTGTTCACCCAGAGTGCATAAACCAGCTTGCTTCAAATTTCACTTTTCACATCCACATGATATTGTTTAAGTACATGTTTGATTTCTGTCTCCCCCATTAGACTAGAAAATTCATGGTGTCAGAGCCATGTCCATTGTGTTCTCTGCTATATCCCTAGTGTGGAGGACAGGATCAGACACAAAGTAGGACCCCATAGAAATACTCATTGGGACCCCTGGGTGGCTCAGTGGTTCAGCGTCTGCCTTTGGCTCAGGGCGTGATCCAGGATCCGGGGATGGAGTCTTACAGGGAGCCTGCTTCTCCCTCTGCCTATGTCTATGCCTCACTCTGTGTGTGTCTCTCATGAATACATTTAAAAAAGAAAAGAAATAATCATTGAATGAATCCATGAACGTGCAGTTATCTTCAACCATTTTGTCCCTAGTGGTTTTTATGGGTGGTAAAGACAGTAGGTGACCAGTTAACATCTGTGCCTTCCTCTACATTCATTGTCCAGCTTCCTTTGCAATTAACTGTGGCTATATGAATGTAGTTGGCCAGTAAAAAGGGAGCAAAGATAACATGCACCAAGGCAGAGTGGCTGGAGTGTATCTTTTCATCATTCAATTCTGCTGAAATGCTCTTGAAGACCATAGGTTCCAGATGGCATACTTTTGAGATGGAATAGGACCACCTGACCTATGTAAGACTTTTTGAGGGTAAGAAACATACCTTTGTTGAATTAAGCCAGTGAGACATACCTTTTTCAACAGCAAGTTTTATTCCTCCAACCCAGTATGCTTTTTTCCCAAGTATAGAGCTTCACAATACACACTGCACTGCTAGATCATTTTGGATAATGATAGTTGGAAGTTGACCATTGCCCCTCAAGTGTAATTTTCCTTGCTGTTGTCTCCTTACAGAGTGAGATAGTTTATGCTTTTTCAACTATTCCCATCGCAATTGGAACTGTGATAGTAGAGGAGCGGCACATTTCATAATTTGTGGAAGGCGCTCTGTCATTGGACCAACGGCCCTCTCGATAATAATGGAGGCAATCTTGTCAAGTTCTAATAAATGGGGCTGGACCTCCTCCCATAATTTTACCAGTAATTGGAGGCAAAAATGTGAAATCTTCATTCAGCTGGGAAAATGGGTTGGCAGCTGTTTGGAAGAGATGAGCATTGACTGAACTTCCTTTTAAATGTCTCTGGCTTGATTTGTTCATTTCATCTTTTTATTCTCTGCCCACTCAAGTTCATTCTCACTTTCTTGCTAGCCGGAAACCAGTCTGCAGGATCTAGAAATAAAATGGAGAGAAAGATGGTTAGGGTAATCAAGATCATGTTTTATATTTAACACTAAGTGAGCAAACCCACTATTTTTATCCAGTATACCCTGATTAAAAGAACACACTTTGAAGATCAATAAAAAAAACAGCTCATTGTAGTAGGAAATAGAAAACTCAGACAGGACAACATTCCGCTCCTGAGAGCATCTATAGAGTTCAGTGTTAATCTTAGCATCTACTATTTACCCTGTAAGCCTTTAAAATTATAATAGCAGCTAATACTTTTGAAAACGTGTATGCCTTTCATCCTCACAAAGTGATTAACTCACTCAATTAGTTTCTAAGGAGCAAGTGGTTGCTGGGGTCAATTGGGCATGGAGGTAGTACTGGTAGCCCGAGTACTATCACCAGCACACAGAAGGTAATCCCATGTTGCGGTAGCACTCTACACCCCGCACTTGTCTGGGCTGCTGCTTCCTCTCACATCTGTGGGGGATACTGAGCCTTGAAAGCTTTAGCTTCATTAGCTTCAAGGTAATGCCACCACTCTTTCGACACATGTCATAGTCCTTCCATTGCCCAGAGAATATTATTGAGACCATTTTATAGCTCAAGAACCTAAGCTCGTGGAAGAAAGTACCTTTGCCCAACCCCTACAGAGAGCTGATAGGTGGGATGGCCAAGAGTCCTACGGGCCTTGCCTTTTGCACATTAGGGTTCATAGCAGCTAGTTCCATTGTTTTGGTCTTTCTGGTCAGGAGAGAACATGGGACAGCAGAGCAAAAGCTTGGGCAGAGAAAGCAATAGAGAACCTTGGAAGTTCATCCTCATAGCCTTTCTCCTGTGGCCTGATTTCTCAACTAGAGAATGTCTACTTTTCTCCACAGGCATGTGTGTTTATTCTTTATGAATTTTCCTCTTTCAATAAGGTTCTTGGTGCAAAGTTCACTTCCTTTGCTTATACAGAATAATTGGGGGAGATGTGCTCCGACCCTAAACTAAACAATCACCCACACTCCTGGGGCTCCACCTGAGTCCTGGGGCCACTATGATTTGGCCTCTTGCCCTCCTCCCATTCCCCATCCCAGAAAAGGCTTACATTTTTACCCCACACTCCTACATCCCTGTCATGATCTTATTCATTCAATAAATACTTGTCAATTTTGTGCCAGAACAACTGGAGACACTGAATATTATAATTAGAATATTAATTATTCTAATATTTCTATTAGAATATTAGAATATTCCATAGGGATGTGGAATATCCCTTAATACTAGAATATTCCATAGGGAAAACAGAATAGTACTTCTCAGTGATGGCTAGTTATATTAGCTTGACAAGGCCATTGTCCCCAATTGTTCAGTCAAACTCTAATCTGGGTGTTGCCACAAAGGTATTTTATAGATGTGATTAAAGTCCATAATCAGTTGACTTTAGGTAAGGGGAATATGGACAATATTGTGGGTGGGCTTGGCTCAGTTGAAAAGTCTTAAAAGCAGAACTGAGGTTTCCCTGGAGAAGTAATTCCACCTATGAACTACAGCTCCAGCTCCTGCCAGCTCCTCTTTTTCCATTTTTTAAAAGATTTATTTATTTATTTATTTGAGGGAGAGAGAAAGAAAGAAAGTACATGTCTGAGTGGGGAGAGGGGCAGAGGCAGAGAATCCCAAGCAGACTGCTCAGCTCAGAACTGGAAGTGGAGCATGAAGTGGAGCTCAAAGTGAGGCTCAATCTCATGACGTATGAGATCATGACCCATAAGATTATGACCTGAGCCAAAACCAAGAGTCTGATGTTTAACCAACTGAGCCACCCAGGTGCCCCCTGCCAGCACCTCTTGACAGCCTACCCTACAGATTCATACTTATCCAGCCAACCTTTACAATCACATGAGCCAATTCATTGAAATAAATCTCTTAATCTCTGTCTCCTACTAATTCTGATCCTCTGGGTTAACCCTGTCTGATACATACTTCTTGAGACCTATGAAGTAATCTGTCTCAATCATGCAAAGCAACTTGGTTGGCCTCCTTGGTGATCCCACTTACATTAAAATCTGAGCCATGGATCACCATTTTAGGTGACTTCAGAGTTTCTGGGAATGGGTACAAAGCAGGGATGGAATTCAAAATGGAAAAGTCAGTTGCCATTCCATTGCTGGTCATGATTTGATAAGCAACCAAGAAGCCATGGGCCTTTGAATAACAGTTCCAACAAAGTCATTTCTCCCTACCAACAAAGCAAAATGTATGGTACAAAATGAGGATTATACCAAAGAAGGCTCATTTTAGAGGTACCTGCGTGGCTCAGTGGTTGAGCATCTGCCTTTGGCTCAGGTCATGATCCCAGCGTCCTGGGATTGAGTCCTGCCTGTGTCAGGCTCCCTGCAGGAAGTCTGCTTCTCTCTCTGCCTAGGTCTCTGCCTCTCTCTCTGTGTATCTCATGAACAAATAAATAAAATCTTAAAAAAAAAAAAAAAGAAGGCTTACTTTAGTTGTTTGTAGGTAACTAGTATTTTTCCATATTAAAGGCAGTGCCTGGCTTATATATCATTAAGAACTTCATGAAAAACAAAAACAACTAAGAAATGGTGTTGTCAATATCTGTTCTGGGCACTAAAATCTCATGTTTCCATTTCCTGGTGTATAAAATATGAGGAGTGGACTTCCCCAAGGTTTTTCCAATGCCAGCACTCTGTGATTCTCTTTGATAAGCCTACTGGCTTGCCCTATGAATTAAAATGGTCTTCAAAGTAAAAAGTAGTCATGCGTGACTTTGGGTGGGCTCAGAGAATCTTAATTATGGAAAACCAACCTTATGAGGAGGCCTACTCCAATGTATGAGGGCTATAGCTCCCTAACACTTTACAAGTCTACCTTCTGAGAAACATTTGCACAATTATGGGAATCTCCTGAAACTGAAAACTCTGCCAATTACTGTTTATCACAGTTTCTGGATTCGCTCTTCCAGCACCAGATTGTGAGAGAAATACCTCCATTGCTGAGATAACATTGGTTTTCTCAGATTTTCAGTGAGTGAATAATGACCTGAGACTTGGGGTCAGTATAGGCAGAACCTTCTAGAAAAGGAAGATCGATGTGAGGGAAAGGAAAAAGGGATCCTCCAAATTTGGATTGATTTTAGTGTGATTTGCATAATGAAAAGCAATCAAGAAAACTGATTAATTCTTTTCACATCCTGCCCTGGAGGCATATATGGGAAAAGGAGATCAGTGGACCTAAAATCAGGGAAAGTGGCTCCAAGCCTCCAATTCCACAAATATCCCAGGGAGGCATAAATAATGTAATTTCTAATCAAGTGTTCAGCCCCAAAGTCAATTACATGATCAAATGGTCTGTGCTTCAGAATAGGCAGGGGACCTCCAACCTATCTGTAGACAGAAAAAATAACTTGTTTCACAGATTTTGCATAACTTATTCCCAAATCTGTATAGATGGTGTGGTAAGGAACAAAATACAAATTAATTTTAAAAGCCTTACGAATTCCTTGTGGCTTCCAGTCTTTCAACCACTCAGGCCACTCAAAGCATAACTAACTGCTTGTACACGGAGTCCTTGTACAGCACAGTTTTTGACTTTGAAAGAGGGTCCTCTGAGCACAGTGGTTGAAACCACAGCCCTTGCCTCCACAGGCCTCTGCTCAGGTGGCACCCTCTTGGCAGAGGGCCAGAGAAGAGGCTCTGCAATGCCAGGCTCTGCCCAGCCTGCCCACCCTCAGCTCCATGGGGTCCCGCCAAGCCCACAGTTGCTGTTCTGTCCACACACACCCACATCCCCAATTGTCAGCAGTGAAAGACATCCCCAGCTGTCCTGGGTAAGAGCGGACACCAAGAGAGGCGCCTGGGCCTGCTCATGTGTGAGCCTTAACCTTTAAAGCACAGCCCTGTGTCACAGCACGGCAGTTTCAGGAAAATCTCTCTGGAGCTTAAACTCAGCTGTTTTCTTTTTTCTTGTTTTTTATTTTATCTCTTTCCTTTCTTGCCAGGCAGGCTGTTTGCATTTCCTTCAGCAGAATGTATGGTTCCCATCTCATCCAGCATAACTAAGGTAATCTCTGTTTTGTTTCTAAAAATGTCATTTTCTGCTTTTTCCCCCCACCCCTTGTCTTTTTTCTTTGAGAAATACGGATATTTAGCAAGGTAACTTGTGGGAATTTTCTTCCTGATGCTTTCTTTTAGCATTACCCAGTCCAGATCTGAGGCAACAAAACACTCATCTCTCCATCTTTAGCTCTAATATGAAATTTGATAAATGGGTTAAGCATACATAATGTGAAGCAGAATGGTGAACCTTTGCAATTTTTTGCTTATACATCTTTTGGTATGGGAAAAGCATGACACTGAATTTTGGATATGCTCTCGTACTTCTTAAACGAACTCTAACTGTTGATCTCTGTCAAACCCAGGGGATTTCAAATACTGATGTATTTCAAATACATCATGCTTTCAATATGACTATACATGCATCTGGGAAATATTCTAGCTTCCATGTCATAAAACCACCCATAATTTCTTGCTGCAGGTACCTCCATATTAGAATAGTCAGTTATTAGACTCCGTGTTTTCCCATTCTCATTTCAAGTATTCCTGAAATTTAGCTCAATACATTAAGCTGATTATGTTGCTGTCAGATGGATTTCCTGAATTGCTAGTACCAAGTACTTTGCTCTCTTTACTTGACACCCAGCTTCTATTTACAGCCAACAGATGATCAGAAGCCGGGGTCAAGGGTAGTTGTTGTTTGGTCAAGCCCAGCTGTTGAGTGCTGATTGATAATTGGCAAGGTGTGGCAAATGCCATCTAGCAGTGCCAGGTCCTGAGAGCGCTGGCTACATTTATTTAATTCAGGCAAAAGCAATTCACTTCAGCTTTGCAGAAGCAAACTTAGCTAACTGTTTTGGACACCCCAGGTAGTCAAATTGGTTCCCAAGTTTAGACAGAAGTTGAAAATTAAAAACAGCACTGTCTGAAGTCATGGGATCTACCACAACACACTTTGCCTTTCTCTCTTATTTAGGATTGAGACAGAAGCATGTATATCTCGATCCCTTTCTGACAAATAGCAGTGAGTACTTTTACAAAACATAAATGAGGAAACTGACTTCTGTAGCTTAGATGGATGAATATTTTCATAGTTTTCCAAATATTGGAAGACAGAGATTACACAATCTTATGAATTAGCAGGATATCAGAAATTGGATCAATGCTAAAATAAATCAGGTAATGAATAAGTTAAATATACATTTCAGGGGGAAATAGAACTCAAGTTGTTTTTAATTGGTGGATTATAGGCAGTGCTATTGCATATCTGCACTGTAGGGGTTGGTGAGAAAATAGCTGCTCTGGTGGCTAAAGCACTTCTGGGATTGATATGCAGAACTCTCTGCAAGATTTATGCAGATCATGCTTTGTACTTGTGAATAACTTTCACAATAATTTCAATCATCATTAATTAACAGGCATTGTGTGAAAGACAGAAGCTGTGTAATATCTAGTCCTCAGGATCTGATATTCCGTAGTCATTTTCCTTATCTGAGGACTAATGAAGCCCAGCATCTTCTTCACTATCTTTCTGAGGGAAGTTGGAGTGGTTTCCCCTTTTCAGAGAGGAAACTGCATCACTATTAAGAATAAGTTCTTCCAAAAAAAAATAAATAAATAAATAAAAATAAAAAAAAAAAAAGAATAAGTTCTTCCTTGGGAGCCAGAATACCCCTTGACCTTAGTTTCTTTCTTGGAATTGAAGTATCTAGGCAAGTATGTTCCAAGGAAATGGGACTCCTTGACTAGAGATGGTTAATTTACTTTGAGGATAAGAATAAGTAAATTGCCTTGCTCATACAAATTTTATTGAGGCTCTCAGAATATTGTCAAGTTCAGAGACCCTGTTTTTTAAAGCAAGTGACATGGTTTGGTGGCTGAGAGCATCCACTCTGGGCCCACTAGGCCCAAAGTTGAATCCTTAGCCCTTACTCTGACTTTTCTTAACTTCTTCCAACCACCAGTTTCGTATCAGTAAAATGAATATGGTGAGAAATGGGGGTGTGAGATGGCCACTGCTACCTGTACATTGTGGTCCATCATGTCACCTCCCACTCTGGATTAGCCAAATCACAAGTCACCAGCTGGGGAGCTGGGTGTGTTTCTCCTGGGTCTGAGTGTGTCTTTGCCTGTCCTGGGCTCAGATGCTCCCTTAGGGCTGAGCACAGATAAGATGGGCTGCCTGAAGCATCTATCTGCTCTGGCTGCTGTGCACCCATTTCTCTCCCATTACTTCTGGACAGAACCTTGCTAAATACCACTGTATGGGTACATGTAGTTGGCCCTTCCCTAATATTTATTAGTTGTGTGATTACTTTAAAGACAACTCTAATAAAATCCTAAATGTTCTCGCTGTTAGTCTTTCCAGGTATGTGGAGGAAATGTAGGAAGTGATTGTGCTTCTGAGTTTTGATGTGAAAAACACCACACACAAAAAGAAAACCCAAACCAGTAGCATATTTGATTGATAACATATGTTTTACTATAGAGTTCTTGAAGACATGATTCATTGAAGAGGCAGAACAAATGGTGCATGAATGTGAATGAATATTTCAATTTCATTGGCAATTTTTAAAAATATAAAATCAAAGGACAATGAAATCCAATTTTCACCTATTAAATTAGCATATTCAAAGACAAGAAAATGTATAGCTAGTGAGGCTGCAGAAAGGAGAGTAGTCCCACTCATGGCTAGTGGGAAATTTGGTACAACCACTGGAAAGCTATTTGCCAACATGTAATAAAATGCCTTTACAATGTTCATATCACCCAATGTAGTCATCCATTTTAAAGAAATAATATTTTTAAAAAATGAATAAAAATGTTATATTCAAAGATATCTGTTGCAATGCTATAATTTTAAATAGAAAGAATTGGAAATAAGTTCAGCATAATAAAAGGATGGCTAAATATGCTACTTGGAATGAAATATTATACTGGCATTGAAATGATAAATAAATAAAAAATATTTTATTTATTTATTTGAGAGAGAGACAGAGCCGGAAAGGGGCAGGCAGGGGGACAAAAAGAGAGGGAGAAGCAGACTGCTCGCTGAGCAAGGGGCTGACACAGGGCTTGATCTCAGAACCCTGAGATCATGACCCAAGCGAAAAGCAGATGCCTAACTGACTGAGCCACCCAGGCATCCCTAAAATGAGAGTTTAGTGATGATCTATAACCATACCTACCATTTATAAAGAGTTCACTATATGTTGGGTCCCAGGCTAAACACTTTGAGTATGTTATTTCATTTAAACCTTATGATAGATCAGTAACCTCCTAAATTATTCCTAATTTACTTATAATTTCATTTAGATTTATCTGACAAAGTAGACAATTGAAAAAAATGTTGGGCAACCCGGGTGGCTCAGCGGTTTAGCGCCGCCTTCAACCCAGGGCATGATCCTGGAGACCCAGAATCGAGTCCCACATCAGGCTCCCTGCATGGAGCCTGCTTCTCTCTCTGCCTGTGTCTCTGCCTCTCTCTCTCTCTCTCTCTCTCTCTCTCTCTGTCTTTCATGAATAAATAAATAAAATATTTTTTAAAAATGTTAACATGGGAGAATGCCCTTTATATTCTTTTAAGTGATAATAACAAATAAGGAGATGCTTGCTTTGAGTGTCTGCCTTAGGCTCAGGTTGTGATCCCAGGGTCCTGGGATCCAGTCCTGTGTCAGGCTCCCCACAGTGAGGCTGCTTCTCTCTCTGCTTTTGTCTCTGCCTCTCTCTCTCTGTCTCCCATGAATAAATAAATAAAATCTTTTTAAAAAAGTAACAAGAATAGTAATAAGCATACAAAAATGCATATAGTTTTAGCTCACCTATGTAAGGATAATAACACCCCCCCCCCATAATGTTATAAATAGGTATCAAAACTTCAAACAGCATGAAATGTAGGTTTGTATTGTCATAAAGTTCCTGAAGTGCAAGTGGATGACAGCTCATTCCTGGTCACCCTCCATCCAAACTCTCATTATCCCAGTGCTGTGCCTATTTAGTGAGAAATTTACCAAAATATTGAGAATGATTCTTTGTATTGTCACATTATGGGCAATTTATGCTTCTTCGTATTTTCCAGGTTTTCTACAATGATTATATAGAAGTATTGCATACAAAAATAAAATGCTTCTAAAAACTGAAAAAATGGAAAAGCAATTTGTCTTACTAACTTTTTTTAAGTGGGTAGTCGCTTCTTCTTTCCTATACTCCTTTTGGTTCTGACAGCTCAGTAATGTAAGCAGGAAAGGGAAAAGGCAAAGCCCAGTGGTGGTGGTGGTGGTGGGGGGTGGTACATGAGGCATGTCTCCCTCCAGGCTCTGGGGAGTGAGCCACGTGATGCTTGTGGCAGCATCTGCGGTCGCATATGTTACAAGTGAAAAAAATACCACAATGAGATTGGCAAAGCTCTGGGCATTACCCAACCTCCTGTAGCCACCAAAAATGCTTAAAACAAACAAACTAACTAACAAAAGAAAGATACTACTAAAGAGTAAAGCCCCTTTAACATGCTAAGAACAGAGATGCTCCCCCAAGTCAGCATGTGAGGCTAATTAGGGCACAGTCATTCTCTGAGAAGAAACAAGGGGCAGGTTCAGAAGCCTGTTCTGCTGTTTGTAGGATCTCTAAAGACTAAATGAATTCATTTGAGGTGGCCCAGCATCTCCTGACTCTGAGGTTCTGAGGCTGCCCTCTGAGGAGGGTGTGCCCTCAATGCCTGCAGAAACCCAAGCAACAGGGGAAAGGCCTTGGTTTTAAGCACCGGGGAACCCCCTGGGGGGTGGGATGCCAGACTGGGTTGGGCCCCACAGGAAGTGCCCGCTTTTGTTGAGGTGACTGTGCTTAGCAACAGAGGGCCCGCCCTTGTTTGCTGGGGCTTTCCTGCTGGGTTCTGTGACTAGGTGGCTCAAATCAGAAGGTTCAAAGAACCCCCACCCCCTGGCTTAGGCCTGAGGGCTTGAAGTTAGGTTGAGTTCAGAGAAGTCAGAAGTCATTCTCCCATCCAAGGACAGGCTGAGCAACTGGGAGGGCGAAAATGCCAAGTTCAGGGTTCCAGATGGGCTGCCAGCAATATAACACTGAGTTCTCCAAGAGTGCCTTCACATTTCTTCAGAGCCACTGACTCATCCATTCAGCTGACACTCAGTATTGTTGTAGGCGCTGGAGAGACCAAGTAAAATGAAACACCATAGCTGCCCTCCAGGAATCCAGGGTGGAGGCAGAGAGTCAACAAGCCACAGTGGTGGACTGAAGACCAGAGGACCATGGGCACTCCCTGGAGAAGAATCTCACTGAAGCTGTGAGGGGTGGGGGGTTGGGGGAAGCCAAGGGCAGCGGGGAGGGTGAGGACAGCTCAAGGAAGACAATGATTAGCCATGTCTTATTTTGCTACTTCTCACACTAATAGGCATAAGAAATACCTGAGGACATTGCTAAAATGCAGGTTCTTTTTTACTCCACAGATCTGGAGGGAAGCCTGAGATTCTGCATTGCTAACTAACTAGCTCACAGGTGATGACAGGCTGGTAGTGGCAAAAATCCTAAGTGATAATTGAGAGAAAGCTAGCCATGTAGGGAAGCGGGAAAGGATATTCCTGAGAGGGGGGTATCCCACATGGGCCATCTCAGGAGTAGGGAGGTTGAGAGTTGAGGTTTTGTTAGGTACCTGTGAAATGGCCTTGGGCTTGCTTTTAATTCTATGAAGGCTTTAAGTCACTCTTTAAAAAAAAAAAATTATTTGTTTGTTTGTTTATTTGAGAGACAGTGTGTATATATGAGCAGGGGGGAGGGAGAGGGAGAGGAAGCAGAGGGAGAGGGAGAAGCAGACTCCCTGCTGAGTGCAGAACCCAACATGGGGCTGGATCCCAGGACCCTAGGATCATGACCTCAGCCAAAGGCAGACGCTTAACTGATTGAGACACCCAAGTGTCCCTAAGGCACTCTTTAGGACTCAGTCCCAAGCCTGGTATTCTGAGAAACACGTTCCTAACACAAACCTGACATGTGTCCTTCTGCTCGAAGGTCTTATTTCCTTCGTAATCCTTTTCTGCCGTGTAGGTGATAAGGTCCTCACAGCAAATGTGGTGGTGGATGACTAGTCACTGTGATTGAGTTCAAGTCCTAGGCTGTGAGCCCCCAACTCTGTGAAGGAGGTCAGGGCTCTTATATTCCACAGTGCCTGATATACATGAGTGGCTAGTGCTCATTATATATTGAGTTTGTAATGAATGAATTTTAATACCTCAGATTGGGCTCAGCTGCAAAGAAGGAGAGTGGTTAAGAGCACAGACACAGACACTGGAGTTAGAATTCTTGGGTGCAAATCTTGGCTCTGCTGTGTGCTAGCTGCATGATCTGGGCATACCCTGTGACCTCTCTGTGCCTCAACTTATTCATCTGTAAGGCGGGGATGATAGTACTTGCCTCAAAAAGTTGTGACCCTTACATAATACATACACATTACTTCCAACAATTGTAAACATTCAATAAATGGTACCTGTGATTTTTATTAAGAACTAAAGTTGATATTAGACAACTTGACCACATATTGATGGGTTTAGTTTGGTAAGGATGGTAGGACTTACAATTAGACATCATTTATTTTTGCTATGCCTGCCTCCCATGAACATATATAATGACAGGTAACTGTATCATTTTTCATAAAGTTTTTCCGTGAATCTAAAATAGGAAAACGTGCATAAAGATAGAAATAGGGGTCTTGGCAAAATATTTCAAGTGGGACCCTTAGGGATGAGCTAGTTTCAGAAGAGCACCTCTAGTAATTAGGTAGGGAATGTCATGTGGGAGAATTTTATTCTATCTCCCTGTAAGATCACCTGAGGTGGGCCTCTGGAATTCCAGTAGACCATAAAAATAGGAATATTTGATCAACAACCAGCCAGTAGGTACAGTCCTAGCCGAAACGGTATATTATATGGGTGAGAAGGACCAGACACCTTATGATATTACTACTCAATACTGTTGTGGAAAACTCACAATTTAAAATGGTTACTGAAAAGCTCTGGGGCTAATACCGTTTATCTTCTTTTCTCTTCTGTCTGTGAATACTTAGGTATGTACTGTCCAATACAATATACAGTAGTCATATGTGGCTATTTGTATTTAAAAAAATGAAATAAAAAAAATAAAAAATAAAAAATAAAAAAATGAAATAAAATTTAAAATTCAGTTGCACTAGGCATATTCCAAGTGCTTCAAAGCCTCATGTGGCTAGAGGTTAACAAATTGTACAGCACGGATAGACAGAGAACATTCCATTGAACAGCATTGACTTAGAATGTAAGTTTTTTTACTTTGAGTTGCAGATTGTAATTGAGATACCCAGAGATGGCAAAATCCAGATCTCATGCAATGAGGATGTTGCAGAATTGAATACAAAAATTAGGAAATGTAAAGAGTAAGTTTACTTTCAGACAGTAAAATTTGGCTCTCTTATTTTTTTTGTTCAACAACTATTGAATAACTAGATACTCTATGTGTAACTCTAAACTAGGGATTGTGGGGATGACCGCAAAGTCTGGAAGATGCAATCGCTGCTCCCAAATTGCTTCCCATTGAGTTGGATAGATACTAAGTATTGGAATAACATTAAACAACAGTCCAAGGAAGTTTGTGAGAGGAAAAAAAACAGAAACAGTGAAATGCTATGAGACCAGAGTGGGTTTGAGTAAAGACACAATGCCTGACTTTGACAGGACAGGAGGCATAAGTGGAGCCAAGCCAAGGAGACAGAAATGGGCATAGCAGCACCCTGGGGAAACAAGAAGCAGATACTTCTTGTTTGAAATGAAATTAAAATACTAGTAGGCAGTCAGATTGGAAATGGGGCTGTGGTCAGATTTTTGAAGGACTTGGATGTTACTTCAAGATGATTAGACTTTATTCTGAAGACAAGGGGAATCATAGAAGGGTTGTGAGTAGAATATAATCATGAAGGCAGTACTTTGCCAAGGTGAGTCTGGCCAGGGTTAAAAAACTGGTCTGGAGGAAGTAGCCATCTCTGCTGGGATACTCTGCTGGATTGTGGGAATCCAGACAAGGGATGAGAAGGATCAGAAATAGGTCAATGAAAGGGGAAATGGAAAGAGAGGTGATAAAAAGGAAAACTTAAGAAGTTTAGACTAAGCAGGGAAGAGAAGTGGTAGAAACATAGACAAAGATGGCTTACTGGCTTCGGATATTTGAGGTTTAGGAAATACTTGTTGATTTGCAATTTGACAGGTGGCTCCTAGATGTAATGCTGTTGGGTCATATCTTGTACCTCCATGAACTGCTATGTAGTGTTCTATGCATTTAGTATTTATCTAACTGCAGAGCAAGCAAGTTAGATCAATGATTGCATCCACCAAGCTGTGCTTTCTTTCCTGAAGCCCCTAGTTTAGTGCCATACAAGGACCAAGTGACCAGTTAGTGAACAGCTATTCTGCAGTTAAATGTAAAGTCAAACCCTATGTTCTAAACCTGCCCTTTAAATTTACCAGGGTAAAGAGAAGAAGGAATTACTTATTTGTTTTAAAATAAAAGTCCTGAGCAAATGTTTCATTATTTTGGTGAATAAAGACAAATGCCTACAAAATTCCTGTTGTCTGAAAAATGGGGGTGCAAATACATCCCTCATAGATTGCCAAGGATTAAATGAGATGCATACAAACTACCTAGCAAGTAGTAAGCCAAAAAGATACGTCATTCGATTCTTATCTAATGAACTGAACAAGCATATGTGGGATTGAAAAACTCCATACATAATTTTATGGTGCCCACTATCTCTCCACTTACTCATTTATTGGGTGCCATAAAATAAGGGAAGTTCCAGGGTTATTCCAGATCACTCCAGGCAGAAGTGTTATAGATCTTATTTGCTCAGTGAGCCAGAATCCAGGGAGGGCCCAGCCTCAGAGATAATCGCACACTCAGGTTTCTGGCTCAGCCCTCACTTGTTCCTGCCTCTTTTACTCTTTGGCTCTGAGAGCATTGCCAATGGTGCATTAGAAGGAAGGACACATAATGATATTAAAGAAAATTTTCCAGAAAAGAAAAACACAGCCATCTGCATGTGATGTGACAGGTATTTTTTCATCAACATGAGAAAATCAGTATCACTATACTCAAATTCAACATGTCCACTACTGCCAGAACCCATGTTAGGTTAGGTCAAGGCACCCTATGTGAAGTCCATGGCCTCCTCTACTCAGGGTGCCTTCTGCCTGCTTCCCCTTTTGTATATCATGGTCAGACAAAGCTATTTAATAGGCCCCCAAGGAAACACTTTTACCTGAATGGAATCTAAATTCCACTGTTTCATTTCCCTTCATATATTCCATTCACAATGTTGATTCAACCATATTTTCTCGGGGGATCC